>NC_053489.1:75922525-77122525 GCF_905171775.1 Rana temporaria
TTCACTCTCCTCTCCACTATCCCTTCCCCCACTTTATTTTATTTATTGTCTATGTTTGTCACCTTTTTGTCTTTTTTTGTTGTGCACGTTTTGTGTCACTGTGTGATTAGTAGGGTGCCGGCCCACAGGCCAGCCCTGAACGTCTTGGGAGTGGGTGGACAGGGACTTCTGGCTTAATCTGACTGTTCTCATGGGGTCTCCCTTCGGGGGAGCCCCACCTAGTACTGGGAGGGTTCTGTTTCGGCAGTCCCTCCGAGGAAGTTGGGTCCGTGTCGGCTTCGATTGCTCGGACCACATTACCTCAGTCCCTGTCTGGAGCCTCACGCCCCGGGGGATCAGGGTTTGGGTCCCTCTTCACAGGAGGACCACTTGACGTTGCACCCGTCTGCACGTTTTTGTGAACTCTCTTTATGTGTGTGCACATTTTTTCTGCACCGGGTGGAGTTTTTTGGGTGTGTTCACACGCCATAGGCTTTTAAAAAAAAAGAATATTTCATCTCTTTACTGGTGCTTCTGCAGGGCTGCCCATTCATTTAAATGAGCAGGACGTTTTGGGAGCAGTGTGTATACAGGGCCGGCCTTAGGTGTTCAGGAGCCCTGTGCAAGCTAATCCTGTGGCACCCCCCCATCTTCACCCCTCGCCCCCTGGTCACCTAAACATACACAAAGAGGAAGAAAATATTTGTAACAATTTGTTTTAATAACAGTTAATTTAAGTGCATGTGCAAACAATTACAATAATAAATAACTGGATAGACTGGTAACAATGATGTATATTAAATACATTAAACACAGAAAAAAACAGCTAACAGTGCAATCTTTTTAACATTGTTTTTTAGAGAAAATACATGGGGAAATGCAATTAAAGATGCCCGGATTCAGATACATTTGCGTATCTTTCGGCGGGCGTAGCATATCTCAGATACTCTACGCTGTGTTTCCTTCAGTATCTTGCCCCAGTCCCCAGTGAGAGTTGTCCCAGCTTATGGGGACCTGACAGTGCTTCACTTCCATGCCGGCAACACTTGGTGACCTGGTAAGTACCACCTGGGATCTTGACTTGTTCATGGTCTCCAAAATGTTAGATGCCCTGGACCAATCCCAAATGTGTTCATGTCGTTACAGAAATACAAGGCATTTTTGCTCCTGATGAGCGACCCATGTCGCGAAACGCGTCGAGCTACAAACTTCATGCTTTCATATGTATCACTGCAGTATATTTTATTGTACCTAGTATCTGTATATTTGGGTCATTGCTTGTATAACCCTTTTCCAACCAAGTCTGTGAATTATATATGTTTATTAATTTCTTCAATAATGCAATATAGTCATGTACGATGCATTATGTGAAAGTATTAAAATATTTAATCTATAACTCATTTCCAGATATATTATTCTCCCCCAAAACACTGTAATCTTTCCCCGCACATGATTCATTTAAAGTCCCGCTCTCTATTGTTCTCCTTTATATCATACAATCATCAGGGATGGAAGAAATTGACCCATTACCTTATTTAAAGTCCCAACGTATTCCCTCCCCCCCTTTTCAATCTTCCGGAGAGATGTCTGCGGCCGGAGGGGGAAAAAAGGATGGCTTCGGGGGCTTCGATCTAAGGTAAGTAATGCATAATAAGCTAGTATGCTAGTCATACTAGCTCATTATGGCTTTGTCTTGCAGGTTTTTATTTTTATTTTAAATCTATTTTTACAACCGCTTTAAAGTGATACTAAAGTTAAATTTTATTGTTAAAAAAAAAAGCCATCATCTCCAAAAAAAGCCATCTTCTCTGTGCAGTGGTTTTGCACAGAGCAGCCCAGATCCTTTTCTTCTTGAGTCCCTCTTTGGGTCTCCTGGCCCGCCCCTATTTCTCCTCATTGGCTGACTGAGTTTGATTGACAGCAGCGGGAGCCAATGGTGCCACACTGCTGTTTCAGCTAATGTGGAGGTAGAGTCCCGGGAAGCTGAGACACTCCTGGATAGAGATGGGCTCTGGTAAGTATTAGGGGGCTGTGGAGGGCTTCTACACACAAAAGGTTTTCCATCTCATTGCATATTATGCATTAAGATAAAAAAATCTGCCTTTACAACCAATTTAAGTTCTCTTTTCACCTTTCTGGTACAATCATTTTTATTGTAATAAGTATGCCATCTTGACAAACGTTTACCCTCGCAGGGGTATAGGTCAGTAAGCATAACAATCAAGTAACTTTTGTAGGTGGTAGTTGTCTACTGGGTGACCTAATAGGATAACCCAAAGGTCCATATAAATCACCAGAGCTCTTTTCACCTTTCAAGGTTCATCCTGAGAGAATTACAGTATTAACCCTTGCACAAGCCAAAATATATGCATTTTCAAAATTTCACATGTGTGCAGGCAGGGCCATCTTTATTCATCTGTCATTGTTGGGGGGCCCAAATTGGCTGCCCTTTGAGCCCGCGCTGCTGCACGCCACCCACCGGGGACCGGAGTTTCGTCACCCTGGCTGCTTGCTACTGTCGGTAGAGGTGCGCTGCTTCTGTATTTACAAGTGACAGCGCTCCTCTCCATGCGGCCATCCACACAGGCGGAAGCTCCACCAGAGACCGGCAGCTGCACGGACATGATGTGAGTTGAGGCTGCTCTTCTGCTATTGTTTTCTAGTTGGTGGTAGAGAATTCGGAGGGGGGGGGGGGTGAGCTCTTAACTAGGGGGAGGAGAGCTTAGTGCCTGGAGAGGGGGGACTTGGATGTACAGCACACCCCTCATCCATGCATTCTGCACATAGTGCACCCCTCATCCATGCATTCTGCACATACTGCACCCCTCATCCATGCATTCTGCACATAGCGCACCCTTCATCCATTGATTCTGCAGATAGTGCACCCACTTATCTGTCCATTCTGCACATAGCTCACCCCTCATCCATGCATTCTGCACATAGCGCACCCCTCATCCATGCATTCTGCACATAGCAAACCACCTCATCCATGCATTCTGCACATAGCAAACCCCCTCATCCATGCATTCTGCACATAGCACACCCCTCATCTATGCATTCTGCACCAAGCACGCCCCTCATTCATTCTGCACATAATGCACCCCCTCATCTATGCATTCTGCACACAGTGCACCCTTCATCCATGCATTTTGCACATAGCGCAACCCTCAACCCTGCATTCTGCACATAGCGCACCCCTCAGCCATGCATTCTGCACATAGCCTCAACCCTGCATTCTGCACATAGCGCACCCCTCATCCATGCCTCTACACATAGCCCACTCCCTCAACCATGCAATCTGCACATTGCACACCCCTGGACTCTGCACATAGCACACCCCTCAAATCTGCACATAGCACACCCCTGAACTTTGCACTTTGTACATAGCAGACCCCTCAACTCTGCACATAGCACACGCCTCAGCCCCGCACGTTGCACATAGTGCAACCCTCAACACTGCACATAGTATACCCCTGAACCATTCATGCTGTACATAGTGCACCCCTGAACCCTGCACTCTGCACATAGAGCACCCCTGAACCCTGCACTCTGTATACAGGGCACTCTGTACATAGCGCATCCTTCAAACCTGCACTCTGTACATAGCACACCCCTGAACCCTGCACTCTGTATACAGGGCACTCTGTACATAGCGCATCCTTCAAACCTGCACTCTGTACATAGCGCACCCCTCAACCCTGCACATTGCACACCCCTCAACCCTGCACTCGGTACATAGTGCACCCCTCAACCCTGCACTCCATACATAGCACACTCTTCTGTATATAGTTCACACCTGAACTACTGGTATGTAACAATGCGTCAATGTTAGTGCAGTTTGGCCACACCCACAATTTGATACAGAGGTGATAATGTGCAGTAACCTCTAGGAACCTATCAGTAAACAGTAATAATCTGCTGTAATCTCTAGCAACCAGTGAGCAGTAATGATGTGCAGTAATCTCTAGCAACCAATCAGTGAGCGGTAATGCTATGCAGTAACCTCTAGCAACCAATCAGTGAGCAGTAATGATCTGCAGTAACCTCTAGAAACCAATTAGTGAGTGGAAATGATATGCATTAACCTCTAGCAACTAATCAATGAGCGGTAATGATATGGCGTAACCAATCGCAATTGCTGCATGATCTGCTGCAGTAAATTGGTTTAGAGTCTAGCTTCTATGTATTGTATGTCCCAGAGCGGGGGCAGGGTGGGGGGGGGGGAGAAAACGTTTTCCCAATCAATATTAAAGATGGTCCTGCTTGGGAAAGTGAAGCCGTTGCATCTGCATCTACTTTTATTGGCTGCATGCTCACAGCTCTGAGGTGGATGCAGATGCAGAAGACACTGGTTCAGCATGCAGAACAGATCTTATGCCGCGTACACACGATCATTTTTCGGCATGTAAATATTATAGTGCCGTCGTACGTGTTGTACGTCACCGCGCTTTGCTAGAGCATTTTTTTTTTACGATCGTGTGTGGGCAACATAGTTTTAATAATGAAGTTGGAAAAAACTTTGGGCTAGATTCAGATAGCCCGGCGTAATTTTCTGCGGGCGTAACGTATCTCAGATAAAGAACTTGCGCCCTAAGTTACGGCGGCGTAGCGTATGCGTATGTGGTCCGGCATAAGCCCGCCTAATTCAAATGTGGATGATGTGGGAGTGTTTTACTTAAATTAATTGTGACCCCACGTATTTGACATTTTTTACGAACGGCGCATGCGCCGTTCGTGAAAGAATCACAGTGCGCATGCTCGAAATTACGCCGCAAATCGTCAATGCTTTCGACGTGAACGTAACTTACGTACAGCCCTATTCGCGAACGACTTACGCAAACGACGTAACATTTTCAAAATTCGACGCGGGAACGACGTCCATACTTACCATAGGATACGCCTCATATAGCAGGGGTAACTTTATGCCAGAAAAAGCCTAACGTAAACGACGTAAAAACATGCTCCGGGCGGACGTACGTTTCTGAATCGGCGCATCTACCTAATTAGCATATTCCTTGCGTAAATCGACGGAAGCGCCACCTAGCGGCCAGTGTAAATATGCAACTAAGATACGACGGCTTAAGAGACTTACGCCAGTCGGATCTTAGCCTAATTTCGGCGTATCTTGCTTTCTGAATACAGAAAGAAGATACGCCGGCGCAGCTTTGAATTTACGCGGCGCATCAATAGATATGCCGACGTAAATTCTTTCTGAATCTAGCCCACTGTTTTTTTCTAGAGGCTGAAAAACTTAGTTTTTTTATGCATCTGTTTTCGAATTGTGAAAAATGCTAAATTAATATATGATTATTTCAATATAAATTGTTCATCCAGCTCTTTGCATACATTTTTGTGTTGGGTTATGGTGTTTCGGCACTAATATCACCCAAAACCATTTTTTTTTTGTATCTGTTTACTAGTTGCAAAAAATGTATTATTTTTTGTCATGCTCCATCTTGTCCTTTGCTTTTTCATCAAGGAAAAATGCTTATTCTTGTCCTTTGCATTTTGTTGCCCCAAGAAAAATGGAGCAATGGAGGTGACGATTTAATGGCTCTTTTTTGTATGTATCTAGTCCTACAAGAACTTAAAAAAATCTAATTTGTTCTTTGTAATAACAATCAGTAGGTGGCAGTATAGGATTTACTATCTCTAACTTAAAAAAAGAATTAACTTGGTTCATGAAAATTCAGGTTTCACCAGCTAGCTCTATTGCAGTTCTTGCACACAGAGCATTGAAGACCTTTTTTTTTGCTCATTTTACATTTCTCAGTACTTACCCTTGCCACCCATACCCAGGGAGTAGCATGACAGTGGTGCATACAGCCTGCTATACACAACAGCTGTATGTGGCCATGCTCTTGAACACGCAGATGATTCTTTTATTTGGCATTTACCAGCACATGCATGTCTAATGCATTTTTCAAATGCAAAACTTCTATGCATACGGAAGTAAATGCCAATGCAAAAAAAGCATCAGCATTTTAATGAGCATGGCTATGTAGAGCCAATCACTTGTACAGTAAGCTCTATGTGGCATGTACAGGGCACCCCAGAAATGAGAAAGTGATGGAAAATGTATGCCAAATGCATAAAACACCTACAAATAGCCATATAAATAATCAATTAAGCTAATCTGAGTATACACTAGCAGAATTTCAAACAAAAATTTGTACAAAAATTCACAGAACATTCGAATGTTGTTTGAAAGTAGTAACACATTTTTTTTTTTTTTTTAGAATAAATGGACTTTCCTGACTGGCTCCATGGCAGCCTACGTGTGGGTTAATCCCGCCTCCTCTCCAATGTGATAGGACCCCATACCCATAAAGAGTTAACTCACCAGTAGCACCAGTGTTCCTTTTTTTTCCTCCTCCATGAATTCAGAAACTTCTCAGGACAGGAATGGATGGCACACCTGAGCGGTGCAGCTCGGATCCCAGCCATGGGCGGGTGGAGAGCTTTGCAGCAACCCATGGGCGTTTGCTGTGTGTGCTGAAGACATCTCATCTGGCTGGCAAGGTCCTATTCTTTCATGGCAGTCGCCTATTTGTATTATATGTTGTCTGCCTGTGTTTTTTTTGTGTCCCCATGGCGGCTGGAGCGCTTCTGCGTTCCAGCTCGCCCTTTGCTTCCTGGTCGCGAGCGCCAGTACCCCGCGCATGCGCTGTGCCCACTCTCAGAACGAGGCTTGGTTTCGCGCATGCGCAGTCTGTCGAATCTGCAGCGGCCGCGCACGCGCCGTCGCATCGATTCCGCCGCGCAGGCGCGCGGATGACAGGTGACGTCACTGGTGGGTGATTTGAAAACCGGCTGCTCGCCTGCGTATATTGGGTTGTTCCCTGATCAGGCGTGCAGCTGTCAGAGCGATACTCTAACTTGCCAGGTCAGTGAGCAGGGATCTTCCCCTGCTGTATTACCTTACACATGTTGCTTATGCTGGTATATAAGTGTTTTTTCTCATCTGGGCAAATTATTTATATATTTAAATGTATTTGTATATTGTTCAGTTAATTATTAAATTATTAAATTATTAAATTATTAATTATTTATTTATGTTTAAAAAAATAAATAAAAAATAATAATATATATAATATAAAAGAGCTTCTTAAAGCGACAATGCATTTACTTTTCCATTATCTGACACTTTAGGTTTTCTTCCTTTTTCGGATCTGTATCGCTGTTTTACGCAGGTCCAGAAGTCATGGACCAGTCACCGTCTACAGGTGGCCAGCCCTCACGCACAAGGTATGTGCAGGAGAAGGGCGGGGCTAGGGGTGTAAGTCACAGTCAATATGTGTTGTCTGACAATTTTCCTCCCTATGTGTCTCCCTTTAAAGCCCTTCTGATCCAGATCCTATCGCCGCAATCCAGTCCCATGACCTTGCCAGACCGCATCACTCTTCCAGATCGAAATCCAAATGGAGATTTCCATCTACATCTTCCCACCGGAGGAGAAGTTCACATTCCTCCTCACGACACCGCTCCCACCGCCATGATAGCCGCTCTGATCGCAGAGCCTGCTGGGGATGTGACACTCGTGTCCCGGAGGGCAAGTCATTATGCGACCGATGCTACGCCCAGGTGGTTGGGGAAAAAGAGACTGAAGGTCATCGTATCGAGTCTCTGGTGGAACATGTGGTTCAACGGACTCTAAGAGAGAATATTTTCCACACACAAAGTCAGACCAATACTGTCAGGTCTGTTTCTCCGACCATCGAGGTCCATGAGGATCCAGGTCCTTCCCAGCCTCAAGCCGCTTCCCCGGCCTTCTTAGAGGGTGATCTAGAAAGTGACGAAGAAGGCTTGGAGTTCGACTTTGCTCAAGTGACTCCACTTATCAAAGCTGTCAAAGAGGCTCTCTTATGAGAATAACATAAGTCTACTTCCCCGGCCAAGCAGAGAAAATACTTCAAGCGCTTGGGGAAAGAACGCCCTAAGTTCCCGTTCCTTACAGAACTAAAGGGTATCTTTGAAGAGGAATGGAGCAAGGTAGACAAAAAGTCATCCATGGCCAACAAGGCATCTAGACTATATCCCTTCAAGCCGGATGATGTTAAGCATCTGGAGAACGTTCCTCTGGTAGATGCTGCAGTAACTAGGCTGGCCAAGCATGTCACTCTACCACTTGCTGACTCTGTGTCTTTCAAAGATGGTCTTGATCGGAGAATGGACCAAGACCTTAGAAGAATCTATGGCCTAGCAGGCACAGCATGCAAACCGGCTCTTGCCCTGGCGGCTTTATCAAAAGCTATGGAAGCTTGGACGGAAAATGTAGACTCCTTCCTCAAAGGTGTGTCCGAAGACCTAGCCAAGAGCTCAGCAACCGCAGAACTGAAGCTGGCGGCTGCTTTTCTAGGTGAGGCATCTGTTGACTTAATACGTCTATTAGCAAGGATTATGCTATCATCTGTTACGGCAAAACGGGCCCTTTGGCTACGCCCCTGGGTTGCCGATTCATCGTCCAAACAGAACTGGTGTAAAATCCCCTTCGAAGGATCAACCCTGTTCGGCAATAAGCTAGACGATGCCATCTCAAAAGCTACGGGTGGCAAGTCAGGTTTTCTTCCCCAGGACAGGCGTCAAACCGGGAAAAAGAAACCTCAATTTCGGAGACACAGCCCGGACCGCGCTAGGGAAGCTCGCGCTTACAGACCTGGCGGGAACTTCAGAAGGAACTGGAGCAGAGGTAGAGTTTCCTATCGCAAACCTACATCAACTACCCAGGTGTCAAGCGGACGCGATCAGGGGAAGTCTTTTTGAAATTACGCCCGCCCAAGCGGATCGTGTGGGAGCACGTCTACTCCTCTATCGGCACGTCTGGGCGGCCTCAATCAAGGACTTTTGGGTCATCAAGACTGTGACCTCAGGACACGCATGGTCCTTTTCCAGTCCTCCTCTTCCCAAGTTCGTTTCCACCCTTCTTCCAGGGTCAGCGGAACAGAGACAAGTTCTTCTAGACTACATAGACCTCCTGAAGAACCAAGGAGCAGTAGTACACGTCCCAAAAGACGAACAATTTCTTGGGGTATACTCCCCTCTCTTCTTGGTACAGAAGAAAAACGGTGCCTGGCGTCCAGTCATAGATCTGACATACTTGAACAAATTCATAACACGCAGAAAATTCAAAATGGAAACTCTATCGACAATCCAGCAAGCCATACAGCTGGGCGACTGGATGATTTCTGTGGACCTAAAAGACGCCTATTTCCACCTCCCGGTAGCAGCAGAGTTGCACAAGTATCTCAGATTTCACATCAATCAAGAACACCTTCAATTTGTTTGTCTGCCCTTCGGCCTAACAACTTCCCCACGGGTCTTCACCAAAACCCTTCTGGCAGGAGTAGCTCTCATCAGATTGAAGAAGATTCGCCTTTATCATTATCTGGACGACCTTCTTGTCTTGTCTCAAAACAGAACTCATCTCCTGGCACAGAGAGATCAGGTTATCTCGATCTTGTCCAAATTCGGATGGCTCCTAAACCTAGCCAAAAGCCACCTGGAGCCAACTGAGTGTCTAGTCTATCTAGGGGCTCAATTCAACACGGTGAAGAAGACCATCTCTCTGCCATTGGAGAAGATCCCTGTGATTCAGGAGAGGATATCTCGGGCCCTAGGTACTCGCCATCTAAAAGCATACCAATGTCTGAAGATCATTGGAACAATGGTCTCCACAACACCAATGGTAAAGTGGGCATTATGGAGACTACGTCCCTTCCAATCCGGCTTTCTCAGGCAGTGGAAGTCAGAGAGCAAGAATCAACGGATTCACATATCGACAAATATGAGGGGCAGCCTCTTTTGGTGGCTTCAACCGAAAAATCTGCTGAATTGCCATTCTATCGCTCCAGTCTCCTGGGTCACAGTGACAACCGATGCCAGTGGCTCCGGCTGGGGGGCCCTGTGCGGCACGAGCATGGCGCAAGGCAGGTGGGATGCTCGTCTCCACAATCCAGGCTCGAACATCCTGGAGCTTCGAGCGGCTTGGTGTGCCCTGCAGTCCTTCTCCCAACTCCTGAAGGGAAAATCGGTAATGCTGAGGATGGACAACACTACGGCAGTATCCTATGTCAAGAGACAAGGGGGGACACGGAGTTCTTCTCTTCTTCAGGAAGTCGAACCCATTATGAAGTGGGCCCAGGAAAATCTGGTCAACCTGACGGCTGTCTTTATCCCGGGAATTCAGAACTCCCAGGCGGATTTTCTGTCACACACTCAAGTGGACACGATCAAACATTTCGTTGGATATTATCGCTGGGAATCAATCCCCAAGTGGATCTCTTTGCCTCCCCGTTCAATGCCAAGCTGGAGAAATTCTACACGAGGGGTTATTGCAGTCAGGCAATCGGGACGCATGCCCTGACGGATCGGTGGAGGTTCCAGAGGGCATATGCTTTTCCCCCGATCCCAGTAATCTTGAAATTTTTGAAGAGGCTTCAAGCGGAAGAGGTAGAAGTTACGATGGTAGCTCCTTACTGGCCAAACAGGCCATGGTTCCCTCTCCTGATCCAGCTGAGTTTTCGGACCCAATTCCAATACCGATCAGACCGGACCTTCTCTCCCAGGGGTCGCTCTTTCATCCCTGCCCGGCCTTGATGAAACTAATGGTATGGTTCTTGAAAGGGAAAGACTGGAATCCCTTGGCTGCGCCTCTAGGGTGATCTCTACACTTATGAGCTCTAGGAGAGCAAGCACAAATAAAGTTTACGGGAGAATTTGGGCCAAGTTTGTGGAATTTTCTTTAACTTCAGGCAGATCCTTCAAGAATCCGGAAATCCAAGACATCCTAAGCTTTTTCCAAAACAGGGTTAGATCTTCCCCTGTCTGTAGGCTCGCCACGAGTTCAGGTTTCGGCACTTTCAGCCTTCTCTGGAATTTCTTGGGCGGCTCATCCGTTAATCAAACAATTTTTTTTCGGAGCTTCAAGGCTGAGACCTCAAAGGAAGCCAAGATTCCCCAAATGGGATCTCCCACTAGTGCTCGATTTCTTAAGCGGACTCAGTATGTCGGGGCCCTGCCCGTCCTCCTTAAAGGACTTTTCAGCCAAGGTTGCATTTCTGGTCACTATCACCTCTGCCAAGAGAGTGTCTGAGATCGGATCTCTTGGTCACAAAGAGCCGTTTCTCACGTTCTTTCCGGATCGAGTGGTTTTGATACCTATGCTGGGCTCCAAACCGAAGGTCTCGTCGGTCTTCCATGAAAATCAGGAAGTAGTCCTCCCTACTTTTAGGTCCCCGGATTCTGACGAAACTCACCCTCTGGACATGGGCAAGATACTCACTGAATACCTTCAAATTACATCTGTCTTTAGACGCTCCGACCATTTGTTTGTCCTGCACTCAGGCAGGAACAAAGGGAAAAAGGCTTCCTCGAGAACAATCGCAACTTGGATCGTCCAGACTATACAACAGGCTTATAGTGCAAAGGGCTTGGCTCCTCCACAGGCGGTGACAGCTCACTCCACCAGAGGGATGGCAGCTTCCTGGGCAGCAGCTCGTCATGTGGCTCCAGACGTCATTTGCAGAGCGGCCTCTTGGTCTTCTATAAATACCTTTATGTCCCATTATTGTGTTGAACCTGCAGCACTTTCTTCTGTAAATTTTGGTTTATCAGTTTTGTCTGTGGACGGGACAAATTAAAATATATTTTTGTTCAGCATACCCACCCGTGTGGTTTGGCTAGTTATTTCCCACACGTAGGCTGCCATGGAGTCAGTCAGGAAAAGGGAAAATTTATTATCATACTTACCGTAATTTTCCTTTCCTGATGGACTCCATGGCAGACGGAGTTCCCACCCTGAAATTATGGAGTCGGGATAGTTACGGAACACTGGTGCTACTGGTGAGTTAACTCTTTATGGGTATGGGGTCCTATCACATTGGAGAGGAGGCGGGATTAACCCACACGTAGGCTGCCATGGAGTCCATCAGGAAAGGAAAATTACGGTAAGTATGATAATAAAGAGGAGTTCCACCCAAATTTGGAACTTCCTCTTAACCCACTCCTCTCCCCCTTACATGCCACATTTGGCATGTAATTTTTTTGGGGGGGGAGTGGGGGCTTCAGCACGAGTGGGACTTCCTGTCCAGCTTCCGCCTTCCTGTAGGCGACTAAGCTTAATCGCCTTCAGGAAGTGGCTGCTGTAGGCGATCGCCTAGGACACGTCACAGGTCCTAGGCGATCTCCTGGCCAATTACACGGCGCGGCGCCGGGCCGCGCCGCATGCGCAGTGCCGCTCGCGCTCGCGCATGCGCAGTGGGTGCCCGGCCGTGAAGCCGAAAGCTGTCACGGCCGGGTGCCCACACTGAAGATGAAGACGGAGCGCTGGAGCAGGTAAGTGCCTGTTTATTAAAAGCCAGCAGCTACACTTTTTGTTGCTGCTGACTTTTAATAAACATACAAATGGCTGGAACTCCCCTTTAAATTTTCCCTTTTACCAAAAGAAAACCACATACAGTGCCTTAAAAAAATATTTAAACCCCTCAAACTCACAGAGCACTGTTCAATCCATCATCCGAAAATGGAAAGAGTATGGCACAACAAACCTACAAAGACATGGTTATCCACCCAAAATGGGCAAAAGTGTCACTGTCTAGATGTGCAAAGCTGGTAGAAAAATACCCTGTAATTGCAGCGAAAGGTGGTTCTACAAAGTATTGACTCGAGGGACCAAATACAAATGCACATCACACTTTTCACATATTTATTTGTAAAAAAAATTAAAAACCATTTATCATTTTCCTTCCGCTTTGTGTTGGTCTATCACACAAAATCCCAATAAAATACATTTAAGTTTTTGGCATAACATGACAAAATGTGGAACATTTCAAGGAGTATGGATACTCTTTCAAGGCACTGTACACTGTTATTAATTCACACATTCGAGAAATATTTGCCATCCCTTTCTCATCACTGCAGTTGAAAACTAACGTTAATTTGACCCCACTAATGATTAAAAAAATGTACAAATGTTCCTACAACATTCCTAAAATAAAGAATGTGGAACAAAATTCTATCATTTATTTGCAAGTATTTTTGAAACTGAAGAGAAAGCAGATATAACCACTTAAGGACCGAGCCTCTTTTTCAGATTTGTTGTTTACAAGTTAACAAGTTTTTTGCTAGAAAATTACTTAGAACCCCCAAACATTATACTTTTTTTCTAACATCCTAGAGAATAAAATGGCGGTCATTGCAATACTTTATGTCACACTGTATTTGCACAGTGGTCTTGCAAGCGCACTTTTTTGGAAAAAATACACTTTTTTGAATTACAAAATAAGACAACAGTTAAGTTAGCCCCATTTTTTTTATATTGTGAAAGATAATGTTACGCTGAGTAAATTGATACCCAACATGTCGCGCTTCAAAATTGCGCCCGCTCGGGAAATGGTGACAAACTTTTACCCTTAAAAATCTCCATAGGCCACGTTTAAAAAATTCTACAGGTAAATTCTACAGGTTGCATGTTTTGAGTTCAAGAGGAGGTCTAGGGCTACAATAATTGCTCTCACTCTAACAATCGCGGCGATAACTCACATCTGTGGTTTAAACACCGTTTTCATATGCAGGCGCTGCTCACGTATGCGTTTGCTTCTTATTTATTTTATCTTTTATTTTTATTTTTTACACTGTTCTTTTTAAAAAAAATAAAAAAATAAAATTGTGTCACTTTTATTCCTGACATGTCCTCTTAAATATGAGATTTGGGGTTAAAAAGACATCAGATCTCATATTTAGACTTAAAGTGGAGTTCCACTCGTTTTTTTTTTCTTTCTTAAAAATCTTAAAATAAATAAAAAAAAATAGATTTTTTTTATACTCACCTGAAAGGGCAGTTGCTATGCAGAAGTGGCTCTTCTGCCTCTTCTTCCACCGCGGTGGATCTTCTGGCTCGTCCTACGTCGCCGTGTCTTCTTGTGAATAAGCCGGGCTGCCTTATGGGAACTGTGTGTATCCCAGGAGGCAGCCGCCCATTCACAAAACGCCGTGCGAGTCGTGCATGCGCAGTAGGAAACGGGCAGTGAAGCCGTAAGGCTTCATTCCCTGTTTCCCTTAATAAGGATGGAGGCGCCAGTACAGAGTGATGGCCAGCGATCGCCGTCGGGGGACCGACATTGCGGGCGACTAGGAGAGGTAAGTGTCCTTATCAAAAGTCAGCAGCTACACTGTTAGTAGCTGCTGACTTTTTTAAAAAAAAAATTGCGGGTGGAATCCCGCTTTAAATGCAATAAAATAAAAATTGTCATTTTAAAAAAATTACAAATAAATTGCCCTATGGGCGGAAGTGACTTTTTTTTTTTGTTTTAAATATTTCTTTATTAAACTTTTTTCCCCTTACAAAAAACAGATCACAGTACATAAATACTTAAAACACTACACAAACAAACACATATACAAATACGGTCTCAATATACCCCTTCATACAATCTGATTCCTGTTTAGAGTCCTTTTTCCAGGAGCACCACTAACCTATCACCTAAAACAATACCCAGACCTATATTTTTGGTCCAACTAATTAAGAGGGGAGATAAAAAATACCTCATTCAAAGGAGAACTACCATGGCAAAAAAAATAAAAATTATAACCGAAGAATACAAGGGGGGAGGGGGGAGAGAAAACTGGAGGAAAAGAGGGGGGTGAAAGAAAAAAGTTTATTTTAGTGTTATACATATATATATATCTACGAAGGCTTCTGATTTCAAGCCTAATTGTGTAAAAAAAAAATTTAGAGCCAGATCCACGTAGCGGATCGTAATTTTCGGCAGGCGTGGCGTATCGTATTAACGCTGTGCCGCCGCAACTTTGAGAGGCAAGTGCTGTATTCACAAAGCACTTGCCTCTAAAGTTACGGCGGTGTAGCGTAAATCTGCCGGCGTATGGACACGGAATTCAAATGTTAAAGATGTGGGCGTGTTTTATGTTAATTTTACTTGACCCGATGTAAATGCCGTTTTTTCTGAATGGCGCATGCGCCGTCCGTGGGGGTATCCCAGTGCGCATGCTCGAAATTAACCCGCAACAAGCCAATGCTTACGACGTGAACGTCATTCTACGCAAAGCCCTATTCGCGAACGACTTACGCAAACAACGTAAAATTTTCAAAATTTGACGCAGAACGACGTCCATACTTAACATTGAGTACGCCTCATATAGCAGGGGTAACTTTACGCCGAAAAAAGCCTTACGGAAATGACGTAAAAAAATGCGCCGGCTGGATGTACGTTTGTGGATTTGCGTATCTAGCTAATTTGCATACTCAACGCGGAATTCGACGGAAGCGCCACCTAGCGGCCAGCGTAAATATGCACCTTAGATCCGACAGCGTACTAAGACGTACGCCAGTCAGATCTAGCCCTTGGGCGTCTATAGACAGAAACAGCACCAACTCCTTACTTTTTTTAGCTTTTTGTATCAAAAGTAACACTCTTAGAACGTTATCCCTCGTTTCCCTACCGGGCAAAAACCCAGCCTGATCATTTTCTATCAACCCTGTCAGAAAAGGTCTTATTCTTTCTGCCAGGATTTTAGCATAGATCTTAATATCGACATTAATCAAAGATATAGGCCTATAACTGGCACATAACGAAGGGTCTTTATCTTCCTTACCTATAAGAGTTATGTGGGCTCCCAGTTTTTTTTTTTTCTATTGAAAAGCCTGTGGCGTGCAAAACACAACCCAAAAACTTCACCCGGTGCAGGGAAAAAGTGCACACACATAAGGAGGTGCAACAAAAACCTGTGACGGGTGCATCGTCAATAGGCCCTCCGAAGAGGGCCCGACCCTGATCCCCCAGGGCGCAAGGCTCCTGACAGGGACTGAGGTTGTCAGTGGTCCATGCAGCCGAAGCCACATGAACCCATCCAAGGCCCATGTAGCCGAAGCCAGCACGGACCCAACAGTGAGGCTCCCCCGAAGGGAGACCCCATGAGAGCAGGCGAACTAAGCCAGAAGGCCATGTCCACCTACTCCCAAGACGTTCAGGGCAGGCCCGAGGACCAGCACCCTACTTATCACACATAAAGTGCAGTGCACCAAACAAAAAAAGTGACAAACTAAACAAACACGGGGAAAATAAAAAAGGAAAGTGGGGAAGAAGGAAGATGGGAGAGTGAGGAAAGTGACCAATGTGCAATACATTGGCCGGCCCTCCGGCCAGGAAACAAAAATTCCTCTGGTCCTGGCCAAAAGGCCTGGCCCTAGAGGCAGGTGCTAAAAAAGTTGTAGTGGAGATAAGTGACCAAAAAGGTGCCACACGTTGAGTGTCCCTCACACACTCAGTGCAATGTATGGCACCCCTGGACTGCCACTCCAGGGGCACTATCTCCACAGGCTTTTCAATGGACCCTGGTCCACGGCCCGGACAGCCACGGCCCCCCTTCCCACCTCCACCAGAAAGGATCGGGAGCTACCGGAGGCTCAGGGAGTGCCCATACACCTCTTTTGCTCCTTACCTATACTCGAGAGGTACTAGCTGCCTACCATGCCCTCCCCCGAAGGGTCGGGCCAGCTTTCCCTCAAGAGACTGGCAAGGCGGGTTAGGAACCACATCAAATCCAGGCCAGAAGGCCAGGGCCCCGGCCTTCCGCTAAGATCTCATGCCTCTCCGTCCTCACCAGGAGCACCCTTCCAGATGGCTCAGACTCGACTAGTGGCCTGCCCCCAGACAGTCGGGTAGCCCGGCATAGCCCCTGCTGAAACCATCCTTCCAGGTGCCTATCACATCATTGGATTACATCCACCCTCTACTAAAGAGGTGCTTCAGTGCTCCGCCGAAAACTGATAAGAACAGATACTACACTTGATCTTAGCCAAAAGGCCGAGAAGCACATAACGAAGGGTCTTTATCTTCCTTACCTATAAGAGTTATGTGGGCTCCCAGTGCTTCTGTGCACATTAACATACCCCCTCCTATGGAGTTCATATACTCCTGGTAGAACGGTATAAGGGTTTCCCCATATCTCTTATAGTATAAAGGGATATACCCGTCTGGACGGGGACTTTTGCCCATTTTAATACTTTTAATTATTTGGCTTATTTCCTCTCTTCATATTTCCTCCTCTAATTTAGACATGACTTCTTTTGCCATTTCCGGGATCTTTGCCCTTTCTAAGTAATGTTTAATTTTTCTTCTTCTACTCTGTGTTTCTGTTACATTTTGTTCTTTATTAACTTTATATAAATTTCGGAAAAACTCTTGAAAGATTTTTATTATATCCTTAGTAGAATGCCTCATGTCGCCGTTCTTATCTTTCATTTTCTGGATAAAGTTCTGTGTATTTCTGGGTTTTATAGTCCTTGCCAATAATCTCCCAGATTTATTCCCCAACGCATAATATTTCTTATTCATGTTATCAAATACCCATTTCGTTTCTTTTTGAACTAGGTCCCGGAGCTTTTCTCTTTTCCTAGTTAATAATACCATAATTTTCTCTTCCTGATTTTCTTTATGTTTCTGTTCTAGGTCCTGAATCTCTTCTAAGAGGGTCTGTTTCTGGGCCTGCCTGATTTTCTTTCTCCTAGCTTTTTTCGCTATCAGCTTCCCTCTCATGTACACTTTATGTGTTTCCCATAGGATCGATGGAGCAACATTTTCTATATCATTTTCTTTAAAGAAAAGACACATATCCTTTTCTAGATCATCGGCTATCTTAGTATCTTTGAGGAGGGAGTCATCTATTCTCCATGCTCTCTGGCCAACCAAGATCTCCCCAATGTCTAAAGACATCTCTACTGGGGCATGGTCAGAGAGTGTTATCGACTTTATATCTACCCTTCTCAGTCCCTCCAGTAGCCGATGATCCAGCAGGATATGGTCTATTCTTGAGTATGATTTATGCACAGGTGAGTAGTATGTGAAATCCTTGTCTCTTGGATGTAGAATTCTCCATACCTCAACCAGGTGCATCTGGTAAAGTTTATGTTTAATTGCTCTAAGGTATTTTCCCTCCGACCTTAATGAAACAGGTTGGTATCTAATATTGGATCAAAAACAAAATTAAGATCGCCTGCCGGAACCACCTTGCCCTCTTTAAAGCTCTCTAGCTTATTCAGGATTTTTTTCAAGTATACTGCCGGGCGTATATTTGGGCAGTAGATATTAACCAATGTGTATTTCATATTAAATAGTAAACCCTTGACAAAGAGATATCTCCCTTCAGGGTCCATTTCCATGGATTCTAATGTAAACCGTGTGTTCCTATCAAACCCTATTGCGGTCCCTTTTTATGTTTTATTAGGGGAATAGCTATGGATCCATATAGGAAACTCCCTTGAGTTCAATCGGGACTTAGTAGTTACCTTTAAGTGGGTCTCTTGTAGAAACACTATATTAGCCGACAGTCTCTTCATCTCCTGCAATATCTGATATTGCCTATTAGGGCTATTTAATCCTCGGACATTATATGTGACTATTTTTAACTCTGCCATATTCTAATATAAGAGGCCTCGGATACTCTTCTTACCATATTCAAAGGGACTATTTTTACATTCAGGGAAGTGTCGCTCCCGACCCAATACCGTACCTAGACTATTAGTAGGGCTCGGTACGGACTTTGGTTTTTTTTGTACCCGGACCCCAACCCGGACATTTTTCTGAAAGTTCGGGTTCGGGTCCGGTGTTCGGCAATTTACGGCAGGCTGCAGGGCAGCCAATCACCATTTGTTTTAATTGTTTTACTTAGAAGCCATCACAGCCATGCCTACTATTGGCATGGCTGTGATTGACCAGTGCAGCATGTGACCCAGCATGTGACCAGCCTCTATATCAGATAGAGGCACACAGCACAGCTCGTCACTCTGCTTTAGCTAGGGTAGGGACAGGCTGCTGCTGATTTAGGGACAGTGTTAGATAGGATTATCCTGCTTCACAAATCTACACCAGCAACGTTTCTTTCTGTCAGATACTCTGCATTAGCTAGGGTAGGGACAGGCTGCTGCTGATCTAAGGGACAGTGTTAGATAGGATTATCCTGCTTCACATATCTACACCAGCAACGTTTCTTTCTGTGAGATACTCTGCATTAGCTAGGGTAGGGAAAGGCTGCTGCTGATCTGAGGGAGAGATTTAGATAGGAGTCAGTCCTTGTTCACAAATCAAATTGCACCTGCACTGCATCTGTTCCTGTGAGATAGTCTGCATATTGCAGCTGCACTGCATTTATTTTTTGTGAGATACTCTGCATCAGATAGTTTAGGGCAAGGTTCCTGCTGATCTGAGGGAGAGATTTAGATAGGAGTCAGTCCTGGTTCACAAATCAAATTGCACCTGCACCGCATCTGTTCCTGTGAGATAGTCTGCATATTGCAGCTGCACTGCATTTTTTTGTGAGATACTCTGCATCAAATAGTTTAGGGCAAGGTTCCTGCTGATCTGAGGGAGAGATTTAGATAGGAGTCAGTCCTGGTTCACAAATCAAATTGCACCTGCACCGCATCTGTTCCTGTGAGATAGTCTGCATATTGCAGCTGCACTGCATTTATTTTTGTGAGATACACCCTGTATATACTTTTCTTCTATTGTGCTATTCCAAAAACATCCATTTAGGGCAAACAAATATATTTTGCACTGTTTCCTCCAGTGTTTGCCGTGTTTCCTCCATATCTGTAAGTGTCAGATAAACACTTTAGCTACTGTTCTTCTGTTGTTCTATTAAAAAAAACACCCAGTTTGGTGCAAAAAATATATTTTGCAGTATTTCCTCCAGTGTTTGCAGTGTTTCCTCCATATCTGTAAGTGTGAGATAAACACTTTAGCTACTGTTCTTCTATTGTTCTATTAAAAAAACACCCATTTACGGCAAATAAATATATTTTACAGTTTTTTCTCCAGTGTTTGCAGTCTTGCCTGCATATCTGTACGTGTGAGATACACACTTTACATACTGTTTTTCTATTGTGCTATACAAAAAAAATATATATTTTGGGCAAATCATTTTTTTTTGGTGCGTTTCCTGCATATCTGTAGGTGTGAGATAAACACTTTAGCTAGTGTTCTTCTATTGTTCTATTCAAAAAACACCCATTTAGGGCAAGTTCCTAAATTTTTGGAAAAATTAGGAGAATGTCAAATAAGGGACGTGGCCACGGTCGCGGTGCTGCCAGTGCTGGTGGAGCTCCTGTTGCAGGGAGAGGACGTGGTCGATCTGTGCCAGCTACACGCACAAGTGAAACACCTTGCTCAGGTGCGAGTAGGCGACAGAGCCTGCAGCGGTATTTGGTCGGGCCTAATCCGGCTCTATGAATGTTGAGGCCAGGAGCAGAACAGGCGGTAGTAGATTGGGTTGCTGACAGTGCCTCCAGTTCCTTCACATTGTCTCCCAACCAGTCTTGTGCTGAAAGATCAGAGTTGGCACCTGCAGCCGATGTCCATCAGTCTTTCACCTCACCCCCTTGCAAATCAGCCAAGCAGTCTGAGCCCCAAATCATGCAGCAGTCTCTTCTGCTTTTTGATGAGTCTGTTAGCATGTTTTCCCAGGGCCATCCACCTAGCCCTGCCCCAGAAGTGGAAGAGATTGAGTGCACCGATGCCCAACCACTTATGTTTCAAGATGAGTTCATGGGGGGACCGTCACAGCACATCTCGGATGATGATGAAACACAGTTGCCAACTGCTGCTGCTTTTGCAATTGTGCAGACCGACAAGGAGGGCAGTGGTGAAGACTGGGTGGAAGATGATGTGGTGAACGATGAGGTCCTCGACCCCACATGGAATCAACCTCATGCAGGTGACCCATGTAGTTCGGAGGAAGAGGCGGTGGTCGCACAGAGCCACCAGCACAGCAGAAGAGGGAGCAGGGTGCCAAAGCGGAGCGTCCGTCTCCTAGACAGTATGCCTGCTACTGCCCAACGCAGCAAGGGACCAAGCACACCAAAACCAGGTCCAAGGAGTTCCCTAGCGTGGCAGTTCTTCACACAATGTGCTGATGACAAGACACGAGTGGTTTGCACGCTGTGCAATCAGAGCCTGAAGCGAGGCATAAACGTTCTCAACTTGAGCACAACCTGCATGACCAGGCATCTAAGTGCAAGGCACAAGCTGCAGTGGAGTACACACCTCAAAAACCGAGAAAGGTCTCTGGCTCCTCCTGCTTCCTCTTCTGCTTCATTCTCGGGCCTCTCTGCCTCTTCATCCACCTCTGTAGTGACAGTGCCACCTGCCACCCTGCAATTAGAGGGTCGGCAAGCAACACTGCCACCTGGGTCACCAAACATCTCCACAATGTCCCATGGAAGCATTCAGCTCTCTATCTCCCAAACACTGGAGCGGAAGAGGAAGTACCCCCCTACCCACCTGCGATCCCTGGCCCTGAATGCCAGCATTTCAAAATTACTGGCCTTTGAATTGCTGTCATTCTGTCTGGTGGAGACGCAGAGTTTTAAAAGCCTGATGGCATTGGCTGTCCCACAGTACGTCGTGCCCAGCTGCCACTACTTTTCCAGGCGAGCCATCCCTTCCCTGCACAACCAAGTGGGGGACAAAATCAGGTGTGCACTGCGCAACACCATCTGTGCCAAGGTCCACCTAACTACGGATACGTGGACCAGTAAGCGCGGTCAGGGACGTTATATCTCCCTAACAGCACACTGGGTAAATGCAGTGGCGGCTGGGCCTGAGGCGGATAGCAGTTTGGGGCATGTCCTCCGCTTCCTCATCCTCTACTGCCTCCTCATCCAGTCAGCGTAACAAATTCACCACCAACTTCAGCACAGCCATGGGTAAAAGCCAGCAGGCAGTTTTAAAACTTTCCTGTTTGGGGGAAAAACCACACACCGCGCAGGAGTTGTTGAGGGACATGGAACAACAGACCGATGAGTGGTTGGCGTCAGTGAGCCTCAAGCCGGGCCTGGTGGTGTGCGATAATGGGCGAAATCTCGTAGCAGCTCTGGGCCTAGCCGGTTTGACGCACATCCCTTGCCTGGCGCATGTGCTGAATTTGGTGGTGCAGAGGTTCCTGAAAACTTACCCCGATATGCCACAGCTGCTGCAGAAAGTGCGGGCCGTCTGTGCGCACTTTCGGCGTTCTCACCCTGCTGCTGCTCGCCTGTCAGCGCTGCAGCGTAACTTCTGCCTTCCCGCTCACCGCCTCATATGTGATGTGCCCACAAGGTGGAACTCCACCTTGCACATGCTGGCCAGACTGTGCGAGCAGCAGCAGGCGATAGTGGAGTTTCAGCTGCAGCATGCACGCGTGAGTCACTCTGCGGAACAGAACCACTTCATCACCAATAACTGGGCCTCCATGCGAGACCTGTGTGCCTTGTTGCGCTGTTTCGAGTACTCCACCAACATGGCCAGTGCCGATGATGCCGCTCTCATCGTGACTATCCCAGTTCTATGCCTCCTTCGAAAAAACGCTACGGGCGATGATGCAAGAGGATGTGGCACAGGAGGAGGAGGAGGAATCGGGATCATTTCCAAGGCTTTCAGGGCAGTCATTCACAAGTGGCTCTGAGGGCGGGTTCATGCACCAACAAAGGCCAGGTACACAATTGTCCAGCAAGGGCACAGTTCTGGAGGATGACGTGGTGGAGGATGAGGAGGAGGAAGACATGGAGGAGGAGGAACCATGTTCACAGCAGGATGGCATCCAGACCAGCTCATAGCCATCACTGGTGCGTAGCTGGGGGGATACAGAGGACAAAGATGATACATCTCCCACAGAGGACAGCTTTTCGTTGCCTCTGGGCAGCCTGGCACTCATGAGCGATTACATGCTGCAGTGTCTCCGCAACGACCGGCGTGTTTCGCACATTTTAACAGGTGCTGATTACTGGGTGGCCACACTGCTGGATCCCCGTTACAAGGACAATGTACCGTCCTTAATTCCCTCACTGGAGTGTGATCGCAAGATGCGCGAGTACAAGCGAACGCTGGTAGACGCGCTGCTGGTGCAATTCCCACCTGGCAGTGGGGGCACAGTGGAAGCAGAAGGCGAAGGCAGAGGAGGAGGAAGAGGTCGCCAACGCAGCAGGGGCACCGCCAGCACCTCAGAAGGCAGGGTTAGCATGGCCAAAATGTGGAAAAGCTTTGTCAGCACGCCACAACAAACAGCACCACCAGCTGATATGGAACGTTTTAGCAGGAGGCAGCATTTCAGCAACATGGTGGAGCAGTATGTGTGCACACGCCTACACGTACTGAATGACGGCTATGCCCCCTTAAACTTCTGGGTCTCCAAATTGGGCACATGGCCTGAGCTTGCCCTTTACGCCTTGGAGGTGCTGGCCTGCCCTGCGGCCAGTGTATTGTCTGAACGTGTATTTAGCACGGCAGGGGGCGTTATCACAGACAAGCGCAGCCGCCTGTCCAGAGCCAATGTGGACAAGCTCACGTTCATTAAAATGAACCAGGCATGGATCCCAGAGGACTTGTCCGTACCTTGTGCAGAATAGACACCGGGCCTGCCTTACCCAGCCATTGTTTTTTTTTCTGAGCTTTCTAGGGTTGCCATCTCATCCCTTTAAAAGCAAAAACATATTAATTACACAGGTTCTCTGGCTGATTAAGGTGCTGCTAATTAAACACACTTGGTGCCTTATCGACATTAAATTAGCCCCAGAACCTGTGTAATTACTCTGTGTTCAGGTTTAAAGGGATGAGGTAGCAACCCTAGATCTTTCTCACTCTTTTGGGGTTTACCCTAATTTAAAAAATAAATCAATTAAAAACCAAAACCTGCTGTGTTGGCTACCTCCTCCTCCTCCACCGTCGCTTCAACCTACACCGCCACATCCACCTCAACCTCCTACTACATATGGACCTCGTCCTCCGAGGTCAAAATTATTTTATTTTTTATTTTTTTATGTTATTTTAAGTTATTTCCCTATCCACATTTATTTTCAGAGTACTTGCCATGCTCTTCCCGAAAATTTTCTGCCATTTGAAGCCCTCCAGCCCTTTCCCTTAGTTTTTAGACACATTTTAGTAGTCAAAAGTCCGGGTCCCCATTGACTTCAATGGGGTTCGGGTTCGGGTCAAAGTTCGGGTCGGGTTCGGTCCCGAACCCAAACTTTTTTTCCAAAGTTCGGGTTCGGGTCTGAACCCGAACTACCAGGTGTCCGCTCAACTCTAACTATTAGTACTTAACTTAAACACCTTACATAAAATACATTGAGACCACATATACCCCCCTCCCTCACCTC
This sequence comes from Rana temporaria, assembly GCF_905171775.1. NCBI lineage: Eukaryota > Metazoa > Chordata > Amphibia > Anura > Ranidae > Rana > Rana temporaria. Next base: position 75,946,650 of record NC_053489.1, read on the forward strand.
TTTCCCTCCCCCTAGCACATTGTACACCAATGTTAAGACTCCCTCGATCTAGGCCCAACCATGTGTCCTACCGAGCGGGCTCTTTCTCGGGGTATCTAATATATTCCCCTATTCTCCAGAGATCCGTCCACCGGTTTAGGGACGGGTCCCGGACTAAGGGCAGGCATATTTACTCCATGTTTTCCCTTCCCAGGCGAGATCCATTTTGACGTCGCTTCAGCCCTGCTATGGTATGGTCTGGAGATGGGTGGGGGCCATCTTCCCCTCACTCCTCTTCATACCCAGTCACAGAGAGGACCTGATCGCCTCCGCCACTACCGACGGCTTTAGTAAGCGGCGGAGGCCCTGGGAAAGCGGCGGGAGGGGGGGGCCCGCTGCCGATAACGGTCATCTTGCAGTGAATCCACAGCAGAGACCACCATTATCGGAAACTAGACCGCCGGCTGAAGAGATGGATACCTGGGTTATGACAACTAGCTGCTGCCATAACAGATATCCCTCTTCAAAGTGCCGACGTATATAGTCATGCGGTCCGAAAGTGATTAAAATACATAAATAAACACAGCTCTGTGATCATTATTTAAACTATTTTTTAAATGCAAGCAGGGTAAGTACCTGAATCTGACCTGGTATCCACCTCTTGTAGTCCCTGTATAACAAGCCAGAAAATGAGAAGAAAAGGCAGTACAAGGAGCCAATCAATTTATGAAGCAAGCTAATAGGAGGAGAGGGCAAAGTGACAAAGAGATGAGCTACTGTTCTGCTCTCTGTCCAGTTACAGGCTAGGACAGGTCGAAGATGACCTAGCTAGGCTCAGAGGAAGTGTGTCAATTGATGATACCATCAGACTGAGGATATCTATTGGCACAAAAGGTGTTGCAGGGAAAATATCTAGATTGAAGATGAATATTGCAGCAAAAGTTGGTTTTATTATTTTACCTTTTTAATATGCTTTTCATATTTATTTTGTTATTTTTAGCTGGAGATATTATGACTTATTTGAAGTAGAACTAAACTCCCACCATCAAAAAACTTGCAAGGAAGTAGCGTCTTTTGCCTCATCCCAGTAATGTATGTTTAATTTGACTTTAAAATAATTAAAAATATACAGTATCTTTGTTTTCAATTAAACAAAGAAAATATATCTCTGTAGGAAAAACTCTGTCAAGTCTATTTAAAGCGGGGGTTCACCCTATGAACGCAAAAAAAAAAAAAATTTTTATTCTACCATAAAATCAGGCATTGTAGCGCGAGCTACAGTATGCCTGTCCCAATTTTTTTACCCCCGTACTCACCTTGTACTCGTACATCGAAGATACCGGGGAATGGGCGTGCCTATGGAGACGGAGGATGATTGACGGCCGGCTCTGGCGCGTCACGCTTCTCCGGAAATAGCCAAAATAGGCTTGGCTCTTCACGGCGCCTGCGCATAGCCTGTGCGCAGGCGCCGTGAAGAGCCGAGACCTACTCCGGCTGTCTTCGGGGAGAGTGACGTGCCAGGGCCGGCCGTCAATCATCCTCCCTCTCCATAGGCACGCCCATTCCCCGCGGGAGCCGAAATCTTTATCGTACAGGTACACAGTGAGTACGGGGGTAAAAAAATCGGGACAGGCATACTGTAGCTCGCGCTACAATGCCTGTCTCGATGGAAAAATGATGTAAGTGAGGGTGAACTACCGCTTTAAGTGTGTCAGCAGATTTCAGCCAATGTTTTTGCTGAAACCTGCTGATTGGCTGTGGCCAATCACAGCACAGAGTTCTGTGTTTACAAACTCACAGAACAGCGATCTGTTTCTTCACCCTGAAAAGCAAAAAGAAAAAGTAGCCAGATCTGTGATTCAAAGCCGTACACAATACACACATTACGGGGCAGATTGACGTACCTCGGCGCATATTTCCACCGGGCGCAGCGTATCTAAGATACACTACGCCGCCTTATCTTATTTTTTTTTTCCGAATCCTCAAAGAATTTGCGCCGTAAGTTACGGTGGCGTAGTGTATCTTTAGTGGCGTAAGGGCGTGGAATTCAAATGGATGTGATGGGGGCATGTTTTATGTAAATACGTCGTGACCTGACGTAAACAAAGTTTTTTTTGAACGGCGCATGCGCCGTCCGTGGGGGTATCCCAGTGCGCATGCTCGAAATTAAACTGGAACAAGCCAATGCTTACGACGGTGACGTCATTCCTGTCGGATCGATCCGAGATGCAGTCGTATCTTGTTTTGTAGATACAAAACAAAGATACGACGTGCAAAATTTTAAATTACGTGGCGTATAAAGAGATACGCCGGCGTAATCCTTTTGTGGATCTGCCCCTACATGTGTAAGGCACACAGTTAATGTCCCAGCTAGTGACAGTGTACAGTATTATCACTGAACACTAATATATATATATATATATATATATGTTGTTAGTCGGCGTCAGTTAACACCAGATTGCCTGCCACACTATAACAGACACAATATAAGTTGCTGATCACTGCCATTACTAGTATAGTGTCTGTACAGATCAGTATCTTGATTATGGTTAGAAACGATACTAGGGGGCAGATCCACGTACATCGGCGCATATTTGCGTCGGGCGTAGCTTATCTCAGATACACTACGCCGCCATAACTTACATTTTTTTTTTAATCCCCAAAGAATGCGCGCCGTAAGTTACGGCGGCGTAGTATAAATTTGGCGGTGTAAGGGCGCGCAATTCAAATGGATGTGATGGGGGCGTGTTTTATGTAAATACGTCTTGACCCGACGTAAATTATGTTTTTTTTCAACTGCGCATGCGCCGTCCTTGGGGGTATCCCAGTGCGCATGCGCGAAATTAAACCGTAACAAGCCAATGTTTACGACGGTGACGTCATTCTACGCAAAGCCCTATTCGCGACCGACTTACGCAAACGACATAACATTTTCAAAATTCGACGCGGGAACGACGGCCATACTTAACATAGTATACGCCTCATATAGCAGGGGTAACTATACGCCGGAAAAAGCCGAACGCAAACGACGTAAAAAAATGCGCCGGCCGGACGTACGTTCATGGATCGCCCTATCTAGCTAATTCGCGGAATTCGACGGAAACGCCACATACCGGCCAGTAAATATGCACCTACGATCCGACGGCGTACAAAGACGTACGCCTGTCGGATCGATCCCTCATTCAGTCGTATCTTGTTTTGTGGATACAAAACAAAGATACAAAGCGGGAACTTTGAAATTACGCAGCGTATCAACAGATACTCCGGCGTAATTAGTTTGTGGATCTGGCCCAAAGTGTCCCCAAGAGTTTATAGTCCCCAAAAACGCAGTTTCGTTTTTTTTTACCAAAGACATGTTGCAAAATACATTTTGGTTTAAAATGATAAAGATTAAATTTTACTGGATTTACAACAAAAAAGTAGAAATTAATGTTTTTTTTTCAAAAATGTCAGTCTTTTTTTGTCTTTTATAATGTTAAAACTAAAAACCCAGGAGTGATTAAATACTACCAAAACAAAGCTCTATTTGTGTGAAAAAAATAATTTAAATTTCATCTGGGTACAGCGTTGCATGAACGAGCAATGGCAATTTAAATTAGCACAGTGCTGAATAGCAAAAAAATACGCTGGTCGTGAAACTTTCCGGTGGTCAAGTGATTGAAACAATCTTTTTGCTGGACTTTGTAGCCAACTGTACACTCTTCTTTTAGAAAGGAATGTTTAGTATAGTGACAGGGTCACGTTAAAGCTCATTTACTGCTTGTTAAAGTGTCTGTAAACCTTTGATTTTGAGTTTTATCTATAGGTAGTGGAAATATCTCCTAAATGTGCACCGTTTAGGAGATATTTACCTTGTAGCGCGCCAATGATGTAATCGGCGCATACGCTGTGAAGAAACGGACCTCTGTGTTGTTTCTTCACTCACAAGTGTCGTGACTGACGCATGTGTGGGAGTGACGTCACGTGGCTCTGGCCAGTCATAGAGCCAGAGTCCCTGGCCCCGGAATGAAGAGGGGTGAAGATGGATGCGGCCACCAGCAGGGACCTCAGGGACATTGCGGTCTTCGTTTGCAGGTAAGTGGCAGATAAAGGCCTTGTATGCATTGCATACTAGCCCATTATGCTTTCACTTTGCAGGGGAACAAAGAGGAAGTAAAGCCCATCAGGGTTTACTTCCTCTTTAAGGATATGCTCATGCTTGACTGTCCATAGCCTGATCTCACTAAGCCTCACTATAGAGAACCTTTCCTGTAAAAAAGTATGGAGGCTGTGTCATGGAAAAAAAGGTTGTATGCAGAGCACATAGCCATTTTCCTTGTGCTAAATAAGTACACATATCGTCTTAATGATATAATGCATCTTAAGCTAAAAGTCCACTTATCATTCATTCGATTTCCCATAGTAAAGAGACATCACCAGACTGTTCTCCTCATCTCAGCATCCCTGCATGACTGACCAGAGCCCAGCCTGCCTCGATCCTTTTTATTTTTATTAAAATCCCAGCAGGAAGTGATATCACCACCACAAGAAGAAGTTAACAGGAAGTGATGTCACAGCATGTCAGCTTCACCCAGGAAGATGACCTTTACAGCAAAATTACCATTTAAGGATATCCTTCTAACAGGATGTGTTAAACAGCTAATACAATACAATACATGATAACCCTTCCAACGGGGTTATTTAAATACATACAACATGAATAATACAATAATGGCTAAAGTCTTATGGGTGTGTCTGGGCAGGGAAAGCGTGTTTGTATGGTTTTAACAAACAGATACATGGGATGGATCCAGGACAACAAGTGGCGAACGTGCTGAATTATTGTAGAAGGCCGCAGAAACACCTGAGAAAAGAAACAGCAGGGAAATAAAGAAACACGGCAAAGTATGTTTTTGTTGCTGCTTCTTTTTCTTCTTTCTTCAAATCTATCTTTTAACCAGGAATAATCAGGGGAAAGCGCAAACGCAGTCCCCCACTACCACAAATTATGCAGTCGAGTTTCTAACTGTGGTGGCAGTGTACTGACAGGGAGTAGAGAGAGATCACTATTACTGATCACTAGGAACAGCAGATCTCTCTCTCCTCCCCTGTCAGAACAGGGATCTGTCTGTTTACATTGACAGATCCCCATTCTGGCTCTCTGAGGAGTGACTGCAGGTGGCCGCAGGACATTCACATTGGCTCCTACCTCGTGCGTGTGCCCCCTATACCCCTTAAAGCAGCTGCCGTACAGCTACGACAATCTACTTCTTCCAGATATGATTTAAAATTATGGAAAGCAGTGAGTCAATATAACAGTCAGGTAAATTGTATATAAAAAAGGAGCACATCAATAGCACCTCCCTCTTTCCTCACAGCAAGACACTTACACATCCCTAATAGTTGAGGCAGACAGGCACAATAGACAATAGAATACAGGCACACCCCAAACCATCACAGCACAGTCCACAACACACAATATATACATTTTACAAGGTTCCAGTGTGGCTGTAAAGAGAGTCCAGCTGGTGCAGATCAGAATGGAGGGCCAGATTCACAAAAGAGATACGACGGCGTATCTCCTGATACGTCGTCGTATCTCTGTTTCTATCTATGCGACTGATTCATAGAATCAGTTACGCATAGATATCCATAAGATCCGACAGGTGTAATTGTTTTACACTGTCGGATCTTAGGAAGCAGTACCGCGGCCGCGGGGGAGTTCACGTCGTAAACCAGCGTTGGGTATGCAAATTAGCAGTTACGGCGGATCCACGACGGATTTTCGCGTTCGCTACGTCGTCCGTAGTCAAGTTTCCCGTCGCAAATTCCCGTCGAAATTTAAAAATGAACGTCGTTTGCGTAAGCCGTCCAGGAATACGGAATTACGCTACGCGCGTCGCCGTTTGAAAAAATGATGTCACTCCGCGCAAAGCACGGGAATTGTGAAATGGAGCATGCGCAGTAGGCCAGCGTAGGTTTTCATTGCAAGTTCTCTGTGAATCAGGCACTTGCGATGAAAACTTGCGGCGGTGTAACGTATCTACGATACGTTACGCCGCCGCAATTCTACGTGAATCTGGCCCGGAGTTCTCATTCACCCTGTGCCCCTATTAGAGACACAGGGTGATTTACACACAAGAGGTCCTGGGGAGTTCTCATTCACCCTGTGCCCCTATTAGAGACACAGGGTGATTTACACACAAGAGGTCCTGGGGAAGCTGGACAAGGAGCCTCCAGAACTCTCCAGGGCAAGCTGAGCCGCACAAACCCCCGACCCAAAGTCACTCCTGTCACAGTCACTTTCACACCAGCAGCCCGATTGGCTGCGCCTGTCAGTTTTTCAGCTGTACCCAATCAGACCACCCATTGATCTCTATGGGGCGGCAGTTACTCCCTGGGCATCCAATATGGTAAAATCAGCTAAAAATAGACGTATTAGAAATACGTTCGATAATCCGTCCAGCAGATCAGATCGGATGACAATTTGATGGAAATTAACATGCAGTTTGTTTCCATCAAAAATGCAAAAATTAAAAGCCAGTAGCTACACATACTGCAGCTGCTGACTTTTAGTAAAAGGCACTTACCTTTCCTGGAGTTCCGCGATGTTGGCACTGCAGCTGATGTTTCTATCAGCTGCTGGGTGCTACCGCCGCCACTGCGGGTAGGGGAACCCGGCAGTGTAGCATCACGGCTTCACGCCGGGTCCCTACTATGCATGCGTGAGGGACCGCAGTGCTCTACTACGGGCCAGGCGGTGGGGGGAAGGTTCCAGTGTGGCTGTAAAGAGAGTCCAGCTGGTGCAGATCAGAATGGAGGGCCAGATTCACAAAAGAGATACGACGGCGTATCTCCTGATACGTCGTCGTATCTCTGTTTCTATCTATGCGACTGATTCATAGAATCAGTTACGCATAGATATCCATAAGATCCGACAGGTGTAATTGTTTTACACTGTCGGATCTTAGGAAGCAGTACCGCGGCCGCGGGGGAGTTCACGTCGTAAACCAGCGTTGGGTATGCAAATTAGCAGTTACGGCGGATCCACGACGGATTTTCGCGTTCGCTACGTCGTCCGTAGTCAAGTTTCCCGTCGCAAATTCCCGTCGAAATTTAAAAATGAACGTCGTTTGCGTAAGCCGTCCAGGAATACGGAATTACGCTACGCGCGTCGCCGTTTGAAAAAATGATGTCACTCCGCGCAAAGCACGGGAATTGTGAAATGGAGCATGCGCAGTAGGCCAGCGTAGGTTTTCATTGCAAGTTCTCTGTGAATCAGGCACTTGCGATGAAAACTTGCGGCGGCGTAACGTATCTACGATACGTTACGCCGCCGCAATTCTACGTGAATCTGGCCCGGAGTTCTCATTCACCCTGTGCCCCTATTAGAGACACAGGGTGATTTACACACAAGAGGTCCTGGGGAAGCTGGACAAGGAGCCTCCAGAACTCTCCAGGGCAAGCTGAGCCGCACAAACCCCCGACCCAAAGTCACTCCTGTCACAGTCACTTTCACACCAGCAGCCCGATTGGCTGCGCCTGTCAGTTTTTCAGCTGTACCCAATCAGACCACCCATTGATCTCTATGGGGCGGCAGTTACTCCCTGGGCATCCAATATGGTAAAATCAGCTAAAAATAGACGTATTAGAAATACGTTCGATAATCCGTCCAGCAGATCAGATCGGATGACAATTTGATGGAAATTAACATGCAGTTTGTTTCCATCAAAAATGCAAAAATTAAAAGCCAGTAGCTACACATACTGCAGCTGCTGACTTTTAGTAAAAGGCACTTACCTTTCCTGGAGTTCCGCGATGTTGGCACTGCAGCTGATGTTTCTATCAGCTGCTGGGTGCTACCGCCGCCACTGCGGGTAGGGGAACCCGGCAGTGTAGCATCACGGCTTCACGCCGGGTCCCTACTATGCATGCGTGAGGGACCGCAGTGCTCTACTACGGGCCAGGCGGTGGGGGGAAGAAGGAGGAAGGAGCCGAGCTATGACAACATTTTCTGCAGCCTCCCGGATTCCCGGAAGTGGGGACAGGATACCTGTCGTAGACAAGTATCCGCCCCCCCCCCAAAAGGTGTAAAATTACTTTTGGGTGGAACTCCGCTTTAAAGGGACACTAAATGTTCAGTTTTTTTTTAAATAGCACCACTGTGCAGTTTGTTTTGCACAGAGTGGCCCCGAATGTCCTTTTCTGGGGTCCCATGGCGGCTGTCTCGGCTCCTCCCCACAAGAGCTAACCCCCTCTGGAAAGCTCTCTCCTGAGGGGGATACCTTATGTGCGCGCTCCCGTGTTATACACTTTGTGTGCATAGACGCCGGGTGTATGACTCGGCCCCGCCCCCTAGCGGCTGCGTCACTGGTTTTGATCGACAGCAGAGGGAGCCAATGGCTACGCTGCTATCAGTCTTGATGGAGAGAATGACACGGGATCGCACCCACGGAGATTCCGGGCTCAGGTAAGTCAAATGGGGGCTCGGTGGGGCCGGAGAGTGCATTAAGGTAAAAAAACACAAAGCTTACAACCCCTTTAAGATTCCATCTTTTATCTATTGCTGAAGTCTTTTATTAGTCACTGTCACAAATTTTACAAAACTGTCTCCAGTGTTACGTGATTAATTTAATTGTTTCAACAAAACATCCTGTGATTTCTCTGCCACAAAATGAGTACATTATCTGTCTTTCCAAGCTCAATAAAAAGGTTCTAAGAATAGATATAATTAGCATAGCACAGTTGTTGCCGAAAATATTTTGAATGCATTTTATTCTCTCTCAAATTCCAATCTTTTTATACACTTTTTCACGCCTGATGGTAGGATTAGTTTATAGGAGTGCTTATCCCAACAGTACTTTCTTTGATTAATTCTAGACTTAAAATAGACTTATAACACTGCAATATAATATTGAGGAAAAAATATCCAATGCACAAAATATTACCCTCCATGAAATGGTAGCTAAAAAAGCAACACATATTAGGGATGAGCTTTATGTTCGAGTCGAACAATTTGGGGTGTTCGCGGCAAATTCGAAAAAGCCGCGGAACACCGTTTAAAGTCTATGGGAGAAATCAAAAATGTTAATTTCAAAGGTTAATATGCAAGTTATTGCCATAAAAAGTGTTTGGGGACATGGGTCCTGCCCCAGGTGACATGTATCAATGCAAAAAAAGTTTTAAAAACTGGATTTTTTTTCAGAAGCAGTGATTTTAATAATGCTTAAAGTGAAACAATAAAAGTGAAATATTGCTTTAGATTTCGTACCTGGGGGGGGGGGGAGGTGGGGGTGTGTATAGTATGCCTGTAAAGTAGCGCATGATGTCTCCCGTGTTTAGAACCATCCCTGCACAAAATGTAATTTCTAAAGAAAAAAATAAGTCATTTAAAACTACTCGCAGCTGTAACGGGAGTCACTTTAGGGGCACAGGGTGAATGAGAAACCCACTATGGTCTGTGCTAGTCACATTTAATGCGGTCAGATATTGTATACAGGGAGTGCAGAATTATTAGGCAAATTAGTATTTTGACCACATCATCCTCTTTATGCATGTTGTCTTACTCCAAGCTGTATAGGCTCGAAAGCCTACTACCAATTAAGCATATTAGGTGATGTGCATCTCTGTAATGAGAAGGGGTGTGGTCTAATGACATCAACACCCTATATCAGGTGTGCATAATTATTAGTCAACTTCCTTTCCTTTGGCAAAATGGGTCAAAAGAAGGACTTGACAGGCTCAGAAAAGTCAAAAATAGTGAGATATCTTGCAGAGGGATGCAGCACTCTTAAAATTGCAAAGCTTCTGAAGCGTGATCATCGAACAATCAAGCGTTTCCTTCAAAATAGTCAACAGGGTCGCAAGAAGCGTGTGGAAAAACCAAGGTGCAAAATAACTGCCCATGAACTGAGAAAAGTCAAGCGTGCAGCTGCCAAGATGCCACTTGCCACCAGTTTGGCCATATTTCAGAGCTGCAACATCACTGGAGTGCCCAAAAGCACAAGGTGTGCAATACTCAGAGACATGGCCAAGGTAAGAAAGGCTGAAAGACGATGACCACTGAACAAGACACACAAGCTGAAACGTCAAGACTGGGCCAAGAAATATCTCAAGACTGATTTTTCTAAGGTTTTATGGACTGATGAAATGAGAGTGAGTCTTGATGGGCCAGATGGATGGGCCTGTGGCTGGATTGGTAAAGGGCAGAGAGCTCCAGTCCGACTCATACGCCAGCAAGGTGGAGGTGGAGTACTGGTTTGGGCTGGTATCATCAAAGATGAGCTTGTGGGGCCTTTTCGGGTTGAGGATGGAGTCAAGCTCAACTCCCAGTCCTACTGCCAGTTTCTGGAAGACACCTTCTTCAAGCAGTGGTACAGGAAGAAGTCTGCATCCTTCAAGAAAAACATGATTTTCATGCAGGACAATGCTCCATCACACGCGTCCAAGTACTCCACAGCGTGGCTGGCAAGAAAGGGTATAAAAGAAGAAAAACTAATGACATGGCCTCCTTGTTCACCTGATCTGAACCCCATTGAGAACCTGTGGTCCATCATCAAATGTGAGATTTACAAGGAGGGGAAACAGTACACCTCTCTGAACCGTGTCTGGGAGGCTGCGGTTGCTGCTGCACGCAATGTTGATGGTGAACAGATCAAAACACTGACAGAATCCATGGATGTCAGGCTTTTGAGTGTCCTTGCAAAGAAAGGTGGCTATATTGGTCACTGATTTGTTTTTGAATGTCAGAAATGTATATTTGTGAATGTTGAGATGTTATATTGGTTTCACTGGTAAAAATAAATAATTGAAATGGGTATATATATTTTTTTTGTTAAGTTGCCTAATAATTATGCACAGTAATAGTCACCTGCACACACAGATATCCCCCTAAAATAGCTAAAACTAAAAACAAACTAAAAACTACTTCCAAAAATATTCAGCTTTGATATTAATGAGTTTTTTGGGTTCATTGAGAACATGGTTGTTGTTCAATAATAAAATGAATCCTCAAAAATACAACTTGCCTAATAATTCTGCACTCCCTGTATATATTGTGTGTTGGCTGATGTGTACTAGTAAGCTTGCTGTGATGAAAGGGGTGGGGTGTGATTGCATCCTATTGTCTATTGTGGTAATTAAGTCTGCTACTGTGGTGATGTGAATTGGAGCTTGGTAGACAGTCTGGATACCTATTATGGGATGTTTAAGTGTATTGCTGTGAGGAAAGGGGGGGGGATCACTCCAGCAACCCCCCCCCCTGCTAAGACTGTTTACTGAAGGAGAAGTTTGAACACACCTGACCTGTATCACCATTGTCATTGGACAATTTAACCCACCCTGTTTTCCAAGGGTGGGAGGGATGTATTTTGAAGAGAAATGTGTTACCATGTGTTTGCAATAAAGATTCATTCCCTGTTTTGAACCTCAAACAGAGCTGTGTGTCTCGTTTCTGGGGGAATTCTTATGGGTCGTGTTCGTTTGCCTGATTGTGGAGTGTCGATAAGCTGTCATGGGTGGAATGGAATATCGTAAACGGATTTAACCCCTGTCCCATTTGGGGTTCCGTTACAATTGTTGGCAAGCAGTGGAATGATTCCCATCGCCAGAAGAACAGCTACAAGCAGAATCCGGGGGAAGAGGTGTTGCAGGTGTTCCCGCTGGAGGACTTCTTTGACAAACTGTCCTGGGAAGTCAGAGAGTGGGTTCCGGGACAAAAACCCTTTCTCCTTGTCTGAAGCAGCTCGCTTGGCGGACGAATACACAGACGCCCGCAAACTGGATAACTCTGTGGTCAAGACAACAGCTCTGGTGGATTATCGATCGGCGGCACCCCCTCCGGCTATTGCCTACAAACCCCAGTCGGACCGCCCTACAGCACCACCTCCAGCAGCCACTTATCCTCAGCAGTCCAGGCTTAACTCCCAGAACTACTCACAGCCCATCAGGTGTTTCGGGTGTAAACAGCTAGGACACAAAAAGCTAGACTGTCTATTGAATCCACCCAGACAGTCACAGTCATGGAGACAGCCAGAAAGGGGGAACCCCCACACATCAATACGTGCGGCCCACTGCGTTGAGGAGGAAGAACATTGGGGCGTCCTGCACGAGGCAGATCCGATACAAGCAGCTAACCAGGACAACAGGCAGCAACACAGGCAGACTGTCTGGGTCAATGGAAAGGTAGCCAATAGGCTACGTGATACTGGGGTCACCATGACCCTGCTACAGAAGAAACTCATCCCAGAGAGCCAGCACACCGGAGACACTGTAGCCGTAAGAGTGGCGGGAGGCACCATCTTCCGACTACCCGTTCCCGGGTTCACCTGAATTGGGGGGTTGTTTCAGGACATGTGAATGTGGGGGTGATAAAGGATTTTCCAGCGCATGTACTACTGGGGAATGATTTGGCCCCCCTTGTTTCTGCTTACGCCCCGATGTGCCCCGCTGAAACCCACACAGTGACTACCTGTGCCCAGACCCGTGCTGCTGGAACCAACCCGCTTGCTGCTGAGACCCGGGTAAGACTATCTCCCCCGACAGGTACCATAGATCAGGCACAATATCACAGTCTAAAATGGGAATGTGACAAGTTGGCCAGTGAGAAATCGGAGATGCAACGACACTACGTCATGTATTATGAGATGTCCCATGGAATTTGCGCCCAGGTTGTGCCTTATCTCTCCCAAGAGCATCAGCAACAGGTTTTGGGAGCCATTGAGAGAGCAAAGCAAGTGACTGTTCCAGAACTGAATTCCATTATTCACCTTCACCATCAGCTACCGACCCGGTAAGCAAAATGGCAATGTGGATGGGTTATCCCGGCAAACAGACGTCATCCCGGCCTCCTAGTTCCGGACATCCCCAAGTTGACCTGAGAAGGATCAAGCCGGGTCTGCCAGAGTGTCCCACAAGGAGGGAGCCATGTAACTGGAGTCACTTTAGGGGCACAGGGTGAATGAGAACCCCACTATGGTCTGTGCTAGTCACATTTAATGCGGTCAGATATTGAATATATTGTATATATATTGTGTGTTGGCTGATGTGTACTAGTAAGCTTGCTGTGATGAAAGGGGTGGGGTGTGATTGCATCCTGTTGTCTATTGTGGTAATTAAGTCTGCTACTGTGGTGATGTGGATTGGAGCTTGGTAGACAGTCTGGATACCTATTATGGAATGTTTAAGTGTCTTGCTGTGAGGAAAGGGGGGGGAATCACTCCAGCAACCCCCCCTGCTAAGACTGTTTACTGAAGGAGAAGTTTGAACACACCTGACCTGTATCACCATTGTCATTGGACAATTTAACCCACCCTGTTTCCAAAGGGTGGGAGGGATGTATTTTGAAGAGAAATGTGTTACCATGTGTTTGCAATAAAGATTCATTCCCTGTTTTGAACCTCAAACAGAGCTGTGTGTCTCGTTTCTGGGGGAATTCTTATGGGTCGTGTTCGTTTGCCTGATTGTGGAGTGTCGATAAGCTGTCTTGGGTAGAATGGAATATCGTAAACAGATTTAACCCCTGTCCCATTTGGTGTTCCGTTACAGCAGCTATTTATGAATTGTCGGGTCCCGGTAATACAGATTAAAGTCATTGAAAAAAGCGGCAAACCAAAAAATAAATAAAATAAAAAATAAAACAAAAAGCCCTTCAGGTCTGGTATGGATTTTAAAGGGAACCCCACACCAAAATGTAAAAAAAATGGCATGGGTTTCCCCCAAAAATCCATACCAGACCCTTATCCAAGCACGCAACCTGGCAGACCGCAGAAAAAGACGAGAGAGCGCCCCGCCCCCTCCTTAACAGTACTAGGCCACACGCCCTCAACATGGGGAGGATGTCCCCATGTTGATGGGGACAAGGGCCACATCCCCACAACCCTTTCCCGGTGGTTGTGGGGGTCTGCGAGCGGGGGGCTTATCGAAATCTGGAAGCCCCTTTTAACAAAGGGGAACTCCAGATCCCGCCCCCCCATGTGAATTGGTAACGGGGTACATTGTACCCCAACCATTTTGCAAAGAAAGTGTAATTTTTTAAAAAAAACACACAGACACAGCTGGACAAGACCTTTATTTAAAAAATAAGATATATATGAATTCCAGCGATGTAATCCCATCTCTCGATGTCCAACGATAATCCATTCTCCAGTGACGCTGCAGTCTCCACGAAACCCCCATGACTCGTAAGAGGGGCGGGGTCACCGTCCACGTCATTAAGTATCCCCCAGCCGCAATCTAAGCTGATCTGCCATACATGTAAAGATTTGTCTTGGGTGCAACTGCCTATTGTGAATACAATCAAAATACAGTGGCCCAGATTCACGTAGAGCGGCGTATCTTTGAGCGGGCGCAGCGCATCTCATATGCGCTACGCCGACGTAACATAGAGAGGCAAGAACAGTTTTAACAAAGCACTGGCTCCCTAAGTTACGGTGGCGTAGCGTAAATGGGCCGGCGTAAGCCCGCCTAATTCAAAGTAGGCAGGTAGTGGGCGTAATGTATTACAATGAAGCGTGACCCCATGTAAATGAAGGGCCGAACGAACGGTGCATGCGCTCCGCTTTAAACCTAACCTACGCCCAGCCCCATTCACGTACGACTTACGCAAACGACGTAAAATCCGACGGCTGTTTCGACGTCCATACCCTAACATGACTTACCCCTGCTTTATGTGGGTTACCTTTACGCCAGACGTACGCCTTACGTAAACAGCGTAGACTACTGCGATGGGCATAAGTACGTTTGTGAATCGGTGTATCTAGGTCATTTACATATTCGACGCGTAAATCAATTGAAGCGGCCAGCCTAAATATGCGCCCAAGATACGACGGCGTAGGAGACTTACGTTGGTCGTATGAAGCCCAAATTCAGCCGTGGACTTACGCGGCGTATCAGAAGATACGTTGGCGTAAGTCCTTTCTGAATCCCGGCCTGTATTTCTATCTCCAATCACCTCACACTCTCACCACATAAATGTTTTCCATTAATTCAATTTAAATTCCAGGCAACAAGAAAAATAAATCAGTATACAGGAGTGTTGCTTGGTGGCACGTTTGCAGGGGGTGGCACGTTTGCAGATGGGGGTTCTTTCTCAAGGTGGGGGTATTTCTATAAGTGGGAGCACTTCTGACTCTGCACTTTAGCAAATGCACAAAGCAACACAAGAAAACACCTTGAAAATACCATACAGGTGACCTTGTTTACACTTTTATCTCTTCCTTCCCCTTCTCCGTCTACCACTCCTTCTGACAGCTGTGTCTTCTATCCTTAAACTAACTCTCCTGTACACCTCTCCTCCACCCCACACCTTATATATAACTATCCTCTCCCTATTACTGCGCTCACCAACTCTGGTTAATTCTAAATCCACACGCCCAATACTCCAAAACACTGGGGCATGTCCCTTCATATAAATCCCACAATACCACCATCACCCTCCTGCTTCTCCTATCCTCCGGTGATGTATCCCCAAACCTTGGGCCTCCTTCCTCTAACTGTACTCAACATACCCATTACCCTACACCCTCTCGCTGCAGCTGCAATACACACAATCTAGTTCCCACTTCTCTTCTTCCCAAGACCAGACTCCCTTTCTCTTGCTTGCTGCAGGGCACTCGGCAGGAAGGAGGGGCAAGAAGCATGGGCAAGGGACCTCAGAAGAGGAGGATCTGGGCTGATTTGTGCAAAAACACTGCACACAGCAGGTAAGTATAACATCTTTGTTATTTTTATAGAAAAAAAAAAGAGACTTTAGCATCACTTATCCATATGACTGCCTCTAGCTGCACAAATAATTTCCTTTAAAGTGGATGTAAACCCGGTTCATGAAATCTGAGCTGAGCACATATATATGCAGTGTTTTCTTATCTCTCTCCAAAGCATTAAGTCCTGTGTGTTTCTGCTGTTTCGTTGCTCTGTTATCAGCATGATAACTTCTGACAAGTTCTCCATTAACCAAGATAAAACCAGCCTGAAATTTGTGTCGTGGAGGTTGCTATAAATTAATTAGCAGAGAGTTTGTCTTGTCACAGCACAGCTCTGCACATTCCTTCCTTCCTCTGCCTATGTGGAGGAGGGCCTTTCCTTAAATCAGCTGTCACACAGTGTATGCCAAGAATCCACTCCTACTACTGAATGAGGAAGTAAAAATTCCAACCCGATGTTAGAATTCTAAAGAATATAGAAAGCTGAAGACAGCAGATATACATGTAAAATTTATGTAGGGAGATTTGTTTCTTCTCTGTGTATCATCTGAGGCTGTTCACTTCACTGGGTATAGGAGAGGGTTCACATCCACTTTAAGGCCGTGTTCACATATGTGCGACCGCGGTTCACAGCATGGGGTCCGGTGCGTTCTGGTTTACTGGTTCAGGTGCGATAAAGGTCTGAATTTTTGCCTGAATTCGTACCTGAACCAGACCCAAAGACGCACAGGACCCTTCTGCAAACTGGACTGCCACCACCCCGGACCTGTGTAAACCGGCTCTATTGAAAGCTGGTCACACTCGCCTCTCGTGCAAATTGGATGCTGAGCTGTGTGTCAGAAGGCTTTTATCCACGCAAATCCCTACCACCTCTGCAGTGTTTGGGTGCTGTCAACAGTTGGCAAAGTTTATACAATGCAGAGGAACATTTCAGAAGTAACGCTTCTTTCATGTTTGCTTTTGAACCATTTGACTTGATAAAAATAAAGAAACCCGCTAGAATCTTTTGGATTGCATCCAGTCCTACATAACAGTGACATTCCAGGTACAACTATTTGAAGCATTCCTTTTATTACATTGACGTTGGGTTGAGTTGCTTGTTTTTCTTCTGAAAGCATTAAGGGTAAAAAAGATTGCAAGTGAACAAAAGCATTTAAATAACAGGATACTGTTGGTGAGAAATACCCCGACCTTCCTGTAAATTCACGTCACTGGATCCTCAGGAGACAAAGGTGCGTGAACTACTTGGTAAATAATTAGGATTTAATAGGAGACCTTGCAACATTGTTTACAACAGAAATTAATTGTTCCGTGAGGAGCAAATAAGCAAATAATAGAAACACATATCAATACAATCAGGAAATGATGTAATGTCTGAGCTGGTTACTGAAAATTTACTTTTCCAGTGGTTCAGATTCTGTTGCCATATTTTGACTTCTGCAGAAAGTTTTTGTAGTATTTGCATCTTTTTTGATGTCGCAATGAAGCTGGGAGCATACAGGAAACATTTTTTCTTCACGACCTTAAGCTTGACATGGCATTTAGGTCACTGCATTATGGGTACGCAGCGATGTTACGTTCCATCAACAATGACCAACAAAGGAATTAACAGGGCTGTTTTCTTAAAATCAGAAGTTTAACTATTTTGCAAATAACTACCCTGCCAAGCTAGCAAGAAGCCAATAATTTAAAGTTTCAATTTTGCTTAAATGCAAACAACCTGATGTGGTTGCTAGTGCTTATAATAACCTAGAACATTCTGGTGACCAATGAATTGACACACATATATATCTTTAAACCCTGATCACACTGGTACGACTTATCATGTGATTTGATTCAAATCGCATGACAAGTCGCACCCTTTTGTCCGCAATGAAAGCTGTCAAACCGGTGCGACTTCGATGGATTGCATCAGAGAATACAATAAGGTATAAATCTTCTGTGTTTAGAACTACTTTAACACTATCACAAAATAAGAATGCTCCTAAGCTTCAATTTCAGTTCTGACTGAGTACTGGGGGGACCATCCATGGTACATTCAGACTCTGCGTATTCATTTATGCTACTATAGTCTCTTTAATATACAGTATCTCACAAAAGTGAGTACACCCCAAGGGCGGATCCAGAGTCTAGTCTTGGGAGGGGCACTGCCAGAAAATAAGGTGTTGCTTACAAAACTCAATTAGGTGTCCGGTGTGTCCCCTGCAATGTTGCAGTACCGCTAAAAAATCAATGATCGCCGCCATTACTAGTAAAAAATATTTAAATATAAATACCATAAATCTATCCCATAGTTTGTAGACGATTGTCAGGGACTGCAGACATGGTACAAGAGATGGTCAGAGACTGCAGACGTGGTACAAGAGATGGTCAGAGACTGCAGACGTGGTACAAGAGATGGTCAGAGAATGCAGACATGATACAGGAGATTGTCAGAGACTGCAGACGTGGTACAAGGGATGGTCAGAGACTGCAGACATGGTACAAGAGATGGTCAGAGACTGTAGACATGGTACAAGAGATGGTCAGAGACTGCAGACATGGTACAAGGGATGGTCAGAGACTGCAGACATGGTACAAGAGATGGTCAGAGACTGCAGACATGGTACAAGAGATGGTCAGAGACTGGAGACATGGTACAAGGGATGGTCAGAGACTGCAGACATGGTATAAGAGATGGTCAGAGACTGCAGACATGGTACAAGTGATTTTTAGAGACTGCAGACGTGGTACAAGGGATGGTCATGTTACAAGGGATGGTCAGACTGGAGACATGGTACAAGAGATGGTCAGAGACTGAACACATGGTACAAGAGATCAATGCAGCCTCATCAGTGCCCATCATTGCAGCCTCACTGTACATATGAATGCAGCCCCACTGTATATATGAACGCAGCCCCACTTTTGTATATTAATGCAGTCCCACTTTTGTAATTAAATGCAGCCCCACTTTTGTATATAAATGCAGTCCCACTTTTGTATATACATTCAGTCCCACTTGTGTATATAAATGCAGCCCCACTTATGTATATAAATGCAGTCCCACTTTTGTATATAAATTCAGTCCCACTTTTGTATATAAATGCAGTCCCACTTTTGTATATACATTCAGTCCCACTGTATATATAAATTCAGTCCCACTTTTGTATATAAATGCAGTCCCACTTTTGTATATAAATTCAGTCCCACTTTTGTATATAAATGCAGCCCCACTTTTGTATATTAATGCAGCCCCACTTTGTATATTAATGCAGCCCCACTTTGTATATGAATGCAGCCCCACTTGTATATTAATGCAGCCCCACTTTTGTATATTAATGCAGCCCCACTTTTGTATATTAATGCAGCCCCACTTTTGTCTATGAATGCAGTCCCACTTTGTCTATGAATACAGTCCCACATTTGTCTATATATGCAGTCCCACTTTTGTATATGAATGCAGTCCTACTTTTGTCTATGAATGCAGTCCCACTTTTGTATATTAATGCAGCCCCACTTTTGTATATGAATGCAGCCCCACTTTTGTATATTAATGCAGCCCCACTTTTGTCTACGAATGCAGTCCCACTTTGTCTATGAATGAATGAAAACGTATATAGCGCAACACATGCGAACTTAATCGCCTCTGGGCGCTTCTATGAATGCAGCCCCACGTTGTATATGAATGCAGCCCCACTTTGTATATGAATGCAGCCCCACTTTGTATATGAATGCAGCCCCACTTTGTATATTAATGCAGCCCCCACTTTGTATGTTAATGCAGCCCCACTTTGTATATGAATGCAGCCCCACTTTGTATATTAATGCAGCCCCACTTTGTATATGAATGCAGCCCAACTTTTGTATATGAATGAAGCCCCACTGTGCATGGCACTCACCATGGCATTGCCTCAATCACACACAGCAGGTATCTCCTCTGACATGTGTCATGGAACAAACAGGAGCTGTAGGTCTGTGTTCGGCAGGGCAGTGTGCTCTAGCAAGGTCCCCCCTAGACGGGCTTGTGTGATAGACAAAACACTGATTCAATCAGTGTTCCATCTCCATCTACTATCACACAAGCAGGCCTAGCACAGGCAGCACAGCCAAACACAGACCCAGCTCTCACACACAGCGAGAGATGCCCGGTGTCATACACGCAGGAGAGAGGGGAGCGCTGCAGTCAGCTACAGCTCAAAGCAGCCTTAGAACAGGCAGTCTACCGGGCTGGGCCAGTCTAGCCCTGGTGATGAGAGAGAGTGAGAGACTCGGCAGCGGCAGCTGCAGGCACCGCAAAGCAATTAAAAAAAAAAAAGATAAAAGGTTATTTACATATCTAGCTTGGACATGTTTATCATATGTTATGTTTATCATAATATGAGGTGATCCACAGTTCATTGTATATTACCAGGATGTGTTATGTGGGCGAGGGGTGGGTTTCTCACTTTTTATACTGTGGATCACCTCATATTATGATAAACATAACATAACATATGATAAACATGTCCAAGCTAGATATGTAAATAACCTGTCACTCACAGCAAGGAGAGAGGAAAGGACTTTTTATTTAGACAGGTTTATATCTGTAAGTCTGTTAATTTTCACTGAACAATAAAAGAGGATTGCTCAGAACTGGATTAACTCTGTGTGGCAAGACTGGGCACAGATGATAGGAAATCTTATACTCTACATTGTTTATATCCACTTTAACCATCTTGGGCATGGAGTTCACCATAGCTTCACAGGTTGCCACTGGAGTCCTCTTCCACTCCTCCATGATGATATCACAGAGCTGGTGGATGTTAGATACCTTGTGCTCCGCCACCTTCCATTTGAGAATGCCCCACAAATGCTCAATAGAGTTTAGGTCTGCTTGGCCAGTCCATCACCTTTACCCTTAGCTTCTTTACCAAGGCAGTGGTCATCTTGGAGGTGTGTTTGGGGTAGTTATCATGTTGGAATACTGCCCTGCGGCCCAGTCTCACTTTTGTGAGATACTGTATTTACTGTACTTACAGGATAATTTACTGAAACAGTCCACCAAAAGAATAATTTGAGTTTTGGGTGGGTGCTGCAGAATCAAACCACCTAATGATATAATGCTTTTTACGTTCCCTGGTGCTAGTGCAAATTATGGTCAAGAGTGCTTAAAGTCGAGCTCCAAAAGGGGAAGCTCTGCTTGCTTGCCTGCCTCCTCCCCCCTCCACTGCCACATTTTGCACCTTTTGTGCGGGAGCAGGTACCTGGTTTTGACAGTGAATAACAGCTTGCTGGGTGGTCTCCCCTTTGTAGTCCAAGTGGATCTTTTGACTTCAGGCAGCTCAGCAGGATCTGGTGGGGGTTCTTCATATAGGCAATGTGAGTTCCACCTCCTGCAAAGGTTCGTTTGGTCAACCTTTTTTCCTGGTTTGCTTGACATAAGCAAACCATGAGCGCGCATGCGCCGATCGTTAGGTGCGTCATTTACGTGGGGGTCACAATTCATTACCATACAACACGCCCCCTACCAGCCTAGTTTGAATTAGGCGGGCTTTTGCCGGCCCATTTACACTACGCCGCCGTAACTTAGGGCGCAAGTTCTTTGTGAATACGGTACTCGCCTCTCTAAGTTACTATCTAGGATACGCTACGCCCGCACAAAGATACGCCCTCCTATGTGAATCTGGCCCCATATTGGCTTGCTGGTATGTGATGATGAGCCTGTATAGGTGATCATCCAGTTTTCCTTTTGTGAGGAATCGCTTATAATTGTCAATTGTGCCTTCATCACCCTGGAACATAAAGCAGAACTTCAGTAATTTTTTCAACTTTCCATCTATTAAATCTTCTGCCCTTGTTGTTTTAACTTTGGATAGAAAAACATTTTTTTCTGTCAGTAAATACCTTATACAGCCCACTTCCTGTTTTGCACAGCTCTCTCTCTCACTCTTGTCAGAGTTTGCCAGAAAGAGAGGGGGGATGAGTCATAAGAGGGCCAATGAGAGCTGCAAAGCTGGAGGTTTGCCTCTGTGTGTTCGGGGAAAATCCAGGAAGTGAACAGGCAGCAGCTTCAGCTGTCTACAGTTAAAATGGACTCGGAGGGAGATTTTTGCAGCATATTTAGCAAGTACAGAATCACACTATATATAAAATAATATGCAAAGTGGTTGGAGGGAAGCTTCAGAATGGCAAAGATGTTTTTATTACAAATTATGTGAGCAGACTGCAGTTCCTCTTTAACTATGAGACCGTTGTTTGCAAGACTTTTCATTGCTAGAAGGCTGCCTTCTAGTTCTGGAACATACAGCACTTTTTTTTTCAAGGATACTTTGCTTGCCTCCTTGTGGTGTAATGCAGTTCAGGAAGCCCTGGCATTTACCTTCTGAGGTGTAGCTTTTTGAACTGTAATCAATGTTTGTGAAGAAGGTCTCATTGCTAGTAATGTGGCTTGTCGCTCCTGAGTCTATGCACCAGCTGCATGGCTTGCCCCTCTGTGTCACTTTAAAGGTGCCACTCCATGATGTGTCTGCAGTTTCCTTTGTGATTGCTTTGACCCTTTCTTTTGTGGATAGCTGTATCTTTCACTGCTCGGCTTTGCAGATAGAACAGTCCCTTTTTACATACCTGGCAGGGGAGACACCATGATCATGAAGGTGGTTCTCCCAGGGCGAGGCTCGGCCATTGCACTCTGGCCGTGCTGATTGTGGTTTCTTCCCTGCCGCTTCTCAGACTTTTGGCTAAGATCAAGTGTAGTATCTGTTCTTATCAGTTGTCAGAGGAGTGCTGAAGCACCTCCATTGGGAGGGTGGATGCAATCCAATCACGTCATTGCACCTGGAAGGATGGTTTCAGCAGTGACTATGCCGTGCTGCCCGACAGATACTGGGGGCCGGCCCATGGTCGGGTCTGAGCCATCTCGAAGGGTGCTCCTGGTGAGGATGGGTGCTGCACTGGTCTGGTCTTTTTGCCGAGTTCTAGTCTGGCCTTCTGGCTGGCTGGTGTAAGTGCTATCTTTGTCAGCGATCCGGTTGGAGGAGCTGGTAATGCCCTGGGATAAGACGGGGTAGGACCATGCAAATCCGCCGGGTTGACGGAGGGTCTGGAAGGGCTAGTATTGGTGGAGGCTGCTACCTTAGAGACAGTTCTCCCTAAGAAAACCTTGAAGGGCTCTCTGGCTGGCAGGGGTGGAGGGCTGCACTGGCCCGTTGGGGGTTGGATATGGAATGAAAAGCCTATGGTGCATGTGCCCCTGGAGTGGCAGTCCAGGGGTGTCTGAGAATCACTGTGTGTGAGGGACACTTTGATTTAAGGATACCATGGTCACTGCACCAGCTACACGTTTTTTTTTAGCACCTGCCTCCCGGTTCGGGCCTTTTGGCTAGGACCGGAGGAATTTTTTATTCCTGGCCGGAGGGCCTGGTCATTGTTGAACACAATGACCACTTCTTTCACTCTCCTCTTCACTATCCCTTTCCCCCACTTTATTTAATATATTGCCTATGTTTTATCACGTTTTTGTCTTTTTTTGTTTGTGCACTTTTTGTCTCACTGTGTGATCAGTAGGGTGCCGGTCCTCAGGCCAGCCCTGAATGTTTCGGGAGTGGGTGGACATGGCCTTCTGGCTTAGTTCGCCTGCTCTCATGGGGTCTCCCTTCGGGGGAGCCCCACCTAGTACTGGGAGGGTTCTGTTTCGGGGGTTCTGTTTCGGCAGTCCCTCCGAGGAAGTTGGGTCCGTGTCGGCTTCGGTTGCTCGGACCACAGTACCTCAGTTCCTGTCTGGAGCCTAACGCCCCAGGGGATCAGGGTTTTGGGTCCTTTCTTCACAGGAGGACCACTTGACGTCGCACCCGTCTGCACGTTTTTGTGAACACTCTTTATGTGTATGCACATTTTTCTGCACCGGGTGGAGTTTTTTGGGTGTGTTCACACAGTCCCTTTTCAAGTGATTTGCGCAGTGGGAGTATCGTAGCCAATGAGGTTCAACTGAGGCGTGAGTATTGCTAATTGCTCGCTTCTCTGCCTTTTGGCTAAGATCAAGTGTAGTTCTGCTGCTGTTTGACTTAGTCAAGAGGTGCCTGTGATACCCGAGGGTCGGCCTTGGGGGGAGCGTCACTTTTCAGAGGGCCACCTTGCTGCTATTGGCCGGAGGATTAGTCCCCAGGCAACGGGAAGCGATTGCCCTTCTTAAGGCGATCAAAGCGTTCTTCAGGGTACCCCTCCGTGACTCGCTGTGATTCCTGGTGAAGCCAGATTTTAGGTCGAAGGTGATATTGAGGACGGTGGTCGTGGAGGTTCTGATGGAAATCTTTAAAATAAGGGTAAGCGACAATTTGTGTCTGCAAGATTTCCCCTAGCATCATAACATATGATGTTACTTTTGGATCTTCCGAGGTGTGCTGGAAAATGCGAAAAAAAGGAAGAATGACATTTTGCAGTGTTTTGAGATTAAGCCTCTTTCTTGCAAGAGGAAAAGATAATTACTGTTCATTTGTACAATCCCTTTGCAGATCCGGCATTGGTGTGGGCCTTTTTGATGCAATATTGTGATGACCTAAAAGGAGGAGACAAAGTAAATAACAAATTTGGTATTTGGTCAGGAAAGTACAGTTTTTTTTTAAACTTTAAGGCCCCATGCACACGAGACGCTGGTAAATGCTGGTAAACGCGTGTTTATAGGCAGTTGGAGAGCTTTTTCAACTGCCCCTGAACACATTCAATGTTATCCTATGTGCCTATGCACACAGTCCTGTTTATTGCCGTTTTTAGGCAGTTGCGTTCAACCTCGTTTTTCCAGAAGCAAAAAAATGGGTTCAGACGCAAAAATGTTTGCGTTTCAGACGCAAAACGCCGTTAAACGCGGCAAAACGTGGTACCGGCGTTTTGCCGCGATTTCGTTTAAAGGCGTTTTTAAAGGTGACCTATTTTTTTACATTAGAAATCTCAAAAATTATGGCAAATGATGAAAAACCATTAAAAAAACATAAAAAAATGTAATTGCTTGCATTGTGGACAATCCACAACTTGTGGCAGGTGACGTGGCCAGTGGACAATGCACAACGTGTGGCAGGTGACATAGCCAGGTGACTTGGCAAGTGGACAATCCACAACTTGTGGTAGGTGACGTGGCCAGGTGACGTGGCTAGGTGATGTGGCCAGTGGACAATCCACAACTTGTGGCAGGTGACATGGCCAGGTGACGTGGCAGGTGACTTGGCCAGGTCATGTGGCAAGTGGACAATCCACAACTTGTGGCAGGTCATGTGGCCAGGTGACGTGGCCAGGTGACATGTCCTGGTGATGTGGCAGGTGACGTGGCCAAGTGACATGGCCTGGTGACGTGCCAAGTGGACAATCCACAACTTGTGGCAGGTGACGTGGCAAGTGACGTGGCCAGGTGATGTGGCAAGTGAACAATCCACAACTTGTGGCAGGTGACATGGCCAGGTGACAAGGTCAGTGGACAATCCAAAACTTGTGGCCAGGTGACATGCCAGGTGATGTGAACAGGTGATGTGGCAGGTGACGTGGCCAGGTGACATGGCCAGGTGACTTGGCAAGTGGACAATCCGCAACTTGTGGCAGGTGACGTGGCAAAGGGACAATCCACAACTTGTGGCAGGTAATGTCGCCAGGTGATTTGGCAAGTGGATAATCTACAACTTGTGGCAGGTGACGTGGCCAGGTGACATGGCCAGGTGACGTGGCAAGTGGACAATCCACAACTTGTGGCAGGTGTCGTGGTCAGGTGACGTGGCAAGTGGACAATCCACAACTTGTGGCAGGTGACGTGGCCAGTTGACAGGGCAGGTGACGTGGCCAGTGGACAATCCACAACTTGTGGTAGGTGATGTGGCCAGGTGACGTGGTCAGTGGACAATCCACAACTTGTGGCCAGGTGACGTGCCAGGTGATGTGGCAGGTGACGTGGCCAGGTGACATGGCCAGGTGACGTGGCAAGTGGACAATCTGCAACTTGTGGCAGGTGACGTGGCAAGTGGACAATCCATAACTTGTGGCATGTGACGTGGCCAGGTGATTTGGCAAGTGGATAATCCACAACTTGTGGCAGGTGACATGGCCAGGTGACATGGCCAGGTGACGTGGCAAGTGGACAATCCTCAACTTGTGGCAGGTGATGTGGCAAGTGGACAATCCACAACTTGTGGCAGGTGATGTGGCCAGGTGATTTGGCAAGTGGATAATCCACAACTTGTGGCAGGTGACGTGGCCAGGTGACATGGCAAGTGGACAATCCGCAACTTGTGGCAGGTGAAATGGCAAGTGGACAATCCACAACTTGTGGCAGGTGACATGGCCAGGTGATTTGGCAAGTGGATAATCCACAACTTGTGTCAGGTGACATGGCCAGGTGATGTGGCAAGTGGACAATCCACAACTTGTGACAGGTGTCGTGGCCAGGTGACATGGCAGGTAACGTGGCCAGGTGACGTGGCCAGTGGACAATCCACAACTTGTGGCAGGTGGCGTGGCCAGGTGACATGGCCAGGTGATGTGGCAAGTGGACAATCCACAACTTATGGCAGGTGACGTGGCCAGTTGACGTGGCCAGTGGACAATCCACAACTTGTGGCAGGTGACGTGGCCAGGTGAAGTGGCCAATGGACAATCCACAACTTGTGGCAGGTGACGTGGCCAGGTGACATGGCAGGTGACGTGGCCAGGTGACGTGGCCAGTTGACAATCCACAACTTGTGGCAGATGGCGTGGCCAGGTGACGTGGCAGATGACGTGGCAAGTGGACAATTCACAACTTGTGGCAGGTGGCGTGGCCAGGTAACGTGTCAGGTGATGTGGCAAGTGGACAATCCACAGCTTGTGGCAGGTGTTGTGGCAAGTGACACGCTAAATACAAGTACACTGCTGCTCTCTCAGCTGCTACTCACTCTGGTCTCACAAAATGGCTGAAATGGTTAAATAATACTGTTTTTTGAGCTTAGGGAGGGTCTTATGATGTTTCTTAACTAAACGCTTATAAACGCAAACACGGTAAAACACGGCAAAACGTGGTAAAACGCCACAAAATTTGCAGCAAAACGGGTGTTTTTAAACGCCGCTTTTAGCTTTTAAAAACGTGTGTTTAGCAGAGTTTGCACCGGCGTCCCGTGTGCATGGGGCCTTAAGAATGAGGGATGTATTGGAGGAGTGAAGAGACCCCCGGCTGTTTTTACCATCGGAGGGGAGAGGGGTTTCCTCCTCTACCCAGGGCAGCCTAAGTATTGTCGTAGATGCTTTAAATATGGGCATATGAGTGACAACTGTGATGAAGGGCTAGTGCAGGGGTGTCAAACTGGCGGCCCTCCAGCTGTTCCGAAACTACAAGTCCCATCATGCCTCTGCCTGTGAGAGTCATGCTTGTAACTGTTAGCCTTGCAATGCCTCATGGGACTTGTAGTTTTGCAACAGCTGGAGGGCCGCCAGTTTGACACCCCTGGGCTAGTGTGTCGATTTTCTGGCCAGCCGGGACATTCTGCAAGAGACTGTAATAAAGCTAAAGTTTGTGACATTTGTAAAAGGGAAGGACATTTTGCAAGGCAGTGTGATGTATATCAGGAAGCCAAAGACACTTTTGCGGATATTGTGCTAGGAGAAAAGATCCGGCGGAAGTGGAATGCAAAAAAAGGAACGAGTTCTTGGCTGAAGCATGGTAGTGGCGGGGGGAAGGGAGCCGAGGGTGGACCCGCGGAAGCAGGTAATGATGTGGCCCCATCTGGCATGCCTTGCTCTGCCACAGCAGATGAGGCCGTGCCCGGAAATGGGGCGGTCCCGGTTGGTGGAGCAGGCGATGCTTCAGCTTCTGCTGGTGAGGTGGAGGCTGGAGTGGCCGGCTTTGGGCCTGGGGACCCTTCGCTGGACAAAGAGGAGGCAGCACCTGAAGTAGGTGAAGAGGAAACCATGCAACAGGATGATAAAGCTGAAAACGCAGAGGGAGCAAGCGGGGCAGAAACACCAGCCTCTGAGTCAGGGCACAGTGTGTCCCGGTTGCTTGGAGAAATATCTGACAGTGAGGATATTTTTTACATCTGGGACAGATGTAAAAAAACTGATCTTTACATACTGCCCTGGTTTTACTGAGGCTGGCAACCCTGATGGGGCCCCCTAGTGGCATGGGGCCCTCGGGCAGTGCCCGAGTGCCCAAATGGTCAGTCTGCCCCTGGATGAGGAGGAAGAGGAAGAGGATATAGAATGTGGACAGCGTTTTGTGCCTTCAACAGTGGAGGGGGAGGAGTGCTCTGGTAAAAGAGCCCGGATTGAAGGGGAGGACTCGGGGAGTGGGGACTCTTTCTGGGGACTCGGAAAAAGAGTCCACCAGTTCTCCTGGTCCGAAG
Organism: Rana temporaria; assembly: GCF_905171775.1. Taxonomy (NCBI): domain Eukaryota; kingdom Metazoa; phylum Chordata; class Amphibia; order Anura; family Ranidae; genus Rana; species Rana temporaria. The sequence goes on from NC_053489.1 coordinate 75,974,614, forward strand.
AGATGGCAGAGAAAGAGTCAAAGAAACAAGCAAGGAAGTAGAGATGAAAGTATGGAAGGACTTTCCTAAAGACTAATTTTTTCTTCTGATGGCCTTAACCGCCAATTCCATAAATGTGAGGAGCGTGAGAGTGGGTTGGAGGTGTGCTGCTGTTTTTAACAGCTTATCAGAATGTAGAGCGGATGTCTTGTGTCTACAGGAATGTGGTGTGGAGAGGGTTCCAGGGCCTCACGAATGGAGGCATGGGGGGGAGTGCGTGGTCCCCGGCTTGTGAATCAAGATGTGAAGGTGTGGGTGTACTTATAAAAAATTCGCAAGTTGTGATGATATCGCAAGAGGTGATTGTCCCGGGAAGATTGTTGCTGGTTGTGCTGGAATATGTGGGGTGCAGATTCAGACTTTTTAACTGCTACGCGTCTGCTGATAGACGTGAAAGAAATTAGCTTCTTAACACTCTGAAGCTATACTTACCTGGGAGGACCCCTACAATTGTAGTAGGAGACTTCAATTGTATTAGAAAAGCAAGCAATAGAAGCGGCTCTGGGGAGGAGAGTAAGCTGAATTCCTCATCTAAGTTATTAAACGAGATGGTGACGGATTTTAGGTTAAAAGATGCGGCTGTGGAGTGGGAGGGTAGGAGTACCTCACATACTTACCTTTCTGATTGGGGTACGGTCGGCTTGAGGCAGTGAAGGGCTATGAAATTAAGCCCTTTTTGTTTTCTGACCATAAGATGATCTCATGTACCCTTGTGTTGGAGGAGGGGGTTGCTTTTGCGTTTACAAAAGTTTTTATTGTAGAAAATAAATTGTATACAAACAGAGATAATGAATTCGGCACAATATTAATGGCATATAAAGGAACACATAAAAAAAAATATGAGGTAGAACATCTTTATGAGTCCATCTAAAGCAAAAAAAATACTTATGGTGAAATACAGAGGTAATAGTGGAACTATTGTGTAAGCGACCAGTATGACCATTTGGTGTCAAACAAATGAAGACTATCATTGAGGGTGTGGTAGACTCTTTCTGATAACTTCAGTATCTCCATTCTTTCTAGCACTTCTAGCGACCATATTACAGTATCTGATCTCCAATTGAGAGCTATCATCCATTGGATGGAGCTACAAAGAGAGTGAAACAATCTGTTGCAGGGGGAGGGACATCTGGAATTTTAGCATATAGTAGGCAGATCTGGGGGGTGAGAGTGAATTTGTGTTTTGAGGATCTTTCGAATCTGTCCGATGCTGCATTCCAGATCTGAGCTAAATGTGGGCAGCTCCAAAATATGTGTAGTAATGAGCCCTCTACAGAGCAACCTCTAAAACAATTAGGGGATACTGTTGGGTAATAGGTATGGATCTTGGATGGGGTGAGGTACCATCTAGAGAACAGCTTCATCGGGGTCTCCTTAAAGGAAATAGCCCTGTTACATTTCCGAAGGTTCTCTGACATGGAGTTCCAGGTGTCAGATGGGAAAGTAAGTTCTAGTTCCGCTTCCCATTGTAGCATTGGGTGAGATTTGTCTTGAATGGAAAGGTTGTTAAGGTAGTGATATAATCTAGAGATCATACCCCTGTCTCTAGATGAAGACAGGTAGATTCTCTCGAATAATGTGATGGTGGAGTGGGAGGAGAGCGAGAAGTATTTAGAAAAAAAAGATTTAATCTGTAAGTATCTCTCATATTCAGAGGAAGGGAGACCATTCTCTCTCTGAAGAGATTCAAAGGGTTTAAATTTCCATCTGGATTGTAGTGAACCTAGGGTAGTAAAGTTTGCCATCCACCCAGAAAGAAAATAAGGATCTATCACTCTATGCCATGGCGAGCCTGGGGTCGCCCAAAAAAGAGGTGAGTGGTGAAATGGGCGAGGATAATAAATATATATCTTTTATCTTAAGCCAGAGTTTAAATAAATGGGCAACAATTATATTACATTTAAGGAGATTATGGTATAGGACATAATTGGACCACAATATCCCCTGAAGGTAAAGTGGGTTAACTGAAGTAGATTCAAATTTTTTCCAAGGGATATCCTGAGAGGAAGAAAACCATTGGGACAGTTGGGAAAGTCTTGCAGCTAAGAATTATTTCCATAGATTAGGGAGGCCCATACCCCCCTTAGACTGGGGCCTATGTAGCAGTGCGTAAGTGTACCCAGGTTTTTTGTCTGCCCAGATAAATTTGTTGATGATCCTTTGAAGGGATTCTATTTTAGATTTTGAGATATTGATGGGGAGAGTGCGGAAGTAGTATAGGAGTTTTGGAATAATGTTCATCTTGATTGCACATATCCTGCCAAGGAAAGATATATGGTAAGTGGACCAGGTACTTAGGAGTGAGCTAATGTGGGTAAAGAGGGGAATGTAGTTGTCTTTGAATAAGCAGTTGTGATTAGGAGTGATATTGACACCCAAGTATTTGATCGAGCTTGAATTCCAGGCAAAAGGGAAGTTGGATTGGAGTAGGTTTAGGATGTTGATGGGTAGAGCTGAGCATTTATTTAGATTAATTTTGAGACCAGAGATATCATGGAAGAGGTTCAATTCCTTAAGAAGGACTGGAATGGAGGTGTGAGGATCTGTAAGATAGATCAATGCATCATCTGCATATAAACTGATTTTGCACTCAAGATGATCCTTGGTATATCCCCTGATATCTGGATTTGATCTTATGGCTTGTGCAAGGGGTTCAATGGCCAGTGCAAATAGAAGTGGGGATAAGGGGCAGCCCTGCCTAGTTCCTCTACCTAAAGGGAAGAATTCTGAGTTGTAACCGGGAATCCTAATGCGAGTTTGGGGGGAATGGTAAAGGGCGTTAAAGCCTTGTAAAAATTTGCCTGAGATTCCAAACCTAGGTAAGAGGTAATTCAAATATGTCCAGCTGACGCTATCAAATGCCTTGTGGATATCAAGGCTGAGTAGACAGGCCTGACGCGAGTGGAGATCCTGAATGATGTTGGTTACCAGCCTAATGTTATCCGTAATCTGTCTATTAGGAATGAAGCCAGATTGATCAATGTGAATAAGTGGTGATATAACCTTCGCAAGTCTGTCTGCAAGAATCTGACTGAATAGCTTAAGGTCATTATTCAACACTGATATCGGGCGGAAATTCTGTGGAAGGGTATGGTCCTTATTGGGCTTGGGGATAAGGGAAAGATTAGCTAATAACATCTCATCAGGGAAATTATTACCTTCTAATATATAGTTAAATAAGGTCATAAGATTTGGGGCTAGGAGTGGGGGGAATTTTTTGTAGTATGAGGATGTGTAACCATCAGGGCCAGGGGCCGTGGAGGTTTTGAGGGATTTGATGATTTGGGTTATGTCCTCGACCATACAGGGGGAGTTAAGGGAGTCTATTTGTTGTTGGTTTAGGGACGGGAGGTGAAGGCCCTCTACCCACGATTTGGAGGCAGTCCCCGGTGGGATTTTGGGGCATGACATGAGATCTTTATAGAAAGAGGTGAAAATCTCCAGAACCTCTTGGGGATGAGTAACTAGGTTACCAGTGCTACCTCTGAGCTTATAAATATGAGTGGGTTTACAATCCTGATTTAGTTTTCTGGCAAACATTGCCGAGGGGGTGTTGCTGTGGAGCATGAATTTTGCCCTGGAGAACCTGAGAGATTTCTCAGTGTTTGCAGACAGAATCAGGTCAAGAGCTTGGCGTTTCTCTTGTATCTGTTGGGTGATGTGTGAGTTGGGGGAATGTTGAAGTTTGTTATATAAATGGTGCAATTCATTGGTAAGGCGTTTAATGTCAGCTTGTCTCTCTCTATTTTTAGTTGCTGCTAGATTAATAATATGGCCCATCAAGACCGCTTTATGAGCCACCCAGAGTGAGGTAGGCGTTGTATCTTCGTTCACATTGTCTGAAAAATAATTTTCTATATGAGTGGAGATAGTAGAGTCGTTAAGGCGCCAGTTGTAGGGGGAAGGGGCAAGGCCAATGTAGGAGGTATCTAATGATGTAATATTATGATCTGACCAGGGACATGGGTGTATCTGTGCCTGTGTGGAGTTAGCCAGGAGGATTGGGGTGCAGAATATATAGTCCAGCCTGGCATAGCAATCATGGGGGTGGGAGTAGTGGGTGTAAGCCTTAATGCCTGTATTGTGGGCTCTCCAAGAGTCAATCAGTTGCATCTTGTTGATATGGTGGTTTATAGTTTTGGAGAAGGATTTGGTGTGGGGAGAGACCTTGCTTCTATCCAAAATAGGGTGAGCGGCCAGATTAAAGTCGCCACCATTCACCAAATGGGGGAAGTGATATTTGTCTATGGACTCAAAAATGTTGTGAAAAAATAAGTATGGGAATCGTTTGGAGCATAAACAGAAGCAATTGTGATCTCACGGTTATTAATGATCCCTTTGAGAATAATGAAACGACTATCAGGGTCTTTAAAAATATTGTGGATGTCAAAAATTATTGAATTGCGGATAAATATAGCAACACCTCAGTTTTGTTAGTGAAAGTGGTAAAGTAGACCTGATTATATGATCTATGGAAATAGTTAGGGTGGTTAGAGGTCGCGAAATGTCCGCACCAAGTCTCTTATAATGTTTTCTTGCGCTTGTGGGGAGAGTTGAAACCACGTGTGTTATGGGAAATTATTTTAAGACCCATTTAATAATTTAAAGTGTGCTATCAACAATACAATATCTAACATTATGGTAAGTATAGAACCAGTGAGAGAAGACATCTACCCGCCATGTCTCTGAACCGTAGTCAAAATCGCAGTGGGCAGAGACACTGACAGGGATCCACCACAAAGCAACGCAGTCATACAGAATTCACCATTTCTGAGTATAGGAGGACACAAAGGTTGAGAAACGTGTATACCATTGAGTAAAGACAAGTCTAAAATACCATAAACATTAATTGTTATATAATGACAGGCCAAAATAGCCATGGTAATGATAAGGATAGCAATACCGGTAAATACCAGAAACATTGGGACAGGATGATACCTGTCAAACAAACAATGTAAATAGAAAAAAAACAAAGGACAAAAAAAGAGTCCTTATCCTGCAGCAGGGTCGGGTGGAACACCATTAGAAATAGTGGTACAGCCAATCCCAAATGCAGGTGTGGGCAGTGGCATCTCCAGCTTTCATATTTAGGGGGGGCACATGGGGGGACAGGGACAAAAGTAGGGGGGCCAACTATAAAATGCAATTATATATATATATATATATATATATATATATATATATATATGTATATATATATATATATATATATATAATTTCTCCTGGGGCCCTTTACTACGATCCCACAATGGGCCCTTTCACATGTTCTGCAGTGAGCTCCCTTCCTACTATACTGGGGCCCCCCAGGGTGGCAGAAAACAAGAGATATATGTCACCAGCACACCAAGAAAATATAAGGGTCCAAAGCAGTGGGAGAACTTTCAGGGTTGCAAAGGTTGTCTTGCCACCGGGGCCTGGTGTTCTGCCCCTGTGAGGTTCCCCAGCTGTCCTGTCCCTGCTATTGACAGCGCTGGTCTGGCATATGTCTCCTTGGCAGCGGCTACAGTCTATTAGGACCTAGTGCTGGTGAAATTATGGGTGCATGCAGGGGAAGGCTGGCACTATTGGTTATAGAGAGCTGAGCCCCCAGCTGGTCCCCTAGCAGCAGTAATGCTGTATAACCTTCTCTGTTGACATGCTGATCAGGTTGTGATCCAGGTAATGCTCCCAGTCAGATCTAATAAACACAGTGGCCCGGATTCTGAAAGGACTTACGACGGCGTATCTCCAGATACGCCGTCGTAAGTCCAAACGAGCGTTGTCGTATCTATGCGCTGATTCATAAAGGCAGTTACGCCTGAAAATTGCCAAGATACGACCGACGTAAGTCTCTTACGCCGTCGTATCTTGGGTGCATATTTACGCTGGCTGCTAGGGGCGCCTCCGTAGATTTACGCGTCGAATATGCAAATGACCTAGATACACCGATTCAGAAACACATTTTTTTGGGGGGGCACATGGTGGGGCACAGCATAATGTTGGGGGGGTCAGGGCCCCTCTGGCCCCCCCTAGAGTCGCCCCTGGGTGTGGGGTGAATCAAACAGCGGCGGACGCTCCCCGTCATTAGGAGGAGGGAGAGAGAAAGGAATTTAAATTATATATGTGTACTTTTGTGCATGGTAGCATAATAAGAAATTGCAGAGACAAACCCTGTTAGAGATGCATATGGAAACAGCAAAAATAATTACCATATCTAACTACTAGTTCAGAGGATTCTTACACACAGTTTTAAGTACAATCTACTGTCCATATATCTCTGTGAGGTTAGGGGATGTTGGGATGTGATCCTGGAGGTTGAGGTAAAGCGTGATACTACCTGGAGCAGGTGAAGAGGGAATAGGATAGTTCTGTAAAGCAAATCATAAAAAAGGGCAAAGTCCATAAGAGGTATAAGGTGCTTCTTCAAACGGTTGTTTAAGGGGGAGATCCCTGTGAGATGCATAGTATAGAAAACTGTTATAAGCAGAGCAAGTGGGAATCCATCTTTCAGGAGAAAAGAAAAAAATCAAACAATGTAAGATAGAAGCCTGGTAGGACCAAGGACACATCATATGGGTTGATTCTGAAAAGAGTTAATCAATCTTCTTTGGGCTCTCTGGCTGTGCCTGGTGGAAGGGGTAGACCAGATTGGTGAGGGTCTCGGTGTGGCTGGAGGGCGAGCATGAGGGTCATGAGCCAGTAGGCCTAGCTTTACCAGGAGCTCCTTGCCTTCAATCACATTGAATATTGTGTATGTGGAGCCATTGTGTGGGATAGTAAGCTTGAAGGGGAATCCCCAGCGATACCTTATCCTGGCAGATTGTAGGATGGAGGTGACTTCTTTCATCCTGCGTTTCCTATCCAGAGTGGCAGGCGAAATATCAGGATAAATCTGGATTCTTTTGCCCTCAAATTAAATGTTGGGGGTGTTTCTAGAGGCACGCATGATGTCTTCCTTCACCAGAAAATCCTTCATGCACATAATGATGTCCCTGGGGGGGTTATCAGGGGTGGGTTTGGGGCGGAGCGCTCTGTGAATCCTGTCACAGGCATATGCTGATAGTGGTAATTGTCTGGGAGAAGATCATGGAAGATTTTAGACACTGCAGGCATTAAATCTGTGACTGTTTCTGGGACACCGCGTACCCTGATGTTTTGGCGGCGGTTTCTGTTGTCTAAATCCTCGACCTGGGCCTGCATAAAGGCAAAGTTGTCAGCAAGGTTCTCATAGTCCTTTCTCAGGTCATTGTGGGCTAATGAGAGTTCATAATGCTTGGTCTCAAGGAGATCGGTGCGGCTGCCAATGCTAGCAATCTCATGTGAGAGAGCAGTCGTGGATTTGTGCACTTCTTTCTCTATTTTCTCTACCAGCTTAATATAGATGGCTGTGAGACTCTCATCCAGGTCTGCCTTAGAGAGGGGGAGGTTGTACTCATGATTGTCCTGGCTGTTATGAGGCTGAGAGACACAATCTCCTTCTCCCCATGCATGGCTGCAGGCACCATTTTGGGACGCTTTACCGCTTCTCTGCTCCATGTCCAGGAGAAAGTTTGAGAGGCTGTGTTGGGGTCTCCGAATTCGCTTCTTTTTGGCGGATGGCATGCACGCTATGTTCCCTCAGGGGCAGTAGCGTCTCCAGCTTTCATATTTAGGGGGGGCACATGGGGGGACAGGGACAAAAGTAGGGGGGCCAACTATAAAATTCAATTATATATATATATATATATATATATATAATTTCTCCTGGGGCCCTTTACTACGATCCCACAATGGGCCCTTTCACATGTTCTGCAGTGAGCTCCCTTCCTACTATACTGGGGCCCCGCAGGGTGGCAGAAAACAAGAGATATATGTCACCAGCACACCAAGAAAATATAAGGGTCCAAAGCAGTGGGAGAACTTTCAGGGTTGCAAAGGTTGTCTTGCCACCGGGGCCTGGTGTTCTGCCCCTGTGAGGTTCCCCAGCTGTCCTGTCCCTGCTATTGACAGCGCTGGTCTGGCATCTGTCTCCTTGGCAGCGGCTACAGTCTATTAGGACCTAGTGCTGGTGAAATTATGGGTGCATGCAGGGGAAGGCTGGCACTATTGGTTATAGAGAGCTGAGCCCCCAGCTGGTCACCTAGCAGCAGTAATGCTGTATAACCTTCTCTGTTGACATGCTGATCAGGTTGTGATCCAGGTAATGCTCCCAGTCAGATCTAATAAACACAGTGGCCCGGATTCTGAAAGGACTTACGACGGCGTATCTCCAGATACGCCGTCGTAAGTCCAAACAAGCGTTGTCGTATCTATGCGCTGATTCATAAAGGCAGTTACGCCTGAATTTTGCCAAGATACGACCGACGTAAGTCTCTTACGCCGTCGTATCTTGGGTGCATATTTACACTGGCTGCTAGGGGCACCTCCGTAGATTTACGCGTCAAATATGCAAATGACCTAGATACGCCGATTCAGAAACGTACTTGCGCCCGTCGGATTTATCTACGCCATTTACGTAAGGCGTATGTCCGTCGTAAGTTTACCCCTCATAAACCAGGGGTAAGTCATGTTAAGGTATGGAAGTTGGAAACGTCGGAACAGCGCCGTATTTTACATTGTTTGCGTAAGTCATACGTGAATGGGGCTGGGTGTAGGTTACGTTCACGTTAACAAAGCATTGAGCCAACGTATCTTAGGGAGTATTTGCGACGTGATTCTGAGCATGCGTGCACAAGCGCCGTTCAATCGGACATGCATTTACATGGGGTCACGCTTCATTATAATACATCACGCCCACTGCCTTGCTACTTTGAATTACGCGGGCTTATGCCGGCCCATTTACGATACGCCGACGTAACTTTGGGAGCAAGTGCTTTCTGAATACAGTACTTGCCTCTCAATGTTAATAGCCGGTGAATAGCGCTGTGAATAGCCGGGACAGGACAGTAACTCTGGTTATTCCAGCACTGATCCACACTGGGAGGATTCCCCCATCCACCTATAATGTGTAGATGGGGGAATTGGATTATTTCCTTTTTTTTTCATTCAACCTAATAGTTGAATGAAAAAAAATGATCAATGTATGGGCTGCCTAGGAGCTAAGACCAGCCATAGACAGTTTAAATCTCAGCTGGTTCAGCAGGAACTGGCTGAGATTTGAACCATTAATGAGCAGATTCTCTTATGATTATCACTAGTGGCTGCTGTATAGCCACTAGTGATAATCACTGTTTGTCGGGAGAATACAATTGCTGGGCACGAGGGATATTCCCGTCAGCACTATCTGTGTTGATGGGGGAATCATGAAAGTTTCTTTCCTGCAATCTGTGGATGTAGGAAAGAAATTTGCACTGTATATTACCTGCCTAACTGAAAGTGTAACAGAATGGCCCGTGACACCCAGAGACTTTTGAAGGATGGGGGTTACTCCTGTGCCAGCGTCACTAATGACTCTTGGGTCGGGGGGCATCCTGTGCCCCTTTTGGGCATAGGGTGACTGAGAAATGATAATGATAAATTACATGCGATGGGACATTACTGATAATTCATGTTTTGCAGGATATCTTAAAATATTACAAGTTGTTAAAGTCTGACTCTGACAGGTCAATAGAGTGTTTTCATTCAATGTGGGGACACATGCTTTTGAGGTGTTAATTGAGTCTGCTCCTAGACATTCCATTGTGTGATGCTAATACTGTTTTTTGTCCATTGTGCTAATTAGGTCTGCTCCCAAGACCTGTTCATTGTGTATGCTAATGACACTGTTAAGATGTGGAATGTGACTTGTCAAGCTGTAGTAATTAACGCCTTTAAATGCGGAGCCAGACCGTCTGGGTAATGAGTAGTAATTAACTCATTGGAATGTCATTATCTAAAAGAATGTGTATGAAGCCCCCCATTGTGTGATGTGTGGGTGGAGTGTGTCTTTGTCTCTGTGATTAACTTAACATGCTTGTACTGTATATAACAAAGCTAAGTTGCGATTAAAGGATTCATTCATTCATTTATTTTGGAACCAGTACCAGAGTTTGGGTTGTCTCGGTTATTCTGGGAAATGAAATGGGTCATGTCTGATGTCTGTTGGACTGTCGGATAAGCTGTCGCGGGGCGATGGAATGGAATATCGTAAACGGTGGTGACCGTTACAGAAAGTAAATTGTGAATGTCTTGAAAGAACAGGAGAGGGGGACGGAGACAGATGGGGGAGAGAATGGATGGAGATAATGCAGTTCAGTGATTACAGTGTACTGCAGTCTGCAGTGCACACACTTACCCACGGTCCAGGCTAGAATCTCAGGCATCATTCACACACATGCTGCTGATTTTCATATTTCCCTCCCATACATCCCCGCTCTTCAGATACAGCACACCAGGATAGTGTGGGCGGGACTGAAAGGAGGAGGAGGAGCTGTATTCCTCCCTGCTCGTATGTGAGGAGAGTGGGGGGGGGGTGGCTGGACTCGCTGGGCTGTAAAAGAGTGTCATAGACTGACACTCGGCTCAGCTTGCAGTCACCACTCTCGGAATTTACAGGCTGGTTCTCCTGTCCTAAGGATGGGAGAAATCAGTCTGTTTTTTCAGTAACTGAGATGAAGGCTTGGGCCCCCCCTCCCCCACAGTGCTCATGGAGTCCTTTCTGCAACTTGCTCTTCTCTGTGCCAATGAGGATGCAGGGGAAGTAGCAGATCGGGCGGCTGTGGTTGTGTGAGAGCTCGCATTATGCAGTGTCAGCGAGCAGAGGGAGGGGGGAGGAATGCCCCGCAGAGCTGACTGGGGATGCTCTCCCTCTCAGGAGAGACTGTTACTCCAGCGGCGGGCCGAGCAAAATACAAAAATGCAAAAAAAATTTTTTTTTTTTTGGGGGGGCACATGGTGGGGCACAGCATAATGTTGGGGGGGGTCAGGGCCCCCTCTGGTCCCCCCCTGCTTAGGGGTGCTGATGTGTATCACCAAGATTCGTGCTGAATAGCCCTGGGGATTTGGCCGAAGAGCATCGGGTACGACGGAGCTAGGCTCAGGCAGGTCCCATCAGCATCGCGCCGCACATGTGCCCCGAGGGGGTTGCTTTTGGAAGAGGGTTTGTTTAAATTGAACAATTTTGAAGTGTTTTCACATGTTTGGTGAGAAGGAAATAGGAGTTTGCCTCAAGTAGTTATTATAAAAAAATATAAATAAAAAATCTTTACAAACATTTTACCCTCCTACACATGCAACTTGATAAATCTCGTTGCATAATAATACTGTATATAATAAAACACAAAAAGAAAATCTGTCATAGGTAACTCATCTTTTAGGCCCACAATCTTCTGCCTATTTCCCTATTAGGATGTCTTCTTATTTTCCACTTGAGTTCCTTGATGCAACTGTTGGTGACCTATCCCCTTCACATAGCAAAGTGGCGAATGTGGAATAGGGTAGGGATTAGCACTACACTACAAACTAACATAAATGGGGTCAAAGAGCAGATGTATCATCAAATATGGTAATTGGCTACCATTCTTTGTAAGAACAGGCCCACACCAGTCCCATTGGCCCAATGTCAGTCACTAACTACATTGCCTCGCTTGCCAATGGACCCAGTGAAGTTTATACACACAGATGTCCCACTCAGTAAGGGTATATCTAAGAGCAGGGGCGGCCCGTTAATTAAGGACTCACAGGCACCGCCCACTCTATCCACACCACCCCCTTATATGGTTAATGAATAGATTCATGCAAAGCATCTATCCATGGCCACCGCGACCACCCCATATTCGTTCACTCCGGCCCCTTTCAATATGCTGTGAGTCATTGCAGAGGCCTGCCGTGAGTTATCGCAGGATTTAGAAAGAACTTCTGGGAACAATGACAAAAGCTCCCAGGAGACATTGCGGCATCGACATCGCCGCTTAGTGAAGTCTGGGCGGCTCGAGTCCTGCAACAGGAGCGGCGTTCCTGCTTTGGAAAAAGTGCAGGGACGCAGTTCCCATGCGTTCCCGCAGGACTCGAGTCCTGTGCGGTATGGAACTGGGAAGTGAAACCACAAGGCTTCATTTCCTGATTCCCTCACTGAGGATGGCGGTGGGGGCAGCCGAGAGCCGAGTGATTGATCGGCCTAAGCTGCCGACATCGCAGGCACCCAGGACAGGTAAGTTTCCATTTATTAAAAGTCAGCAGCTGCAGTATTTGTAGCTGCTGGCTTTTAATATATATATATATTTTTTTTAGGTGGACCTCCGCATCAATGCAGCCACCACATCTAAGAACTGATAAAGGAGAATGTATGAACATTTTTATCATGGGTTTAAGCAGGGCTCAAAATTTCAAGTCCTGAGCTACTAGCCAGGCCTCAAGAGTTACTCGCCACCAGTTGCCCCACCTAATTCATACACTGCCCTGCGCCTAATTGCACCCGTAAACACGCCCTCGTAGATTATCTCATGGAAAGACAATGGTTTATGCAGAATCAAGGTACAAAATTAAATATTACCAACAACAACTTTAACAAAATGGGACAGGGCACTGGGGGCAGACCAGAGGGACAGGGCACTAGAACTGGGTCTCTTCCCCATTCTCTTGCTGTCTCCTCTGCAACTCCCATCCATACACTCTCTCTCTCCCATTCATCTCATCATCAGGAGCCTGTGTGTGCGGCTCCACGCTTGCATGTCCCCACTTCCCCCTTTTATTCAGGCTGGCAGAGAGGAGATGAGCTGCAGCACAGCGGGAGGGAGTACAATCCAGCGCTGAGATCCACATAACTGCACAGCCATTGACACCATAGCACAGCGCACACTGACAGCGCACATTGAGACCAGTCTGCTCACAGTGCTCAGGCTGAACTGTTGGACACTTATATAGAGCACAAGGAGAAGAAAATTTCACAAAAACTAGAAGGCTGCCGCTCTCATGTCAGGGCAACTTTCAGTGAGTGCTGGAGTGGTAATTTTTGCAATCCTCCACCTCACTCATTACTTTCTGCTCTCCAGCTACATTGGTCGGGGCCCGGGGGAGGGGGGCAGGCTCAGAGAGGTCATACTGTTGGGTCCCATGGCTTAATGAGAATTGTAAGGAGAGCACCTGTGTACGGCTCTGCCTGTGTGCAGCTCACCAGACTACTTTTCCCGAGCATGCACCTTTCCTCTTCGGCCGCCAATCTCATCGGGACTCTAAGTGTAGGCACAGATTGGAGGGAGATTGGTCATGCAGCCCTGGCATCACTCGCCCCCAGCTTAAATCCACTCGCCAAATGCTAGTAGGCGAGTGGAAATTTTGAGGGCTGGTTTAAGTATACTTTAAAGAGGAAGTAAACCCTCCTTAAAAAAACAAGAACAAAAAAAAACCTGCAAGACAAAGGCATAATGAGTAGAGTTGAGCGGACACCTGGATGTTCGGGTTCGGACCCGGACCTGAAATTTGAAAAAAAAGTTTGGGTTCGGGACCGAACTGGACCCTAAATTTGACCCGAACCGGAACCCCATTGAAGTCAATGGGGACCCGGTCTTTTGACTACAAAAATGTCTCTAAAAAACTAAGGGAAAGGGCTGGAGGGCTACAAACGGCAGCAAAATGTCGGGAAGAGCATGGCAAGTACTCTGGAAATAAATGTGGATAGGGAAATAACTTAAAATAACATAAAAAAAATAAAAATAAAAAATAAAATCATTTTGACCTAGGAGGATGAGGTCCATATGTAGTAGGAGGTTGAGGTGGATGTGGCGGTGTAGGTGGAAGCGGCGGTGGAGGAGGAGGAGGTAGCCAACACAGCAGGTTTTGGTTTTTAATTGATTTATTTTTTAAATTAGGATAAACCCCAAAAGAGTGAGAAAGATCTAGGGTTGCTACCTTATCCCTTAAAACCTGAACACAGAGTAATTACACAGGTTCTGGGGCTAATTTAATGTCGATAAGGCACCAAGTGTGTTTAATTAGCAGCACCTTAATCAGCCAGAGAACCTGTGTAATTAATATGTTTTTTCTTTTAAAGGGATGAGATGGCAACCCTAGAAAGATCAGAAAAAAAACAATGGCTGGGTAAGGCCGGCCCGGTGTCTATTCTGCACAAGGTACGGACAAGTCCTCTGGGATCCATGCCTGGTTCATTTTAATGAACGTGAGCTTGTCCACATTGGCTCTGGACAGGCGGCTGCGCTTGTCTGTGATAACGCCCACTGCCGTGCTAAATACACGTTCAGACAATACACTGGCCGCAAGGCAGGCCAGCACCTCCAAGGCGTAAAGGGCAAGCTCAGGCCATGTGCCCAATTTGGAGACCCAGAAGTTTAAGGGGGCATAGCCGTCATTCAGTACGTGTAGGCGTGTGCACACATACTGCTCCACCATGTTGCTGAAATGCTGCCTCCTGCTAAAAGTTCCATATCAGCTGGTGGTGCTGTTTGTTGTGGTGTGCTGACAAAGCTTTTCCACATTTCGGCCATGCTAACCCTGCCTTCTGAGCTGCTGGCGGTGCCCCTGCTGCGTTGGCGACCTCTTCCTCCTCCTCTGCCTTCGCCTTCTGCTTCCACTGTGCCCCCGCTGCCAGGTGGGAATTGCACCAGCAGCACGTCTACCAGCGTGCGCTTGTACTCGCGTATCTTGCGTTCACGCTCCAGTGAGGGAATTAAGGACGGTACATTGTCCTTGTAACTGGGATCCAGCAGCGTGGCCACCCAGTAATCAGCACCTGCGAAACACGCCGGTCGTTGCGGAGACACTGCAGCATGTAAACGCTCATGTGTGCCAGGCTGCCCAGAGGCAACGAAAAGCTGTCCTCTGTGGGAGGCGTATCATCTGTGTCCTCTGTATCCCCCCAGCTACGCACCAGTGATGGCCATGAGCTGGTCTGGATGCCATCCTGCTGTGAACATGGTTCCTCCTCCTCCTCCATGTCTTCCTCCTCCTCATCCTCCACCGCGTCATCCTCCAAAACTGTGCCCTTGCTGGACAATTGTGTACCTGGCCTTTGTTGGTGCACGAACCCACCCTCGGAGCCACTTGTGAATGACTGCCCTGAAAGCCTTGGAAATGATCCAGATTCCTCCTCCTATAGGCAGAGATTCACCTATATATTTCTCTACCTATAGCAAGAAGCAGGAACCTAGCCCTAAACAATGTACTGCACAGACAGTATATCACAGGGGACAGGTAGAGTACTGGTGAAATATGCAGAGATTCACCTATATATTTCTCTACCTATAGCAAGAAGCAGGAACCTAGCCATAAACAATGTACTGGACAGACAGTATATCACAGGGGACAGGTAGAGTGCTGGTGAAATATGCAGAGATCCACCTATATATTTCTCTACCTATAGCAAGAAGCAGGAACCTAGCCCTAAACAATGTACTGGACAGACAGTATATCACATGGGACAGGTGGAGTGCTGGTGAAATATGCAGAGATTCACCTATATAATTCTGTCCCTATAGCAAGAAGCAGGAACCTAGCCCTAAACAATGTACTGCACAGACAGTATATCACAGGGGACAGGTGGAGTGCTGGTGAAATATGCAGAGAGTCACCTATATATTTCTGTCCCTATAGCAAATAGCTGGAACCTCTCCCTAAACTATGTACTGGACACACACAGTATATCACAGGTGGTGACAGGTGCAGTGCTGGTGAAATATACAGAGAGTCACCTATAGATTGCTGTCCCTATAGGAAATAGCTGGAACCTCTCCCTAAACTATGTACTGGACACACACAGTATATCACAGGTGGTGACAGGTGCAGTGCTGGTGAAATATACAGAGAGTCACCTATAGATTGCTGTCCCTATAGAAAATAACTGGAACCTCTCCCTAAACTATGTACTGGACACACACAGTATATCACAGGTGCAGTGCTGGTGAAATATACAGAGAGTCACCTATAGATTGCTGTCCCTATAGGAAATAGCTGGAACCTCTCCCTAAACTATGTACTGGACACACACAGTATATCACAGGTGGTGACAGGTGCAGTGCTGGTGAAATATACAGAGAGTTACCTATAGATTGCTGTCCCTATAGCAAATAGCTGGAACCTCTCCCTAAACTATAAGATGCAGATCTCACAGAAATAAACAGTGCTTGTGTAGATTTTTGAAGCAGGATACACCTCTCTGACACTGTCCCTCAATCAACAGCAGCCTGTCCCTACCCTAGCTAAAGCAGAGTGACGAGCCCTAAACGATAAGATGCAGATCGCACAGAAATAAACAGTGCTTGTGTAGATTGTGCCGTGCAGCGCGCCATAAAATAGCCGAACTCCGAACCCAAACTTTTTCCAATTATTCGGGTTCGGGAGCAAAAAAAACCCAAAGTCCGTACCGAACCCGAACTTTATAGTTCGGGTTCGCTGAACCCTAACAATGAGCTAGTATGTATAGCATACTAGCTCATTATGTATTACTTACCTCAGATCGAAGCCCCCGCCAACATGTCGTCCCAGAGTTACTTCCGGGTATCGCGGCTCCGGCGCTGTGATTGGCTGAAGCCGCGACGACGGCATGCACGTGGGAGCCGCCGGTAACAGCACAGAGACTGCAGAAACGGCACATAGGTGCCATTGCTTCAGTTTGCCCCAGTGCGCATGTGCCAATGACATTGGCACATGCAGGGGACAGGGGATATTTCCTAAACCGTGTAGGTTTAGGAGATATCCTGGTTAGCTACAGGTAAGCCTTAATATAGGCTTACCTGTAGCATAAGGTTGTAAAAAAAGGTTTACAACCACTTTAAAGTATATGTAAAGTTTTTTTTTGTTTTAGATAAAACCTCTGTCAAGTTTTTATTTCTATCTGTGTCCCTACTGGGGAGATGTACCCACTTTTTTGATCCTGATGATCAAATTCTCTGGTACAGTACAGAAAATAATGGAAAATTGCAAAAAAATTGAGCTGTCGCAGTAAGAGAAGATATGGAGAAATCTGACATTTTGGGTAAACCTGTGCTGGTGACAGCTGTCTAAGAGAGGATAGCCCATTACTTTGGAAAGGTAGCCTGTTATTTCCTCCGTGCCTCTGGAATAGGAAGTAAAGGGAAATCTCCCAGATGAGAACCAGGGGCCATTAAAGTGGATGTAAACCCAATTTATGAAATTTGAGCAGGGCACATATATCTGCAGTGTTTTGTTATCTCTCTTCAAAGAGCTCAGTCCCTTAGCTCTCTCCTGACCTGTTCCTCTGTTATCAGCCTGATAACTCCTGACAAATTCTCAAACAAATAACATTTCTGTCAGGGGAGGTTGCTAAAATAGATTAGCAGTGAGCTGGCCCTGCTACAAAACACCTCTGAGAGTCTCTGCCTATGATGAGAGGGGGTGTGTGCCTTTCCTCCAATAAGCAATTTTAGCTATCTTGGCTGTATGCCCAGACATCACACTCTGTGTTAAATAGGAAGAAAAAAATTCCTAACACGATCTTAACTTTCTAAACAGTAAACAAATGTGAAGACAACATATGGATGTAAAATTTATGTAGGTAGTTTTTTTCATCTCAGTGTATCATCTGATGAAACTGAGACATTAGGTGCTCTCATGCCTCTGATGAAACCAGCATTGCCACTGATGCCAGGAGTCCTAGATCCCTAGGAGTTTTCTGTTAATTGATGGACCCCTCACCACCCTAGTCTATGGTGTGCAGGCAGTGAGGAGATGATGTTCTGTAGCCATTAGCAACCAATCAGTGAGTAGTAATGATGTGCACTAACCTCTTGCAACCAATTATTGAGCGGTAACAATATGCAGTGTAGCACTACCCTCGTAGGAGCTGCTGGTTTAGATTTTGGGTTTTCGCTCTGCCTATCAACTCCAGAAGTTTGGCTCGAACCCTCCCTTGGCACAACTGGACAACACAATGATTGTGGAACCCACTGGGAGTTGGGAACCACAATGATATCATACAGTAATAAAGGTACAGTTAAATGATATTACCTTGTACTGACCACCGGTCCAAATGGTAATAGATAAGGCTCCACACAAAATGCAGTTTAACCAAGAAGTGTTTACTTGGTAGATAAAGAATAAAACAGAGTTAAACAAACGCCAGTTGACTTCTTACAGGGCCCTGCAAGAGTCAATGGTAAAAGATTAAGTAACAAATTCAATAAAAATAAACCAAAGTCAGACCTGTGTAAGAACACGGTGGGGGGGGGGGGGATTTCCCCAATGCAGTATCGCCAGCACTGGGGTACCTCTCCACTAGGCCTCACCCAGCTCTCAGGAACAACAATACTGTACAAATGAGTATAGAATAATTGTACTATATATATGAGGCCATATGCTCTTTGGCTCCCCCTAGTGCAGTGGTTCTCAACCTGGGGGTCGGGACCCCCTCGGGGGTCGAATGATGATTTGCCAGGGGTCACCGAATCCTGGGCTGTTCCAAAAGCATGCACTGCTCTCCCAGCCTTTTTGCTTACTCAGCCTCTTCGCAGGCGCCCATTGAGCATTGCTGGGGGGGCAGAGACTAGAGGTCAGCTGACTGGTGATGAATGTGAAGTGGGAGGGGCTGGAGAAGACCCTATCTCCTGATTTCGGCAAAAGTGTCACTGCTACGAGACACCACAAAGGGGTTTTAATATTGTACAAGTGGAAGGAACTCAGGGAGCTCTAAATGTTAATGGGGTAGGGGCGCAAATTACTTGTCTTGCCTTGGGTGCTCACAACCCACGCTACGAAAATAATTTTACTGTTAGGGGTCCCCACAACCTGGGAAATTTTATCAAGGGGTCACGGCACTAGGAAGGTTGAGAACCACTGCCCTAGTGGATAATTATCAGACACGTGTCCTACTATGTTAGCTCAGTTAGTCATGCTGAATCCTGTAATCGTTCAGTCCGGTTAACTGAAGTATTTGCTAGCTTTAGTTGGTGCATGTTAACAATTTGTAATTCAATAGGTATGAAGAAAAAGAATCAAACATTCAAAGTAAATATAAAGCGTGCTGGCGACACAGGCGCCATTTCCTTCAATGCACAGTCACTGCCGGATGCAATGTATCCCTTCACGTGGCGTGTCAACTTCAAAAACTACAATAGTGAGTCAATCAGATACACCTTCCTGCGATACAGTTATTATATTGTTGGGCAGGTGCCCTTCTCACCCAATGAGGCCTCGCCTCTCCGGTACGCTCCGTCTGTAGTGTCCCGGTTCTCGGCCTCTCCGCAACTGGCAGTCTCTGGTCCTCAGCGCAGCCGTCACAAAGTGCTGGTGGACAGGCGACTCTGGTTGCTGTGGAACGTAGGCCGTACACTGCGTCAAGGATCCCACTAAGGATAGGCGATCTGCGCTGGCGACTGTAGGCCCAGACTTCTTAGGCCTAGGCGCCCTCGTAGCAGGCCTCAGCACAGGCTTCCTGCTTGCTAGAAATTGCCATCCCAAGAGACCGGATCCAAGCCTTCCCTTGCTATAAATAGATCCTCCAAGAAGGCTGTGTGTAATGCAATGCACTCTAGTAGCACTGTGGGTATTGTAGTCTAATAAACACCCAAGGCAATGGAGTCTTTATCTCCTTGTACTTCAAGTTCCATAATGCATTGTTCTATAATGATTAAACCAAACAAGTGGCAGCAGTATAACAATTGACCACCGGAGGGAGCTGAGTTCCTTCTCAATCACAAACTGTAGTCTTTTAGCTAAGTTGCAAAGTGACACCTTGCTACAGCAGTAACCTCTAGCAACCAATTGGCGAGTAGTATTGATGTACAGTAATCTCTAGCAATCAATCAATGCATTAGTCATGTGCTATAACCTCTAGCAAAAAATAAATGAGCTATAACATGTGCTGTAACCTCTAGCAGCCAGTCAATGAATGGTAATGATACACTGTAACCTCTGCTAACCAATCACCAGAGCTTTTTTTCTCAGAAAATAGGTGCAGGAACTCAACCACGACCCCGTTCAGATTTCACAAACAGTAGAAGGGTCTTAAAGGGGCATTAAATACCAGGATTGCATTACATACAGAGTGCAGATTTCAGGTGGCTACACATAGTATGTCACAGAAACCGGACTTCTGTGTTTACAAGTGATTGTGGTGAGTAGGTCTGAGCCAGAGGTGGTGGAACCGAGTTCCCCCAAGTTCCCCCTGAAAAAAAGCCCTGCCAATCACAATCACTGCCTGATCTTATTTTGAGTCTAGCTGCTATTTATTGTATGACTCAGAGCAGGTGGAGAGCAAAATTGCATGGAAGGGTGGGCGGCAAGAAAAAAATCTTTGCCCGGGTTCCAATCAATATTAAAGAAGGCCTGGGTACAGCAGGCACGTATCAGGAATATGAAAGGGGTTGACATATAAGGGTTTGGCTCATACGTTAAATTACTGCAATATGAAACTGAGGACCTATGTTTTTATTCTAAAAATGGATTTCAGCTTCATGATAGAGGCAATATAATTTATGCTTTTTCAATATTTCATTATAAGCTCAAGGCTAGCAAGTAACCTCAATTCAACATGTGTGATTGATGTTCACCTATTGTGCAATTGTTACACTTCGCGGAATATACAGAGAATATAAATAATTTTCCCTTGGTGTGTAAGTCAACAAACTATTTGGGAACTCATGGGAAATAACAGAGCATAAACCAGACATTCCTTTCCAAAGTTTCTATTTATGTATGTTTCATTGTTTTTCCATTTTTGAATCCATAATTTGCCTTGCTGGTCTCATTCTAAAACATAATTGTTTTTGTTTATTCCTCTGACACATTAAGAAAGGTATGCCCGGAGTTATTTTTACCTGATTAGACGGAAGGCTGCATTGACTCAAACAATACAATGGACTTCAAAGCATTTCACACCTAAGCATAAACTCCATCTTTTGCAAAACATGTAGACTAATCAATAAGAGAATATCAAAGTGTACTCACACATGCAGTTCTAAACCTGGTCCAGGTCATTTGTGTAGTGTGATTGCTCCATATCATACCCTGGAACAGTTAAGCATATCATGCCCAAGACTGCTTGGAAGAGGTGGTCCATGGAATGATTTACATGTAGTCCAGTATGGTTCGCTTCAATGTGAGCACAAATTGTATCTTAGCACAAAACTCTCCAGCTTGCTGAATGTAAGTGTGCCTAGGGACTCCTCCTTTAAAGCACAAAAGATGGTGCACCTCTAGGGGTTGCTAAACTGTAGTAAAATCTGATGTTGTGGGACAACTTGTAAGTCCTTGAAAAAGTGTTTCACCAGATTTGTTATTACTACTGTTCTAACACCTAAAAGAATTTAAAAGCAATCCACAGTAGGGACTGAGGAACTTATTCATGGGCATTGACAAGTTGAGAAACAAGCCATGTAGATCCATTTTTACTTTCTTGGCAGGATTTCATGGAATAATTATGATGGTATTTTCAAGGTATCCATGGGAAGCCTGCTATCAGACTTTTTGGATTACCATAGCAATGAATGATTTTGTTGTAGATAAACAACAACAAAAATCTTGACTTCTGTAACAGATGTTTTTGTAACTAATGCCGCGTACACACGATCATTTTTCAGCATGTAGAAAAAACATTGTTTTTCCAACTTCATCATTAAAACGACGTTGCCCACACACCATCATTTTTAAAAAATGCTCTAGCAAAGCGCGGTGACGTACAACACGCACTACGGCACTATAAAGGGGAAGTTCCATTTGCCTTTGGGCTGCTTTAGCTGATTCCGTGTTAGTAAAAGACGATTCACGCTTTTCTGTCTGTTACAGCGTGATGAATGTGCTTACTCCATTATGAATGGTAGTTTTACCAAAACGAGCGCTCCCGTCTCATAACTTGCTTCTGAGCATGCACAGGTTTTTAACGTCATTTTAGCCCACACACGATAATTTTTTACAACCTGAAAAACGACATTGTTTGAAACGATGTTAAAAAATGCAGCACGTTCGAAAACATTTTTTGCCGTTTTTCATAACCTGAAAAATGATGTGAAGCCCGCACACGGTCATTTTAAATTACATTTTTTAAAAACTACGTTTTTTTCATGCTGAAAAATGATCGTGTGTACGTGGCATAAATGTTTTTTTTTCTTTGTCTAAATTTCAAATTTTCTGTTTCTCCTCAGTAAACTTGCCACCATCATCCGAGCGGTGGTTAGTCAGCCAGAACAGCTTACTGAACAGCTTACTGAGGAGGAACAGGAAGTGAGAAATTCAGACAAAGAAAAGAAAGAAAAAAAACATTTAGAAGGGAAATCAAAGCAAAAGGCAAGTGAACCAACAATGCACTAGCTTAAAGGAACCTATTTAGAAATGAAAAAACAACCCCTTTTAGTTACTGGCTGCAGAACTCTATTTCTTCCACACAACGACAGCAGCAAGTATGCTTTAGTTATCCTGTGACTGAGCTCAGGCTGAGCCACGGCCATCACTGCTAAACCAACTAGAATACCCAGGGACACCTGAGAACAGGAGAGGTCAGATAAAAAGAAAATATAAAAAGAAAAGCCCAGGAAGAAGAGGGGCAGTTGGGGAGCATGTTACCTGTAGAGAGTATGGAATAAGAAGTGCCATGTTGTGCCAAGCTGTGTCGTGCTGAGTTTCACTGGACTCTGCTGTATCCTGAACCAAGTGGCTGGACTGAGCTGAGTCTGTTGCACCAATGGCTGCTTCAGTGCATACTTTTACATGCCAGTTCGTGACCCAGGCTACCACCGCTCAGGTATGCTGGGGAACCACAAGAGTGAAATCTCAAGGTACTCGTCATCTGAAAAAAAGGAGGCACCCTCCATTTATCCAATCAACTGCAACAAGAGAATTACTGTTAGGTACCTGCCAGGTGAGCCTGATGTGCAGTGGGAAGGCTTTCTCGTACAACCCCAGCTCAAGGGCCACCGGTTTTGCAACAGAGGCCACAAGAGCCTGGTGGTGTATGGGTGCCTGGTTCGTTATTGGTGTTGTCAGTTCATCTGGTGCAGCAGGAAACAGGAAGCAGGCTGGTAGGTGCAGGGCTGAGGAGAGGCTGAATACGTAGTCAGACAAGCCAGGTTGGTAACAGACGATCAGATATAAGTATAGATGACAGACAGAGAATTGTCAGGATACAGACAAAGTTCGGCAACAGGATATCAAGCACTGTAGAGATAAACGTGGTTACGAGGCAGGCTGGGGTCAGGATAACAGAGATCAATTGTAGTCAAACAAGCTAGGTCAAATACAGGAAACAGATTGGATCACAGGAACAGGAAGTCACGGCAACAGGTATGAGCTGCAGATCAGACAGCAAAGACACAGGGGCAAATCCACAAAGCAGATGCGCCAACTTAACTCGAGATTTCTAATTTTACTCCGCGCGTATCTTTGCGCCCGATCCTCAAAACGAAAAATGAGGGAGATAGGGCGATCCTCAAAATTAAGTGTGTGCGCCGTAGATTACGCCCTGTACGCACCTGTTAGTTTTCTGGAGCAAAATTAGACTTTATAAAAGCAGCCCTAATTTTACACCAGCCCTGTAAAGGTCTGCTGAAGCAACACCATTTAGGAAGAGCTGCCAACACTTCTGTGCTTGACTTCATTGTGACTGCCAAAATGCCTGGGCCATCAATGATTATAACGGCACTCGCAACTTTACAGGCGCAGAGAAGGAGGAGGGCACAGAGGAGGAGGAGGAGGGCACAGGAGAGGATATACCGCCCACGCCAAGATCTCTTTGGCATGACTGCGTCTAAAGTCATTGGCAACTTCAGATTTAACCAGGAAGCCATCCTGGACTTAACCAGGATCCTGCAGGATGATCTGAACACCCCAACCCAACGATCCCATGCCCTGCCAGCTCACATTAAAGTTATGGCCACCCTGCATTTTCTGGCCACTGGGTCTTTTCAGAGAACATGTGGAGGTCTGGCTGGGATGGTACAGTCCTCGATGAGCAGGTGTGTGCACCAGGTTGTCCCTGCAATACTGAGACGCATGGGCAGTCAATTTGAAAAGCCCACCCAGGAGGACCAGCGAATGAAGAGCATGGCCGACTTCTATCAGATTGCCCGATTCCCACGGACCATCGGGCCATTGACTGTACCCATGTGGCACTACAGCCCCCCCATGATACAGAGCACCTGTTCAGGAATCGCAAAAACTGGCATTCCATCAATGTCCAGGTAATCGTGGATGCCCATGGCCTCATCTGGCATGTCTGTGCCAAATTTCCAGGTTCGTGCCATGACAGCTACATCTTTAGGCAGACCAACATATCACGTGAATTGGAGCAGAACGTGTATGGAGACAGCTGGCTGGTTGGTGAGTGACATGTGTGTCAGGTATGACTGTCCCCCCCCATGATGCAGACATCACATGGGGCACATGCATGACTAATATCCTCCTGTCTTTTCCCTTCCAGGTGACTCTGGATATGCCCTGGGACCTCACATGATGACCCCATTCAGGAACCCCCAAACCCCAGGAGAGCAACGCTACAACGAGGCTCATATTCGCACCCGGGCAGTAGTGGAGCGTACATTTGGCCTGCTGAAGTCCCGCTTCAGATGCCTGGACAAGACTGGGGGTACACTGCTGTATTCCCCAGACTTTGTGTGCCAAATAATAGGGGCTTGTTGCATTCTTCATAACTTTGCAATGAGAAGGGGACTGGAGATTAACTTACGTGCTGACCTGACCCCCCACCCAGGCAATCCCCCCCTAGCCCACTCTACCCGGTCTACTGAGGGCACAGTAGCCAGGAGACGCCTCGCAGAAGGCATCTTTTCTCAGTAAATGGCCAGAAATCATGTCACAATGATATTATTTGTTTTCACTGCAAACGCACATGAATTATGTGACAATGATATTATTTGTTTTCACTGCAAACGCACATGAATTATGTGACAATGAGAATGTTGCTTTGCACAGTAAACGCACATGTTTAATGACACATTGAGAATGTTTTTGTCTCTGGAAACGCACATGATTTATGTCACAATGAGAATGCATGAATGCACACCACTGTGGTCCCTAGCACAAACACATCACATGCACATCGAATTGGATTAGATCCAAGTACCCCCCCCCTTTGGTACTTGGGAGCAGTAACGCCCCGCCACGGCTCCAATTATGTCACTGTGCATTCATACACCATTCAGGAACCTAGGATGACTTCTCCCTGGTCCTGGGGATCCCTTCTCCACCAAAACTGAGGGTGACACCCTTATTTTGTCAGGAATGCCACCCCCCCACATTCACACATCATTCACACATATAAACCAAATCATAAGTACAGTATAATAACCAAAATTTTAAAACCAAAAAAAAAAAAAAAAAAAAGTACCCCTGGTATTTAAGTCCGGCGGCGAGTGCTCCGTCTAGGCTGCCCACGGGCAGGGGCACGGGCACGGCCACGGGCACCTGGAGGATCTTCACGGGGGGGGGAGCAGGGGAGGGAGTATCTTCATTGGGGGGGGGGGAGCAGGGGAGGGAGTATCTTCATTGGGGGGGGAGCAGGGGAGGGAGGAGCCTCCCCTGGTGTCTGACCTCCGGCTGGCCTGCCCTCCAAGGCCACTGCTATCCTGGTCAGGCAGTCAGTGATGGCAGCCGTATTGGCCTGGCCAGCCCGTGTGTTCTCCTGCACAGCCCGGGTGTTGTCCTGCACAGCCCGGGTGAGGGCAGTCACCTCCTGGCCCACGCCTGTTGTGGCGGTATGCAGGGACCACAAACAGGTGATGACACCCAATGAATTGGTGGCCACATCACTGAGTGACTCCCTCATTACATCCAGGCTGTGCTCCATCTTGGCCATAGTTTTTTTGATGTCACCCAGACTGCGGGTCTGCTTGGCATTGTCCCTCAGCAGACTGGCCGGCATATGCTCAGACCCCACCCTGGTGTCCTGGGTCGCCATCCTGCCTGCCCCTGAGGCTTGTGGCCAGGTAGGAGGGGATAGAGTGACCCTTGTGGGTTGCGGCATGTTGTGGGAGGAGTGGGAGGGGCTACCCCTGATGGTGGCCTGACTGGTGCCAGCCTCTGGGGGAGCCTCTGGGGTAGCCTCTGGGGGATCCTCTGGGGTAGCCTCAAGGGGAGCCTCTGGGGTAGCCTCAAGGGGAGCCTCTGGGGTAGCCTCAAGGGGAGCCTCAAGGCTAGCCTCAAGGGTATCGTCAAATGTCATCAGATCTGTGGCAATAATGATTTCCCGGCCAATCTGGAGATCTTCTTCCTCCTCCCCCTCATCCTCCTCCCCCTCATCCTCCTCCCCCTCAGCCTCCTCATGAGGGGAGGTTTGGCCACTCCCCTCCCCTGGGGACTCCTCAGCAGCCTCCTGTCTTTGGGGTGGTGCAGCAGCCTGGCCTGATGGCCCAGCAATCTCCTGGTCATCTGTGGAAGACACCAAACAATCACAGGTTTGAGGATCCACACACTTGGCACATGTTCCCTTCCCCCACCCACACATGCTAATCACCAAATAAAAAAACAAAAAACCTTACCTGGCCTCACAGGAACATCAGACTGATAACCAGGCAGGCCCACTACCTGCTCTGGCTCGAAACACCGGGCCACTGCCCATTCCTCCTCAGTCAGCCGGATGGGGCATGGTCCCCCTCCTCCAGTGCCCCTCCTATGCGCAGTGAGCTTGGCCACCTTATTGCGGACCACGCTCCTCAGATCATTGATCTTTTTCTTAATGCCAGCGGGGGTCCTCGTCTCCCCTCTCCCCGCCGCATTTATGTGATCTGTTATTTTGGCATAGATCCTCTTCCTTTGGGCCGGGGAGGTGTTCCGGCTATCAGGCCCATGTAAATATCTTCCATATTGGATGATATACCTGGCAAGGATTTGCTTTTCAACATGTGAAAAATTCAGCTTCCTGCGTTTGGGAGCCATCACAGACACCACCCAGCAACAAGAAGCCAAACAGGACAAACACACAAAAATACACACACAAGCAGACAGCTACTACAAAGTCAAATACAAACACACAAAAATACACACCAAACAAATACACAAAAATACACACAGACGCAGACAGCTACTACAAAGTCAAATACAAACACACAAAAACCAAACACAAAATCCAAGCAGAAAAAAACCAAACAAAAAAATTAGCAGAAACAATCAAACAAAAATTACACTTATCACAAACAAACAACAACTACTATCTACTACTCCTCCAACACTTCTCTATCAAACACAACTTACCAACAAACACTGACAAACTAAGAGCAGAAGCAAATTGCTCATGGAAGGGAACACAGGGAAATACTTTTGCAAATGAAGTGTGTTTGACTGGAGCTAGTTAAGCACAGGGCGATCCTCAAACTAAGTACACTTGGCCTTTTACCTATCTCACTGATTGCGCCAAGCAAAGTTCTGCACATGCGCAGTGAGCAGTAGATTCCTGCGCGCATGCGCAGTACGGCCGGACCTTCATTTGCATGGGGTCACGGCTCATTACAATGAAGCACGCCCACTTCCTTCCCACTTGCCATAACCCCGCCTTACGCCTCCGAATTTAGGTTACGGCAGGCGCAATTTTGTGTGCAAATGCGCTGTGGATACGGCAATTACGACACCAACTTAGGGCGCCGTAACTTAAATGACATAAGTTTGAAAAAACTTATTTTGCGCCGCTGGCTGTGGATTTGGCCCACAGTGCTGCTGAGGTGTTTAAATAAGGCAGCCTGTTGCAAATCACTGAAATCAGTTTGCACTATGTTAACCCTTAGGTGGCAGATCCATGACATTGCCCCCCCCCCCTAACGGGCAACCTCCGGGTGCCCAACAGGTCTTTCTTCTGTGGATGGCTAGGAAAAAAGTCATTAACCAAGTCTCTGGTGTGCACATCCTGTTTAACCTCCCAAGATTCATCCTCCGGGCCATAACCCTTTCACTTAACCAGGTACTGTACCTAATCCTTCTCCTCCTATGATGGCCTCCACCTGTAAGCGACGTCTATCGCTTTTCGCCGTTTGCGTTCCACGTCGAAACATCAATGTTCAGCGCCGCTGCGTTCCACGCTGGAACGCGGAAGTGCCAAGCGGAACGTGCGGCTCCTCTCATCCGCACTTCCTGACCCTTTAAAGCCAGTTCTGGGACAGATACACGGCATTCCTTTATTGTTAGCCGTAGCCCTGTGAATCCCGGTTCCACTCTATCATCAATACACTGAATCCCGGACCACGCTACCATCAACGCTCTGAATCCCGGATCCACGCTACCATCATCACACTACTCTGCTGTGGAGGCATTCTCCCTCATTCTCTGGACCTGACTTGAGACCCTCTGAAGCATTTCCAGACCATAAACAGCTCTGCCAACAGAAGCACCTATCTTCCGGGAAGCAATAAGTACCCCTGACTACATAAGTTCCATGCTTGTGACTTGCCTTACTTTCATACTGCATATAAATATCTTGGATGCATATGTTGATATCAGGCGTCTTTAATTTACTTTCATACTTGGAGATAGCTATTGTGGATTCATACTACTATCATATGACTTGTTTTACTTTATACTGCATAAGTACCCTGGAAGCATATATTGTCACAGTCGGGTTAATTTACTTCATAACTGAAGATAAATTCGGAGGATTTATACAACTATCAAGTGACTTTCTCTAAGTATTATCATAAAAACCCTGCATGCTTAAGCTACGTGCATGACATTTGTTATACTTCATATAGGTCATATTGCCCTGTATACTCAAAAAGTTTGTGTAAGCTGCAGCCCCTGTCAAGACAGAGGACCTTGACGGGGCCTGAAGCTTACACAGTCCATCAAATACAGCACAAATGGGAAAGTGATCCATCCCATCACGTCAAGGAGATTGAAGCGGATCCGATATTACAATTATTTCCACTGGAGATTCACACCCCGGTGGAAAGAAAGGAAGGAACGTGACCCCTTAATCATCCAGACAAGTCATTGGGCTGTCCATGCTTATCAGACCCACCGCCGTGTCTTGGGTCCACCAAATCCGGTAAGGGTATTTAATTATTTCTCCTATCGGATGGTGTTCGTGTCTTTGAGGGGGATTTCATCCACCTTGATATTGGAAGGAACCACGCTCCATTCCCTGTGCATATTTTGATGTTTTCTCACTGTCACATTATGGACATTTTTGTCTTTTGGGACACTCATTTGTGATGACTAGATTCACATATTATTGTTGATGTACAGTATGTATCACTGATTTTTTCACTTCAGCGATTCATTTCACCTGATTCACTTAATTTAGCATTCCCATCATATGGGGAGTGCTTCTGATTTCTTGTCTTAGAGGCGCTGCACTTTGTTTTCACATTTTTCACATTTATCCTTTTGTTGTGTTGGCAGCCACTACAGATATTATATATTGGATGAGCGCAATATTTATTATTTTATTTTTTTACTAATACCTTGTGGCCTACCTTCTAAAAAGATCCCTCTCTAGAATGACAGATGATGTAATGAACTCCAAACTCTTCGCTTAAAGCGGTGGTTCACCCTAATTTGACACTTTCTGTCAATGCAACAGCTAGGCATTGACAGTAAACAAACCATTTTTTTTTTTTTTTAATCGCTCCTTACCCCCTCTTCAGCAGCCGTTCCTGCGCTGTCAATCAGAATCCCCCGCGGGGAATGGGCGTGTAAGTCCACTCTCTCCCCCGTCCTGTCAATCTATCTCCTGACACTCCCCAGGAGACGCGCTCTGCTCTAATCGCGCGACAACGGGCGTGAGCTTGTTACGCCGCCGTTGTTATGGCAACCGTGTAGTGTTGACGGCGACGCTCGCCGTCAACACTACACATTAGTGGGATCGAGCGGTGAATGCTGGGAGGCCAGCATTCACCATATCCCGGAAGAAGACCCTGTCGGCTTCAAAGTGCCCACAGGTAAGATGGAAACGTCCATCGCATCAGAATCTAAAATATCCTTTCCACGATTACACGGATTATGCGGGCTAAAGGAGTGGGACACCCGGGCAGTGCATTAGTACAGGTAAGCCCTCACGATTCATGCAAAAAAAAAAAAAGGATATCCCGCGGAACCCCCGCTTTAAGATTAAGAATGACGCCTGGGGTCCACTACTGAATGTCATACTGCACAGAGAAATGTACCATTTCCACTAATGTAATCTGTTTCTCCACAGTTGTGGTTCACTTTCGTTCACCATAGTTTGTGACATAATAAAGGAACCCTATCATGAACCCAGCGGAACTTGCAACTCATGTTGTCGCTCTCACACAAAGAGTAGATACCCTTGCTCACACTGTATAAACTCTCCAATTGGAGAACCAAACTCTGTGAGACTTAGTTGTTTTACGAACACACGTCAGCACAGATTCCTGGCCAAGGTCCTTACCCGCCTATCCGGGACTCCCATGACTACCTGGTGATAAGGGGGGATTTCAATCTTTCTCACTCCACAACTTGCGACCGCCTGGTGGCGAATCCCCAGGCGTCACAGACCCGAGCCCTTAGGGACTCTAAGCTGTTCCAGCAGCTTACCAGAAGACACGCTCTTTTTGATGCCTGGAGGGCTCTCCACCCGGGTGAGCGCCGGTACACCTTTTACTCTAACCCCCACCACACCCACTCGCGCATAGACTATTTCTTTGTAAACAACAACACGCTATGCGCCATCGAGTCCGCACACATACTCCCCATTTCTTGGTCAGACCATGCCCCTCTCACTCTATCCCTATGTCTAGGCACTCCCCTCCGCAGGCCCTACAACTGGAGGCTGAATAACTTCCTCCTGCAACACGACCCCTCTAAAGTGGAGTTAGAATCCACCCTGCAACACTACTTAGTTGAAAACGACACCCCGGACATTTCCCCCTCTACACTGTGGGCTACCCATAAGGCCCTTGAAGCTCAACTCCAAACCGCCCCATCCATATTACTCCTTAAACGTATCATTCATGTACGAATGACACTCCGGGACCTTGCGCTGGGCCAGGTGGAAAAAGCACTGACCCGAATGAAAAAGCTCTACTACGAAAAAGGCAACAAAGCACAGGCACTCTTGGCCAGGAAGCTGGCAGATGGACCCTCACTTCTACCCCACACAACATTACGAATGGAGGGGGGGACCTGCTGACCCACCCTCAGGACATAGCGAACACCTTTGCTAACTTCTACATGGATCTCTACAACAAAGCGGAGATTCCACATAACCCCCATCACCCGAATTAGCTGATCGCATGACTCGATATCTCAAGCAGGTCGGTCTGCCCAGACCCCCATCCCGAGCGACATGCAAGGCTCCTTCCTGACCCTAATCCCGAAACCGGACAAGGACCCCACCTCCTGCGCTAGTTATAGGCCCATAGCTCTCCTAAACTCGGACCTAAAGATATTCACCAAAATCCTATCGACCTGACTAAACGTAATCCTTCCCGCTTTAATACATAAGGATCAGGTGGGCTTTGTCCCTCTGCATCAGGCAGGTGACAACACCAGGAAAGTCATAGACCTAATAGATGTAGCTAATAGGGACAATTTGGAATCTCTGATCCTCAGCTTAGACGCGGAGAAGGCCTTCGACCGACTGAGCTGGCCTTTTATAATCGCCACACTGAGACATATGGGATTCACAGGGACCCTTCCTGTGGGTGGTACAACATCTTTATTCCTGCCCCACCTCACAAGTTAAAACTCCCTTTGCCACGTCGCCCACCTTCCCGATCACGAACGGCAACCGACAGGGTTGTCCGCTCTCTCCCTTGCTATTTGCCCTATGTGTTGAGCCCCTGGCGGCGTCCATCAGGGAAAACCCAGCCATTCAGGGTATCTCTGTAAGAGGTAAGGAATTTAAAATATCACTATTTGTGGATGACATCATCCTCACTTTGACCCAGCCTAAGATCCCCCTTCCCAATCTGCATGCCGAACTGGATTGTTAGGGGGTGCTCTCGGGATATAAAACAAATGCGTCAAAGTCTACGACCCTTCCAATTAATATCCCGAAGGACGAGGTCCACCATTTGCGGTCCAGCTTTCCCTATAAAGGGGAACGTACCTCCCTTAAATATGGTCATCCTCCCCATCCTCCCCAAGCTCCTTTATCTATTTCAGACGCTACCCATTCCGATTTCAGATGCCTCATCTAGGCAGACTCCCGAGTGACACATAGGGCCTGATTTACTATGCTCTGTGCGCTGCGCTGGTTCATGCGTTAATTAGTACTCCGGGTGGAGGCTTAATTGGGCGCATGAACCAGCGTAGCAGCCGGCGCATTGAAAGTAATATGTAAAGCCGCGCCGAACTCCCTATAGAAGTCTATGGGAGAAATCAAAAGTGTTCATTTTAAAGGCTAATCTGCAAGTTTTGTCATAAAAAGTGTTTGGGGACCTCAGTCCTGTCCCAGGGAACATGTATCAATGCTTTTTTTATTTTTTAAAACGGCCGTTTTTTCGGGAGCAGTGAAATTAATAATTCTTAAAGTGAAACAATAAAAGTGAAATATTCCTTTAAATTTCGTACCTAGGGGGGGTGTAATGTCAGCATGTGAAATAGCGCATTGTTCCTGCACTTAGAACTCCCCCTGCACAAAATGACATTCAGAAGGAAAAAAGTCATTTAAAAATTCACACAAACAAAAAAATGTGTAGGGGTTCCCCCAAATTAAATTACCAGGCCCTTCAGGTCTGGAATGGATATTAAGGGGAACCCCGCGGTAAAAAACAAAAAAAAAAAAGACGTGCGGTTCCCGGCAAATATCCATTCCAGGCCCTTCAGGTCTGGTGTGGATTTTAAGGGGAACTCCACCCCAAATTGAAAAAAAAAATGGCGTGGAGTCCCCCTAAAAATCCACACCAGACCCTTATCCGAGCACGTTGACCTGGCCGGCCGCAGAAAAGAGGGGGGGACAGAGTGCGGCCCCCCCCCTCTCCTGAACCGCACCAGGCCACATGCCCTCAACATGGGGAGGATGTCCCCATGTTGATGGGGACAAGGGTCTCATCCCCACAACCCTTGCCCGGTGGTTGTGGGGGTATGCGGGCGGGAGGTTTATCAGAATCTGGAAGACCCCTTTAACAAAGGGGACCCCCAGATCCTGACCCCCCCCCTGTGTGAAATGGTAATGGGGTACATTGTACCTCTACCATTTCACCCCCAAAAAAATGTCAAAGTGTTAAAAATGACAGTAGCCGGTTTTTGACAAATCTTTTAATAAAACCTTCTTTTCTTCTTTCCTTCGGGTTTCTTCCGCTGCTTCTTTCTTCTCGTCCACATCTTGCCCGACGTCTTCTTCTATCTTCTCCGTCCGTCCTTCAGCCTTCTGGTCCCGCATCTTGCCCGTTGTCTTGTCCTGTCTTCTTCTCCGTCCGTCCGCCAGCCTCCTCGTCCGCATCTTGTGTCTTCTGCGGTCTTCTTCTCGGTCCGCCAGCCTTCTCGTCCGCATCTTGTGTCTTCTCCGGACCCAGCGTTTGAATTTGAATTGGCCGCCGTGTTCCCGCTCCTGGGACCCGCCCCCCTCTGACGCCACAAGTAAACTCCTTAGAAGGTCATGTGCGTCAGAGGGGGGCGGGGTCACAGAGCGTCACACAGCGGGGGAATTCAATTTCAAGTGCGCCGCCCAGAGAAGAAGTTCCCGCCGTGTCACACTCATGTGACCCCGCCCCCCTCTGACGCACATGACCTTCTAAGGAGTTTACTTGTGGCGTCAGAGGGGGGCGGGTCCCAGGAGCGGGAACACGGCGGCCAAATCAAATTCAAACGCTGGGTCCGGAGAAGACACAAGATGCGGACGAGAAGGCTGGCGGACCGAGAAGAAGACCGCAGAAGACACAAGATTTGGACGAGGAGGCTGGCGGACGGACGGAGAAGAAGACAGGACAAGACAACGGGCAAGATGCGGGACCAGAAGGCTGAAGGACGGACGGAGAAGATAGAAGAAGACGTCGGGCAAGATGTAGACGAGAAGAAAGAAGCAGCGGAGGAAACCCGAAGGAAAGAAGAAAAGAAGATTTTATTAAAAGATTTGTCAAAAACCGGCTACTGTCATTTTTAACACTTTGACATTTTTTTTGGGGTGAAATGGTAGAGGTACAATGTACCCCATTACCATTTCACACAGGGGGGGGTCAGGATCTGGGGGTCCCCTTTGTTAAAGGGGTCTTCCAGATTCTGATAAACCTCCCGCCCGCATACCCCCACAACCACCGGGCAAGGGTTGTGGGGATGAGACCCTTGTCCCCATCAACATGGGGACATCCTCCCCATGTTGAGGGCATGTGGCCTGGTGCGGTTCAGGAGAGGGGGGGGCCGCACTCTGTCCCCCCCTCTTTTCTGCGGCCGGCCAGGTCAACGTGCTCGGATAAGGGTCTGGTGTGGATTTTTAGGGGGACTCCACGCCATTTTTTTCTCAATTTGGGGTGGAGTTCCCCTTAAAATCCACACCAGACCTGAAGGGTCTGGTATGGATATTTGGGGGGACCCCACGCCATTTTTTTTCAATTTGGGGTGGAGTTCCCCTTAAAATCCACACCAGACCTGAAGGGTCTGGTATGGATATTTGGGGGGACCCCACGCCATTTTTTGGGGGGGTTTTTACGGCGGGGTTCCCCTTAATATCCATTCCAGACCTGAAGGGCCTGGTAATTTAAAGCGGGAGTTCACCCATTTAAAAAAAAAAAAAAAATCTCCCCTTAGCTTCCTGCTCGTTCGGTCTAGGGGAATCGGCTATTTATATTAAAATATGTGCAGTACTTACCCGTTTTCGAGCTGCATCTTCTTCCGTCGCTTCCGGGTATGGGTCTTCGGGAGCGGGCGTTCCTTCTTGATTGACATTCTTCCGAGAGGCTTCCGACGGTCGCATCCATCGCGTCACTCGTAGCCGAAAGAAGCCGAACGTCGGTGCGGCTCTATACTGCGCCTGCGCACCGACGTTCGGCTTCTTTCGGAAAATCGTGACGCGATGGATGCGACCGTCGGAAGCCTCTCGGAAACCTGTCAATCAAGAAGGAACGCCCATTCCCGAAGCCCATACCCAGAAGCGACGGAGAGGATGCGTCTCGTAAACGGGTAAGTACTGCACATATTTTAAAATAAATAGCCGATTCCCCTAGTAATAACGAGCAGGAATCTAAGGGGGAAAAGTGCCCTCTAAGGGTGAACCCCCGCTTTAATTTGGAGGGACCCCCTTTTTTTTTTTTTTTTTTTAATGAGCAATGACTGTATTCTTTATAGCCATGAGTACTTTAAACTTCCTTTTTTTTGTTTCACTTCAGAAATGACATCTTGTACAGGGACAGTTCTAAGCACGGGAAACATGCGTGTACCCCCCCTCCCCCCCGTATGAAATTTAAAGGAATATTTCACTTTTATTATTTCACTTTAACCACTTCCATACCGCGCCTATTCTGGCACTTCTCTCCTTCATGTAAAAATTATATTTTGTTCCTGGGAAATTAATCAGGACCCCCAAACATTATATATAATTTTTTAGCAGACACCCTAGGGAATAAAGTTAGCGGTCATTTTTTATTTGATTTCCAACGGTATTTGCGCAATAATTTTTCAAACGACTTTTTTTTGGCCCAAAAAAAAAACACGGTTCATGAATTAAAAAAAAAAAAAAAGTAAAGTTAGCCCAATTTTTATGGATAATGTTAAAGATGATGTTACACCGAGTAAATAGATACCTAACTTGTCACGCTTTAATATTGTACACACTCATGGAATGGCGCCAAACTTCGGGACATAAAAATATCCATAGGCGATGCTTGTTTTTTTTTTTACAGGTGACCAGTTCAGAGTTACAGAGGAGGTCTAGGGCTAGAATTATTGCTCTCGCTCTAACGCACGCGTCAATACCTCACATGTGTGGTTTGAATGGTGTTTACATATGTGGGCGGGACTTACATGCATATTTGCTTCTGAGTGCGAGCTTCTAGGGACAGGGGCGTTATTTTATTTATTTTTTTTTTTTTTTTACCTCATATTTTTATTCTTGCACTTTTTTGACACTTTTTTTGATTTTGGATCACTTTTCTTCCTATTACAAGGAATGTAAACATCCCTTGTAATAGGACTAGTGTGTGACAGGTCCTCTTTATGGAGAGAGGCGGGGTCAATAAGGCTGGAAAGCATGGTATTGAAAAAAAAAAAAAAAGTTCTCATGCTTTCAGCTGCAATCATGTTCGTTCAGCACAGTGGTGTAGTGTATAGCACTTTGACCTAGCAGCAAAAGAGTCGTTGGTTCGAATCCCGCCCGTGACAGCATCTGCATAGAGTTTGCATGTTCTCCCTGTGCCTGCGTGGGTTTCCTCCCACAATATAAAAACACGCTGTAAATCGGATCCGGTCTAAATAAGCCCTAATATGCAGTAGTATATTTAGGTTTTGTTCTGCCCTAGGCCTGACTACATATCTGCACCTCCTAATAGAAAAATGACCCACCCCTTCCTGTCAAAGCCACACCCTGTTTTTGTATGACCCGCCCAGTAATTTTCAGGGGACCCACACACTAGTTCTGGGGGGGCACTGGATTCCCTTAACCACTTCCGTACCAGGCACTTACGCACCTTCCCGCCCAAGCCAATTTTCAGCTTTCAACACTGTCGCACTTTGAATGGCAATTGCGCGGTCATACAACACTGTACCCAAACAAAATTGGCGTCCTTTTTCCCCCACAAATAGAGCTTTCTTTTTTTGTTATTTGATCACCTCTGCGATTTTTTTTTTTGCGCAACAACTAAAAAAATTCTGCAAATTTTAAAACAAAAAAAGTTTTTATTTTTTAGGTTAATTTTTTTGTAAATAAGTTTTTCTATTTCAATTACGGGCACTGATATGGCGGCACTGATGGGCACAGATGAGATGGCACTGATGGACATCGATGAGGTAGTACTGACGGGCACAGATGAGGTGGCATTGATTGGCGGCGCTGCTATGCGGCACTGATGGGCACTCATAGGCGGCACTGATGGGCACTCATGGGCGGCACAGATGGGCACTCATGGGCGGCACTTATGGGTGGCACTGATGGATACTTATGGGCGGCACTTATGGGTGGCACTGATGGATACTTATGGGTGGCACAGGTGGGCACAGATAGGTGGGCACTGTGGGGTGGCACTGATGGACACTGTGGGGTGGCACTGATGGACACTGTGGGGTGGCACTGATTTTCCCAGGTTGCCAGTCAGTGCCCATTTGTGGGCACTGATTGGCATCTTTTTTCTTTTTTTTTAATGCTTTTTTTTTTTTTTTTCTATATTTTTTTTTTTTTTGCACACCCTGGTGGTCCAGGGTGGGCATCCCTGGTGGTCCAGTGTGGTGATCCGAGGGGGGGCTGCGCTGATAAACAATCAGCGCGAACGCCCCCTGTCAGGAGAGCCGCCGATCGGCTCTCCTATACTCGCGTCTGTCTCCGTGAGAGACTCTTTACTGAGATCGGAGATGCAGGGTGTCAGACTGACACCCCGCATCACCGATCGCCGCGCTGCGTGCCCCCACAGGCGCGCGCGGCATGAAATCCTGCAGGACGTCCTGTCAGGATTGTGTAACCACTTGCCGGACGTAAATCGGCCATAGGCTGGGCGGGAAGTGGTTAATTTGCATCGTTTTTCTCTCACTTCCTGTTTGGCTATGGGGCAGGAAGTGAAGGCAAATCTCCCCAATTGGACACAGATAATACAAAATAAACTGACAGGGCCTATAACCCTTCCTCACTATCCAAAATTAAAGAAAATAAAACTTGTTGATTATAGTTCTTGTCAGGGGCGGACTGACCATTGAGTCACTCGTGCACTGCCCGAGGGCCCCATGCCACTAGGGGGCCCCATCCGGGTTGCCAGGCTCAGTAAAACCAGGGACAGTATGTAAAAATCTGTGTTTTTTTTAGATCTGTCCCTGATATGTCCGAAAATGACATGCTTTTAATGTGAATATCCGAAGATTTTAGCTGCCCGCCTCTGCACTACCTCCTGGCGTGGTGGCCATCTGTAAGCCAGAGGGGCCCCATAATCTTCTATTGCCCAGGGGCCCCATGAGTTGTCAGTCCGCCCCTGGTTCTAGTTTAAGCACAAATTTCATAGAGTTTTATTGAGAGCCCTAAGAAAATATAACCATGCCAATAGGCCAGGATAGAGCGTTGATAATATGTAGGAATGTGTGTGTTAGAGCACCCCACCCAATGTTAACTAAAAAATTATTAATTTGCAAATAAGTATTATCTGCTAATTTTTTTGGGGATGTCTGCACCCCTGATAGTGACAACATTTGTGAGGTGTCTTCACCCTTTCTAATTCATTCACTTCCTGTCACATACCTTAAACCTTACTAATATATTTTCTTGGGACACAGAGATCAATCTAAATAGTTTCCCATTATGTAAATTGCACTCTAGCATTTTGCTGTGTACACCCCAAATTATTAGGGATCTTGGACTTTGGGGTCCATTTACTAAAGGCAAATCCACTCCTACAAGTGCAAAGCAAGGAAGAAAACAAAACAACTTTGCTTCTACAGGATTGGATGTTAAAACCATCAGTGCTTCCTCTCTGATTTTCAGCAACTATGCTTGTACTGCAGAGTGGCTTTGCCTTTACTAAACCCCAAACTAAATAATCATTTGGGGCAGGGATCCTCAAACTACGGCCCTCCAGCTGTTGTAGAACTACACATCCCATGAGGCCTTGTAATGCACTGACATTCACAGACATGACGGGAATTGTAGTTCCTGAACAACTGGAGGGCCGTAGTTTGAAGACCCATGATTTGGGGTGTACACAACAGTGCTGGAGTGCAATTTGCTTAATGGGGACACTAGTTAGATTGACCTGTGTCCAAGAAATGACACTGGTAGGGTTTTAACCTCACTTCCTGTTCAGCTGTGTGACAGGAAGTGAAGCCAATTTTAAGAAAAGGGACACAAAGCTCAACACAAAAATAAAAAAACACAAAGCAGGGGTTCTAACACTCACTTGGCTTCCCTCAAACACCCACAATTTGAATAGGATTGCCTTGCGCTAGATTTAAGCACAGTGCTGTAAATCAGCACGTCAAGCCTGTCCACCAATAGCAAACCCCCCCCCCCCCCCCAGGCCATGTTTGCAGGTTTTCCTTCATCTTGTACATGTGCTTTAAAATACAGTCTGGACAGCAATTCTTGATAAGAGAAATCCACAAAACATGTCCTGTCGGGGGTACTTGAGGGCTGAGGACCACTGCAGAAAAAATAAAATAATTACCAGTTTTCTCTTTAAAGTCATGGAGAATAAACATGGCAAACATTTCATGATTACACACCAGGAAAGAAGCTTAGACACACATAATTTGTTAGGCCCAAACCGATTTCAGCTGCAGCTGTCAACATATGTAGCATGAAAAAGTAACAAAAGACAAACTTAACAATTTTAAAATAATTTTTATTGGTCAACAAAACAAGGAAAGCGAAAAAAGACAAACAAACAAACACAAACAAAAATACATTTCAAAATTCTAACTAACCATAGCTTTACACATTTTTCATAAAATAAGGCCACATAGACAAATACATCAAAGTGAACATCATTTAAAAATAAACCAAAACCATTGGCAAAATAAAACAAAACCCATGCAACAAACCACATTTGTGTTTAGCAACAGCATTTCTGCCAGCCTGCCCCTTCTGAGGGCAGCTGAGGACTGATCAATCCAAGCTTTTTATAACAGTGCTAGTAATGAAGCAATTGAAATCACATGAACAAATTGCAGTCTCTAGTTTGGGTGAGCTTGTAATTGGGCACACCTGCAATTAACCCAAACCACGCTCTATGAGCATCCAAGGAGTGTTTTTCACCTTTTAAAAAGAAAGGATATTTTTGTTCTAAGTGTTTGAGCATGCTCAGTTCATCACACATGTAGGAACCAAGCTGCAATGGAATGAGAGCTTTTTTTTTTTTTGTTTCCCCTGATCTGATGCTTTCCAGCCTGAAGGGGAGGTGTTAAAGACAGAAGTAAACACGCACATTTAATAATCTATTTGTGGGAAAAAAAAGGTTGCCAATTTTGTTTGGGAGCCACGTCGCACGACTGCGCAATTGTCAGTTAAAGCGACGCCGTGCCGAATCACAAAAACTTGCCCGGTCATTGACCAGAAATATGGTCCGGGCTCAAGTGGTTAAAAATTAACAAAACACAAAAGTGAGCCCAATTTTTGGGGATAATGTGAAAGATGATGTTACACTGAGTAAATAGATACCTTACATGTCACGCTTTACTATTGGAAACACTCCTGCAATGGGGCCAAAATGAATTCCGTGAATATCCCCATAGGCGACCTTTTTCTTTTTTTTCCAGGTTACCAGTTTATAGTTACAAAGAAGGTCTAGTGGTAAAAGTATTGCTCTCGCTCTAACGCACGCGTCAATACCTCACATGTGTGGTTTGAACGATGTTTATATATGTGGGCGGGACTTGCGTAAGTCCCGCCCACATATGTAAAAATTATTTTTACTTTTTGCTATAATAAATATCCCCAAAAATATATATTGTAAAAAATAAAAAACCCCTCAGTTTAGGCCGATACGTATTCTACATCTTTTTGGTTCCAAAAAATCGCAAATAGCGTTTAGTGTTTGGTTTTTGCAAAAGTTATAGCGTCTACTAAATATTTTTTTTTTGTTTTAACTAGTTATTGTTGCGATCAGCGATTTTTATCGGTACTGCAACATTATGGCGGACACATCGAACACTTTTTTGGAACCATTGGCATTTTTCTAGCGATCAGTGCTGTAAAAATGCATTGCTTACTCTAAAAATGCCACTGGCAGGGAAGGGGTTAACACTAGGTGCGAGGGAGGGGTTAAATATGTTCCCTGGGTGTGTTCTAACTGTAGGGGGGGGTGGGACTGACATGTGTAAATGACAGATCGCTGTTCATGAAGGGGAACTCCAGACCCCCCCAAAAAAAATAAGGTGGGTTCCCTCCAGGCTCTTAGGCTTGGTCTGGAACATAAGGGGTTAAACCCGCGCAAAAAAAAAATAGCGTGGGGTCCCCCCCCAAGATCCAAACCAAGCCCTTATCCCAGGCACGCAGTCTGGTCAGACAGGAATGGGGGTGGGGACGAGCGAGCGCCCCCCTCCCTCCTGAGCCATACCAGACCACATGCCCTCAACATGGGGGAGTGTGTGCTGTGGGGGAGGGGGCACTGCCCCCCCACCCCAAAGCACTCTTGTCCCCATGTCGATAGGGACAAGAGCCTCTTCCCGACAACCCTGGCCGTTGGTTGTCGGGGTATGCGGGCGGAGGGCTTATCAGAATCTGAGAGACCCCTTTAATAAAGGGGTCCCCAGATTCCGGCCCCCCACCCTATGTGAATGAGTATGGGGTACATCGTACCTCTACCCATTCACATGGGGGAAATGTAAAGTAAAATAAAACACCACACAGAATAAAATATTTTATTAATCTGCTCCGGAGCCCCCCCTTTCTTCTTTAGCTCTCTTAGAAGGGGGGGTTTCTTCTCTCCCGATCTTCCGCCGGGACCCTGGGCTTCGGTGATTTCTGCCGGGGGAGGGCGCCATCCCTCGGTCCTCTCCGGAGCCTTCCGCCGGATGCCCCCCACCCCATTTAAGCTCTTTTTCATTAGGGAGGGGCATCCGGACTTCGGGGTCTTCTGCCGGGGGATGGCGCCTATCCCCCGGTCTTTCCGGTGCCTTCCGCCAGGGTTCCGGTCTTCTGCCGGGGGTGCGCCAACTCCCAGGTCTTTTCTCTTCTGTCTTCTCTGCTCCCTCTTCTGCCTGGCTCCCCCGCGGAGCCAGGGCTTTCTTCCGTCTTCTCTCTTCCTTCTTCTGCCTGTCTCCTCCGGGAGCACAGGGCTTGTCTCCGCTGTCTTCTTCCTTCTTTCCTTCTCTTCCATTGGATGTTGACACGACGAGGTTCCGCGCTGACATGCCGTGTCAGCGGCGGGCATGGACTTATATAGGGTAATGCCACCATGTGACCTCAACCCATGTGACATCACATTCCCTGGGCATGATGGGAATGTGATGTCACATGGGTTGAGGTCACATGGTGGCATTGCCCTATATAAGTCCATGCCCATTGCTCAGACGGCATTCCAGCGCCGGACCTCGTCGTGTCAACATCCAATGGAAGAGAAGGGAGAAGACAGCGGAGACAAGCCCTGTGCTCCCGGAGGAGACAGGCAGAAGAAGGAAGAGAGAAGAAAGAAGACGGAAGAAAGCCCTGGCTCCGCGGGGGAGCCAGGCAGAAGAGGGAGCAGAGAAAAGACCGGGGAGTTGGCGCACCCCCGGCAGAAGACCAGGAAGACCGGAACCCTGGCGGAAGGCACCGGAAAGACCGGGGGATAGGCGCCATCCCCCGGCAGAAGACCCCGAAGTCCGGATGCCCCTCCCTAATGAAAAAGAGCTTAAATGGGGTGGGGGCATCCGGCGGAAGGCTCCGGAGAGGACCGAGGGATGGCGCCCTCCCCCGGCAGAAATCACCGAAGCCCAGGGTCGCGGCGGAAGATCGGGAGAGAAGAAACCCCCCCTTCTAAGAGAGCTAAAGAAGAAAGGGGGGGCTCAATAAAATAAAATATCAATAAAATATTTTATTCTGTGTGGTGTTTTATTTTACTTTACATTTCCCCCAGGTGAATGGGTAGAGGTACGATGTACCCCATACTCATTCACATAGGGTGGGGGGCCGGCATCTGGGGGCCCCCTTATTAAAGGGAGCTCGCAGATTCCGATTAGCCCCGCCCGCATCCCCCGACAACCAATGGCAAGGGTTGTCGGGAAGAGGCTCTTGTCCCTATCGACATGGGGGCAAGAGTGCTGTGGGGTGGGGGGGCAGTGCCCCCCTCCCCCCACAGCACACACTCCCCCATGTTGAGGGCATGCGGTCTGGTACGGCTCAGGAGGGGGGGGGGGCGCTCGCTCGTCCCCGCCCCCATTCCTGTCCGGGCCAGACTGCATGCTTGGGATGAGGGCTTGGTTTGGATCTGGTGGGGACCCCTCACGTTCCGGACCAAGCCTAAGAGCCTAATGTAGCCCTGAAGGGGGACCCGCGCCGATTTCAAGTTTGAAATTTGGCGCCGAGTTCCCCTTCAGGGCTGAAAACAGCTCGGAGATTCCCGTGCGTCGCGTCACGCAGCGCATTCACGGGTACGCCGCTTGGTATTTACCAAGATTTTCACGGCGTACTGACAAGGCGCACGGGAATCCCTGACTTTTCTCTCTGCGCATGCCCAGT
The DNA here is from genome assembly GCF_905171775.1 of Rana temporaria. NCBI lineage: Eukaryota > Metazoa > Chordata > Amphibia > Anura > Ranidae > Rana > Rana temporaria. Next base: position 76,017,671 of record NC_053489.1, read on the forward strand.
ATGCAAATGAACCTCCCGAGGTTCAGGCGCACTGTGCAAGCGTACGGGGATCTGTTTTCAAAAAACACTTTCCCTTTCAATTCGGCCCGCCAAACACTTCAAAACACGTCACTTCACTTCTCCTGCATCCCCCCACCTCCCCCCCTAATAAACTCCCGCCCAAACCCCCGCAATTTACAGTTTAATGTGCCGTGCGCCAGGTCTGTACTGGTGCACAATGCACCCTCTCCTGGGCGCACGCAGCACATTAGTAACTAGGGAAATACACTGCACTAGCAGCGTATTTCTTTAGTAAATGGCCAAACGGCTGCTACTCCTGGTTTTACTCCATGAGTCATGGAGTAAAGGCTTGGTAAATCAGGCACATAATGCTTTGTCTGGAACTATAAGAAGCACAGGATACCCTACTTTGTTATGATGGCATCATGCACAGATGGGGGACTAGCATTTCCCAACTTGGTTAAATATTATCAAGCAGCCCAGTTCCATGCAATAGTCTTGTGGTTCCCCCAGAGGTCCTACAATAAATGGACAGAGATAGAAAAAAATTGGTTAGCCCCTGTACACCCAAACAGCCTCCTCTGGAGTACGAATGCGGAGGTGGACCCTGGCCAACTGCTGGGATCAATGTCCCAGCTGCGCCAGCTCTGGCGCAAGTTGGCCCGTGAAAGTGAGCTTAAGTCGTAATGCTCACTGATGAATTCCTTTCTTTGCAATCCTAAAATACCGGACAGTCTGACCCACCAGATGTCCTGGCCCTGGGCCTTTCCAACGTATAAGTGGAGTCTTGTCTGGGATGTCACAATCCACCATGAGTAGATGCGTGCACCAGATTGTCCCCGCAATCCTCACACGCATGTCCCACCACATCATCAAACCCACCCATGAGCACCTGCAGCAGATGGCAATGCAGGATTTCTACTGCATTGCAGGATTCCCACGACAGCTACATATACCGTCAAAGCACCATCCCAATGGAATTCGAACAGAACGTGTACAGGGACAGCTGGCTGCTTGGTGAGTGACATGGGAGTCAGGCATGACTGTCCGACCCCATGATGCAGACATCACGAGGGGCACATGCACGGCTAACATCCTCCTTGTCTTTTCTCTTCCAGGTGACTCGGCATATGCACTTGGGCCCCATCTCCTGACTCCATACCGGAATCCCCAAACCAGAGGCGAGAGAAGATACAATGCTGCACACATACGCACCCGTGCATTGGTGGAGCGCACATTTGGCATCCTGAAGTCTCGTTTCTGATGCCTGGATAAGTCCGGGGGGGCCCTGTTGTATTCCCCAAACTTTGTGTGCCAGATCATCGGTGCATGTTGCGTGACGCACAACTACGTCATGAGAAAGGGCCTGGAGATTGACATATGTGATAACCTGACCCCCGAGCCACACAGTCCCCCCCTGCCCGAGGCTACACCATCTGCTGAAGGAACAGCAGTCAGGAGTTGCCTCGTGTAACGCATCTTTGCACATTAAACACACACATTCATCATGGCACGCGGACAATGCACGCATGCACACCATTGTGGTCCCTAGCTCACACACACCACATCCACCTCACATTGGTTTCACCCAAGTCCACCGTGCAGGACTTGGGAGCAACAACTCCACGCCAAGGCACCAATGATGTTGCTGTCCATTCATACCACATCCACACGGTCGTGGGGATAACCTCTCCCTGACGATCCAAGGTGACCCCTGCCAGTTGAGACGCAGTGCTGGCAGAAATGGCCTTGTGCCTATCTGTACACATTGGCCACACACACTCACACACCAGTCACACCGTAGCACTGACATCACCGGCCAAACCCTGCCCCTGCAAACCGGTGTCCAGTCACCATAGACACTTCTGCACTCCTGACCGTGTGCAGTCCGATGGTGCTGTGACATCCGTGAAAATGAAAATAAAAATTTGGACCATGCCATTGTCTGCCATGGCAAGCCCTTACAGGTGCACGGCACATGCCTCTGTGCACGTCACCAAACAAAAAATGACTCTGAGCTGCACTTGGGTGGGGCATCTCGTGGCGGTTCATCCCCTGGGCTGACGCTCCTGGAGATGGTTTGAGATGTTGCCTGCATCCCCTCCAAGGCAATGGCAATGCGGGTCAGCACGCCATTTGTTTCAGCCTACAACTGCCTCTGACTGGCATTGTGTTGGCGCTGCATGCGCCTGTTCTGGCGTCCCTCGAACTGTATGGTGGCAGTGTTCGCCTGCACGATCACGCCCAGGCTCCTAACCTCCGCCACGATCCCTGCTGCTGTTGCTTGCAGTTATTCTCTAGTAATGGTGTTACGTTCCTGGGTCACCTGCATGTCCAATCCCTGGTCCCCAGATGTTGCCGGACCCCCTGCTACCATGTGCTGGTAAATGCCATCCAGGGTCTGTGACTGGTCACACATGCATGTGGCCATGGCTGCACAATTGGCATTGACCTCCTGCAGATGGCCATGGTGTGTTCGGCCTGCTGGTTGAGGCACTGCTGCATTGTGGCTGCGGTGCCCTGAACAGCCAGTGTGCACTCAGCCTGTGCCTTCGCCGAGGACCTGGCGAAGGAGGCTAGGCTGTCAGCCACACGGTGGAGGTCGATAGCAATGTCTGCCATGTGCCGTGTCTGGCGGGCCTGTTCCCTCTCGAGCCCTTCTTGGACGGATCCTGCTGCACCCCTGGTCTTGCTCAGGGCTTTCCTGGGAGTTGCAGTCGGTTGCGTTCCTCTGGCCGGGGTGGCCCTTGAAGGCATTCCTCTGGCCAGGGTGGCCCTCGGGGGGTTCCCCTGATGGGCGTCGATGTCATTGGGAGGTCTGCGACTTCCACCGTCTCAGAGGGTTCGGCGCAGATGGTATCCTCATCATCGAGGTACAGCCAGTCCTCCTGTTGGATGTCCACTGGCTCCTCCACAACGACCTCCAATGCACATGTGTGTGCACTCCCCTCCACTGATGCTGCAGCCACAGCATGTTGAGAAGCTTCGTGGCTTCCCAGGGGGTCAGACCGAGGAACATGCATGTTGGTTGCCTGGAGTGGGTCGTCCAGAGGCAGATGATGGCCTAGCTCCCTCCAGCACATCTGTGGATGACACACAGCATTCACATGTTGGTGGACCCATACACTTGTCACATGTTCCCTTGCACCCCCTCACATGCTCCACACCGGATGGGGGATGAAACACACTTGCCTCTCCTCAAGTCCTGTTGGCTGGAGTCAAAGCCCTCCAGGCCCTCCACCTGCTCCTGCTCCAGGCAGCTGGCTATGACCTCCTCTTCAGCTGTCAGCTTTAAAGTAGTAGCTGATCCGCCTCCCGTGGCCCTGAGGTGCCTCTTCATCTTTGCCAGCTTTTCCCTGACACGACTACGCATGTCATTTTTTTTTTCTGGACCTCCTTCCATGTCCTGGTTTCGTGGATGAGGGTGTTCAGCTATAGGGTCACCTTCTGGAGGAGTTCTAGTTTCCTGGTCTTGCTTGTCCTCCCACTCTGTGCTCCGTGGAGGTAGGTGTCATATTTAGCAATGGCCATGGTCAGGATCGCCCTCTCATCCACGGAGAAGTTTTTCTTCCTCTTCTCCTTCTCAATGTCACTGTCTGACATTATAGCCCAGATTCAAAAAGCACGTCTGCACAAGGGAACACGTCTGCACCAGGGAACAGAAGCTGGTGTACTTTTGCGTTGGACGTGTGTCTGGCTGGGCATACCTTATGTACGCGGTGATCCAAGGTAGCTCAGGCGGTTGTGCCGGTGTGGTTGTGAGCAGGCGCAGGGGGGTGCTGTGCATGCATCCACGTCACGACGCATGCACAGTTCGTGATACGCCGGGCGTAAAACACTGCGCCACGCCGACGTACCGGTCTGGCGCTCGGACCATCATTTGCATGGGGTCACGCCTCATTTGCATGGGTTCACGCCCACTTTTACCTACACCTTCGAAACCCACGCCACGCTGGCGCAGTGTTGGGAGCCCTGCTTGCTGAATGCAATGCTTGCCTCTCTGCGCTGCGTTGGCGTAGCGTACAGTGTTTGCTCTATGGCGGCCTAATGTGCGCCTTGCGCTCTGTGAATCTGGGCCTAAACTGCTGCCTTTCTCAGAGCTCCAAACAAAATAAGACCTGCCATGACAGGTGTTCTACAGTTATCTGCAGATTAGACAGTTTGCCCAAACAATAGCCACACATCTCAAATTTTCCCCACCTTCTCCATTTGAACGTATTATACTGGGGGGGCTTTTCCGTAGAGGACTGATTTCAGACATATACCGGATTCTAAACGCATACACCATTCCAGCTCGAGCAAAACATGCATACATGCTACGGTGGGAAAGAGAGCTGGGAGAGGAACTCCCAATGGAGGCCTGGGAGGCCGTCTGGAGGCAGGCTGCCAAAAGCTCCCTATGTACCCTATATAAAGAAAATGCATCCAAAATTATTTTTTTCTGGTACCAGATCCCAGACGTACTCCATAAAATCTATCCCTCCACCTCTGACCGTTGCTGGCGCTGCCAGCGAGACAGAGGCTCTCTCTTCCACATATATTGGTCGTGTTCCCTCATAGCTCCGTTCTGGAGATCTACACAACAACTACTATCCCGCCTCTTTGAGGAGCGGATACCTCTGTCACCCAAATTTTTCTTGCTGGGCCTCGATCAGCCAAAAATTGACAAACCTTATAAGAAATTGCTCAGACATATTTTAACTGCAGCTAGATGCCTGATTGCTCTGAATTGGAAGAAAACCCCAGCCTCCATCTCAGGAGGACCTGTACTCCAGGGTCAAAGATTTGGAACTAATGGAGAAGATAACGGCCAGAATGCAGGATAGGCTGGACGACTATGATAAGGTCTGGGAGAGGTGGCACCGACAGGAGGATCCGCCGTAAACTGATACAGGAGTCATCACGGTAATCTAACGCTCTTCTTTACATATTCCCTCTTCTCTTCCTCTCTCTCATCTTTCTTTTCTCCCTTTCTGGAAAGGCAGACTCTAGTCTCTCTGCCAAGTCATATATGATACCAACTCTAGAATACTGTCTTATATGTTTAATTTTGCTGACACCGAGGGAGATTGTTTAAATTTTACACTGTTTATGCCGATGGCCCATCCCACTCTACCCCGGCTGTGCACCCACTGCGCATTGTTATAACTTTATATGGGTCTTTTTTGGACTGCTTCTGTATCTGTGTTTTGTTACTATATATGAGAAACCTAATAAAAACTGTTATTTGAAAAAAAATAAAGATCATAGGATGCAGGTGGGCAGTGACAAAAGTTACTCCTAACTTGATAGATGAATGGTGGATATCATCAACATCAAAATAAAGGGACCCCAGGACTCAAACTGGCAGATGAATGGATTGCACAGTCATCAACAGGCGATCAGACCCAGTATAAGAAAGGAAGCAATCATAGTGAAGCCCATAAAGGTAAACCATATAACATTTATTGTAGTCTACTTACAGGAAAAACAGGGATAAAAGGCATATAAAAACTCAACGGCTCTCCGCGTGCTTGCATCGGACAGCCTGACATGTTTTATCCTACTCGGATATCATCAGAGGCGTGTTTGCTGAATCAACAAACTGTGCTAGCTGCTTTATTATTATTTGTTTTTTAGTTAGCGCAGATATCCGTGCACCCCTTTTTTTGTTACATTGTTGTCTAGATGATGTGTTTGTAACTAGAATAAAATGCAAACTTGAATCAGTGTAAAGGAGAGGACACTCAGCAGCTGTTTACACATCTGCACTCAGGTGCAGGGTGACCCACACCGGTGCTCCATTGGATTCTTGGTGTGTCTACATGTGTGAAACTTGTCCCAAAAAAGTTAGTAGTCAAGATTTTGGTTTTGAAAAATCATGTCTTCTGCTTGTAACTCTGCCCAAACAGTTAATAAGAGATGTAGGCCTGCAGATTTTTAATACCTTTTTTTTTTATTAGGGGATGAACATGTTGAAGAAAGGCCTAGTTTCTCAAGTGCAAGTGCCAAAAAAAACATCCTCCAAATAACGGCGTGTAGTAGGAAAATGGACGTCATAAAAAAAAGGTGATTTTTATTGAGCAAACATTTAAGGACATCATTGATGTCTTGGGGCGAATAGAATAAAACCCCCCCCCTTTTTTTTTGTTCCCAGATTTTAAAATAAAGTTTTGCACTTTTTCAAACAAGCCAAAAATTGAAAATGCACATAGTGGGTCAACATGTGCTATCTGCCATCTCGGGATATCCATGTACTTTTTTTTGTGGGTGCAACCCCTTCCTCACAACTCAAGTAGGTGAAAGGAAGAAGGGGTTGCACCCACAAAACACGTCCATTGATCACCAATGATGGCAGATAGCACATGTTGACAATAGGGATCAGGAGGGAAATACCCATTTTTAACCCAAAAAAGACTGTGTGCATCTTCAAATTTTGGCTTGTTCAGGGGTGACAACACCCCATCTCATTAAGGGCAGATAGACATTTTTGAAAAAGTAGAGATATTGGGCCAGATTCACGTAGATCAGCGGATCTATAGATCCGCTCGATCTACGTGATTTAAGCTCCGCTCCCGCAAGTTTGAGAGGCAAGTGGCTAATTCACAAAACACTTACCTCCAAACTTGCGGTGGCGGATCCTAAATCCCCCGGCGGAATTCAAATTCCGCGGCTAGGGGGAGTGTACTATTTAAATCAGGTGCGTTCCCGCGCCGATTTAAATGCGCATGCGCCGTCCGGGGAATTTCCCGGCGTGCATTGCTCCCACTGACGTCGCTAGGACGTCAGTGGTTTCGACGCTTACGTAAACGACGTCCATCCGTATTCTAGAATGACTTACGCAAACGACGTTAAAAAATTCAAATTCGACGCGGGAACGCCGGCTATACTTAACATTGGCTGCGCCTGATAAAAGCAGGGGTAAGTATACAACGGGTACGCCGCTACGGAAACGTCGTAAGAAGACTGCGTCGGGTCAGCGTACGTTCGTGAATTTGCGTATCTCGCTGATTTACATATTATTCAAGGTAAATCAGCGGGAACGCCCCCGGTGCCATTTTTAAATTGAAAAAAAGATCCGACAGTGTAACACAGTTACACCTGTCAGATCTTAGCCCTATCTATGCGTATCTGATTCTATGAATCAGGCGCATAGATAGGACCAGTGTAAGTCAGAGATACGATGGTGTATCTGTAGATACACCGTCGTATCTCATTGTGAATCTGGCCCATTGCCTAGAGGTTTACATTATTGTATGTTGTGGTATGTTAATGAGAGTTTTGTATTTTCTTAAAAAACAAAACAAAAAAACATGCCAGTTTATGGCAATTTTTTATTTTTTTAATGTTATACCCCTAAAAAATGTTCTAAAGACCATGGGCCAGATCCACAGAAGAATTACGCTGGCGTATCTAGTGATACGCCGTGTAATTTCAAAGTTCCCGCGTCGTATCTTTGTTTTGTATCTACAAAACAAGATACGACTGCATCTGGGCTTGATCCGACTGGCATACGTCTTAGTACGCTGTCGGATCGTAGGTGCATTTTTCCACCGGCCGCTAGGTGGCGTTTCCGTCGAAATCCGAGCCGAGTATGCAAATTAGCTAGATACGGCGATCCACGAACGTACGTCCGGCCAGCGCATTTTTTTACGTTGTTTGCGTTCGGCTTTTTCCGGCGTATAGTTACCCCTGCTATATGAGGCGTACTCAATGGTAAGTATGGCCGTCGTTCCCGCATCGAATTTTGAATTTTATACATCGTTTGCGTAAGCCGTTCGCGAATAGGGATTTGCATAGAATGACGTCACCGTCGTAAACATTGGCTTGTTCCAGTTTAATTTCGAGCATGCGCACTGGAATACCCCCACAGACGGCGCATGCGCAGTTGAAAAAAAACATCATTTACGTTGGGTCAAGATGTATTAACATAAAACACGCCCCCATCACATCCATTTGAATTGCGCGCCCTTACGCCACCAAAGATACACTACGCCAATGTAACTTACGGCGCGCTTTCTTTGAGGATACACAAAAAAAGTAAGTTACGGCGGCGTAGTGTATCTTGGATTGGATTGGAATAAATACTTATAGAGCGCCGAATGCGAGTTGTGAAACTCGCGTCTAAGCGCTTACCAACAAGCTGGGGGTATCCAGTTCCCAAGAGCAAAAAGAAGAAGCTAGGACATCTAAGTAAAAGAGGGGGGGGTGTCAGGGCACAAAAAGCCTATCCCTACTCCCTGACCATGGACCGCAGCCTGGGATTAAGGCAGCGTCCTGCTAAAGGCTTGGAAGGCCAAGTCTCTATCTGTAGGCTTGTGAAAAAAGAAGTGTTTTCAAGCCCTTACGGAAGGCCATCAAGGAGGAGGATGCTCGGAGCCGATGAGGGAGCTGGTTCCAAAGAGAGTTCCCCAGTGTTTGGAGCCGGCGGCCACCTTTTGAAGCTGATCGACTAGATTTAATAATTGCTAACAGGGCGTCAGTCGAGCGAAGCTCTCTGGGTGGACAGTAGTGTTGTGTCATATTCGATAAGTACATCGGACCTAGTTGCCAATAGGCCCGAAACACCAGACAGAGTGCCTTGAACTCAACCCGTTTTGCTATCGGGAGCCAGTGTAGATTCTTAAGCACCGGGGAGATGTGATTCCGCCTTGGGCAGTTTGTGACTAGTCTTGCAGCATGATTCTGTGTAATCTGCAATCGTTTTATCCACTTCTGTGGGAGCCCTAGAAAGAAAACATTAGAACAATCTAACCTAGAGTGGATAAGTCCATGAACTAAGATCATACGGTTGTGCTGAGTGAAGAGATTCTTAATTTTCCGTAATAATTGCAGATGATAGTTGGCTGATTTTATGCAATATTTTGCGTGAGGTACAAAGCTTAGTTCAGCATCAAAAATTATACCCAGATTTTTTACCTGCTTAGCTGGAGTTGGGGCAGGGCCAAACGAGGATGGCCAGGCAGGTAAAAAGGTAGAGTTGGCTTGTGGGCCGATCAGCAAAAGCTCAGTTTTGTCGGCGTTAAGGCCTAGCCTGTTTGAGTCCATCCATTGTTGGATGTTAGATAATCCCTTATTCAGCTGCTCAGGCATATTAGGTCCACTTGCAAGGTCTGCCAAGATCTGTGTGTCATCCGCATAGATCTGGCAGCCTAGACCATAGCTGGTAATGAGGTCGGCAAGTGGGCGCATGTAGCAGTTAAAGAATAAGGGAGAAAGGGCAGAGCCCTGAGGTACCCCGCAGGTCAATGACTGGGTATTTGAGCGGTACGACTCCATTTTTATGGAGTGTGTTCTTTCTGACAGGAAAGATCTAATCCAATTTAACACTGCGTCCTCACAGCCAAATAAGGATTGCATTCTAGAGAGAAGGATAGAATGGTCAATGGTGTCAAACGCCGCAGAGAGGTCCAGCAGCACCAAGGCTGCGGACCCCCCCGCATCGCGGACACCCAGCAGACGTTCCCTCATATCTAGGGCAGACATCTCCGTACCGCGACCGGGTCGAAATCCCGACTGGCAGTCATGGAACAGACCGTGTGACTCAAACGGCTCCTGCAGCTGGGTAAACACAACCTGCTCCAGGACCTTAGATAGAAAAGGCAGTAGAGAAATGGGGCGGTAGTTGGTAAGTATCGTGGGTTCCAGGCACACTTTTTTCAATAATGGGAGTATGATTGCTCTCTTGAATCTAGAAGGCACTATACCCAAGCGGAGGGACAAATTAATTACTCTGCAGATGTCAATAATCAGAGTGTCTACATGCTTCTGAATGAACCAGGCAGGGCAGGGGTCATCAGGATAACTGGTTGGTTTCAGTTTTGAGATGATAGCTCTGATTTCCTCCTCTGACACTAGGCGAAATTTCTGTAGTTTTTCCGGGGTGGTTTTGGCTTTTGATGTTGCACAGGGGGGTGCTAAGGAGGATCGAGCACGGATTTTCTCCACTTTTGAAATGAAAGACTGGTGGATATCATTACACAGTTGTGGGGATGCCATAATCTTGGAGTGGAATCTTTTGGGCTCAAAAATCTCCCGGACTATGGCGAACAGTTCTCCCGTTTGATTAGGGGCAACGCTAATTTTGGTATTATAATATGTTCTTTTTAGCGTTTTTACTGCCTTGGCATAACCTCTGCAATGTATGCGGTAGGCTTGTTTGTCCAGATTGCATTGAGATTTTAGCCATTTTCGCTCCAAGAACCGTCTCTTTTTTTTGAGAGGGAGGAGGCTAGATGAATACCACGGTTGGGATTTCTGTAATCTCGGTCGGTTGTTAGCCACCTGAAAGGGCGCCACTTTGTTCAATGATTTTTTTAGCCTAGATTCAAAATCGTCCAAGGCACTCTCTAATTGGAGAACACCTTCTTCGAGATCGTCAACAAGCTTATTCTCCTCAATCTCGTTGTCGGTTTTAATATAGCAGTTCTTGAATTCATCACAGTTCACAGGCTTAAGTTTTCGAAATGGGATTGACTTACGCATGTTATTACCCGCCTGTATTCTTTTGAGAGCAAAGTCGGGAAGAACATACGAAGTCAAAAAATGATCTGACCACACAATTTTTTGTATCGTCACTTTTGAAATGGAAAGACCATATAGGAAAAGGGCATCTAAAGTGTGGCCCTTGATATGAGTGGGTTCCTTGATATGCTGGGTGAAATGTAAAGCCTGCATGTCATCCAGGAGATCTTAGATACGCTACGCCCGACGCAAATATGCGCCGATGTACGTGGATCTGCCCCCATGTGTGAATATGCACAGAGTAAAAAATCTGAACAACAACAATGTGTGTCTTCTTTTTATCAAATCCGCTATAACCTTTTTTGTGTTTAGTTTTGGTGTTACCAGTGAAATGGTTGTTATTTCCAAAGGAAAATACACTTGGCACTACAAGTACACTTGGAAAAACTAGGAGACAGCTAAAAGAAACACAAGGAAGACATAAAAAATGTAATTAAAGAAGATTTGTTTATGTTTAAAAAAAAAAAAAAAGGATTATAAATTTGGCTGACATTGGAAGGGCCTCCCTCCCTGTGAAATACTCCACATATTTCGTTTTGTGAAAGCTCTGTGAAAGCTTAGCATCATATGCGGAAGAATAATTACTTTTAATAAAATTTTTGCTTGCTTATCCCCTTTTTTTTTTTTTCTTCTTTTGGTTAGTTTTAAAGAGAAAAAATAGACAGAAAATAAAAAAGGTAAGAGAAAACAAAAAACAGAAATTAAGCCGATATTACCCACCCCACCCACTTGCCCACCCCACCATCTCGTGACTCCACAGCCCCATCTTTGCTGATTTGGACCTATTATTGCTATATCTTCCTCATAACTCTCTCAGATTTTCCGCAAAGCTCCAAGTTTTTTTTAATTCTTTCCAAGTTGCCCATTTGTCCCTGGAACCTACATTGTCCTCCTCCACCCAGTACTTCAACTCCTCCCTCCTATATGTGTCCTCAACTGAATCCATCCACTCCCAAACTTGTGGACTTTCCACTTCCCTCCATTTCTTAAGTATCAATCGTTTGGCTGCATTGAGCAGGTGGGGGATCAAGGATCTTTTGTATTCTTTTAAGGTCTCTTCCCCCCCCCCATGGAAACGGACTACCCATGGGTCTTCTTCTATCTCTTTCTTAGTTATAACCTTAATCAATGTCAGGATTTTTTTCCAGTAATTTTTTATTTTCGGACAATCCCACCACAGGTGGGCCATCGTTCCCCTTACAGCACAACCTCTCCAGCATTCCGCTGACTGCCCTTCTCTGTATTTGCTAGTTTTGTCTGGGGTAGCATACCAACCCGTTATACATTTAAAATTCATCTCGGCAGTCCTCACGTCTAGGTTGAGGATTCTTTCTACTGACGTTTTCCCCCTAGGTACTTCCAATTCTCTTTCCCATTTTTGAATATATTTTAGCGTCTCCGGCTCTTCCACTTTCAAGAAAAATCTATAGATTTTAGAGATGTTACCCTTTGAACTTTCAGTTAAACAAAGTTGTTCCACCAATGTGTACTCCTTCCATCCAGCATCATGAATTCTATCTTGGATTTAATCTCGTGAAGTGTCATAATTTTACCCTTTTGAATTATATTCCTTACCTGGGTTCTCTTTCTAATCCAATTTCCACCCCCCCCTTTTGTCCCTGGTGCAAAATATTCATTATCTTTTAGGTCTATAAGTGGGGAGTTAAATTTAGATTTCAATTGTTTATGTAATCTATTCCAAATCCGTAGTGCGTTAAGTGTAATTGCGTGTGTGGACGTGTGTAAGGTTCTATATTGTGGTGGATTCCAAATTATTCTCCCTAATTGTGCCCTTGCTAGTGCGCATTCAGTATTAATCCATCTTTTATCATGATTCTCTTTGGCCCACTCTATTACCCGTGAAAGGACCATAGCGTAGTAATATTTTCTGATATCCGGAACCGCCAATCCACCCAGTTTCTTATTCTGTTTTAGTACTTGAGCAGAAATCCTATGTTTTTTATTTTTCCAAATGTTCATTAACAGAGAGTTTATTATTTTGATGTAGGTCTGTGGCAAGGCTACTGGGACCATTTGGAATTTATATAAATTTTTTGGAACCAAGACCATTTTTACAACATTTATCCTTCCAAACCACGAGATTGGTCTGTTGTAAATATTTTTGATTTCTCGTTTAATTTCATCTAACAGGGGGATGAAGTTTATTCTGTACATTTTCTTTAGAGAGTTTGCTAGTTTTATACCCAAGTAGTTTATCTCTTTATGCCAAGAGAAGTTAAACTCCTTTTGAAGGTGTCGTTCTTCCTCCTTATGAATATTAACATTCAAGATCTCCGTCTTGGATACATTCATTTTAAAATTAGAGACCTCACCATACTGTTTTAAATTTGCCATTAAATTAGGGAGTGTGGTTCTAGGGCTACTTACAAAAAATAAGATGTCGTCTGCAAAAGCGGACAATTTGTGCTCCTCTTCTCCTACTCTTACTCCACTAATGTCAGGGTTGTTCCGAACCATTGCAAGAAGGGGTTCCAGCGATAAGACAAAAAGGAGAGGGGACAGGGGACACCCTCATCTCGAAGGGTGCAGATAGAGTCCCATTGATTTTGATCCTTGCGCAGGGGTGGTAATACAGTGTTTTAATCCTCCCGATCATCCTCGGGCCAATTCCTATAGTTTCTAACGTTTGCATCATGAGCCCCCAGTCTACCCTGTCAAACGCTTTTTCGGCGTCCACTGACAGGAATAGACCGGGGGACCCATTTTCTTTAATTTGCCGAAGGAGAAGGAGTGATCTAACCCCATTGTCCTTACACTCCCTGCTGGGTATAAAGCCAACCTGGTCCGGGTGGACCATGGCTGTCTTTATCCCCTTCAAGCATTCAGCCAGGATCTTGGCATACAATTTTGTGTCTGCATTCAATAATGAAATAGGCCTAAAGCCTGAGCAGAGCGTGTTATCTTTTCCCTCTTTTTTTATTACTGTAATGGTTGCTGCTAATGCATCCCTGCTCATCTCGTAGTCTACCCCCAACCCGTTAAAATAGTGACAGAGTCTAGGTAACAGAATGGTACTAAACTTTTGTAGGTATAAGGTTGTAAAGCCGTCTGGCCCTGGACTTTTGCCCTTAACAGAGTTTTTTAAGGCACAACTTATTTCCTCCTCCGTTATGAGTTTGTCCATTTTTGCAGTTACATGATCATCTATCTTTGGCAAGTTAGCTTTCTGTAGTACTTCCCTTATTTTGGCCTCTTTCTCACCAGGGTCCCAATTCTTTTGTTGTACAGCGTATAGACCTTCATAATAGCTTCTGAAGACTTTGGCTATTTCGCTTGTTGCATGAACTAATTCCCCGTTATTTTTTTTAATTTTTTCAATAAAATTTCTAGTTTTCTTTTTTTGTACCATTCTAGCTAAATTCTTGCTGGGTTTGTTCCCCCATACATATCTTTCTCTCACCATACTGTTTATTGATTTCTTTGTTTCTTGCTCTGAGAGTGCTCTATATTCATCTCTTTTTAAAGTCAGTTCGTGGAGTATTTCTCTCTTTTGGCCCTGTGTTTTATGGTCTTGTTCCAGCTTATATATTTCTTCAGTTAATGATTTTAATTTCCTAGTTATTTCTTTCTTTTTCCTTGCCCCCTCCGCAATAAAAATCCCTCTTATATAGGCTTTGTGAGCATCACAGAGGGAGGCCCTAGAGATCCCCTCCGTATCATTCTCCCGGAAGTAAAATTCCAGTTCCTTTTGAACTCTTCCTACTACCTCTTCATCTCCCAATAGACTTTCGTCCAGTCTTCACTCCGGTGGGTTAGTTTTCAGTATAGATGTGCTAATTTTTATGGTTGTAGGGGCGTGGTCTGAGATCGTCGTGATCTCAATTCCCGTTTCAATTACCCTCTCAAGGAGTCTATGGTCTATGAGGATATAATCTATCCTCGAGTACATCCCGTGCACAGGGGAGTAAAATGTGTAGTCGCGAGTTTTGGGATGTAGGATTCGCCATACATCAACCATTTGGTTATGTGACATTCGTTGTTTCAGTTCTTTTAGCTGCTCACAATTAGTCCCCTGTGCCCGGGACGTGCTATCAAGTACAGGGTTCATGCAGAAGTTAAAGTCCCCCATTAGCACCACATGCCCTGCCTTAAAATCTTTTAATTTTCTAAGGATTTTGCTTACGTATTTAACTGGATTCACATTGGGGGCATAGACATTTTCCAGGGTGTAATCCACCCCTCCCAGTTTTACTTTCAGAAATAAAAATCTTCCTTCGGGATCTGTCAGTCTGTCCTCCAATGTGAATCGGATAACTCTCGCAAATCCTATTGCGACCCCGCGGGGCCGCGTTGATATTGTGTCTCCGTAAAACCATATGGTGTAATTAGGGGAATACAGCTTTATGTTAGAAGCTAATGTTAAGTGGGTCTCTTGTAAGAAGACAACATCTGCCTTATGATGTGTCAATTCACTGAGAACTTTGTGTCTCTTAACATGAGAGTTCAGACCTCTGACATTATACGAGAGAAACGTAATTTCTGTCATCTATAGGTGTTTTGAAAGGGTTGGATTATTTCTTGTGGAATCACCGAGATGCCCACCCCTCCCCCCGATGCCCTCCCTACTGCCCCTGCCCCCCCATCCCCTCCCTCCCCTTGGCCCACTGTTGGCCTAGGAGCCGCTATTGGTTGCCTCCACTCCTTCACCATCAGCTCCCCACTAGTGGTGATGCTCAAGAACGCTCCTCAGCTGTCCCCCCCCCCCCCTCCCGCCCCCCCCCCCCCCCGGGTCCCCCCCCAACTCACTGTCTGGCCCAGTTTTATTAATTTAATCCACCCAGTCCGGCAAATCCGGTGTTATTAAATCCATTTTATGACAGAATCCCATCAGCTCTTCTGGATGTCTTAATCGTGCCGTTTTACCCCCCTTTAGACCGATAAGGCATGCAGGGAAGCCCCATTGATATTTTACGTTTTGCGTGCGCATCAGCTCTAATAAGGGTTTCAAGTGTCTTCTCCTTGCTAATGTTTCTTTCGATAGGTCGGAGAATATTTGTAACTCAGTCTCTCTATATCTAATGGGAGATTTCCCCCTCAACCTTCCCCAAATTTCCGCTTTATCCTCATAGTTCCTGAACCGAACTATGACATCTCTTGGTCCATTTCTTTCTGTCTGTTTGGGGTTTCCCACTCGATGTACCCTTTCAATTTTGAGGGGCTTCGCTTCTGTTGTTTTATCTAACAGGGGATTGAATAGTGTATTCATAATTGTTCTTAGATCTTCTCCTTTTTCTTCCACTATCGCACGGATTCTGAGATTCTGTCGCCTATTGCGATTTTCCTGGTCTTCTAATCGGTATGCTAACATTCTTTGATTATCGGTCATAACCTTGACTTGTGTTTTTAATTTGTTTAATTCGTGGTCTTGTTCTTCTATTCTTTTTTCTGTCTCTTGCACTCTATCTAAGAGCCCTCCTAGGTCTGTTCTTATCCTGTTGATTTCTGTTTTTATGACATTTTCCATCCTCAGTAACATAGCATTCATCTCTGACTGCTGACCAAGGGCTAGAACTGGTACTTGTTCAGTAAACAGCGCGCGCTCCTAGGAGTAGGACGTGCGGCTTCGAGCACCAGATAGGCAGGGTCCTCCCTGATCCTCTGTCCCAGCCGCTTCCCAGCCTCCCAGCTTCACAGCACCAGGACCAGGACTAGTGATCTTCCTTCCCCTCGGCTTCCCCAGTACCACCAGTGCAGAAAGCTGGCTCACAGCCGACTGTAACACCATTCTGGATGAACTGGTGCCAGAGAACTATCGCATAATAACAGAAAATAGAGTGGGGCAAAGAGGAGGAGGCCTGGCAGTGATCTACAAGAGTTCCCTCTCGATCACTAAACCAGTCCGTCAAAACACACTTCCATTCATGGAAACCCTCTCTCTACAGCTCCAAACAAATCCCCAGGAGACGGTCCATATTCTACTCTGCTATAGACCAAAATCGCAGCTCCTCACATCATTTACAGAGTTCTTTTCCACTTATACACTAAACAGCAAGCATCTTTTGCTGCTTGGGGATCTCAACCTTTGGGCCAACTCCTTACAGGATCCCATGGCCGTTGCATGCATTGACCACCTGGAAGGACTAGGTCTGCAGCAGCTAGTATGTGGGCCCACGCATAATTCTGGTCACACGCTCGATCTTATTTTCAGACAAGATCTAGAAGTAAAAATTCTGGAAAATGAACCATTGCCATGGACAGACCACCATGTAATCAAATTCACGATTACCAAAAATGCCCCTTTAACAAAAGCATCTAAACCGGTGATAACACACTGGACAAGATCTCAGAAGAAGCTCCATTCGGACCTCTTCAAAACAACTTTAGGGAATAAAGTAAAAGACATTCTTTCACACCAGTCAGCCACGGAAACCCTAGATGCCATTAACATAGCTCTACTACAGTCAGCAGACTTAGTAGCGCCCAAACGCAAAACCTGCATCCGGAAATATAACTCCAGCTGGCATTGTTTAAGCAAGAACGCAGAAGAGCTGAAGCAGCTTAGAAAAAAAAGCACTACAGACGAAAACCACGCCATCTACAAGGAAACAACGAAAAAATACCACAAAGAAATTTTCAAGGCCAAAAAAAATAATTTTTCGAAAATCATCACCAATGCCCTAAACCGCCCCCGCGAACTCTTCAAGCTTGTCACCCAGTCCATGAATCCAGTCTGTCTTGAAGCCCCCAATTCTGACACCCAAGAATTTTGCAATGAATTATCGGATCACTTTATTATTATTTTTTACTAAAATTGAAGGGATCCGTGAAAGCATTCAGCAAAATAGTACTCCTCTCAATCCCCCCCTTAGTCAACCGCCCAACGCCCATAAAGATCAGCTGCAATTAACTAGGTTCACTCTAAAACCCATCTCCATCGAGGCCACAAAAAATATCATCAGCGCCCTGCGTGACAGCACAGCGCCTAATGATATTATTCCCACCAAACTGCTAAAGGAATGTGCCGATATTCTGGCACTGCCTATCAAGCAGATGATTAACCAGTCATTCAGGGAGGGCTTAGTACCCACCCTGTTGAAACAAGGTATAATCAAACCCATTTTAAAGAAACCCACCCTTGACCCTAAAGACCCTGAACATCGTCATCCCATAACAGGTCTGAACACCTTCTCCAAAATAATGGAGAAAGCGGTGGTACAACAGCTGCAACAACATTTAGACACCCATAATTTGCTTTATCCTTTTCAATCATGTTTCCGTCCAGGACACGGGACGGAAACAGCATTGCTCAAAATATGGGATGATGCTCTTGAGGCCGCAGACGAAGGAGAATCTTGTCTTCTAGTACTCTTGGACCTCAGTGCAGCTTTTAACACAGTAGACCACAAATTATTGCTGACTCGGCTATCGGAAGTAGCCAGAGTCACAGAATGTGACTTATCCTGGTTCTCCTCCTTTTTGGAAAACCGATCACAAGTGGTGAGACTGGGACCGTTCACTTCTGAAAAACGCACGGTGTCATGCGGTGTCCCCCAAGGATCCCCTCTGTCGCCGGTGCTGTTTAACATCTATCTTCGCCCTCTTTTTGAAATCATCAGCAGCCAAAAGCTGCTCTACCACTCCTATGCGGATGACACACAATTGTATTTTCGCATCTGCAACAAAAAGGATCATCATCTCGGTCTAGAGAAATGCCTCTCTTTGATAGAGAACTGGATGTCAAAGAGTTATCTTAAACTCAACGGATCGAAAACAGAACTTCTCCTGTTTCACGCCAATCGAAAGAATCAATCGGAAATACCTTGGATATCCCTTCCCATTCTGGGAAAAATCATCACCCCTAGCACCAAAGTCAAAAGTCTCGGAGTCATCTTTGACACCTACATGACAATGGACGCACAAATAGGGTCAGTAGTCAGCGGTTCACATAATCTGCTGCGCCTACTACGTAGACTTATCCCATTTATTCCCAAAGAAGACATAGCAGTTGTGGTGGGAACAATTGTTAACTCCAGACTTGACTATGCAAATGCCCTTTACCTCGGACTCCCAAAATACCAAATCACTCGCCTGCAGATCGTTCAGAATACGGCCGCGCGGCTTGTGACGGGAAAAAAACCTTGGGAATCTATCTCCCCCTCACTGAGAAGCCTTCACTGGCTTCCAGTGAAAGACAGAATCACCTTCAAAGCACTCTGTCTGACGCATAAATGTATCTTGGGTAAGGCACCCAACTATCTATGCTAAAAACTAAACGCATACAACCCCAGTCACACTCTGCGATCAGAAGACGTGCTATCACGAAACGTGCGTAAAGCGGATACACGGGTTGGCCAGCTGGAACGCATGTGGAGCGCACGCCGTTCCTGAGCTGGTGCTGTGTTTCGACCGGTTCTCAGTGCTGTGGTGGGACATCTGCTATAGCAGATAGGAGTTTTATTATTTATTATTTTTGCTTTTACTTTTTATTTTTATTCTGTGCACACAGCTGCGGCTAGTGCTCTGTTATGCCCATAAGCTTTTTGTTTTAAATTGTGCACGCCATGTTATGGTAGTGCTAATAAATAACCTCGTTTTTAAACAAACATACCACACTATGCAAGCCTGTTTGTTTTTCCGGAGGAATCTGGACTTTTAAAGGGACCTATGCTATCTGCATAAGAGGACCAGCCCGGGAATTCTAAGGACAGGAGAGCCGTGGTGAGGAATCGTTGGAGTACACATTCTATGCACTTTACCCCTGCAGGGGTGAGTGTTTCTGGTGAGTGGGGATCCAGGAGGGGGAGCACCGGAATCACTGCGCTGTCACCTGGCATTTTGTGATCATTCACCAAGTCAAGGCACCTCTCCTTCTATTGAATGAACTGACCCACCACTGCTGTTTTTTCCATTAATTGCACTCCTTGGAACGGACTATTTGTATTCAAGCTGCTATATAATCAACTTTATGTGGACTGCTGTCAATTAATTACATGCGGATTGCTGCTTGATATATTGGATATTCTCAATGTCTGCATAAGGATATCCCTCGGTAGTTTGGACACACAGTCTTATGATTTGCACTTATCTATTTTGGTTGGACTTGAATTTACTGTATGATTGTGTTCATTTTGATAGAGATCTAGGCCTTCAGGCCACTGTGCACCTCTAACTTTACACTTTCACATTTAGATATCTACATATTGGTACCTTTTAGGTGATTACACCTCACATTATTAGCTTTCACCTAGGCTCAGAGGGGATAGGTACCCCCCCCTACTGAGGCATTTTCTCTTCTGCACATTTATTACTGAACATTACTGGATATATGCACACTTTCTAAAGATTGGCCCACACAGACAGCCCTGTAAGTTTTAAGCACCCCCTGCTGCTTGATTACAGGGAGGACGAGAACAGCGCCACCACCCCCATTTCTTTTCATTTATACACTCTGCGATCCTCTGACCAAAATCTACTCCAAATCCCTAAAACCAGATACAAGTCCAAAGGAGAAAGAAGATTTGCTGTCCAAGGCCCTCGGCTTTGGAACACTTTACCAACCTCCATTCGGTTGGAGGAGAACCACCTGGCCTTTAGGAGAAAGATCAAAACCCATCTCTTTTAAGGTCCAAAAGGAGAAATGGTCAAACAAGCGCCCAGAGGCGATTTAGTTCGCATGTGTAGCGCTATATAAGTTTTTCACTCACTCACTCACTCACTCTGCCTTCGTTGGCAGTTGTGTGTCCTGGCCTAGCTCTTCTAATCTGCTATGCTCGTGATCACTTTCTATTGTCGTTTCTCCTTTAGAGCGATCCGAGCTGCCTTCCCCCGTTTTAGTCTCATTCTTCTTTTTTTCTGTTTTTTTTTACAAGTCCAGGACTTTTGGGGTTTCCTTCTTGGGTCATATACTGCTGTATTGAGCTGGCGTTGCTTTTAGGTGCTTTTGAGGCGACGCCTCTCATGGATCTGTTCATCTTGTTTTTATTTGTGGGTCTAATTCTCTTCCCCAGTTTGAGGATATTAAAGTAATTTGTCACGACCCAACACTGCCAGCTACTCAAGAACCTGTGGGCCCTTGTGTATATTTTTCCCCTCTGGTAGTCAGGCCGTGGTGGCTGTCTTGGACTTGGTGCAGAGAGGGGAACCAAGTATGCAGAGTATACAGATCCTGCTGAGGGAAAAAAGGATACACCTCCACCTCTTGGCTATTTGGACCTATTATAATGGAATAGATTATCCTATTTCCCTCAGTTCACAACACAACTTCCAAATTTAAGCAGTACTGGTATGGCTTACAGGGTTAACAGTGCAACGGGAGGTAACCCCTATGTATATATATCCGTCGATTTTATAGGGCGTTTAGACCCGCTAGATTTCTACGGCACTTCTGCACTTTTTACGCTGTTTGCTCCGCAGGCTAGTCCTGAACAATCCTGAACAGTTCAAAACAGTTCTATTCCAGGAGAACAAAAGACCTGACTCCTCCGATAAGCATTCAGTGAAAAGTAAGGCCCCATACTCACGAGCAAACATGTCTGCTGAAACTGGCCCGCAGGCCAGTTTCAGCAGACATGTTTGGTCGTGTGTGGGCGCGAGCGGGCCGAATTCCAGCAAACATTTGCCCGCCGGGCCTTTTCCCAGCAGACAAATATTCCTGGACTTGTTTTAAAACAGCCCGCTGGAATTCAGCCCGCTCGGACATGTACGGTCGTCAGTACAGACCTACCGTACATGTCCAGGCGCCCGCCGTCCCTCGCATGCGTCGAATGACTTCGACGCATGCGTGGAAGCATTTTAAAGGCGGGCCGCGCACGTCGCCGCGTCATTGTCGCGGCGACACCGCGTCATCGACGCGGCGACACCGCGGACACGCCCCGCGTATTGTTTACGCGCGGACTTCTGTACGATGGTGTGTACAACCATCGTACAGAAGCCCTCTGGCAGACATGTATGGTGAAAACGGTCCGACGGACCGCTTTCACCATACATGTTTGTCCGTGTGTACCCGGCCTAAGAGTGTGAGATCAAATAGTCCGCTTTACTGACCCTTGTATCACAAGCCCCAGTTATTTCACAGATTACTTCATACGTCCCAAATCACAAGTCAGAGAGAAACAAAAAAGAATGTACACTTTCTGTTCTTCCATATGTCATGCCTGGGTAGAATTAGCAGCTAGTCCTTGCAATGCATTACACAGAAATTCATCTTAAAGCTGAAGAGAAAATAAAAAAAAGCGCATTCACAAGTGAGAGGTGGGAATGGGGGGGGGGGGAAATTAATGGGTGCGCCAGATGCGTCCAGCGTAAATATGCGCCCACGCTACGCCGGTGTAGAAAAGTTACGCCGGTCGGAAGAAGCCTATTTTCAGGCGTATCTGGTTCTGTGATTACGGCGCATAGATACGCCGGCATATATATACACTTACGCCGTGCATCTCAAGATACGCCGGCGTAACTTCTTTGAGAATCTGGGCCAATGTAGTTAATTTTATACTCTGCCATGTGGATCGACGTAAGAAACAGGCGGAACCGGCTGGCCATTATCCCAAAGGCATTCTTCACAACTTCCAGGCCAAAAGCTCCATCAGCCAAAAACATGAAGGGGAGTCCTTCCACATTCTCTGCATCCAGTGGCAATGCAAGCTCATCACTCTGTAGACGAAGAGCAAACTCCGTCTGGCTGAAGGCTCCCCCATTCGACATCCGGCCATTCTTCCCCACATCCCCAGGAATTCATATTGTGCTGACACCACCGGCATCAACACAATGCTATGAAACCCCTTATAATTGTAGTAATAAGAACCTGAACGGGGTGGTGGCACGATGCGGACGTGCTTCCCGTCAATGGCTCCACCGCATTTGGGGAAGTCCCACCGCGTGGCAAACTCGGATGCCACAGTCTGCCATTCCTGTGGCGTGGAAGGAAGCTGTGGAGTCAAACAAGATACAATTTTTTAGTACTTTTGCACATAACATTGCAAGCAGATTATACAAAAACATTATTGGCCAACATCATTATAACATTTATTTTAAGGAGTATTTAAATACAAAATGAGGCCCAATTATCACATTCCTCACCCCCTCTGATGGCCCGTTGGATTTTTTTTAGGGAGGGGCAGATGAGTTTGGGACCACCCCCCCAAAAAAAAACACTCAGAATTTAATGTGAAAATATATTTTAGAACACATTTTAGGGGGGGGGGGTAAAGCACTACAATATATCTTACAAAGTACATTGTTAACAGACTAGGCTAGGTGTGTTTTGGCCCAGGAGAGCATGCTGGAGAGGTTAGTGAAGGGAAATATGCACGTAGGCCAAAAAAGGGGCATTCAAAAATTACAGCATGCATTGGGGCAAAGAGGACATTCACACCATATTACAATTATGGTAATTAGGGAAGGAGGAAATAAATACAATACATTAGCATACATTAAATGTGATTATAAAGGAGAAAACTTACCCTCATATAGTCCTCCTGCGGAACTTGTATGATAGCAGAACAGGTTTCTGGGATAATGAAGCCCAGAGCCTGGGGGGAAAATGCCAGTCGTGAACTTCAGGTCCTGCAGACTTCTCCCTGTCGCCAGATAGTGTAACGTGGCAACTAGCCTCTGCTCAGCACTGATGGCTTACAGGTGTCCTGCCTGGTGATATAGGGGGAAAAACGAAGCCAACAGATGCTGAAAAACGGGGTCAGACATCCTAAGAAAATTCCTGCAGTCATTAGGGTTATTCGCCTGGGTCTCCCGCAGCAGAGGCATATGAGAGAATTGGAGCAACCAATTCTTGGTCCATGAACGCCTCCTCACCCTGTTCACGGACTCATCTTGGTCTAAAACAAGAAGACCAACACAAACCGACTGCACAGCACAAACTCTAGGACAAGAACATACCCGCAACATGGCTAGAAAATTAACATCTGATCAGAACGAACTAAACAGAACACACTGAAGAACAGCAAGTGCTATGAATAATGACCTGAAAATCAGAAACGAGCGGACAGGGCCGCACTGTAAAACAAATACGACCTGATTACATGCCCTGAAAGACAAGATACGAACCCACAAGCACAAACTGAACCGCAGAAAATGATCTGAAAGCACGAAGACTGAAAAGCGCGAATCGTCTCTCACCAAACTTTTACTAACACGCGGTAACACGAGATTAGCAAAAGCAGCCCTAAGGGTGGCGCAGTGGAATCAAATTTCCCCTTTATACTGCCGTTGTACGTGTTGTACGTCACCACTGGGGTTGAGCGGACACCTGGATGTTCGGGTTCGGGTCCGAATCCGAACTTTAAAAAAAAAGTTCGGGTTCGGGAACCCGAACTCGAACCCGAACTCTGAACCCCATTGTAGTCAATGGGACACGGACTTTTAGAAAAAAAAATGCGCGGAGGTCCCCGCAAATTCAATAATCAGACCCTTTAGGTCTGGTATGGATATTAAGGGGAACCCCGCCGTCAATTTAAAAAAAAAAATTACGTGCGGTTCCCCCTAAATATCCATAACCAGACCCGTTATCCGAGCACGTTGACCTGGCCAGCCGAAGAAAAGAGGGGGGGACAGAGTGCGGCCCCCCCTCTCCTGAACCGCACCAGGCCACATGCCCTCAACATGGGGAGGATGTCCCCATGTTGATGGGGACAAGGGTCTCATCCCCACAACCCTTGCCCGGTGGTTGTGGGGGTATGCGGGTGGGAGGCTTATCAGAATCTGGAAGACCCCTTTAACAAAGGGGACCCCCAGATCCTGACACCCCCCCTGTGTGAAATGGTAATGGGGTACACTGTGCCCCTACCATTTCACGAAGGAAGTGTAAATTCTTGTAAAAAAAAAACACACACACTGTAGAATAAAGTCCTTTATTAATAAAAAAAAAAGAAATAATCCATTTCACAAAGGAAATTCTACGTCACTGGGGAAGCCCAGAGTCTTCCCTCTTCCTGGGCTTCCCCAGTGACGTAGCAGAGGGTACGTCAGAGGGTGCGGGGTCACGTGACGGGTGGCCCTGCCTCCTCTATATAAGTAATGTCACAGCTCCAGCGCGTCAATCGCTGGGCTGAGTCCAGCGATGAGAGGAGGTCGGCGATGCTGCGCTCCGGATGGATGGATCTTCTCATCGCTGGAGCGGAGATCACCCGTCGCTGGATCTTCTCATCGCTGGAGATCACCCGCACTCATCGCTGTATCAGGACAGCGTTGGAGCAGGAAGCCGGGAACGAGTGGATTATCACCGCTGGAGTTTTTTTCTTTTTTTTTATTAATAAAGAACTTTATTCTACGGTGTGTGTGTGTGTTTTTTTTTTTTTTTAAAGAATTTACACTTCCTTCGTGAAATGGTAGGGGTACAGTGTACCCCATTACCATTTCACACGGGGGGAGTCAGGATCTGGGGGTCCCCTTTGTTAAAGGGGTCTTCCAGATTCTGATAAGCCTCCCGCCCGCATACCCCCACAACCACCGGGCAAGGGTTGTGGGGATGAGACCCTTGTCCCCATCAACATGGGGACATCCTCCCCATGTTGAGGGCATGTGGCCTGGTGCGGTTCAGGAGAGGGGGGGCCGCACTCTGTCCCCCCCTCTTTTCTGCCGCCAGCCAGGTCAACGTGCTCGGATAACGGGTCTGGTTATGGATATTTAGGGGGAACGGCACGTCATTTTTTTTTTAAATTGACGGCGGGATTCCCCTTAATATCCTTACCAGACCTAAAGGGCCTGGTTATTGAATTTGCGGGGACCTCCGCGCATTTTTTTTTCCCGAACTCCGATCCCGGACCCAAACTTTTTCCAATTATTCGGGTTCGAGTCCGGGTTCAGGAAAAACCCAAAGTCCGTACCGAACCCGAACTTTACAGTTCGGGTTCGCTCAACTCTAGTTACCACGCTTTAGAACGACGCGATTTTGGTTAGACAGTGTGTATGTAAGGAACGTTAGACAAGAATCCCTTCAAGCTTGACAAGAAACCCATCGAGAAAAACTAAGTTTTTTTATGATGGGATTCTCGCCCTTGTGTACAGGGCTTAAGTGTTGCAATATGGTTACATTTAATGAAGGTACAACATTTAGAAACTCACATGGTTGATGATTAAAACAGACACATCTAAGTATGCAGGCATCCAGGGTAAAGCTGTCCACATAGACCATCCTCTGCACCACCATTTATGTCGTCCCTTTCACGAGCGGTTCAAGCTTTGCTTTCAGATCGCTCTACTGTAGGGAAGTTTTACCCGGTCATGATTGCAGACTGACAGTGGTAAAAGCCGGCGGTGTGGGGGATGGTCTATGTGGACAGCTTTACCCCAGATCCCTGCATACTTAGATGTGCCTCTTTTAATCATCAACCATGTGAGTTGCTAAATGTTGTACCTTCATTAAATGTAACCATATTGCTACAGTTACAGGCGCCTCTCTTCTCTTTTATACTCTGTAGCTCCTGCTGGATTTTGCTTCTAATGTAATCCCCTTTTTGTGGATATATATTTTATGGTTACATTGCTATGATCTTTTTATATGGACTATAGACTGAAGGACTTATGAATAAATGGTTGTGGAATGAATCATTTGAGTTTCCATTATTTCTTATGGAAAATTTTGCTTTAATATACAAGTGTTTTGGATTACAAGCATGCTTCCGGGGGGAATTATGATCGCAATCCAAGGTTATACTGTATAGGTATTGGTAGCGCTGATTGTCTCAAACACTACAGTATAAAAACCTCCCTGTCCCATCCCTCTGTACCATAATGTTATGTGTCCCTGTGTCTGTTTTATATAAAAAAGCTGCCGATCTGTACCTTATATCAGAGCATCTCAATGCGCTCACGTGACTCCTCAGCTCTCTCGTCTCCCTGGATGTCAGCTAGGTTGGAGGGGAGGAGAGAGGAGAGAGAGCTGAGAAGTCACGTCAGCACCGGGAGATGCTCTGCTAAAGGTAAAGATCCATATGCTCCCTCACTCACATCTTCAATCTCTCCCTCTCTAGTGGTACCTTCCACTCCCCTCTAAAACATGTACAGATCACTCCCATACTTAAAAAGCCCTCATTGGACCCCACCAACCTGAACAACCTAAGGCCCATCTCATTACTCCTATTCACCTCTAAACTTCTAGAACGCCTAGTCTACAACCGTCTTGGCTCCTACCTCAGTGAAAATAACCTTCTTGACCCCTTACAGTCTGGCTTTCGCTCGCAGCACTCCACGGAAACTTCCTTACTAAAAATCACTAACGATTTACTAACTGCTAAATGCAACAGCCAGTACTCCATACTCCTTCTACTTGACCTCTCTGCAGCCTTTGATACCGTTGACCACCCGCTCCTTCTCAATAAACTCCATTCCCTTGGCCTCCAAGATTCTGCTCTATCCTGGTTCTCTGCCTATCTATCACAGCGCTCCTTCAGTGTTACCTACAACTCTGTCTCTTCCTCTCCATTGCCCCTTTCTGTGGGGGTCTCCCAAGGCTCTGTTCTTGGACCACTTCTCTTCTCTATCTACACCTCCTCCCTTGGTCACTTGATAACCACCCATGGCTTTCAATACCACCTATATGCCGATGACACCCAAATCTATCTGTCTACTCCTCACCTCACTCCTTTAGTCTCTCACATTACTAACTTACTAACTGACATCTCAGCGTGGATGTCACATCAATTCCTTAAACTAAATCTCTCTAAAACTGAGTTACTAATATTCCCCCCTGCCCGTGCCCCCCTCCATGACTTTTCCATCAAAATTAACAATGCAACCATCAGCCCCTCCCCTCACGCCAGGGTACCTGGTGTAATCCTAGACTCTGACTTGTCATTTCAGCCTCAAGTCCAATCGTTGTCAAAAGTTTGTAGAATTCACCTCCGTAACATCTCTAAAATTCGCCCCTTTTTAACAAATGAAACCACCAAACTCCTCATTCACTCCCTTGTTATCTCTCGCCTTGACTATTGCAACTCCCTTCTTATTGGCCTGCCTCTCTATAGGCTATCCCCTCTTCAGTCTATCATGAATGCTGCTGCCAGACTTATCCACCTTACCAACCGCTCAGTGTCTGCCAAACCTCTCCTCCAATCCCTACACTGGCTCCCGATCACCCAGAGAATTACATTTAAAATACTAACCACAACCTACAAAGCCATCCACAACTCTGCCCCAAGCTACATCACCAATCTTGTCTCTAAACATATCCCAAACCGTCCTCTCCGCTCTTCTCATGACCTCCTACTGTCAAGCTCTCTCGTCTCCTCTTCCCATGCTCGTCTCCAGGATTTCTCCAGAGCCTCTCCCATCCTCTGGAACTCACTACCTCAACCTGTCCGGCTATCCCCTACTCTTGCTACCTTCAGGCGATCCCTAAAACTCACCTCTTCAAGGAAGCCTATCACGTCTCCAACTAATCTTTTACCACTTCCATGAGCTCATTCCCCAGTTACAACCTTTTGTACCACCTGCCCCACCCTATTAGATTGTAAGCTCTTCTGAGCAGGGCCCTCTTAATCCTCTTGTATTTTATTGTATTGTAACTGTATTGTCTCCCTTTTATATTGTAAAGCGCTGCGTAAACTGTTGGCGCTATATAAATCCTGTATAATAATAAGCTTTTTTATATAAAACATGGGACACATAACGTTATGGTACAGAGGGAATCGGAGGATTTTATTGAGGTTATGATAACAACAGAAATGGAAGGGGGCAGGCACTGACACAGAGGAGGCAGGAAGGGAGGGGTGAGAGGAGGACAGAGGAGAGCTGCCGATGACCGAGGCACATAAACTAACCACTGTGTCAGGGTACTGCAGCCAATTATAAACCATGGTCAGTTTACAGGGGGAGGGCGTAGCCAGACAGGATCAGTCAGTTTTTTAGGCAATTGAAGGGGCCAAATTAGACAGCACAAGCATGCTTTAAAGGGACAGGATCTGTTTTTTTTGTTTTTTTTAGGGTAACAAACACTTTAACTATCATATCTAGCTAAACTAACTATAATCCTGATCCATATAGTTCCAAAATCGTCCATTGGTGAGTGGGCTTTGAACAGCTGTGTACAGGTAATTGCAATAGCCTTTACAAAATAGCAAAATATCTCTTTAAGATACTATGCACTAAAAGATGCAAGTGTGCAGTTTTGCAAATTTGTCATTTATTAGTAAAACTCTTTTTCAATGATTTTTATTAAATAGTTTTAACAAAAATACAATGTCAATATAAAACAAAGCTCACATATCCCCCGTGATGTGTCAGTACATATTTAAAGTGTAGTTACACCAAAAACAAAGGTGTTCTAAAGCATATTATAACAATCAACAATCAAAACATAAAGAGCCAAAGACTGGAGGCAACGGTGCCAATGAGTAAACCATCAATTTGTCAACAAAGAGCCATAGTACAGGAGAAATATTCCAGGGCTGTGAGAACAGACTGTCTACCACAAAGATCATCATTTATTTGTCAAGTCAGTACCAGGAACGGCTCTATTGGGCTTTGGGCTTTGTGAGACATCTTACATTTTCTCAATATGAAAGAAGAAAAGAAAAAATTCAAATTCAGGATCCCGACCAGAACTCCGCATCCCACCCCATTGGGACTTAAGATGGAGATTGTAAGCAACACAACCAGGGGGTCCAAACCCTCTTATAATTGTCTTCCTTGTCTAACCGTGTGCCAGCTAATTTTTCATGTAACATAATCGGTTATAGTAAAACTCAAAAAATCGTCCAGAGTGCTTAGTGCATCATTGTGACATGGGGTAGATTTATTAAAGGCAAAACAACTGTAATTTAGCAAGTGCAGTTGCTTGAGAGCTTAGTAAATGAGGTAAAGCTTCACTTTACAAATGAATGCCCAAACACATGCAAGGAAAAAAAAAAAAACCTTTTTGCACTAAACAAAAAAAAAAAATCCTTTTTTACTATTTGCATGTTCTATATATTTTAAACTTATATTTTTTGCCATTAAAAAAAAAAAAAAAAATTATTCTTCTGTGATACCAAATATTTTTACCTGTAGTAGGGCCAAGAAACAATAGTGCATACTGTATTTTTTTTTTTTTTATCCTTTCTAAGACACTGACACAGTTTTTTTGTTCATACCTATGCTTTTTGCAGTGCGTTTTCAGTTTTGCAGAAACACACTACAGCCCATTTAACATGATTTCCTATGGGTCATGTTCACATCTGTGCGTTTTCAATTGCTGCATTTTTTCGAAGGGTTCAGGAACTTTTTTGTCCCAGTAGGTTGCATTTTTGGTTCCATAGGCTTCAATGAAAACGCAGTAGAAATGCATCAAAATTGCATAAAAAACACAGTGCTTGCGTTTTTGCTGCATTTCCACTGTGTTTTTGCAACAGACACCTCCCCAAGATGCAAAATGCATCAAAAAGCATTAAAACGCCACAAAAACGTGTGAAATTTACCAGGAAAAATAAATCAACTGCAACCTGCATGGGTCTGAGCCTAGCCTTAGTGCCGGTTCACACCACATTTTCTGTATTTTTAATGCATTCAAGTTACCGTAGTTTTTCCCCCACCTTTTTTTCTTTATCTCAATTAACCACTTAAGGACAGAGGCTCGTTTTGAGGTTTGGTGCTTATGGTTTAAAAGAGTTTTTTTTGCTAGAAAATTACTACAGGTTGCATGTTTTGAGTTATAGAGGAGGTATAGGGCTAGAATTATTGCTCTCGCTCTAACGATTGCGGTGATACCTCACATGTGTGGTTTGAACACCGTTTTCATACGCGGGCACTACTCACGTATGCATTCGCTTCTGCACGCAAGCTCGGTGGGACGGGGTGTGTTTAAATTTTTTTTCTTATTTATTTTACCTTTTATTTTTTATTTTTACACTGTTCTTTAAAGAAAAATGTAAACATCCCTTGTAATAGAAAAAAAGCATGACAGGACCTCCTAAATATGAAATCTGGGATCAAAATTACCTCAGATCTCATATTTTCACAAAAATGCAATAAAATGCAATAAAAAAAAATGTAATTTAAGAGCTATGGGTGGACGTGATGTTCTGATGTTGCTTCCGCCCTGCAATGGCATGGAGCTGGGTAGGGGCCATCTTCCCCTCACTCAGCTCCATACCACACACGGGAACGGACACGATCGCCTCTGCTAATACATTCTATGCATTAAGGTGAAAAACCTTCTGTAGTGCTGCAGCACCCCAGTGCCTCCCTTTTACTTGCCTGAACCTGGTTTTCTTGTCCCCGGGGATGAGCACACCAGCTCTAGCTGGTGTCTCGTGTCCTGGTTGGATAGATTGATAGCAGCGTAGCCATTGGGTCCTGCTGCTGTTAATCAAATCCAATGACGCAGGTGGCGGGGCCGAGTCCGGCTTTCTGTGTCTATGGACGCATAAGCAGGACTCGGGATCTCGCCTGCACGGTAACCCCCAAAGAGAGCGCTTCTCCTAGGTGGTTTCCCGATGCGGGGAGGATCTACTAGCGCCATTGAGGGACCCCAGAAGAGGAGGATCGGGGCCACTCTGTGCAAAACAAACTGCAGAGTGGAGGTAAGTATGACACGTTTGTTATTTAAAAAAAAAAAAAAAACCTTTAAGGCTCTCTTAGCTACCCACTTTCAGAAAATTCTCTGACCAATATTTTTTTTCCAGACTGGTGTTGCAGAATATTACACCCTCTGATGCCACACACTCCGCAGGCTACATTTTGTCTTTCTGTAACTATACCATATTAGTAAATTGTGGTGGACATTTTGGAAAAGTCTGAAGTCCATAGAACTCCATTGCTGGCTGCTAGGGACAGCTTGAGTGATAATTGCTTCCACCAAATAAGTAAAAGTGTGGCAACCATTCTGCTTAACACCAACACAACAACAAACGTCTCTAAGGTGACTCCAAAAAAGTGTATGTGACTATTTTAGAGAGAGCTGCCTTATCACACAACGCAATAGGTTTGATTTACAAAAACTGGAGAGTGCAAAATCTGGTGTATGGAAGCCATTCAGCTTCTGAATTCAGATTGTTCAATTAAGCTGTGACCAAAAACCACAACCTGGAAGCTGATCGGTTTCTATGCAGAGCTGCACCAGATTTTGCACTCAGTTTTAGTAAATTAACTTCATTGCATTTAGCAAAGAGCATAGTGTGACTATGATCTAAAGTGAACCGGTGCTTTAGCTAGTCAGGGCTAGGGAGGCGCTTCGAGTTTGCGTCAAACCCATGTTCGACTCGAACATCGTATGTTCGATCGTTCACCGGATTTCGAACTTTATGGGCCGTTCGCGCCAAATTCGAGTGTTGCGTCACGGCCCATAATTCACTGCGGCATCGTAGTGCTTTGCTGGCTGATGATTGGCCAAGCATGCACTATGACCCGCATGCTTTGGCCAATCACAGTGCGGGAAAAAACGGGGAGCCATAATTGGCCAAAGCCAGGGTGGCTTTGGCCAATTATGCCTCAGGGCATTTAGTACACTTGCTAAAGTTTTCCTGAATACAATTGCTGATGTTCTCATACAAATACAGGCAGGGACCTCCAGTATTTTGTTTTAGTGTCTTTTGTACAGTCTTCACCTAAAGCTTACCTGAATACAATTGCTGGTGTTCTCATACAAATACAGGCAGGGACCTCCAGTATTTTGTTTTAGTGTCCTTTGCACAGTGTGCACCTAAAGCTTACCTGAATACAATTGCCGGTGTTCTCATACAAATACAGTCAGGGACCTCCTGTATTTAGTTTTATTGTCCTTTGCACAGTGTGCATCTAAAGCTTACCTGAATACAATTGCTGTTGTTCTCATACAAATACAGGCAGGGACCTGCAGTATTTTGATTTAGTATCCTTTGCACAGTGTGCACCTAAAGCTTACCGGAATACAATTGCTGGTGTTTTAATACTAATACCACAGGCAGGGATCTGCAAGTATTGTCAGTTAGTGTACTGTGTCCTTTGCACAGTGTGCACCTAAAGCTACCTAAATACAATTGCTGGTGTTCTCATACTAATACCACAGGTAGGGATCTGCAAGTATTTTCACTTGGTGTATTGTGTCCTCTGCACAGTGTGCACCTAAAGCTACCTGAATACAATTGCTGGTGTTCTCATACTAATACTACAGGCAGGGATCTGCAAGTATTGTCAGTGAGTGTACTGTGTCTTTGCACAGTGTGCACCTAAAGCTACCTGACTACAATTGCTGGTGTTCTCATAACAATACCACAGGCAAGGATTTGCAAGTATTTTCACTTGGTGTAATGTGTCATCTGCACAGTGTGCACCTAAAGCTACCTGACTACAATTGCTGGTGTTCTCATACTAATACCACAGGCAGGGATCTGCAAGTATTGTCAGTTAGTGTACTGTGTCCTTTTCACAGTGGGCACCTAAAGCTACCTGAATACAATTGTTGGAGTTCTCATACTAATACCACAGGCAGGGAGCTGCAAGTATTTTCAGTTAGTGTACTGTGTCCTTTGCACAGTGTGCAACTAAAACTAACTGAAGACAATTTCTGGTGTTCTCTTACTAATAATACTACAGGCAGGCAGTTGATTCTGCTATCTGCAGTATAATCAGTATATCTATACATCCCAGCTGTGTGCAGCTACATCTCCCTGCAGGCCATTAGTATGTCTGAAAGGACAACAAGGAGAGGCAGACAGTCACGAGCCGATAAGAGGACAAGCAGGCTCTGCGTCTAGAGGCAACAGTGCTGGTTGTGGACACGGTGCATCCTCATCAGCACGTGGCCGTGGGACACGCTCATCCTTTTTTTTGGCAGCTGGCCGTGTTGAGCCACAACATGCCGAAGACTTGGTAGAGTGGATGACCAAGCCGTCCTCATCCTCCTCATCCTCTCTCACTCAGGCTCAGGGTACTTTGTCTGGCAAAGCAGCTGCCAACGTGGCCTCTTCCCTCTGCTCAATGGCATCAGTCACTCCTTCCCTAGCCCCCACCATGTCCTCCCGAGGAGTCCCCCGAACTGTTTGATCACAGTGTTGGGTACATGCTGCAGGAGGATGTGCAGCGTTTTAAAGGCTCCGATAATGGTACCCAGCTAGAGGAAGGCAGTAACGCGAGCCCAGAGAGAGGGGTGCCCAAGAAGGACAGCAATCTGGCAGTCATGTTCCCCCAGCTGCAGCATACTGCCAGGTTTGCTCCAGTGATGAGGAGGGACGGGATAATGAGGTCACTGACTCCACGTGGGTGCCTGATAGAAGAGTGGAGGAGGAGGAGGAGGAGGCGGCACATCTCCAACGAGGCAGGATGCCCTCCAGGGGCCATTTTAAGGGCAGCACACCGACTGCATCACACCACAGAGCTATGCATGTGCAGGGCGCTGCTGTCTCTCCACGTTATTCCAAAAGTTCTTTGGTGTGGGCCTTTTTTGGGACGAGTGCATCAGATCACACCACTGCTATTTGCAACATATGTCTCAAGCGTATCTCGCGTGGCAAAAACATCACTCGCTTGGGCACCACATGCTTGACCAGACATATGTCGACCTGCCATGCAGTTGGTTGCCAAGCGTACCTAAAAGACATACACCAAAGAACAAAGTGGACCTCTCCTTGAACCTTATCAGCTGGGATCTCCAACCCCACTATACTTTCAGTCCTCTCTAAAAAAAACTCCACTGAGAGGAATGAAGGTGTAGAATTAGGTGTGTCACAGCCAAGTACTTGCGGGCAATCTGCTATCAGTACACCGACGTCAGATTTTACCAGGCAAATTTCCCCAGCTGCTGCAGCGCCAAAAGAAGTTCGCTCCCAGCCATCCACATGCCCAGCGGTTGAATGCTAGCTTGGCTAAATTGCTAGCACTTTAACTGCCGTCTTTTCAGTTGGTACACTCTGCCCCCTTCTGTGAGTTTGTGGAATGTGCGGTACCTCAGTGGCAGGTTCCCAAACGCCACTTTTTCTCATGGAAGGCGATTCCGGCTCTCTACCGGCATGTGGAAGGCAATGTCCATGCCTCGCTGGACAGGGTGGTCAGCGGTAAGGTGCATATTACTGCTGACTCATGGTCCAGCAGGCATGGACAGGGACATTACTTATCTTTCACGGTGCATTGGGTGACTCAGCTGGCAGCTGGGAAGGATGCAGGGCAAAGTACAGTAGTGTTGGAGGTTGTTCCGCCACCACGCCTCCAAAATGCTACTACTGGTGATTGTGACACACCTCTCTCTTCCACCCCCTCCTCTTCTTCTTCCTCCATGGCCTCTTCTTGCGCTGATTTGTCCTTGGAACCAGCGGTGCTCCGTAGGCGTTCAGGGGGCTACGCAGGTACACAGGCAAAAAGATGCCATGCGGTGCTTGAGCTGGTGTGTTTGGGGGACAGGAGCCACACTGGGGCAAAGGTTCTGTCAGCTCTGCAGGGGCAGGCTCAGAGGTGGTTGACACTACGCCAGCTTAAGCCAGGAATGGTGGTTTGCGACAATGGCACCAACCTCCTTTTCGCCCTCTGACAGGGAAATCCGACCCATGTGCCCTGTTACCTCACGTCCTTAACTTGTAGAGAAAAGGGAAACTGCCGCTCCAGGTGAGTGCACTCAGCAATCAGTGTCCTCTCAGAAGCGTGGGTGCAGGCAATGCACGGAGTGAAGACTGGAGAAAAAGACTGGACAGCCGCACTTCCACGAAATTCTTAAAATGTTGCTTTTAATGGTAAAAAATGGAAACAGCACTACAGATCACAGCAGACAGTGGGGTGGATAGTTGACGCGTTTCGCACTGGGGTATCAGCGCTATGACTAAGCGATGATACCGCAGTGCAACATTTTAAGAATTTCGTGGAAGTGCGGCTGTCCAGTCTTTTTCTCCAGTCTTCACGTCCTTAACTTGGTGCTGCAGCAGTTCTTGGGCAGGTACCTGGGCTTACAGGATGTCCTAAAGCAGGCCAGGAAACTCTTTGTTCATTTCTGATGGTCATATAATGCCAGTGCTCGGCTGGCTGACCTCCAAAAGGAATACAACCTGCCCAAGAACCGCCTAATCTGTGACATGCCCACCAGGTGGAAATCTACGTTGGCCATGCTTCAGCGGCTGCACACGCAGCAGAGGGCCATCAATGAGTATCTGTGCCAATATGGCACCAGGACAGGGTCAGGGGAGCTTGTTATTTTTCCCCACGCACTGTCCTGTCACCATTTGAGGAGGCCACAAGGATGGTGAGCAGTGACAGTGCATGCATTAGTGACACTGTCCCTCTTATCCACCTGTTGGAGCACACGCTGCATGGAATAATGGACAGGGCACTTGAGGCAGAACAGAGGGAGGGAGAGGAGGACTTCCTTACCTCTCAAGGCCCCCTTTATCCAGACAGTGTTCCTGCTTGCCCACCTATCACACAGGAAGAGGAGGAGGAGGAGGATTGTGTCAGCATGTAGGTAGAGCCTAGCACTCAGCATCAGCGGCAGTCTTCAAGGGATCAATTCCAGTCCCAAGAAACCCATGGACTTGTACGTGGCTGGGAGGAGGTGGCTGCAGCTCATGTCGTCCTGAGTGACCCAGAGGACTCTGGACCGAATGCCTCAGTAAACCTACGCAGCATGGCCTCCCTGATCCTGCAAAACCTGCGGAAGGATCCTCGTATTCGTGGTATCAAGGAGAGGGATCATTACTGGCTGGCAACCCTCCTTGATCCACGTTACAAGGGCAAGTTTGTGGACCTCATCTTGCCGTCGCAGAGGGAGCAGAGAATGAAACATCTTCGGGAGGCCTTGCAGAAAGGTCTGTGCAACGCGTTCCCAGAGACTGGGAGATTACAAAATCCTGGTCCTGGACAACGTGTTGCTGAGGCTTCTGTCAGTCAAAGGAGCGGTGGAGAAGGTGGCCGTCTGACCGATGCGTTCAGACAATTTTTTAGCCCGCAGCCCCAAGGGATGATCGGTTCCAGCAACCATCGCCAGCGTCTGTTTTACATGGTGCGGGAATACCTAGGGGCAAGATCAGACTTGGACACCTTTCCCACCGAAAATCCTCTGGGTTTCTGGGTCTTAAGGGTGGATCACTGGCCAGAGCTTGCACAGTATGTAATTGAGCTACTGGCCTGTCCTGCATCCAGCGTTCTTTCGGAAAGGAACTTTCAGTGCTGCTGGAGGCTTTGTAACCGATTACAGGGTGCGCCTGTCCACCGACTCAGTCGATCAACTGACCTTCATAAAAATTAATCAGTCTTGAATCACCAGCAGCTACCAAGCACCTGATGCTGATGTAACCGAGCCGGGGGGTGTTCGGCTCATCCCTAGTCAGGGCAAAGCCACAGATGTGCTTTAATTCCTTACCCCTCCCCAGATGCTCGTTTCAGCACTAGGAAATAAAGGAAATGCATTATGTGTAGTTTGCAACCCATGCCCCTTATAATATACCCTGGACATTCCTCACATCTGCGTAAAAGGAGCAAAAGACCAGTAAATATGTACTTCTGGAGAGGAAGTGAATCTTTTGCTTTGTTCTATCTGGGAAAAGCACAGGTTTACTTTAACACGTAAAGCACTCACTAAAAAAAAAAAAAATAGACAAATACCATGCATAATGTGATATGTTGAAATATTAGTCAAATGTTCCATCGATTAAAATATAACTGGGCAAATGCTTATTATACAATGCATGTCTTTCTCAGGAGTAATGTTTTAATTTTATTCCTAATGATTTATAATTTAAGCCATCCAAAATCTGCTTTCACATAACTCCCTCTTAAATAGAAGAACAGCTTCTACATGTTTGTTTTTTTAGGGATACATGGTGGTCTCTTTCACCAATACTCTGAGGATGTTATATTTTGTTTTTTTTGGATTCCTTTATTTACTGAGTAAAGTTTAATCTGTGTCGAAACACAATAAAAATTAATTGAAAATGTCTAACTGTTTCTGGTGTATGTAAACGGAGATGACTAATTGAGTTTCTGCTTTAGTGAGATTGCCAAGAATTCATAGACCTCCACAGTGATGTGATAGAAAGCCCTTGTATTGACTGTTATCACCAGTGGTCTTGTCACCAATATTTTCACAAGAAATGCTGGTGGTGACTTCCTGACCACGCAGACTCTTATCCTGTTCTTTCTCACCCATGCATTAGTAAGTCAAGTTTTTTTTTTGTAAATTTTAGAGGTCATTGCATGTCATCAGATGTGTCAAAATGTAAGGTGGCCTTTATAAGAATTATTATTTATAATACAAAAATTGAAAGCTCATTGCGTGTGAAACTCAAAAAACTTCACCCGATGCCAAAAAAATGTGCACACACATAAAGAGATAACACAGGAGAGTACAACAGCCAGGAATAAAAAAAATCCTCCGGTCCCAGCCAAAAGGTCCAGCCCAGGAGGCAGGTGGGAAAAAAAAGCATGTAATATGGTGCAGTGACCATGGCGCCATAAATCAAAGTGACCCTCACTCACAGTGATTGTCCACACCCCTGGACTGCCACACCAGGGGCACATACAGTGGGGATCGAAAGTTTGGGCACCCCAGGTAAAAACTTGTATTAATGTGCATAACGAAGCCAAGGAAAGATGGAAGAATCTCCAAAAGGCATCAAATTACAGATTAGACATTCTTATATGTCAAAAAAGTTAGATTTTATTTCCATCATTTACACTTTCAAAATTACAGAAAACAAAAAAATGGCGTCTGAAAAAGTTTGAGCACCCTGCAGAGTTAATATCTTGTACTGCCCCCTTTGGCAAGTATCACAGCTTGTAAACGCTTTTTGTAGCCAGCAATTTCAATTCTTGTTTGAGGTATCTTTGCCCATTCTTCCTTACAAAAGTCTTCCAGTTCTTTGAAATTTCTGGGCTGTCTGTCACGCACTGCTCTTTTAAGGTCTATCCATAGATTTTCAATTATGTTGAGGTCAGGAGATTGTGAAGGCCATGGCAAAACCTTCAGTTTACGCCTCTTGATGTAATCCCCCATGGATTTTGAGGTGTGTTTAGGATCATTATCCATTTGTAGAAGCCATCCTCTCTTTAACTTCAGCTTTTTCACAGATGGCATCAAGTTACCATCCAAAATTTGCTGAAATGTTATTGAATCCATTCTTCCTTCTACTCGTGAAATGTTCCCTGTGCCACTGGCTGCAATACAACCCCAAAGCATGATTGATCCACCCCCATGCTTAACAGTTGGACAGAGGTTCTTATCATTAAATTCTGTGCCCTTTTCTTCTCCAAACGTAACTTTGCTCATTCCGGCTGAAAAGTTCTATTTTAACCTCATCAGTCCACAGAACTTGTCTCCAAAATGCATCAGGCTTGTCTATATGTTCATTTGCAAAGTTCAAACCCTGATTTTTGTGGTGAGGACGTAGAAGAGGTTTTCTTCTGATGACTCTTCCATTAAGACCATATTTGTACAAGTATCTCTTTATAGTGGAATAGTGTACCACAACTCCAGTGTCTGCCAGATCTTTCTGGAGGGATCATGCAGTCAAACGTGGGTTTTGAATTGCTTTTCTCACAGTCCTGCAAGCTGTTCTGTCTGATACTTTTCTTGCTTTTCCAGATCTTGCTTTAACTTCCACTGTTCCTGATGACTGACATTTCTTAATTACATTCCGAACAGAGGATATTGACATCTGAAAATGCTTTGCTAACTTCTTATAGCCTTCTCCAGCTTTGTGAGCATCAACTATTTCAGTTTCAGTTTTCTAGACAACTGCTTAGAAGAACCCATGGTGCTGATTGTTGGGGCAAGGTCAGATGAGTCTGGGCATTTAAAACCTTTGAGATTGACATCACCTGGTCATCCCAGACGATGATTGAGAACAATCCATGACACTGGCAGGTCTCAGCTTTGCAAAGGGGGCAGTGCATGCTATAAATTCTGCAGGGTGCCCAAACTTTTGCAGATGCCATTTTTTTGTTTTCTGTAATTTTGAAAGTGTAAATGATGGAAATAAAATCTAACTTTTTTTTTGACATATTATAAGAATGTCTAATCTGCAATTTGTCTCAGGGAGAGCTGCTGGATGCATAACAGCCTCCACCGGGACGAGCCCTTCCAGGCCCCCATCAATCCGGTGAATTTGCATGGCACCACCCCGCCTCAGCTACATGGTGATGCCAGCTCCTCCACCGGACGCTGACAGGAACAGCACCCACACCAACACCAGCCAGAAGGCTGGAAAAAGACCCATCCAATAGGCCAGACCCAATGCAGCACCTATCCTCACCAGGAGCACCCTTCCGGACGGCTCAGACTCGACCATAGCTGGCCCCCAACATCTGTCAGGGCGCACAGGCATGAATCCCTACAGAAACCGTCCTTCCAGGTGCAATGGCACCATTAGATTTGCATCTGCCCTCCTCTGGCAACTGATAAGAACAGATTTTTTTTTTAAACGCTACTCACACTCACTGAATCACAGACTCAAGCATAACTCCACACCGTACTGACAACAGAGCCATGTTCCTTGCATCATACTAGCATAGCAAAACGTAAAAAAGGTAAAATTATAAATAAAATTTCATATATACAATACAAACATTTACATCCTATCCCTCCCCCACCCGCCACCTCTCAAAATTCCAAAACACATTAGCCTCCTCCTCCCCCATACTCCTCCTTTCCACCACCAGAACGTAAAACATTTTTGCCATCACCCAATCAACACTATCTTTCTCAGTTAGCCATCTTTTTCTTCACAAAGGCACACCATGTCTCCCACACTGCCTCCCCTATCACGGCAGACAAAACAAACATCATGTGTTGCCTTTTCTTTCCACCTCCCACCAAACCAAAAACACAATTTTCAAAAGACACAACTTCCACCTCCACCACCCTTTCCACAAAGCCACGCAGTAGCATCCAAACTTTTTTAACAAAACAGCACTCCCAAAACACGTCTCATGTTTTCAATCTCCCCACACCCATCTCTAGGGTATACCTCCCTCCTCACCAAATCTCTGGACTTTAAAAAAGACATTGTAGGTAAACAATTATGCAGAGATAACTATACCACCTCCCGCTGCTTGTTAGTTATGCCTTTGTACAGTAAATTCTTCCAACAAATTTCCACTTTTTTAAGACTTAGACAAAAAAATATTAGTTGGCAGTTCACCTCTTCTTAGCCAATTCCACAGAGTCTCTTTCTTAAAAGCCCCCTCCCCCAACTCCTGTAATTGATTTATCTGAAAAAAGCTTGTCATTTTTAAGTAATACACTGGTGATAGCAAGGACATTGGTCTTGTGAGATCTTTCCCACACCACCAAACCCACTTCAGCAAGGGCCATCCAATCTTATAACGCATCAAAGCTGCCGCTTTCCCACCTGCAAGAAAAGTTCTGAGGTGGACCAACCACCACTGGACCTCTAAAAAAAGGCCAATGTTTGGAAAGTTATATCCACCCAGCTTTACGCTCTTCATCACCACCTTCCTTCCCCCACCCCTTCGTTCCTGGACTCACACATGGGAGACCACACAGACACCCCATGTTTCCACTCCTCACATAAGGCTGTTTCAATACCACACTCCTGGACATAGATGATATCAAAGGCACACCCCTTCCAAATAGTCAAAGACCGCTGCCCTCCTCCACCCTGAACATATACTTCTGACATTCACGGAACTCACAGTCAAAGCCATTCAAAAATATATCAAAAAGGTTTGCACAGCCATATCAACAACTTATTCAAATTGCGTACCCTTCTCCAACCCTTTACTTGCCACACTAGTATATGTCAGCCTTTTCCTTGTGAAAGGTGAACTGGCAGACTCAGGATTCACCTCCCCCTCCTGCTCCTTCCTCCCGAGCTCTTTTAGTGGAGGACTGAGCAGTCTCATCCTTTAAGATTACCAGCCGATGCCCACATTCCAGGCTCTCGTTAATGTCCATCTCCTCATCACCTTCCTCACCCTCCTCCTCCACACTGAATGACAGCCCCGCTCATCAGATCAGAGAGACGTCCAAGGCATGACAATGCCAGACTCTTCTGCTTCTCTTTCGAACCGCCATCCTGTTGACACGTCGGGATCCATCCTCCTCCACTTCCTGATGGTCCTGGACCACACTGGTTTCTTCCCCTACAGCAGCATCAAGGCTCCCAGAGTCAGTACTAGTACTGGCCACCGTAACCACAGTAGCAGCGCTGACCTCACTGTTCACCGCCTCGGCTTGAACTGCAGGTGCAGCGTCATTGGCCTTATGCTCTGAGGACCCAGCAGACTGGCCCACATCAGCAGGCCTAGCTCTGCTACCTTCCCTCCGAGCTATATATGCTAACCTCTGCTTCTCCCTCTCCTTTTTATCAAGATTTCTGTCTATCTTCCTGAGCAACTCTGTGTTCATCTTTGCTGCAGCGTGTTCCTTACATTGTCTCACAAGATGACCCGGTGTCTTACAAATGTCGCACATCTTTTTCTGTCTGCAATCTTTGGAGGCGTGATCCTCAGTCCAACAGTACCTACACTTACCCCCCCGATCACAATCCGCACTTATGTGGCCACAAACAGCGCATTTTCTGCAATAAACCAGTTGCCCAGAATAAAAGAGAAAGCCTCTCTTCCCACCAATGTTGAACACCGCAGGGGACCTCCTCACCCCGCCAACACAGTCTGAGTCTGGGCAGAATTTTCCATAGAATCTATATTTACCGGTCCATATATCTAACTTATTTAGTACCTTATCCCCACCACGGAAGTCCTCACAGTAGTTGATCAAAAAGGCCCTAACCAGGCTTACATCTGCAAAGGGATTATACATGTGTACTACAATTGCTTTCTCCTCTTGCATGAACAGGGGAATAATCTCCATTTTCTTCAACAAAACATTATCTGTAAGTCTTATTTTCTCATAGATGTTCCAGTAGATCTCGATGGAAAGAAAAGTTACATCATATAACCTCTGCTGAGGAAAATATTGCAAGCATACTATGTCTCTTACCCGCAAATCTAGAAACTCCATCAGAACGTCCACAACGATAGTCCTCAAGTTGACTTCAACTTTGAATTCCGGCTTCACCAAGAACCGGATTGAATCCCGCATGCCACGGAATGCCATCTTGGCACCAAAAGATGCCTCGCCACCTCCTCAGATCAGGGGTACCCCCCAAGGGGCCCCTCACTCAGCCTCCAACCGCCTTTAGAAGACTAAGGCCAATAGCAGCAAGGGGGGGGGGTCCTCCGAAAAGGAACGTTCCCCCCAAGGCCGACCGTCGGGGGGAACGTCGGGGGGACGTAGCAGAACTACACTTGATCTTAGCCAAAAGGCCTTTATAGGAATTTGTAAGTATAACATTTTTGTGATCATTTTTTTCTTTTGTTAACACTTAAAGCAGAGTTCCACCCAAAAATGGAACTTCCGCGTTAAGTGATGGTGACCCCCTGACATGCCACTTTTG
The DNA here is from genome assembly GCF_905171775.1 of Rana temporaria. Lineage (NCBI taxonomy): Eukaryota > Metazoa > Chordata > Amphibia > Anura > Ranidae > Rana > Rana temporaria. The sequence goes on from NC_053489.1 coordinate 76,060,438, forward strand.
GTAAGTAATTTTTTTGGGGGAAGGAGCGGCTACCCAGTTTATACAGGCACCCAGCTCCCACTTCCTCCCTGGCGCTGCGGTGCTGGAAGGAAGATCACCTCTCCCCCTCCCTCCCTGCAACAGGAGGAGTTTATAGTCACATGTTAAAAAAAAAACAGCCTTTGGGATACAGAATAAAAAAAAATTATAATAAAATAATAAATATCAATAACCTGTTTTAAATGGTCTTTAACATATATATTTGAAATCAAATCTTTATTTAAATTTTTTTGGGAATAACATGGTGTGTTCTAGAATAACATGGGAGTGAAGTCTGTGAAGATGTAATATCCCACCCCCCATTGTGTTTAGCTGGTTAGAAGGGTGGGAGGGAATGGGCTGCCATTTACCACTATGTATATGCCCACATATCTGGGACTCTCTTCCGGGAATAGGTAGGAGAGCTGCCGCTCCAGGTGAGCACACTGGAATAATCAATGTCCACTCAGGAACCAGTGGGTGCCGGCAATGCACAGGATGTGTAAAAGAAGGAAAATATGGACAGCCGCACTCCAAATTCTTAAAAAAGACGTGCCCTTTATTGGGTGAAGGAAAAATGCACTACAGGTATCAGCACACAGTGGGAAAAACAGCTGACGCGTTTCGCATTGGATATCAATGCTTAGTCATAGCTACAAATAAAATGAAAAGTAACAAGTATATATACACACAATAATTTGTACTCAAATTACCCCGCTCAGCATCTGATTGGTTCCAGAAAATTGCCGGTATTCAAAACACATGCTGGGGGGGGGGATTAAGTGAAAAAACACACACACAACAGCCTTGCATGTGAAATTACAAAAATATATATATGCGGTATAAAAAGCAACAATAAATGTTGCCAAAAAAGCCAACATTTTATTCCTGAGAATAAAAATAGAATGACATAATATATGATATATACGTGTAACCCAAAAGAGGATTATGAATATACATGTGGGTCTAAAGAAACAGTGATATATCGTGGTAAAAAAAATGCACATACATATACAGTATATGTGTGTGTATATTATGCAGAAGGGATGATAAGAAATATCAGTATGTGTGTCTCAATAATGTGAGACACACAAGAAGTGAAAAAACATGTATGTTTTGAATAAAAATAAATAAATAAAGTGTTTTATTATGTTATACTATATAAGACATGTAAATCCTTATCATGAGGTATGTAATGTCATTTTGTCTTAAAGCAAGGACAAAATCATGTGAGCAAGATACAAATTGCATTATATATCATAATATAACGAAATATTAGTGAATAATATAGAGTGTGAAGATATGTGTAAACATATATATAATGTGTAAAAATAACAAATGAATTATTATATAAATACAAGATGTTGGTAATAATATTGTGTGATAAAGGAAAAAAGTGAAAAAAGTAAAAAAATGACAAGATTTCAAAGGGTACATCACTGAGGGAATGTATAACATCCCTCAATTATATATGTGTGTGCGTAGACATCCGTTTCTGTGTGCTGTAGAAGGACCAACAAAGCGGTAAATAATATATGCACAAAACATATGAAAACTGTACATATAAAAAAGAGGGGAAAGGGTACCAAAAGAAATTTGTCTTGAAACTAATAAGGTTTCCATATATATAAAAACTTTTTTTCATTTTAGAGTTATGAGTAAAAATAAGTAAGTAGAACCCTCAAGATCCATATCTATAATGGGTATACTGGGATGTTATGATGTTATGAGAAAGTTATAGGAGTCGTAACTAATGTACATATCCATACGAAGTGAACAGTTATCGCGGATAAAGAGCCCCATAAAACATCAACTAATACCAGGACCCAATAAATAAATAAATGGAATAAGATCTGCAGTTAGCAAAAGTGTCCATCAACATGCATGCATGTCAAAGTCTGCACCCATACGCACACACACATGATGTACATACATGTAGACACGCGCATGCATGCGGAGGGAGACAGAAAAAAATCAGGAATCAAGTATGACATAAAAGCCTATAAACCCAATAATGAAATATTGTTAATAATGAGGCATATAGGCATGCAAGCACATATATAGAGATTGTAAAAAATCATATGTGAAAAAAACCCATATGTGAAAAATCGCATGTGAAAAATTAAATGCGAAAAGTCACAAAACATGAGGGGCTGAACAAAGTTCATGGAGTGCGAATATTGTATAGTGGGCTAATTCACCGCACATGTGAATACAAACGTATGAATAGAATAAAATGAAATAAAATAAAAAATAAAAATCACATATGAAAAATCGAAAGGTCGCTTGTAAAAAATGTGAAAAATCGCAAAACATGAACATGAGCTAGATGAACTGGACAAACGCTCATGAAATATGGATATAGATGTAGTGGCCTAGTTCACCAAATGGTGTAATAGAAAAACCCGGTAGGCTGGTCAATCATAAAAATGGGAAACATCCCATTCAAAATTAAGTCCCCTGGGAATTCTTGTGTGAAGAGAGAATATCCAGAATACCTCTCTCCTACACAAATTTCTAAATTTGTCACCCCCTCTGATAGGTGTAGTAATTTTTTCCATGCCTTGAACAGTAAAGCTGCATATATCTTTAGAATGTGTGATATTCCAATGTCTAGCCACATTGGTATCATGATTTTTGTCAATGTCATATTGGTGGTCGCGCAATCTGTTTTTCAGTCTGCGGGTGGTATGACCCACGTACTGGAGTTTGCATGTGCTGCAACCAACCACATATATGACAAATTTTGTGTTGCAATTTATGAAATGTTTGATGGAGAAACTTTTTTCACTGGAATAAGAATGGACATGTTGTCCAGTTTTAATCAGTTTACAATACCTGCATCCATTGGTGCCGCATTTAAAAGTGCACTAAAACTGTAGCCAATTCATGTTGGTGTTATGACTTTGGAAAAGACTTGGGGACAACTTACTACCCAGGGTCGGGGCTCTACGGGAAACAGCCCTAATACCCTTCTCCAAAATGTGCTGATAAGTAGTGTCGCCATATAGTATAGGGAGATATTTATTGACAATGGACTTGATTTTATTAAATTCAGAACTATATGGCGTGGAGAAAACGGGGACATTACAAAAAGGGGTACCATGTATATTTTTAGCTGAAATATGGGAATTGCTTAAAGGGGATTACCTGGGTATAGTACTGGCTCTAGATAGAGCTCTATTAATAATTTTAATGGGGTATCCCCTTTCTCTGAACCTGTGCGACATTTTAGTTGCCTCTGCAGAAAAATTCTCAGGAGAACTATACAGGCGTTTAAGCCTAAGAAATTGGCCGTAGGGGACAGCATTGATGGTATGTCCGGGATGTGCAGAATCCGCCCGTAAATGGGGATTTCCTGCAGTCGTTTTCCGATGGAGACTGGTGGTAATTGTACCACCAGTACCAGAAAGTCTAACATCCAGATATTCAATGGAAGTTGTTTGCAAATCTCCTGTGAATTTTAAGTTTAGACAGTTATCATTTAAATAGGCCAACCAAGTGTCTAGATCAATGTCGATATCATTAATGATGAACAGTAAGTCGTCTATATAGCGACAGTAAAATGCAGTGTCCAGACGGCGGGGACTACTACATCCAAAAATGCGGGACCTCTCCCACCAACCCATGTAGAGGTTTGCAAGAGAGGGAGAAAATTTGGCTCCCATGGAGGCCCCACATTTTTGGAGGTAGTAGCCCCCGTCAAACATGAAAAAATTATGTTTCAAAAGATATTCTAAAGCTTGACATATGAACTCCTGTAAAACCAGGGAAAACTTCCCTGACTCTTTTAGGGAAGCCCTCACTGCCTCAATGCCCAGATGGTGAGGAATACTGGAGTAGAGGCTTGTAATGTCGCAACTGATCCACCTGTGATTATCAGACCATGCAAACTCATGAAGTTTATTGAGTAAATCTTTGGTATCACGAAGATATCCTGGGAGACTCAGAACTAAGGGTTGTAATTGACTGTCAACCCAATAGCCCAAACGTTCATTTAATGAACCAATGCCTGCCACAATTGGTTTACCAACAAGTGGAACTAGACCCTTGTGGATTTTGGGCAGATGGTGAAAAATGGGCATGATTGGGTTGACAGGAATAAACAAATCCCGTTCCTTAGCTGTAAAAATACCTGCCTGCACGGCACGATCTAAAAGTATGGTAAGCTCTTTGCTAAAAGGAACAGTGGGGTCAGACTTCAGTGAAGAGTATGTATGGATATCAGAAAGTTGTCTCAAAGCTTCATTGCTATATGCAGAAGAATCCAAGATAACAACAGTACCTCCTTTGTCTGAATTGCGGATGGTAATGCTTTTATCTTCACTTAAAACTTTTAATGCATCTATTTCATCTTTAGACAAATTACAACCAATATGTTTCCTATGACATGCCCGGGAAAGGTGAGTAAGATCCCTTTCAACAAGTTTTTGAAAAAGGTCAAGATCCTTTCCCCTTGAGCCCACCGGGTAAAATTCAGAGCGTAGTTTAAAAGGAATATGGCTATCGCCATTGGTGGGATCAATGGGGCAAGGATCAGACTCAGTGGCCAGATCAGTGAGGTCCTGTAAGGCACAAACCTCTGGAAATAATATGGGAAGTGATACAGACTCACCAATAGTCGGGCTGCCAGGAGAAGCAATAATAACCTCTGATGTGGGTGTGAAGAAATGCTTCTTCAAAGTGAGGCTTCGAGAAAACTTGTTCACGTCCAGTATCGTCCCAAAAAGGTTGAAGTGAGTAGTCGGACAAAAGTTCAGTCCCTTTGAAAGCAAGGCAGTCTCTGCGATGGTAAAAGTTCTGCTGGATGTATTTAGAACATTGGAAGTTACTGTTTCAGCCGACCCCGAAGGGTGTAGTGAGGTTTTTGTGTCTTTATGCGATGGTAAAAGTTCTGCTGGATGTATTTAGAACATTGGAAGTTACTGTTTCAGCCGACCCCGAAGGGTGTAGTGAGGTTTTTGTGTCTTTATGTCGTTTCCCCCCCCCCTTCGTGTCTTCTTGAAAGCGATGTTTTATTTTTTACTGGTTTGTCGGGTCCATGAGGGTGAGGATGAGGATGATTACCATTGTCTGCATGGGAGGATCGTGTGACAGGTAAAGAGGTTCGTTCAGGTGATGAATCTGACCGCGTGGTGCCCATGGTATCATAGGCAAATTCCGATTCGGGGTCAGAAAAACCAACCGTTTTAGTGTGGTTCCTGCGAGGACGATTTGGTTTAAATTCCGGGAATAGGTACATGCTGGCTACCCAGCATGCACCTTCTGATCTTGCACATGTGCAGTGGGAAGGAAGCGTGCTCCACTAAATGTTGGTCAGGTTTCCACCTAGCATCACATAATTTACGGTTTTGAAATAATGTATAGCTAGCTGTGGGGGATGCCTAATGACTCCTGGGATTGATGACACAGCAATGCCAGGAGCCAATGAAAGTGGAAATGACGTACCTCACCGAGGCGAGGTAGGACAGAAGTACAGCTTCAAAACATCAGAAAAGTTACAAAATGACAAAAAATAAATATCCAAAAATGAGTGGGGGTTTGGGTTCTCTATTTTTCAAGCCATAGTTGCGATTTAAGCTGGAATTTAATTTGTACTGTCAGCAAGTTCTCAGGTGCAGGGAACCAAAGGTCCATCAACTCCTATACAGGCACTGTAAGCCACTATGAAGCCACACACAGCTACTTTGCATCATACAAATTTACTTTGGAACTATTAACAGCCAGCTACTGATGCATTTCACCCCATTTCAATGCTCTGATATAGCAGGCCAGCTTTTAAATTAGGTGACAATTGACTTATTTCAGATATTCCAAAATACAGAAGAATACGATCTGTTGGAGAAAAACATATGCATGAAGCTAGAGGTACACAAGGTAAAGGTAAATTTACAAAGGAAATTTGTCACAAGGCAGTCTTGGCATACCGTTTTATGCGACCAGCATTTTCTGCATTTGATGGAATAGTAAGAGCTGGTAAAAGCAACATATTGCTCTAGGGTGCAGGCGCAGAATATAGATGGGCTATACTGTGGTCTACATCTATTAGTAAAGCAGCCAAAAGGAATACTTATTACCCCACAAATAGTATCAGACGCATTAGCCATTATGCCCAATGCCACATTTACATATCTAATCAATCAGAAAGAAAATAGCACCTAAACCAGAATCCCTTTACTTGTGTCTTTTATAATTCAATATTTTTATTAAAAAATATCACACAGAAAAAAATATATCATTAAACAATAGTCAGATCACAGGTTGATGTTATATTATAGACAGAAGGCCAATAAAGTAAAAGTAAACAGAGATATTGTAGACCATCATCAATGAAACAAATAATAGCAGTGGAAGTTCTCAGGTAAGTATTCTGAAGTCACAAAAGAATATTAATCATTATCAAAAGTTAGGAAGCATAGACCTGATCCACAAGGGACCAGGAATATACCAAATCTAATCATCAAATAAGAATTAAAGGTACAGGAACAAATGCACAGTGGGGGAAATAATGAGGGCAGGGTGGGAGGTGGGCATTGGAGAGAAGGTTGGAAAACCCCTGGACCTGTTCCTGAGAATATAGCCAGACACAGTAACAAGATTAAGCACAGAAAAGAATGGAGGAAAATAAAAGGAGGAAGAGACCAGAATAAAGATAGAAAAAGGAAGAAGAGGGTCAGCCTGGAGCTCACAAAGGAATTGAGATTTGGCAGTACTTGTGTATTTTAAGTTGTTCAGTGCTTTGGAATATTTCTAATGTAACTCCCTGATGTCTTAATGCAGACAAATTAGTAATCATAGAAGAGACACTTAGTTGATCTGAACCCACCCTCCCTGCTGAACCTCTCTGTTATGATCACCAAGATTGTGCCTTATTGCCAATTGAACTGGAAACTCTAATGTCAGATGTAAAGTTATAAAATGTAACGCTAATAAAATAAGGACCAGAAACCTTAAGAGAAGATCAAGCAAACTGAAAATCAGGCAGTCTGCTTTGAGGCCTCTAGAAGTCAGCTAGTAATGAATCTTTGGGGAGTGTTCAGGAGCACCCGTTCATGACACTTACAAAGTTTGAGCTCAAATTTTGGTCCTGATAACTCTCAGGACCCCCATGATACCGGCAGGGATACTCTATAGTAAGCCATCCCAGTCGTCAGGAGGCCAGAATGACAGTGGAGCATCCCTACTGGACACTGATAAGAACAGATACTATGACTTGACTTGGTCTTAGCCAAAAGGCCAACAAATTATAAAATGGTCATGATGGCATACACAGCAAAAAAAAAAGCTTTTTCACTTTCTCAACTCTACTAAATACGTTTCTTTGCATTTGTGTACCCTTTAGAGAGATTACATCCAAAATCTTTGCGTTAAGAACACAGAGATGCACAATACTGTACTTGGGATTTAACTTGATTTTCCTGCACAGAATATGCAGCTTACTGACCACACTGCAGTGGTCGACTGGAGTTGGTCTTTAACCATTTCTCTGTTTTCTTTCTGTCTGCACATAATGGGAGATTTTCAACAAATTCCAGTATTGCTCATGATGACTACACCATTATCCTATCAGTAAATCCAAAAATCCCTAAAGAGTTCTTTTCATTCTTCATATTTAGTAACCTCAGTTTGGGCTGCTGTTGGCTTGGAATGAATGTGTACATTAAGATTAATATCCTGAGCTTGGCCTTTATCACTCGACTTTCAATCCCCTCTGGTGTGACTATCACTCTCTACATCATCAAAGTCTGGAGGGTTTCCAGTTCCGACTCGGAATGATTAGCAAGAAGTCTTAAGTTTTACTTTTATTTTAACCACAACATAAATATGCAAAATGTTCCCTGTCAATTCCTAATCTGGAACTAGTTAAATGTAATATTGGTTTAAAGCATTTATATTTATGTAACCCAACTTTTCCATGTTTTCATGGATGCTTTAAATATTAGGTATGTTGAAACTCAGTTTGATGAGTCTGCATGTAATCAAACTTGCTTAAAGAATTCTAGTCATGGTATATTTTTACATAGAAACATTGGTCCAGCTTGGACCAATGTAACTTAGTATATACCATACCTGCCCAATGCACTGGGAAGTAGGGATGAGCTGAACAACCCCCCGTTCGGTTCGCACCAGAACCGTCGAACGGACCGAACGTTCACGCAAACTTTTAGAACCCCATTGAAGTCTATGGGACTCGAACGTTCGAATTCAAAAGTGTTGATTTTAAAGGCTAATATGCAAGTTATTGTCGTTATTGTCTTAAAACGGGTTTGAGAACCCGGGTCTTGCCCCAGTGATTTTAATGTTGCTTAAAGTGAAAAAAATAATTGAAAAATTCCTTTAAATATCGGACCTGCTGGGTGTTATTATAAGAAAAAAGTAATTTAAAACTGATTGCGGCTTTAACCACTTCCAGACCTGCGCACGACGATGTACGTTCTCTTTTTAAAGATGGATATCTCGGTAACGGCAGCAGCTGCTGCCACAAACGAGGTATCCATCTTTAGTGTGCACGGTCCGGTACACGATAACGGCGGTCTCCACGGCGGATTCGCCGCGAGATCGCCGTTATCGGTGGCGGGAGAGGGCCCCCCCTCCCGCCGCTCTCCCGCGCCCTCCGCCGCTTACCGGAGCCGTCGGTAGCGGCGGAGGAGATCGGGTGCGTTCGGCTGCTGACTGGGGACGAGACTGAAGGAAAAATCTCCTTCGCCTGTCCCCATAGCTCTGCTGGGTGGAAGTGACGTCAAAACGTCAGTCCCGCCCAGCGTCTTAAAGAAACATTTTTTTTTTGTCATTTGAAAAAATGACAGTTTCAATTTTTTTTTTTCTTGCATTTTAGTCTAAATATGAGATCTGAGGTCTTTTTGACCCCAGATCTCATATTTAAGAGGACCTGTCATGCTTTTTTCTATTACAAGGGATGTTTACATTCCTTATAATAGGAATAAAAGTGATCAAATTATTATTTTTTTTTTCAGTGTAAAAAGTAATAAAATAAATAAAAAGAAATAAGAAAACAACATTTTTTTTTTTTTAAAGCGCCCCGTCCCGACGAGCTCGCGTGCAGAAGCGAACGCATACGCGAGTAGCACCCGCATATGAAAACGGCATTCAAATCACACAAGTGAGGTATCACCGCGATCGTTAGAGCGAGAGCATTAATTCTAGCCCTAGAGCTACTCTGTAGCTCAAAAAATGCAACCTATAGAATTTTTTAAACGTCGATTTTTAAGGGTAAAAGTTTGACGCCATGCCACGAGCGGGCGCAATTTTTAAGCGTGACATGTTGGGTATCATTTTACTCGGCGTAACATTATCTTTCACAATATATAAAAAAATTGGGCCAAATTTATTGTTGTATTATTTTTTAATTCAAAAAAGTGAATTTTTTACAAAAAAAGTGCGCTTGTAAGACCGCTGCGCAAATACGGTGTGACAAAAAGTATTGCAATGACCACTATTTTATTCTCTAGGGTGTTAGAAAAAAAATATATAATGTTTGGGGGTTTTAAGTAATTTTCTAGCAGAAAAAACAGTTTTAGTCTTGCAAAACACCAAATCTGAAAAACACCTAAGGTCTGGAAGTGGTTAATGTAATGTCTGGTCCCTGCAAAATGGATGAAAATCATTGAAAAAAATAGCATGGGTTTCCCTGCCCCCCCTCCCCCAGGTCATTACCAGCCCCTTTGGCCCTATATACTTTGAACAGCAGTATACAGGCGGTGAAAACAAGACAGGCACTGTAGGTTTGTTGTTAAGTATAATCTGTTTGTCATTTTGAACTGGTACTTTTTTAAAGTGTAGCTCCAGGCAAAAAAATCTATTTTTTAAGCTTTTTGGAAAACATAGAGAGGGGTTATCACCCCTGTAACATTTGTTTTGCTGTCTGTGCGCATCTATTCAGAAGATTGCACCTCACTCTCTGTCCCAATAACAAATGATTTTTTGAAACTTTTGATTTTTTAGTGAAGCAAGGATTGGTGATAAAGCATCAGTGGACAGGAGACACCTCTTACGGTAGAGAATTTCCCTTCCTAGGGGTAGATTTCCTCTCACTTCCTGTTGTCTCCTTCCGTTTGCAAGTAAGTAGGAGTCATTTTTAAGTTGGATGTTTGAAAGTAGGAGCCCGTCGTATATACTCTGCAGAAATTTAGGCCCTAGATGTTGGTGTTGCCACAACACTGTAAGCCCTCACAGTTAGTCTTGGTGGGCGCAGTGAAAATACTTGCTGATCAGCCACTGCCTGTGATATTAATTTGACAACAACAGCAATTGTATTTACGTGGCTTTAGGTGCACACTGTGGAGGACACAGCACACCACGTGAAAATACTTGCAGAATGATCCCCTGCCTGTGGTATTAATATGAGAAGATCCCTGCCTTTTAGAGCTACACGATTAATCGCGAGAATATTGCGATCTCGATTCACCCCCCCTCCCGCGATCTCCACACGGGATGACCCGCAATCTTTATATGTAGCTGCCGGTTCCATGTAACTAGCGTGGAACGCAAATGGCAGATATGGGAACTGACGTCAGCAACTGGGACTGACGTCAGTTCAATGCGTGAAGCGGTGTGCCGCTGGGCATGGGCGGTGAAGAGACACAGACAGTGTCTCACGCTTGTCTTGGGAAACGAGGAGCACAGCAGTGAGTGTGCAGTGAGGTAGGGTAGTACTGTAGTGACGTTGTACAAAACAGCCATGCTATTATCAGCTATCACTGCTGTGGTTTTTGATGCCCCTCGGCCTCCTGACTGTGTTTTAAAGGTTCAACTTCACATCTATGCGATATATCAGAGTATGTGCCTTGCTGCAGAACAGCCTGTTAATTTGAGAATGAACTGCCTGCCACCCCTTAATAGCACCAAAGTGCATGGGCCTTTTTTTAATTTTATTTTTTAATGCCGCTGCACCAAAATGCATGGTGCTTTTGTTAGCATGCATTTTTATTTTTGTGATTTTTTATTTTATTTACACACACACACACATATATATATATACACAAAAATGCATGCTAACAAAAGCACCATGCATTTTTTTGAGAATCGTGAGAGAATCGTGATCTTCATTCTAAGCAAAAGAATCGTGATTCTCATTTTTCCGAGAATCGTGCAGCTCTACTGCCTTTAAGATTTAAAGCGGAGGTTCGGCCCAATTATTTTTTTTAAAGTCAGCAGCTACAAATACGGCAGCTGCTGACTTTTAAAAAAAGGACACTTACCTGTCCAGCATGCCTGCAATGTCAGCAGCCAAGGCTGAGCAATCGCTCGGTCCTTGGCTGCTTCCGCCGCCATCCTCGGTGAGGGAATCAGGAAGTGAAGCCTGATGGCTTCACTGCCCGAATCCCTACTGCGCATGCGCGAGGATCGCGGCGTGCCGTCACTGGTCCCCCTGATCTCTCCTGGGAACAGTGTTTCCCAGAAGACAGCGAGGGGGGGGGGTGGGTGACATCACAGGCTCGATTTCCCACGGGATCAGACCCGGAAGTGGTGCAAATACCTGTCTCAGACAGGTATCTGCACCTCCCTCCCCCTGAAAGGTGCCAAATGTGTCACTGGAGGGGGGGAGGGATCCAAAAAGCGGAGGTTCCCTTTTTGTGTGAACCTCCGCTTTAATATGAGAAACACCAGCAAATCTATTAACGTAGCTTTAGGTGCACACTATACAGAGGACACAGACAGTACACCACGTGAAAATACTGCAGCTAGCACAATCACCTGCCTGCCAGTATATTAGGAAGAGCGGATCTATCTAAACTCAATACAGTGTATAGATATATATACAACACCTGGGATGCATATATATCCTCTACACACTGTGGGGTAGATTCACGTAGATCGGCTTATTTTTCTGCGGGCGTAGCGTATCTCAGGGAGGCAGGTTCTGTATTCACCAAGAACCTGCGCCCTAAGTTACGGCGGCGTAGCGTAAATCTGCCGGCGTAAGCGCGCCTAATTCAAATTGTGAAGAGGTGGGCGTGTTTTGTGTTAATAAAACATGACCCAATGTAAATGACGTTTTTGACTAACGGCGCATGCGCCGTCCATGAGAGTAACCCAATGCGCATGCTCCAAATTAACACGCAAAAAGCCAATGCTTTCGACGTGAACATAAACTACGCACAGCCCCATTCACAGACGACTTACGCAAACGACGTAAAATTTTCAAAATTCGACGCGGGAACGACGTCCATACTTAACATAGGATACGCCTCATATAGCAGGGGTAACTTTACACCGGAAAAAGCCTAACGTAAAGACGTACAAAAATGCGCCGGGCGGACGTACGTTTCTGAATCGGCGTATCTACCTAATTTACATATACCTTGCAAAAAATCGACAGAAGCGCCACCTAGCGGCCAGCGTAAATATGCAACTAAGATATGACGGCGTAAGAGACTTACGCTGGTCGTATCTTAGAGAAATTCTGCCGTATCTGATTCTTTGAATCAGGCGCCAGGATACGACGCCTCACACTCAGAGATACGACGGAGGAATCTGGAGATACACCGTCGTATCTCCTACGTGAATCTGGCCCTGTAACTCTAACTGACTAGCCTACCTGCCTGCCTGCTCTATCGAACTCCAAAAAAATGACACTCTCTCTCTCTCTGTCTCTCTCTGTAAACCACCAACACACTACACAAGGCCGACTTCCAGGCAGCATTATATAGTGTGGGGCGTGTACTAAACCCCCATAGCCATAATTGGCCAAAGCCACCCTGGCTTTGGCCAATTATGGCTCTCCGTTTTTTGCGCGCTGTGATTGGCCAAGCATGCGGGTCATAGTGCATGCTTGGCCAATCATCAGCCAGCAATGCACTGCGATGCCGCAGTGAATTATGGGCCGAGACACGCCACTCAAATTTGGTCGCGAACGGCCCAAAACATTTGTAATTCGACGAACGATCGAACATACGATGTTCGAGTCGAACGTGAGTTCGACTCGAATACGAAGCTCATCCCTACTGGGAAGCTGGAAATCACTAAGGTAGACACCAATGCTCCAGTGATCTCCATATGCTTCCAGGTCTTGTGCTGAGCAGCCAGTCTGATGCAAAGCATTCTCTGATTGGACAAGGTGGAGAGGCCAGGCTGTGATATCATCTTGTCCAAAGCAGAAAATGTTTTGTATTAATTCAGAAAATTATATGTATTCTCTGAATGGCGCACATGCTAAGTAACAGGCCTCCTATGTTCATAATGCATCAGGCCCGCCAGTCAGCACGGGACCCAGAATACCTGTATATCACTGATGTAGTGGTATCTATTTCAGTGATTTACAGCTTTCCAGGGTCTCAGCCAGCTTTGGTATACACATAGGGCCAGATTCACAGAGACCTGCGGCGGTGCAACGTATCGTCTTTACATTACACCGCCGCAAGTTTTCAGCGCAAGTGCCTGATTCACCAAGCACTTGCGTGTAAACTTACGTCGGTGTAACGTAAAGCCGTCCGGCGCAAGCCCGCCTAATTCAAATGGGGCGTGTACCATTTAAATTAGGCGCGTTCCCGCACCGAACGTTCTGCGCATGCTCCGTTTGGAAATTTCCCGCCGTGCTTTGCGCAAAATTACTGCGCCCCGACGTGTTTTTTTGAACGGCGACGTGCGTAACGTACTTTCATATTCCCGGACGTCTTACGCAAAAAAAAAAAATTAAATTCGACGCAGGAACGACGGCCATACTTTAACATGGCTGTTCTAAATCTCAGGCCCCATACACACGAGAGGATTTATCCGCGGATACGGTCCAGCGGACCGTATCCGCGGATAAATCCTCTCGAGGATTTCAGCAGATTTCTATGCGATGGCGTGTACACACCATCGCATTGAAATCCGCGCCGAAATCCTCTTGCGATGACGTGACGCGACGTCGCCGCGATTATGACGCGGCGACGTGCGCGATGCTTACCATATAAGGAATTCCACACATGCGTCAAATCATTACGACGCATGCGGGGGATCCCTTCGGACGGATGGATTCGGTGAGTCTGTACAGACCAGCGGATCCATCCGTTGGGATGGATTCCAGCAGATGGATTTGCTGTGCATGTCAGCGAATATCCGATCTGCTGGAATCCATCCCAGGGGAGATATATCCGCGGATAAAGATCCGCTGGCGTGTACACACCATAGGATCTATCCGCTGAAACCCATTTGCTGGGATTTATCTGCGGATGGATTCTATGGTGTGTATGGGGCCTTATCCATGAAATAGCAGGCCTAAGTTTGCGACGGGAAAAGCCGACTAGCGACGACGTAAGAGAATGCGACGAACGCGCGTACCTTCGTGGATCGCCGTAAACAGCTAATTTGCATACCCGACGCTGGAAAACGACGCAAACTCCACCCAGCGGCCGCCGGAGAATTACACCTATGATCCCGTACGCCTGTCGGATCTATGCCAAAAGCCGTCGTATCTTGGTTTGAGGATTCCAAATCAAGATACGACGCGGCAAATTTGAAAATATGCCGGCGTATCAGTAGATACGCCGGCGTATTTCAACTGTAAATCTGGCCCACAGTTACATTGGTCCAGGCCGGACCATTGTAACTATGTATAAAATATCTATACCTGGAATTCTTCTTTGAAGGTACAGTGAAACAAATAATGTAGAAACTGTGAAGGCAAAGATATGGGAGCCACCACTGCTGATCTATTTTTTACAGTTTGGAATGTACTTTTCTTTTTCAAATTTTAGGTACTGAATGCTGTTCATGTCGTAACTCGGTAAGTAGTACAGATTTGAGGATGGAAGCCCAATATTTATGTAGCGGAGTATCACCCTTTTCCTGTTGTGATATAAAAGACTACCATTGCTGATCGTGAAGGATCTCAGCTCCCTCCTGTGACCGAGTTGTTGTTTACATTTTGTTCTGGTACCACAAAGAATGTTGGGGGATTGAGTTCAGGAGGAAAAGAGACTCCATTTGCCCTGGCCTGTAATAAACTACATCACCCAGAGAGCAGCTGGACAACCCCAAGATGCTTTGCCTTCCTCGTCACCTGCTAGGGGAGGTAATTTAAGGGAGAGGACGTGTTTGGCGCGCTCTCTCTGGACCACCTCTTCAACCCAGGAGGACACTGCCAGAGTGTCTCCATAGGGAATAGGCCACAGCTGAGGCCTATATACGTCCGGGTGGATCGCCTTTGAGAAGAAGAAATGCAGCCTCTACCGGAGTCATCGGACGAGTTCCCAGTAACCCTGCGACCTGTCTGAGGACCGGAGACTGCTGGCTAACCGGACTGTGACTGCCAATCAGGGACAGAGTGCCGTATAAGGACAAGGCCTGAACCGGTTAGGTGAGGCGGGCACTTGCCCGGAAGTACTGATTGTCTTACGGGAGGGCGGATCGTTGATATTCATCTTTGCGGTTTGACTATTCAGGAAACTTTCAACAGTTTACTATTACCCTTTTGGATTATAAATTGCTCTTTGTGCGCCAACGCATGCCAACGCACAAGTGCACAAACTATTAGCAAGAGACTGTGTTGAAGTTTGGCCTGGGACGCCAGGTCATACTAATTAGCTATAGTGTAATTAGTTCTATTATATTGTATAGTATTGTAGAGAGACAGAGAGTTGGGTGAGGCTTGGCAAGAAGGCGTTGAGCTGCACAACTGTGGAAGATCTGATACTCACATGTGAAGCAAATCAGCTTGGAGTCTGTAGAATTTGATCACCCCATACTTATCTTTCAAGCCAGTACACAGCACTTGCACTCAGGGGGCCAGATTCATGAAGCACTTACACCGTTTTTTTGGTAGATGCGCGCCGTAAGTGCAGATTTGCACCGGCGGATCGCTGCGCTGTACCCAGAGAACCAGATTACGCCTCCAAATAGACTTCATCACCTCGGTGTAACCTTTCCACGCCGGCGCGGCGTTGGCGCAGATTTACGCTGGTCGGATCTGGCACGGCCATGGTTTTTGTGTTTTAAATATGCAAATGAGGTTTTTGGGCCGATTCATCAACTTAAGCTTGACCGGCGCAGGCTACTCCCGGTGCGCGGAGCTGAAATTTCCGGTGCCAAGTTACACCTCATAAAAGCAGGGGTAACTTTGCACCAAACTTGCAGAGGTCAGCTGGAGAGCAGCTAAAGCAGCAGCGTTACAAACGAACTGAGCAACAACACTTGCTGGACAACACATCTGTGTGTCAACATGCCAGGGGCAGCCACTCTGTGGCCCATAGAGGCAGTCCCCATGTTGGGAGAGGCCCTCAATAATTACAGCCCTCTCCTCTGGGCTGAAATTGGTCATCCGCCCACCTGAGGATTCCTCATCAGCCATAACTGCCCCACCACAATGCAAACGACCTAGCTTGGGAAAAAAAAGCTTCAGTACATTTGCACCTGTAGGGCGGAAGTCTGGGCTGATTTATGGACTGGGTGTTGGTAGTGGGCCGGCGGAGCTCAGGGCTCACGCCGGGGCGCAGTTCTGAGCATGTGCAGATTGGGGCATTTACCCCTGGATGTCACTGAGCATGTGCGGTCTAAAATGCGCCCCGGCGTGACCCCTGCACCACAGTCGGCACTTCATTAGCATAGGGTGACTCCCATTTGGCCTTACCCCGCCTTACGCCGTCTAAAATCCGCCCCGCTGGGGCATCGTAGACAAAAAAAGTTTCTTGAATCACCTAACTGCCGCTCCGCGCTAGACCGGTGTAGTCTAAAAATGATGCACCACGCCGGTGCAAATCTGCACCATTGTACATGAATCTGGCCCAGGAGGTGTATTGTAGTTGCATGCTCAGTAGCATGCATTTGGACTAATTATTTTTATACACATGGGCCCAGATTCACGAAGCAGATACGACGGTGTATCTCGAGATACGCGGCGTAAGTGTAGATGTGCGCCGTCGTATCGATGCGCGGTACCCACAGAAGCACATACACGTGAACTTAGGCTTCACCCGTCCAACGCAACTGTCCTCCGCCGGCGAAACTTAGGCGCATATTTAGGCTAGGCGTATTCTTCGTTCCCATTGATTAGCTATTCAATTATGCAAATGAGGGCGAAATGCCGATTCACATGCGTACGATTGTCCGTTGTAGGCTACGCGCGGTGCGTGTAAGCTGCTAGCCCGATCTAAAGTTACCCTTCATAAAAGCAGGGGTAACTTTGCAACGGACTTGCACAGGTCAGCTGGAGAGCAGCAACAGCAGCAGCGTGACAGAGGAGCTGAGCAACAACACTTGCAGGACAACACATCTGTGTGCCAACATGTCAGGGGCAGCCGTGGTCATAGTACTACGGCGTCTACGCGCACGCAGGAGGAGGAGGGCACAGGAGAGGGTACCCCGAGATCGCATGGACCTCTTTGGCATGGTTGAATCGGAGGTGTTTCGCTTGTTGAGATTTGACACTGAAGCCATCATAGAAATAGTACGATCCCTGCAGGATGACCTCACCAACCCAACACATCGATCACAAGCAGTGCCGCCACTGCTCAAGGTCATGGCAACCCTGCATTTTTTTGCCAGTGGATCATTTCAAAGAACCAGTGGGAATTTGGCTGGGATGTCCCAATCCACAATGAGTAGGTGCGTGCACCAAGTTGTACCCGCTATCCTGAGACGGATGTCCCACCACATTGTGAGACCCACCCAGGAGGTCCAGCAGGCAAAGGCAAGAACCGATTTCTATAAAATAGCCAGATTTCCACGCACTGTGGGGGCCATTGATTGTTCTCATGTGGCACTCCAGCCCCCCCGTGACACTGAGCATATGTACCGTAACAGGAAGAATTGGCATTCCATTAATGTACAAGTAATAACCGATGCTCAAGGCCTCATATGGCACGTCTGTGCTAAACACCCTGGGGCCACCCATGACAGCTTTATCTACCGGCAAAGCGACATCCCAAGACAATTTGAAGAGAACGTGTATGGGGATAGCTGGCTGGTTGGTGAGTGACATGGGTGTCAGGTATGACTGTCCCCCCCCCATGATGCAGACATCACGAGGGGCACATGCATGACTAACATCCTCCTGTCTTTTCCCTTACAGGTGACTCTGGATATGCCCTGGGACCCCACCTGATGACCCCATTCCGGAACCCACAAACCCCAGGAGAAAGAAGCTACAATGAGGCTCATATACGTACCCGGGGAGTGGTGGAGCGCACGTTTGGCCTCCTGAAGTCACGGTTCCGATGCCTAGATCGGTCTGGGGGTACACTGTTGTATGCCCCAGACTTTGTGTGCCAGATTATCGGTGCATGTTGCATTTTGCACAATTTCGCAATGAGAAGGGGCCTGCAGATTGAAGTCCGTCATGACCTGACCCCCGAACCAGACATTCCCCCCCCACCCGAGGGTCCCCCGTCTGCTGAGGGAAGAGCAGTCAGGAGATGCCTCGTGGTAGGCTTATTTTCACGTGCAACACGCACATGAAACATGTCACAATGCTAATGCACGCATGCACCCCACTGTGGTCCCTAACACACCCCCCCCCCAAACACCAATAAATTGGATTAGACCGAAGTACACCGTGCGGTACTTGGGAGCAGCAACGCCACGTCAAGGCTCCAATTATGTTGCTGTATGTTTTTCAGAAAATATTTGTCAATATATATATCCCAAATAATAATAAAATAAATACAACTCCAATCGAGTATCATAATAACAAAATATCACTCATATCATGAGTATAAATTAATAACCAAAAATCAAATAGAATATAAAAAAAATATATTCTAAATGGCACTCATCTGGCCCGACGTGTACTACGCCTAGTGCCAAGGCTCCGTGCCCTCTGTTGCCTGGGGGCAGCCGCGGGTGGGGGGGGTGGGTCATTGGGAGGAGGAACATCCCCCGGTCTCTCCCTGGCTGCCTGGATACCCTCTAAAGCCAGGGCTATGCGGGTGAGGACCGCAGTGGTCTGATTCCCCACCGCCTCAATGGCTGCTGTATTGGCCTGTATGGCCACTCCCAGACTCCTGACCTCTGCCACAAGGCCTGAATTAGTGTCATCCAGGTCCCTAACGCAGGTCACCAACGCAGTGCTGTTGGCACTGACCTCCTGCACATTTTCACTAATGGTGGCAGTGAAAGCAGCCTGGGTCTGCTGCATGGAGGCCAGGCTGGCTGCCACCCGGCGCATATCACATGCAACAGAACCCACATGTTGGGTCTGCCTGGCCAGGTCCATAGCCAAAGTGGCTTCTAAGGCATCAGGATCACCCCTCGTCTTCCTAATTGCCTTCCTGGGTGCAGGTGAGGCTTGGGGACGAATGTATGGGGAGGACCCTGAGGGAACTTCCCTTAGGGAGGATGGGCTTCCCAAAAGGTCGGAGGCCCTTAGGGGGCTTCCCAAAAGGGTGGAGGCCCTTGGGGGGGTTACAATAAAGTTTGAGTCCCTTGGGGGGGTATCCCCTATGGAGGTATGGGAGGGTCCAGCGACGGTGGTCTCATCCCCCAGATATATGCCATCATCCAGGTGCCCGTGCTCCTCCTCCACTTCCTCTAATGGAGAGGTGTGGACACTGGTATCCTGGGATGGGCTTGGTTGGCCAGCAGCCGAGGATGGGCCCGCTTCATCCTGCATATCTGTGGATGACACAAAACAGTAATATGTTGGTGGACCCACACACTTGTCACATATTCACTCCCCCCCCCCCACATGCTATACACCAGATTAAAGAAAAAACACACTCACCTGTCCTCAAGGGCTGATCAACTGACTCGAAGCCCTCCAGGCCCTCCACCTGCTCCTTCTCCAGGCACCTGGCAATGACCTCCTCATCAGGTGTCAGTCTTAGTTTCAGGGCTGGTCCACCTCCGGTGCCCCTACTGTGTTTTTTTATCTTGGCCACCTTCTCCTTCACAAGACGCCGCAGGTCGTTGATCTTCTTGGCGATCTTGTCTGGGGTCCGGTTGGCATAGCCAAGGGCACTCACCTCCGCTGCAATCTGTGCCAAGATTTGATCCTTACGGACCTTGCTGGTCGAGCCACTTTCCTTGCCGTGGAGGAACTTGTTATACTTCCTCATGGCATCAATAATCACTGCCTTCTCCTCAATAATAAAGTTTTTTTCCCTCCTATCTTTCGTGCCAGCCTCAGACATCTTTTTTGATCTGAACAAAGCAAAAGTAGCCACACCAAACGACCAAAACCAGCAGGTGTACTTTTGCACTTGACTGGCGCATGTCCGGGCGGATTTATGCCCTGGGCGGAAACGGTGGGCTGGGTTATCGTGGGGGGGAATACGATCGGCGAATTGGGGCGCATGCGCAGTGGGACGCGGGGGATGCGATCACGTGACGGCGCATGCGCCGTTCGTTCGGACCGTAATTTGCATGGGGTCACGATTCATTTAAATGGATCACGCCCACCTCCTTCCCAATTTGAATTACGTCGGGTTACGCCATCAAAATTACATTACGATGGCGCATCGCAGCGCGCATTTGCTTGCTGAATAGGCTGCTTGCCTCTCTAAGTTTCGACGGTCTAGTGTATCTGCATTGCGATACGCCCGCCTATTGATGCGCTGAGCTTCGTGAATCTGGGCCATGTACTGAATTTGAATCACCTATGGTTTGTGGTTCCGGTTCACATCACAGAAGTTAATACTCAGCGCATATTATTATTATTATTATTATTATTATTATATGCTCCAACTATATGTTACTACAATACCCCATATTGCATTTTGTGTGTGTATATCCCGATTTTTGTTCTGAACTGCTTTAAGCTTTCCATAAAAGTCTATTAGCCAGATTCACGTATGGCGGCGTATCTTTATGCCGGCGTAGCGCATTCCATTTGCACTACGCCGACATAATATAGTGAGGCAAGTACTGTATTCACAAAGCACTTGCTCCCTAAGTTACGTCGGCGTAGCGCTAATGGCCCGGCGTAACCCCGCCTAATTCAAAGTAGGCATGTAGTGGGCGGGCTTCATTTAAATTAACCATGACCCCATGTAAATGAGGGCCGTTGGTACGGCGCATGCTCAGAATAACGTCGCAAATACTCATTGCTTTCGACGTGAACGTCACCTACGCCCAGCCCCATTCACGTACGCTTACGCAAACGATGTAAAATACGACGGCTGTTCCGTCGTCCATACCTTGCATGGGCTGCGCCATCTTTTTGGTGGTTTATATTTACGCCGGAAAAACACCTTACGTAAAAAGCGTATCGGGCGCAAGTACGTTCGTGAATCGGCGTATCTAGGTAATTTGCATATTCGACGCGTAAATCCACGTACACGCCCCTAGCGGCCAGCGTTAATATGCACATAAGATACGACGGCGTAGGAGACTTACGCCGATCGTATCTTAGCCAAATTTAAGCGTATCTGGTTTCCAGAATACGCTTAAATATACGATGGCGCGCATTCGGATTTACGACGGCGTATCTACTGATACGCCGTCGTAAGTCTTTTTGAATCCGGCTATATGTATTTTTACCTTAACATCTTTGGGCCAGATTCACATAGGTTAGCTTATCTTTAGATCCGCGTAACCTATGTGATTTAAGATCCCCCGTCGCAAGTTTTTGAGGCAAGTGGGTAATTCACAAAACACTTACCTCAAAACTTGCGGCGGCGTATCGGAAATCCCCCGGTGGAATTCAAATTCCGCGGCTAGAGTGAGTGTACTATTCAAATCAGGCGCGTCCCCGCGCCGATCGAATAGCGCATGCGCCGTCCGGAAATGTTCCCAGCGTGCATTGCTCCAAATGACGTCGCAAGGACGTCATTGGTTTCGACGTTTACGTAAATTACGTCCATCCGTATTCGCGATCGACTTACGCAAACAACGTAAAAAATTCAAATTTCGTCGCGGGAACGACGGCCATACTTAACATTGGCTGCTCCTCATAGAAGCAGGGGTAACTATACGCCGGGAAAACCCTTACGTAAACGGCGTAAAGTGACTGCGTCGGGCCCGTGTACGTTCGTGAATTGGCGTATCTTGCTGATTTACATATTCTCGGCGTAAATCAGCGAGAACGCCCCAGGGGCCATTTTAAAATTGCAGTTAAGATCCGACGGTGTAACACAGTTACACCTGTCGGATCTTAGGCATATCTATGCGTAACTGATTCTATGAATCAGTCGCATAGATACAACCGACGCAACTCTGAGATACGACGGTGTATCAGGAGATACACTGTCGTATCTCTATGTGAATCTGGCCCTTTGTCTTTTTGTTGACATGAATTTGAATCTATCTATATAAGTATTTAATACTGTATAATTATGATCTTCTTCAATAATGTAATATAGTTGTGTACGATACATTATATGAAAGTATTAAATGATCATAATCTACTTCAATCATCATTTACCATTTCAAGCTTTTCCCGCATACACTTCATTTAAAGTCCTGCTCTCCTTCGCTCTTCCTTTATACCTCTGGGACATTATGTTTCGGTCCATCCGGTGCCGCCAGGTTGCACCTCAGTCTGTTCAGGAGCTCAGTGATGCTCTGGTCCAGATCTGGGAGGAAATACCCCAGGACACCATCCGTCGTTTAATTAGAAGCATGCCCTGATGTTGTCAGGCATGCATACAAGCACTTGGGGGCCATACAAACTACTGAGGACAATTTTGAGTTGTTGCAATAAAATTTAAGCAAAATGGACTAGCTTGCTGCATAATTTTTTCACTTTGATTTTCGGGGTGTCTTTGAATTCAGCCCTCTGTAGGTGGATAATTTTTATTTCCATCAAATGATGTGCCATCCTTTCATTCCTAACACATTTCCCAGTCCATATCAGTATAGATATCCAGCATGAGATTTTTGCCCATTGAGATCTGTTATGTTTTCAAAGTGTTCCTTTAATTGTTTTGAGCAGTGTACATAGCTTTATCTATACATTCTTGTCATTGAGAAAATATTGTCTAAATATAATCTTTAGATCTGGGGTCCTCAAACTTTTTAAACAGAGGGCCAGTTCACTGTCCCTCAGACTGTTAGGGGGCCGGACTATAGTTTGAAAAAATATGAACTGATTCCCACACTGCACATATCTTATTTTGCAGAATGCAGGGTTCATAAGTGTTTTTCACGCAAAATGCAGGGTTCAGGAATGCGTTGCCCTCAGAATGCAGGGATCAGGAGTGAGTTAGGCTCAGAACGCAGGGATCAGGAGTGAGTTAGGCTCAGAATGCAGGGACCAGGAGTGGGTTAGTCTCAGAATGCAGGGATCAGGAGTGAGTTCGGCTCAGAATGCAGGGATTAGGAGTGTGTTAGGCTCAGATTGCAGGGATCGGGGGGGGGGGGTAATGTGAAGGGTGGTAGAGAAAACTGCTATGGGGGTGGTCCTGCCAATTACAGTGTCCTCTGCCCCTTCACATCACCAACACACACAGTGGTGTCCTCTTCCTCTCTTATAACAGTGACCTCTACCCCCCCCTTTTCCCTCCCATAGCCGTTTTTCTACCAGCTGAGAGCAGAAGGCAGCACAGTTCTGGACAGAGACAGGAGGGGGAGCGAGCCAGCAGAGTGACTTTCCATATTAGCAAGCTGGTGATTGTTTGCCCTGTGTCATAGCAACCGATCACCTGCGGTTTAACTTCACAAGTTACTTTGGGCAGCTCCTCTTCCTGCCCTCTGTCCTGAGCTAAGCTGCCTCCTGCTCTGCACTGTTCACTGATGACAGTGGCGGAGGAGGTTTGTGGAAGCAGGATCCATGATAGGGCCGTCCCTAACGAGCAGGCCGGGTAAATGATGGGCGGGTCATAGTTTGAGGACCCCTGCTTTAGATGATCTGGTTGTTTGGCAGCTCTGCAGTTGTTATGTACTGGAACGTACCTTGTAGCCAGAGCCTAGTTTGCAGGAGGAGGCCTCTCTTACAGCCCCGGCTCTGGAGCTGCTGGAGTTGGGACAGCAAGCTCGGGAGCACGGCGAGGTAGGAGTGCTCGGCACGGTTGGTGGTCCTTCGGGACGGTGGTTGCAGGAGACAGCGTCTCTGGAGCTGGGACAGGCACTGGATAGCAGAAGCTGGTGAAGCAAACCGGGTAAGCAGATAATCAGGTGGGTTAAGCAAGCGTAGTCAGATTCAGGCACAGGGTCTGGTAACGGTGGGCAGGATAGCAGAGCGGAGTCAGAGCAAGCCAGGGGTCGGAGAGGAGAGGGTCAGATGGTCAGACGAAGCCGGGTCGGTTTGAGGTAACAGGTTACAACAGGTCACAGATTTCTCTGATACAACGCTGCAGATCAGACAGCAAAGTGTCACTGCAGCTGCTAGCTTTTTAAAGGCTGAGTGGCGCCAATCGCGCATCAACAAGCACGCGCGTTCCCGCCGTCGTGCACGTGCGCGTGTAGTAGGCACATGCTCGCGCATACGCGCGCGCACATTTGGCGCGCAGATGCGCGCATTTGGCACATATCCGTGTGCATGTGAGGCGCGCCTGCGCACATGAATAGGTGACTGGTTTTGATTCTGACCATTAGTATGTGTGCGCATGCGTGCACACCGGAGCCTATTGGCAGGTCCCTGACAGCAGTACCGTTCACAGACAAAAAAACACTGTGTGGTTCATTTACTAAAACTGGAGGGTGCAAAATCTGGTGCAGCTGTGCATGGTAGCCAATCAGCTTCTAACTTCAGCTTGTTCAATTAAACTTTGACAAAAAAAAACCTGGAAGCTGATTTCTATGCAAAGCTGCACCAGATTTTGCATTCTTCAGTTTTAGTAAATCAACCCCCATTATCTAAATGCAAAGTTTGGAGAGTCCATATAGGTGCTAGTTATTGGAAAATCAAGTCTAAATCAACTCTTCTCTAGGGATACAAAGAAAACAATTTTGTGGAATACAGACCCTCAAATCTAAGCACCTCGTCCCTTGAAGAGAACAACAATATAGAAGGGGGAAGAAGGGTACCAAAAAACCCTGGGGACTTTTAATACGATGCTGATAGAGTAATAACACAAATAGAGTAGAAATATAGAAAAATAAAGAATTTTATTTCATAACAATAAATATATAAAAACCATCCGACGGTATTAAGTTGTTAACTTCAAAACATGAGTGTAAGAAGACCTATTGTAGTATTTGCTCGCTCTACATGTTTCGCTCCAAACTGAGCTTCTTCAGGAGCTTGAACAGGTAATACTACAAAATATCAAAAAACAAGGGGATACAGGGGATGGAAACAAAAAAATTATGAAAATGTAGGTGCCATTATAGCAGCACAGTATACATTTGGAAACAAAAATACATAAAATAGTTCAGAGCCATACATATCGTATAATATAAGTTCACATATAATAAGGTGCAGAATAATGGCGCAAGCAGGCTTACCAAATGAGACGGGATCACTTAAAAAAATGAAGGCATAATAGGAGCAAGTAACCGCACATAACGTTGTCAGAGAGACTGAAACCATGCATCGAGAAGTTTCGATAGTCAAACCCAGGCCATAGTATAAAAAGAGTCTAGAGTATCAAAAAAATATATATATAAAGGTACAAAATTTATCAAATTCACTTGATTGGCAAGTGATTGCAACCCAAAACATGAATTAATAAAAATAAACGAAACATACCTCGCTTAAGTAGTACATTATGGAACCAATAAACTTGCCCAAAAGAAAGGGGGACAGCTTTATTCATATAGAGACTTCCGTAGTAATGCACCTCAAGTTTCTCCAGATATCAAACATCCGAAGATAACTGGGTGCCTCAAATGTGCACAGACAGTGCAGACATCTATAGGAAACATTACAAAAATACATATATTAAAAAACACTAAGCCCTAAACACCTATAAAGGGTTCATAACATCAACTAGGTGATGGGTTTGTGGTGTCTCAAAAGAGACATTACCTGTATTGGATCGCAGTCCCAAATAAAGTCAGAACTCCAAGAAGCAGTTAAGGCGACGAGCCTGCCACTGGCTCAGTTTGCCATGAATCATGCCAGAAATTGCGGCTAACGATTAACTGCAATTTCTGTTTAGGGCTTATTGTTTTTTAATATATGTATTTTTGTAATGTTTCCTATAGATATCTGCACTGTCTGTGCACATTTGAGGCACCCAGTTATCTTTGGATGTTTGACATCTGGAGAAACTTGGGGTGCATTACTACGGAAGTCTCTATATGAATAAAGCTGTCCCCCTTTCTTTTGGGCAAGTTTATTGGTTCCATAATGTACTACTTAAGCGAGGTATGTTTCGTTTATTTTATTAATTCATGTTTTGGGTTGCAATCATATGCCAATCAAGTGAATTTGATCCATTTTGTACCTTTATATATATATATTTTTGATACTCTAGGTTCTTTTTATACTATGGACTGGGTTTGACTATCAAAACTTCTCGATGCATGGTTCCAGTCTCTCTGACAACGTTATGTGCGGTTACTTGCTCCTATTATGCCTTCATTTTTTGAAGTGATCCGGTCTCATGTGGTAAGCCTGCTTGCGCCATTATTCTGCACCTTATTATATGTGAACTTATATTATACAATATGTATGGCTATGAACTATTATATGTATTTTTGTTTCCAAATGTATACTGTGCTGCTATATTTGCACCTATATTTTCATTAATGTTTTGTTTCCATCCCCTGTATCCCCTTGTTTTTTGATATTTTGTAGTATTACCTGTTCAAGCTCCTGAATAAGCTCAGTTTGGAGATAAACATGTAGAGCGAGCAAATATTACAACAGGTCTTCTTACACTCATGTTTTGAAGTTAACAACTCAATACCCGTCGGATGGTTTTTATATATTTATTGTTATGAAATAAAATTCTTTATTTTTCTATATTTCTACTCTATTTGTGTTATTACTCTATCAGCACCGTATTAAAAGTCCCCAGGGTTTTTTGGTACCCTTCTTCCCCCTTCTATATTGTTCTTCTCTGGGGATAATTAGCACAAGCATTGACATTAGTATAGCAAAACTGATATTACTGCTTCCCTTGACTGTTTTTGTCTCCACTCAGCATATTGACATGACAAATGGTGACTCGTAACTGAAGTCTCTTTTATGGTAGCTCCGATATTAAGGAAGCTTTAATTTATGATGTTATATTTCCTAAAGGCTCTTATCAACTCAAGGATTCTGGCAGTGCCAAGAAAAACAATAGTTCCTGACACATTCCTTGCACTTCCTATGTAAGCAACCATAAATACGTTGTAGAAGTAAATAGAGTTAGGGGAAGCTGCAGAGGAAACCAAGCAAGACCAAAAATAAAATGTTGGAATAGATATCTAAAAATAGCCTGCGCTCTGATCCTTGGCCCTACTTCATTGTGTTCTGGTCATTTCCATGAGAACCTGTTTCGCACTGTGTTACACTGCTACAATGATGGCATATGAGAAAGCAGGCTCTATTAAAGAAAAGTAATAGCAAATTTTGTTTTAAATGTTACACAAAACTACATTTTTATCTGATTTTGAATTGCTGTCACCTTGCCCATGCAGAGAAAAGTAGCAGTGGGGCACATTTATGAATCCAGTTGCACTTTTTTGCAGTATGCAAAACATTGGGAGTCCATAACCCTTCTGTACCAGCTGAACTTTTGCACGTTATCCACCACTATTTTTCATATCTATAGTATCTTACAAAGGTGAGTACATCACTCACATTTTTGTAAATATTATATTATATATTTTCATGTGACAACACTGAAGAAATTACACTTTTCTTGTAAAGTAGTGAGTATACAGCTTGTATAACAGTGTAAATTTTCTGTCCCCTCAAAATAAAACACAAAGCCATTACGGTCTAAACGAATGGCAACACAAGTGACTACACCCTAAGTGAAAATGTCCAAATTGGGCCCAAAGTGTCAATATTTTGTGTGGCCACCATTATTTTCCAACACTGCCTTAACCCTCTTGGGCATTGAGTTCACCAGAGCTTCACAAGATGTCTCTGGAGTCCTCTTCCACTCCTCCATCTTCCATTTGAGGATGCCCCACAGATGCTCAATAGGGTTTAGGTTTGGAGACATGCTTGGCCAGTCCATCACCTTTATCCTCAGCTTCTTTAGCAAGGCAGTGGCTGTCTTGGAGGTGTGTTTGGGGTCGTTATAATATTGGAATACTGCCCTGTGGCTCAGTTTCAGGGGATAGTGCTCTGCTTCAGTATGTCACTTACATGTTTGTTAGCATTCATGGTTCCCTCAATGAACTGTAGCTCCCCAGTGCCGTCGGCCCTCATAGAGCCCCAGACCACTACAATCCCACCACCATGCTTGACTGTAGGCAAGATACACTTGTATTTGTACTCCTCACCTGGTTGCCGCCACACAAGCTTGACACCATCTGAACCAAATAAGTTTCTCTTGGTCTCCTCAGACCACAGGACATGGTTCCAGTAATCAATGTCCTTAGTCTGCTTGTCGTCAGCAAACTGTTTGTGGGGCTTTCTTGTGCAACATCTTAAGAAGAGGCTTTCTTCTGGGACGACAGCCATGCAGACCAATTTGATGCAGTGTGCGGCATATGATCTGAGCACTGACAGGTTGACCCCACCCCTTGAACCTCTGCAGCAATGCTGGCAGCACTCATCAGTCTATTTCCCAAAGACAACCTCTAAATATGACGCTGAGGAAGTGCAAGCAACTTCTTTGGTCGAGCATGCCGAGGCCTGTTCTGAGTTGAACCTGTCTTGTTAAACCTTTTCATGATCTTGGCCACTTTGCTACAGCTCAGTTTCAGGGTCTTGGCAATATTCTTATAGCTTTGGTCATCTTTATGTAGAGCAACAATTCTTTCTTTTTTAATCCTCAGAGAAAAGTTTATCTTTCATAACATGTTACACTCATATTTAGGGTGTAACATGTAGCATGTTATGAAAGAACAGGCCCCGCTCTCCCACGCTTCCACGCTTTGACAGCTAGCCCAACACCTTAGTGGCCATCCGCTTGTAGTTCTCAATAAACTATCACGGCACTGTGAGCGCTGTGGTAGTTCATTGATTTTTTCTTTCAGCATGTTTTGGCTTGCGTGTATGACGAATGAGGAAACTGATAGATCTGAAGAAGACCTGCATGGCATCATTGATCTGCTAATCGCTAGTACAATGCTTTACAGGCTCCTGCAGCAAAAAATAATAAATTAACATTTTTTTACAGCAAAAAAGTTGACATTTCTTTTTCTTTTTTTTTTTAAAGGTAAACTTATCCTTTAAAGTGGTTGTAAACCTCTGAAATTAAAAAATCAACACAGCATATCCCTCTAAAGTGTGTACTAGTTACCTTTTCTGCCACTGTGCTACGTGCTGGGTGTCCAGTGTGCTCCTGTTCCCTTAAGGGGGATTGGGCTGCCTCCAGGCCCACCTGCCCCTCATCTATCCATTGAATGCATGTGCTCCCACTCTGGAGACACTTCTAAATTCAGTAGCATTTAGGACTGCAAGCATACACAGGGTGCCGTGAAGAGGCCTTGCAGCTTACGCATGTGTTCGCAAATGCGTGCTAACTAATCCCATGTTTTTAATGCAGACTGTTGGACAAGCTAATTTGGTTGGTCAGCAGACTAGTTGGTGAGTTGAGCTATGGAATGTTCTGTTTTTGTCTTTTATGCTTTTGCACTTTCCATGTGCTCCTTGCTGTGAAAGCCAGTTATAGGTAGGGGAAGGTTGTTTCTAATCTATCTCTACTGTATCCATTTAAAAAAAGGTTTTGCCTTTAGTTAATTTTTCAAAGAGGAACTGAACTCAGGAAGCTTTGCCAAAAAATGTAAGCAGAAGGCAAAGAAATATTCACCGGTATTGCCTTTGTTCTCGCTACAGTTGATCCTACTTTCATTAGTGACTTACAATGCTTTGATCTGCATTGCATCTTATTGCAGAGGTGGCCATCTTGGTAGGGGCCGCCTTTTCTTCAAGCCAAAGCCGAACACTTTAGAGGCGCACAGCAATTGGGAGCACACAGGAGCTCAGTGGCAGCAGAAGGAAGTTAAATCTGGACAGGAAGGGCAGCGGAGGTGATGGAGGAGCTCAGCTATGAGGAAAGATTAGAAGAACTAAATCTATTCACTCTTGAGAAGAGGAGAATAAGGGGGCATATGATCAACATGTACAAATATATAAGAGGTCCATACAGTGAACTTAGTGTTGAGTTATGCACTTTACGGTCAACACTGAGGACAAGGGGGCACTCTTTACGTCTAGAGGAAAAGAGATTTCACCTCCAAATACGGAAAGGTTTTTTCACAGTAAGAGCTGTGAAAATGTGGAACAGACTCCCTCCAGAGGTGGTTCTGGCCAGCTCAGTAGATTGCTTTAACCACTTCCCGACCGCCTCATGTAGATATACGTCTGCAGAATGGCACGGACAGGCACATCAACGTACCTGTACGTACCTGCCTAGACGTGGGTCGGGGGTCCGATCGGGACCCCCCCCCCGCTACATGCGGCGGTCGGGTTCCCTCGGGGAGCGATCCGGGACGACGGCGCGGCTATTTGTTTATAGCCGCTCCGTCGCGATCGCTCCCCGGAGCTGAAGAACGGGGCAAATGGCAATCTCTAGGGCCTAATGGAGTCAGTGTTGGGCCTAACCATTTGCTAGCTGTGCCTGGAGTCAAGTTTTGTGCAGGAGAAGAGAGAGTGATAGTCTGCAAGCAAGTGCTGTGCAGGAGGAGTTGAAGAAGTGTAATGTACAAAGAGTTTACAGTGTACATAGTTCTGTCCCAAATGTAACATTCTATAATTCTTCTGGGCATCCCATATATTCCCATCCCTATCCAAGTTCAAATCCCTCAATAAAAATACAAAAACAAGCATATGGACTGTTCATTGACTCAAGGTGATTGAGAAGTGAATGCTGGGCTGGGCAGGGTAACAGGTGGACCACAACTTTAGAAAAGAAAGGAGGGCGCACCGACCTTGTGCATTACCACTTAAAATTTTTAATTGAAAACAGAATAAAAAGCAATGGTCCTACTCACAAAACAATTATAAGTAAGTGCTTTTCAGACAGCTGGACTGGACCTCACGGCACCTGCCAGTAGAACTTCAGACATTTGAATGGCTGATGCGTTTCTGGGGCGTACCCCCTTCTCCAAATCTTCTTCCTCTGACTTGCAGTCAATAGCGGTAGTGCTTTAGATCTCACAGTGCAGATATACTGTATAGCTATGGGGCTGTAGATACAGGAGTGCCTGCTTTTTTCCGGAATTCAAGACATAGGGTAAATCTTTAAGGGTACAGCATAGGCACAACATATCTAAATGTTCTCTACAACATAGCAATTTTTCACTTTTTGAGATCAGATCCACTTTAAAGCAGTATTAAACCCCAAAGCAAACATTTATTATATAACAACTTACCAATTCTTATACGTGATGGCTACATTTGTTTTGTTGTTTTTTTTTTTACCTGGTGATCTGGCCAGTAAGTCTGTTGTTTTTCAAAAGAACAAGCTTTCTTCCAGATGTATCAGTTTTCATGGATGAGACAAACCATTTATCACTGGAACGGGTGCTTAAAATGACTGGCTTTTATTTATTCATGTAAAACCCTTCATCCCAAAAGGAAAAAAAAAATTCTGTAACAGATTATAAAATGTAATCTGGAGTTTGGCTTTAATTAATTGGTGTATTTAAATTTGCTAGCACATCTAACGCTTCCCTCCACCCAGACTGACAATGCAACTGTCCAAAGGTGCTCCTGTGCTCATTCATCCTGAGTGGGTGCTCTCTAATGCAGGAGGTGTGTTACTGGCCATATCACCTGGTGAAAACAGGGGGGGGGGGGAATTAATGCAGCCACCACATCTAGTGATTGGTAAGCTGTAATATAATACATTTTTGGTTTTGGGTTTAATACCGCTTTAAGTCACAATACAGTAAATTGCATTTAAGTTTACATTCTGAGTTCATTAATTTTAGAACATATATTCTAAGTACTTTACCGTTGTCCCTAAAATCATGATCATTCTTTGAGATAGCACATTAATAATAAAAAAGCGATTGTAACAACAGACGTTCGGATTCCCTGTAAAGAACATTAGGTGGGTGTTTACTACCAGTAAATGTATGATTCAGAAAAGACATTTGATGAATCACATGCAGACCAGAGAAACCACACACAGAACAAGGGGCTTGTTTTACTGTATTCTCCATTGTGCAGTTTTTACTAAAAATACTATATGAGGTAAACCATCAGGCTTATACATCAACACACTGCAAAAGGTGTGATGGTTTGCAAAGCACCTGAAACATGCAATTGAGGTCCCTATTCCTGCAACTACGTTTGGCTTTTCACAGATCTGAGAGCCAAATTCTACACCCATCTTCTGGGCCTAATACAAAGGGTTGCCAAGATTGTCACCAGTCCCTCTTTAGAATGAATGTTCCTTATTTTGACCTAAATCATATTGTCCCATTTTCCCTAAGGCTAGGTTCACATCTATGCAGGTTTTAGTTGATGTGTTTTTTTTTTTTCTCCAAAAAGATTTTATTGTAGTTTTTTACAAGATATATAGAAAAATACCGAAAACTGAGGTACAGGTTTCATATACAATAAGCTCAATAGAAGCTAACAGGTTGCTAACACACAATTGTCTAGATAGAAGTCCGGACACCACTATATGGAACTCTATAATAACACAAGCAATATGCAAGACTCAAACATGTAGTGGCTTCTCTCTTTGAATGTGTGTCTTGGCTCACATTAACTCACTAGCACTCTCGGAGACAATCCGAGACACCGGACGAGGCCTATTCATAACAGTCCTGTATCACCCAATTCTGCTTCTCAGGATGGTAGTCCGAGGGCCAGGGCCAACCCACATGATCGGCACTGACCTCCAGACCCCTGACCATAAAGGGCTCAAACACGAGAGAAGAGAAAATAACATAAAAAGTAAGAGGTGGAAGAAGGAGGGGTAAGTGAAAAAAAGAGAGCAATAAAGGGGGGATTGACAAGAGGGGGGGGTGGTAACCCACCTGCTACCCCCACCATCTACTGTTTGCTGTTTACATCGACCAGGTCCTCCGGAGTTCTGGAATGAACCCTCTGAGATTACGTGTAGCCAGCTAATGAGTTACACCTTATGTTGTAACAGATCCTAATATGGTTGGGATTTTTTAAACGTGATCCACGCCTCCCAAATCGCCGAGAAGCTTGAGATTATGTCCCGTGAGGCGAATATCAGCTCCTCCATCGTTGCAATGCGGTCAACACGTGCCGCCCACTCTTTCATGGAAGGCGACCGTGCGGACCTCCAATGCACTGGTACGCACAGTCTAGCAGCGTTTATCAAATGTATCACTATTGACTTAAGATATACTTTTTGAGGGATTTTGGAGAGGTGCAAGAGATACTGTGCTGGTGTAAACTCCAGGGGTAGCGAAGAGACAGCAGTTGTCACCTCATGTACCTTGCGCCAGTATGGCTGAATAGCCGAGCATGTCGACCAATTGTGGAGAAAGGTGCCCACTTCTCGTTCACAATGCCAACAGTGCTCAGGCACCGTAGGAAAGATTCTATGGAGCACCTGTGGGGTCTTATACCATCTAGTTTTGAGTTTGTACCCATTCTCCTGTGTGCTAACATTTAGAGAGCCTTTGTGTATGAGTAAATGAATACGATCCCAACTGGCGTCCCCTATCTCCCTGTCCAAGGTCGACTCCCAATACGCATGATCCGCACTCAGAGAAGAATACGGCTCCCTGAACATGGAAGTATACAGCGCCGAAATCACAGGAGATTGGGGGGAGGAGCTTGAACAGAGAGATTCGAGCACCGTGGAGTTTCTCGCATAATCGACTACTTTCGCCGGGAGATCCAGAATTTTTTTTATTTGCCTGTAGGGCCAATAGGGGAAGGATTTAGTGGTAGACTGCGCCGCAAGCTCTTGTATCATCAGAAACTTACCCCTGTGAAAAAAGTGTTTTGCCTGCATACGTGCATGCGGCCATTCCGCTAAGAGGAAAGACTTCGATAAGCCCGGGGAGAAGTCCGGATTATTTCTGACGGGGTAATCGGACAGTCAAACCCAGGGTATCAAGCCAAGTTCAGTTCCCACAATCAGACTCTCAAGATTCACCCAGCTTTTACAGCGGGTATGCACATTCCAATCTACCACCCTCGACATATGAACCGCCCAATAATACCGCTGCAGGTCTGGGAGCCCTATTCCACCTTTTGCTTTGGGCAAAACTAATTTCTCCCAGCTGATACGGACCGACTTTGCCCCCCACAGGAAGGATCTACACATTTTCCTATAAGCTGCAAAAAAGGATAGCGGTAGGCGAATCGGGACTGTCTGCATCTTGTATAGCAGGCGGGGTAGAACCGTCATCTTTAAAATAGACGCCCTTCCAAACCATGAAAGGGTGGGTACATCCCACTTCAGGAGATCCTGCTGTATGAGCTTCAGTTCAGACAGGAAATTCGTGTCATACAATGCCACCAATTTACTGGGAATCTGGATACCAAGATAAGTGATAGCCTCCTTTTCCCATTTAAACAGGAAGTTAGTCTGGCACTGCCGCATCAGGTCATTCGGTAATGAGATGTTTAGCGCATACGATTTTGACAGATTGATTTTTAATTTTGAAATACGTCGGAAAAGGTCCAGAACAGGCATGAGATTGGGTAGGGATGTCATTCGGGAGAAAAGAAAGCGCAGGATGCCGTCTGCAAAGGCCGCAATCTTGTATTCCTTTTGGTGGACTTCTATGCCTTTTATATCTGGATTAGCCCAAATGCATCGCAATAGCGGTTCCAGGGTAAGAATATAAAGGAGTGGCGAGAGCGGGCACCCTTGCCTAGTTCCGTTATGGATGGGGAAGGCGTCCGACAAGTGACTGACTCTAGCTCGCGGGTTCACATAGAGTGCGCCTATATAGGCTCGCATACGGCTTCCCAAGCCCAGAGCCACTAGCACTGCTTCCATGTAGTTCCAGGCCACTCGATCGAACGCCTTCTCCGTGTCCATCGCCAGGAAGAAACCCTCTCGGTTGAAGGAGGAGAGCCAATAGTGAAGATTCAGAGCTTTTATGGTGTTGTTCCTGGCTTCCCTGTCAGGGACAAAACCAACCTGGTCCAAGCCTATCCAAGCGGGTACATGATATGCCAGGCGGGTAGCCCAAATTTTTGAAAAAAGCTTGACGTCCACATTCAAAAGGGATATCGACCTGTAGTTAGCAACACTTGGACCTTTATTGTCTTTGGGGATCACCGAGATGTATGCTTCTCGTAGGGTGTCTGAGTGGCAGAGGTCAGTGGCCAGAGTATTAAAGGCTTTGAGAAAGTGTGGGGGTAAGAGATCTGGAAAGCATTTATAGTATTGCGCCGAGAAGCCATCTGGTCCAGGACATTTGCCCGGTTTTGTAGCTTTCAGGGCTTCCGTCCATTCCTCGGAGGACAACGGGGCTTCTAATGCAGTCCAATCAGGCTCCGACAGGGCCCCCGGGCTGTAGGCGTTAAGAAAGTCCCGTATCAGTTGGGAGCGGGTCTCAGCCGTCTCTGGGTTCTGGTTCTGGGACTCCCCTTTAAGATTGTAGAGTTTGCTGTAAAAGTCACGGAATTGACGTGCAATGTCTTCATTTCTGGAGAAGATCGTCCCTGCCGAGTCAGTCACATGGTGTATCGTGTGTGCTAGAGTATGCTTCTGCGTGAATCTGGCTAATAGTTTGCCTGGTTTGTTCCCCTGTTCGTAAAACATTTTGTGAGACAATATATGTCTCCTTCGCGCCCTCTTATAGAGTTCTTCCAACAGCAAAGCTCACGTATCTGCTAGTTCTGTGGCTATCTGGATAGCCTGGGAGAGCTTATGTTGGGCCTCAAGCTGAGAGATCTTTTTAGAAAGGGACAGTATTGATGCTTGGTGTTCTCTTTTTTACAAGCTGCAATAGCAAGCAGATGACCCCGTATAACGCATTTATGGGCCTCCCACTGTGTCATGGGAGACACCTCATGTGTGCCGTTGTGGGAAAAATAGTCTCCAGGTCTTAAAGGACTCCGCTTTCTGTGGCAACCGTAAGATTAAGGTGATCGGATGGTGATCGGAGAGGACCATATTTTCAATGGTCGCATCTGCCAGGTATGTCAAGTCCGATTGACGGATAAACAGATAATTCAGCCTCGAATAGCGATTGTGAGGTGACGAAAAGAATGTGTAATCCCTCTCGCGGGGGTTGAGATTACGCCACGTATCGTGTAGTGTGAGCGACGCAAGTTGAAGTTTCACCTGTCTTAGTGCTGAGAAAGGGAAAGAGGAGGTGCCTATAGAGGTATCCAACAGCGGGTCCAGTGCCATGTTAAAGTCCCCACCCAGAATTGATAGGCCCTCGTGAAAGGAATTGAGTTTCAAAAGGACCTCTCTCAGGAAAGACACCCGGTTGGAGTTGGGACAGTAAACATTCGCTAAAGTCACCCGTTTGTCTCTCCAAGTACCTTTTAGAAAGATGAACCTGCCCTCAGGGTCTAACATCTGGTCCGCAAGGTGAAACAAGAGTGACTTGGTCATCAAAATGGAAACCCCCTTCGTTTTGGAGTCAGCACAGGTCGCATGATAGGCATCAGGGAAACGCTTGTTAACAAGTCAGGGGATAGACCCCGTTTTAAAGTGGGTCTCCTGAAGGAAAAAAAATTGTGCTTTACATCGATGAGCTTCCGCTAAGACACTGCTACGCTTTTCTGGCACATTGATGCCCTTAGCATTCAAAGAATACACTTTAAGCGACAGAGGAGCTGATACGTGCACTGTAGAAGCCATGAGGTGCTGATGCTAGCGTGCGTGGAACGCGCACGATAAATGGAGACAGAGGGGATTCACAGGGAGGGGAGAAAAACGCAGAAATAATAATAATAATAATAATAATAATAAAAAAAAGGTGAATTTCAGAGAAGATCAGAAAAAGAAAGAAAGAAGGAAGAGGTGCGGCTAGCGTCTCTGTAAGCCCTGCAGGTGTGTCCAGAAATGGATGGAAATCCTCACCTGTGTATGATGTGTAACACCAACGCAGGTAACGTGAGAGATATACCGGGGGGAGGGTGTAGTCCGGCTACTCCACCACTAAGAAATCAAGGGGTATGGGGAAAGGGAAAGACGGTAACATTCAAAGGGGGAACTTGCCTCCTTGAGGTGGAGAAGAGGTCTAACACTAGGGAAGAAACCCACACATCTACCACCCAGATACTCCTGGGGAGAAGTTTTGCAACTAAGGGACAATTCCAAACTAATGAAGGACCCGTTGAAATCCTATGCAGACCCGCCTAAGGTGGGTGATCCCGCCCCCACTTAGGCC
Organism: Rana temporaria; assembly: GCF_905171775.1. Taxonomy (NCBI): domain Eukaryota; kingdom Metazoa; phylum Chordata; class Amphibia; order Anura; family Ranidae; genus Rana; species Rana temporaria. Next base: position 76,097,632 of record NC_053489.1, read on the forward strand.
CCATACACACGATAGAATTTATCCCCGAATACGGTCCAGCGGACCATTTCCGCGGATAAATCCTCTCGTGGATTTCGGCGGATTTTCATGCGATGGTGTGTACTCACCATCGCAATGAAATCCGCGCCGAAATCCTCTGGCGATGACGTGTCGCGCCGTCGCCGCGATAATGACGCGGCGACGTGCGCGACGCTGTCATATAAGGAATTCCACGCATGCGTCAAATCATTACGACGCATGCGGGGGATCCCTTCGGACGGATGGATTCGGTGAGTCTGTACAGACCAGCGGATCCATCCGTTGGGATGGACTCCAGCAGATGGATATGTTCTGCATGTCAGCAAATATCCGATCTGCTGGAATCCATCCCAGGGGAGATATATCCGCGGAAAAAGATCCGCTGGCGTGTACACACCATAGGATCTATCCGCTGAAACACATTTGCTGGGATTTACCTGCGGATGGATTCTATGGTGTGTACGGGGCCTTAGAAGCACCCCTATTCCTCTATTGCATATCCAGGTAGAGAACGCTTCTGTAACCTATGCCAGAAACCGTAAGGGATCCGAAATGACTAACAACATTTTATAATAGCAATAATAGCAATAACAACAAAACCCAGACCCAGAACCCCCCACCTTCCGAAGCTTCCAGTACCCAGATCACGGTGCAACCCGCAAGCTCTAGGCAATGGAAACTCACGAGATTCAGGGTGGCACCCTGATTTAGGATGGCATCCAACTGTTCATCAGAAGAGCAGAGCGCCCACCTGACACAACCGCACATTTAAAATAAACATAAAAGTACATAACAAAAGATCAAGAAGCACAAGTGTAAATCCAAACATTTTGTGGAAACAATGAAGATACTGGGCTGGGCTATACATGGTATAAACACTCCACTTTCCAACCTTGCACTCCCTCCCCCACCCTCCTGTAATGCTCCCTACCCCCCCTAAGAGGGAGGGGGAGGGGAGACCCTCCCTGGTGAGGACCCCTCAGCTATGACATGACCGGGGAGGGAATGTGGGAGGCCTTAAGCAGAAATATAATCTCACAAGACCGCAGGGGTCAATAAAGTAATGTCCATCTGGAGCCACAGGTACTGTGAGTGCCTAGGAAAAAAAAGGGGGACAAAAAAAAAAGAAAAAAAGGGGGAAGGGGAGGGAACAAATATGCGGATGGAGAGGTCGGTGACTTAGCTACAGTTATCAGCCCAGCATGGCTAGCCCCAAGAAACGGTGCTGGAGAGAAGGGCACACAGTCAATGTTCAGCAGCCAGCTTGCGTCTCAGAGGTTCTGTCGTGGGATCACAGGCAACACCCAGGGTATCATTTGTACACGTGGCCCACATGCTGCCCTTTGCAACCTTAGCGGCGGAATACCTGAGGCCCGCGCACGTAGGAGGGACAAGCTTCTCCTCCTAACAATCACCCCTTATTCGGGCTAGGTTGTCAGTCCGCTTACTGGGATTTCAGGAGTTGACATGGAACTGTTCGGGGAAGAACAACAACAACCGCTTCCCCATTTCAGACAACTACCCAAGGGACTTGGCTGTAAGGAATGAGAGTCACTCGACCTCGGGGGGGCACATCAAGTTCACAGAGCTCTTAACCCGGCACAGGGGAACTGAATGCTGTCTTTGTGGGTATGGCCTGCCGCTTGCGCAGCAAAAAAAAAAAAAAAAAACAATGTGAAGGCCCCAGAGTCATAGTCAGACAAGAAACGGTGTTATGAACAGCTCACCAAACCATTGAGTCCACAGCTAAGGATCCATTCTGCGCCGAACGGACGAGGGTGACGCCCGTGGATGTGCTTTCGTTTCCATGTCTCCATGATACCTTGACGGGGAGTCGGCAGACGGTCTGCAGTGTCTCTGGCAAAGTCTTTGCGACTTTGGAGTGTCATCGGGTTGTGTAGGGATCCAGGGGTCCGGTTGCATGAATGCACTATACCAGTCCAGGACGTCCGTCAACGGGATGCCCGGGGCATCACAGAAAGGGCGCATGTCAGCAGGGGTTCTCAGCTACGCCGTACGATTGCCAGCAGTTGCCTGTAGGCAGAAGGGGAATTTCCACCTATAAGCGATGTGTCTATCGCACAGAACATACAGGAGGGGACGCAGATCTCTCCTATGCTGTAGGGTGATTGCAGATAGGTCTTGGAACAACTGTATGCGCGCACCATCATGTTCCAGTCGTTCATGGTGGCATGCCAAGCGCAGTATGTCCTTCTGTGTAAAACTAACCAGACAACATACCATATCTCTGGGGGGGTCAGTATCTCTGCCTCTCGGTCTAAGGGCTCTGTGGCATCTCTCCATCTCCACAGGGGCATCAGGCGGCTGTCCAAGGAGGGTATTAAAGATGGCCCAGACCACAGATTGTAATTGGGATCCCTCCACCGCTTCTGGAACGCCCCTCACCCGCAAGTTGCACCTGTGACCCCTGTTGTCTAAATCCTCCATATGTCTGTGCATGTCAATTAGGTGCTGGCCATGTACACTGACGACTTTCTTCACTTTCTGGATGGCTGTACCGTGGGTCATGGCGGCGGCCTCCACATGCTCCAGGCGTGAGGCTACAGCTCTAATTTCAGCCTTAAGTTCAGTCACTGCAGCAAACAAGGAGTTCTTGATGTCCTGTGCCACAAGCTGGAGATCTGACATGCACAGCGGGGGAGCGGTGTGCTGGGTGGACTGACTTGCAAAGGGACCAGTGTACCCTTGGATACCGCAGTGTCGGCGGTAGTGGCATAGCTCACCTCAGGCAAGTCCGAGGCTTGAGATGCGGCCTGCATGTCCCTGTGTTGTGTCCAAAACATTGCCGGTATGTTCCGGTTGAGCTGAGTGGCCGGGTCCTGTTGTGACCGGGTGGTCGAGGAGCTCCTCCCGGTCATCTCTGTAGGCAAGTGGAGGGATTGTCCCGCTAATGAAAGGCAAGCAGGAGCACTAGATGGCGGAGCTCACGAGTCAAGCTGCCATCTTCCTCCGGTGCTAGGCCACGCCCCTAGTTGATGTGTTTTTCCTAACCCTAGCCTAAGGGCTATGGTTGGAGTCAAGGGCTATGGTTAGAGTTAAGGGCTAGGGTTAGAGTTAAGGGCTAGGGTTAGGGTTAAATGTAACGCCACAATGCTAACATTTAACCCTAACCCTAGCCCTTAACCCTAACCCTAGCCCCTAACTCTAACCCTAGCCCTTAACTCTAACCCTAGCCCTTAACCCTAGCCCTGCGGTGTTACGCCCCAATTTCAGCCTTAAGTTCAGTCACTGCAGCAAACAAGGAGTTCTTGATGTCCTGTGCCACAAGCTGGAGATCTGACATGCACAGCGGGGGAGCGGTGTGCTGGGTGGACTGACTTGCAAAGGGACCAGTGTACCCTTGGATACCGCAGTGTCGGCGGTAGTGGCATAGCTCACCTCAGGCAAGTCCGAGGCTTGAGATGCGGCCTGCATGTCCCTGTGTTGTGTCCAAAACATTGCCGGTATGTTCCGGTTGAGCTGAGTGGCCGGGTCCTGTTGTGACCGGGTGGTCGAGGAGCTCCTCCCGGTCATCTCTGTAGGCAAGTGGAGGGATTGTCCCGCTAATGAAAGGCAAGCAGGAGCACTAGATGGCGGAGCTCACGAGTCAAGCTGCCATCTTCCTCCGGTGCTAGGCCACGCCCCTAGTTGATGTGTTTTTCCTAACCCTAGCCTAAGGGCTATGGTTGGAGTCAAGGGCTATGGTTAGAGTTAAGGGCTAGGGTTAGAGTTAAGGGCTAGGGTTAGGGTTAAATGTAACGCCACAATGCTAACATTTAACCCTAACCCTAGCCCTTAACCCTAACCCTAGCCCCTAACTCTAACCCTAGCCCTTAACTCTAACCCTAGCCCTTAACCCTAGCCCTGCGGTGTTACGCCCCAATTTCTTTTTTAAACCAGCAGCTACACATACTAAAGCTGCTGGCTTTTAATAAATGGACACTTACCTGTCCTGGAGTCCAGTGATGTTGGCACCCACAGCTTATGTTTCCATCAGCTGTTGGGTGCTTCCGCCGCCATTGCGGGTAAGGGTACCCGGCAGTGTAGCCTTCCGGCTTCACTCTGGGAACCCTACTGTGCATGTGCTCCTCTCTCCTACTGGCCCGGCAGCCGGGGGAGGGTGGAGGGAGCCCCACGCTGATGTCACGAGCCGTGGCCCGGACTCACGGAAGTGGGAAAGGATACCTTGACATTGCATGTCGCATTAGCCTCACATGGCAGATGCGAGGCTAATGTGATAACTATTTTGCCTGTCCCACCTCCCTAATGTGGGAAATGGCTAATGTGATTTCTATCTTGCCCTAGTGCTTATCTAAAGTTTCCATAAATACATGTCAGCATCAATGGAACCTATCTCCTATCATAGCCTAATACAATTACAGGTCCCTGTGCAAAAGATTCTACAAGTATGTTCTTGTCTGTTTGTTCCTTCCAGATTGTGTGTGTGTTGGTTCACCATTTATGGCTAATGGAAGCAGTTTATGAGCGTTAAAATAATGCATATCATAAAAGAATCCTGGAGAGTTTGTATCAAGTTTATAATGAAAAAGGCTGAAAACTGTTCCCAGTGTTACAGCTACAGTCCCCAAGTTACTAAAAATAAACTCTTTCAATCAATATTTACTATTTTTAATCTTTACGCTGCTAACATTAGTAAAAACTTGTATTTCCCTGAAAATAAGATTGGGTCTTATATATATTTTGGCTACAAAAAAACACACTAGGGCTTATTTTCAGGGGTGTCTTATTTATTTACGATTTGCATAATAGTCTACATTTATTTAAATACAGTAATGTCATTTTCTTTTGGAAAAAAAAATCCTGATCCTTTAAAGCAGTGGTCATCAACCCTGTCCTCAGGGCCCACTAACAGGCCAAGTTTGCAAGATAACTGAAATAAATCACAGGTGATATCATTTGCTGCTCAGTGATTGCAGTATTCTAGTGTGCATCTCCCCAAGGTAATACATAAAACCTGGCCTGTTAGTGGGCCCTGAGGACAGGGTTGATGACCGCTGCTTTAAAGCATGATAGACAGTGCAGTGCTTGTTCTGTCATTTACCCCTCTCTATGTGGGGAAAAAAAAAGTTTTAAAAAAAGTTCCTGTGAGTTCTCTCCCCCTGTGAGCTCAGGAGTCAGCATTATGACATTCAGTAATCCCAAAACCTTGGTTAAAGTCCTTGTAAAATTATGTAATCCGCTCTATGAAAAGATTGTATAATGTTCAGTGTGTCTCCCTGTGTAAGTTTATTGTGAAAAAAAAAATTACCTTCCCTGCTGACATCGCTTCCCCGCTCCGAGCACTGCAGAGGGAGGGGCCGCTGACGAGAAGATCTCCGGCGGGTAACATGAGCGATCAGTGGCGCTGTAAATAAGGTATTTTCCACAATAAAGTCACACAAGGAGACACACTGCACATTATTTAACCTTTTTACAAAATGGATTACATGTTTTTACAAGGACTTTAACTAGGGCTTCTATTCTGGGTAGGGTTTATATTGCAGCCATCCCCAAAAATCATGCTAGGTTTTATTTCCAGGGAAACAGGGTAAATATGAAGGTATATTATATTTAGTTGTTTTTTGTTGCTTCCCAGTTTCTGGCCTAGGCCAAAATGATACCATACATCCCAGGAGTCCTCATGGGCCATTTTTCCATCTGTCCAGGAGGTGTGTGTTTGTGTGTGTGTGTATGTGGTTGGGGGGGGGGGGTGCTTTCTCAGCTAAGTATTCGCTCTTACCTGCATGCCCAATCTAAGGGCAGATGGATTCCAGGAAGTATATGGTACGTGTCAGTATATACAGTTTTATTGGGAAATGATACAATAAACACTGTAAAAATTTGAAAATTCTCCACAAAAAGTTTAAAGTGTACATTGACTAAAAATAAATAGACATCTGCACTGCTAAAAATGCATTCATTTTAGTTTTTGTATCATAATTTTTTTTTTCAATATTCTAAAATTCGGAAATTCAAAAATCAGAAATTCTAAAATTCGGGAATTCGGGAATATGAATATTCAAAAATTCAAAAATCTGAGTTTCGAAAATTCGAAAATCTGAAAATAAGAATGAAAATTCAAGTCAGAAAATTCTAAAATCCAAAATAAGAACTAAGGGCCATATTCTGAGTAAAGTTATGATGGAGTAACTCAGGATACTCCATCGTAACTCCCTTTTTTGACCCGTGTATCTATGCTCCTGATTCTTAGAATCATTTTTGCATAGATACACTTAAGATCCGCCATCTGTAAGTCACTTACACTGGCGGATCTTAAATGCAATGACGCCGGCCGCCGCTAGATGGCATTTACATGAAGGAGTCATTTGCAAATGCAAATGATCCTTCTACGCCGATTCACGAACGAGTTCGCGTCGCGTAACCGTCGCTAACGTCGTTTGCGTAAGCGGAAACTTACCCCTGCTATATGAGGGGTAAGTTTCCGCAAGTCTCGCGTAGGCCATGTTACGGATGGCGTCGGGTCCCCGTCGTGTTTTTTCGTCGGATACGTCGTTTACGTAAGTCGTTCTTGAATACGACTTTACGTCAATGACGCACACGTCGGCGTCATTGACGTTTTCTGCCGAGAACTGGAGCATGCGCACTGGGCTTTTTGCAGCCCGGCGCATGCCCAGTTCTTTTGTATCGGGGGCGCGCTTCATTTGAATAGAAGCCGCCCCCTTGGAGATCCGCCAGGCTACGCCGGGACACTTACACTCCGCTGTCCCAACTTATGGAGCAAGTGGTTGGGGAATACAACACCTGCTCCAGTAAGTTGGGACAGCGGAGTGTAAGTGCCCTAAGCGAAGCAGGCGGATATTTACTCAGAATATGGCCCTAACTAACTAATAATAACTGACTATTAAATTATAGGTATTAGAATTTCCTTTCAATAATTTGGCTGTTAGTGGACGTAACTAATACGAATTTATCAAATGGAACGTAACAAATTATTCGTAAGAATAATAATAATAATAAAACTATTTTATTATTATTATTTATTATGATTAATTCGGTACTCGCGCGTCTTCTGGTGGCTTTCCTGGGCAAAGCCGTATATATACGGGATTTCGCCCAGCCATTCTGCCGCAGTATATCTGCGTGAGTCCCTGGGTCCCTGGCTTAATACCCACTGAATTTTCTCAATTATTCACCGTCCCCGGTTGGTGAAAATGCTGCTTCGGTACTTGCTTCAGTTACTCACTGTGGTCCCTGGTAATAGGTTGATTGGTCCCTTAGTGGCGACAGATTCCCTTCTACCTCTGACCACGACAGGGTCTCCAGCCAGTAGAGCCGTCACTTCTGGTTGGACTGCAAGCCGCAGTCCCAACCCTGCGCTGCCCTCTTGCTTCTGGATAGGACCTCAGACAGCCTAGCAGCCAGATGTGCCCGGGATAGACCCAAGAGCCTAGCAGCCCAGGGCAACTCGACACACGTACACCCAGACAGCCGTCCAGGTGGCACAGAACATAGATCACTTAAATCCACCTAAATATATAGGTTCTCCCAGCAGGCCAAGGGATCCAAGAAAACCCCTGCCTGTTGTATGAGATACCCATATACCCATAACTTGACCTTGCGTTGCCCTACTCGTATCTAGTACCACCAGGTACACAAATATACAGATTCTAGCAGGCCAAGGGATCCAAGAAAACTCCTGCCTGTTGGCTGAGATACCCATTTACCCATAACTTGACATTGCGTTGCCCTACTTGTATCTAGTACCACCAGGTACACAGCCAACTAGTGGTAGAAGAGAAAAGTGCAACAAAGCCAAACGTTGGGAGAAATCAATGGATCTCTAACAATTAGCCAAGATGACTAATCCTGGCAAGTACATTTTGAGGATCAACCCTGACTTAACTCCAGGGTGCTACATTATTAAATACTTATGTCTGTAGATAATATGGGGGTCGGGCTCTTTCTGTTATTTACAAAGAAAATGAGATGGTAGGAATCTGTCTGCCTTTCTTTTGCAGGGAAGAAAATAAAAGTTAGGATGTGGGGCATAAATAAAGGGGTTGTCAAGTCTATTCCCCTCCCAGCAAATATTTCTGAAGATTAATAGTAATGGCACAAAAATAGAAAAAGAGAACCTGGGTTCCTCGACTTGGATCTGCATCCTGATTTCAGAGCTAAAAAAAAATTCTGCTTAGAACCTTTGTCTTTGATAAATGCAATGATGTTTTGATGAATGGCTCCTGCTATTATCGGATTTGGCTCTATGTACATAGCAGCTTTCCTGCTCTCAGGATTCAGATGTTCAGAACAGTCTGTGCAATTTTGTATTGGCATGAACATTATCTTAAAAACTCTGTTCTGTGTAGCTTTACAAAATCTCAGCCTGCCAAAAGCATATCTGAAAATGCTACCACCAAATTAGCAATATATCACTCACCAGATACTTATTGCGGGATCAGTGACTCCATAGAAGAAATTCACTGGCCCGAAATAGGAACTTTCACCTGTTTTACTGATATTTTGCAGAATGAGTTTGATGGAGTATACAACATTCTGCCAAATTGTGATGATGAATGTTTCATTTTTCCAGCTGAATGACCAACAAAACAGGTGTGTGGATAGCCTGAAGACTTTAACGTAGGGATCAATGAGAGAGATGTTCAGCTTTGTAAAGGTGATGATACACATGTGCTGATAAAAGTGTACCTATATTTTCCAGCTTTAGCTGGCTATACAGTTACATAGTAGGTGAGGTTGAAAAAAGACACACGTCCATCAAGTCCAACCTATGTGTGTGATTATATGTCAGTATTACATTGTACGCCTGTGGAAGAGAAATTCCACATCCTTGCCGCTCTTACAGTAAAGAACCCTCTACGTAGTTTAAGGTTAAACCTCTTTTCTTTTTATTTGGCTGATTAAAAAAAACTGAACAGATTCCCCCATCCACCCAAGCTAGGTTGATTGAGGAATCCTTTCCACTATGTTATTGTATTCTGATAGCAAGTCTCCTCCGGTGTGAGAATATACTGATCAGGATACAGCGCTGATCGCAGACAAATTTTCCAACAAGCCGGATTGTGAGATGTTGACCATTGGTTTTACTTCTCTGGAACGGGAATGACCATAGATGGACCGAAATTCAGTCCATTTAGGTCCAGATTTAAAGTGAACCTGATGGCACTGCCGATTTGGTTGTTAATGGTGTAGGCCTTCTCTTGCAGTGATGTGAGGTCAGCTGATGGAACCAGTGAAATTTCTGGAAGTTTCCAGTTCCTGTCATCAGAACAGAATTCAGCAGTGTGGGTGGCAAGAGCGGTAAGTATTTTTTCTTTTACAGGTATTGCCCTGATTCAAAATATTTGTTTATATGATAGTATCAGTTTAAAGTGGTTTTAAACTTTAAACATGAAAAATTAATAAAACATATCCTTGTATAGTGTGTAAAAACCTCAATCCAAAGCACCAAGCCCGCAATGTCCCCATCTTCCTTGCTTGCAGCGAGCGTCCATTCTTCACCCCTCTTCCTTCTGGGGGCACAAACTCCGGCTCTGTGACTGGCCGGAGTCACGTGACATCACTCCCTCAATCCAAAGCACCAAGCAACATTTCTCTCCAATGTCTCTTCCCTCAGCTATCTGCATGGGTGATAAGTAATATTCTATGCTGAGTTCATAGCCTCCTGGCAGATGGCTGGATCCCAACTAGCACACAGCTTGCTACATGGCCTTAGTACATTTAGTACGTGAACCAAGTGGCATGGGCAGGCTGGATCACGTACATGTATGTTTTTCTGGGTTAGGGGTGCACATGCTCGTGTCCCCTACTAATCCAAGCTGTCACTGACTGCAGCGGGATTTTGTCAGCAGGTCCTGGCCAATGATTTATGGCTGAGACCTGCTGGTCAGCTATAGCCAATCACAGCAAAAAGCCCTGTGTTTACATACACACAGAGCTCTGTACACAGATCAGCAATCTGTCGGTTTCTTCTTCCTGCAAAACAGATCTGTTAGTAAAATCAGCACATAATACACATTGTTAGGCACACAGTTAAAGAGGAAGTAAACCCTGATGGGTTTTACTTCCTCTTTGTTTCCCTGCAAAGGTAAAGTATAATGGTCTACTATGCATCGCATAGTAGCCCATTATGTGACACTTACCTGCAAGAGAATCCTGCGATGTCCCCATCTTCCTTGCTTGCAGCGAGCATCCATTATTCACCCCTCCTTCTTGGGGCACAAACTCCGGCTCTGTGACTGGCCGGAGTCGCGTGACATCACTCCTGGGCATGCGTACGGGAGCCGCCAGTCACGCCATGACCCCAGCTTGAAATGTCACAGTGTGCCCTTTCAAGGTGGTACATGCGCAGAAGACTGCATCGTTTGGGGACATTGCAAATATCTCCTAAACCATGTAGGTTTAAGAGATATTTCAAGCGCCTACAGGTAAGGTCAGGACTCTGTGTAGGCCAGCCAAGTTCCTCCACCCCAAACTCGCTCCTCCATGTCATTATGAACCTTGGAGGTAGGAAGGCTGCCGCTCCAGGTGAGCACACTAGAACAATCAATGTCCACTCAGAAACCAATGGGTGCAGGCAATGCACGGGATATGCAAAAGAGGAAAGATATGGACAGCCGCACTCCAATTTCTTAAAAAAAGTGCCCTTTATTGGGTAAAGGAAAAATGCACTACAGGTATCAGCACACAGTGGGAAAAACAGCTGACGCGTTGATGCTTAGTAATGGCTACAAATGAAAATAAAAAGTAACCAATATATACACACACAATGGTTTATACTCAATTTGACCCGCCCAGCATCTGATTGGCTCCGGCAAATTGCCGTTATGCAAAACACATGCGGGGGGGGGGGGGGGGGAAGAAAAAGTGAAAAAGAATACACACACAACAATATATATATGCATTGTACAGGGCAACAATAAATGTTCCCAAAAGAATGACATTTTATGCATAAAAATAAAAATAAATATAAAATGAAATGACAATAAAAACATAATATATAATATATACGTGTGGCCCAAGAAAAGGGAGTAATAAGTATACATGTGGGTTTGAAAAAAATATGTGAATAATAATGTGTCATGGTGAAAAGATATAAGTAAATATATATATATATATATATATATATATATATATATATATATATATATATATGTATGTGTTATACAAAAAAGTGATAAGAATCTCGACATGTGTACCTCAATAATGTGAGATGCGCGAGAAGTGAAAAAACTCATATGTTTAGCATAGGAAAGTAAATAAAGTGTTTTATTATGTTATGCTACATAAAACATGTGGATCCTTATCGTGGAGCATGTGATGTCATTTTGTCTTAAAGCAAGGACAAAATCGTGTGGGCAAAGCAACAAATCACATTATGCGTTATAATGTAGCAGAGTATGAGTGAATAAATGTAAAAAATGTGAAAGTACATGTAAACGTATGTATAAAGTATAAAAATAACAAGTGGCTCATTATATAAATGCAAGATGATGGTGGTAATAATGTATAATAAAGGAAAAAAGTAAAAAAGTAAAAGTAACAAGTTTTCAAAAAGTTCATTATGAACCTTGCTTTGTGTACTGGTGCGCAGTCATATTGGAACAGGAAGGGGTCATCCCCAAATTGTTCCCACACAGTTGGGAGCATGAAATTGTCCAAAATGTCTTGGTTTGCTGATGCCATAAGAGTTCCCTTCACTGGAACTAAAGGACCAAGCCCAAAACCTGAGAAAACAATCCCACACCATAATCGCCCCTCCACCAAATGCTTTGGATCAGGGCACAAAGCAAGGTCCATAAAGACATGGATGAGAGAGTTTGGGGTTGCACAGAAAAAAACTTTAATGCTGCCTACACACGGTCAGAATTTCCAACAAAAAATATTCAATGTGAGCTTGTTGTCGGAAAATCCGACCATGTGTATGCTCCATTCGACATTTGCTGTTGGAATTTCCGACAACAAAAATTTGAGAGCTGGTTCTCAAATTTTCCGACAAGAAAAGTTGTGTACACAATTCAACGCACAAAAATTCTACGCATGCTCGGAATCAATTTGACGCATGCTAGGAATCATTGAACTTAATTTTTCTTGGCTCGTTGTAGTGTTGTACGTCACTGCGTTCTTGACGTTCGCAATTTCCAACAACAATTGTGTGACCGTGAGTATGCAAGACATCCGTTGGAAATGTATCCATGGTTCTGTTGTCGGAATGTCCGATTGACTGTACGCGCCATTAGAGTGTACCCGGCATGAGACTGGGATGCCATTAAAGTTTATGTACATGTAAAGGCAGGTGTCCCAATACTTTTGACAATATAGTGTAAGTGTGCATTGATAAATCCTACAGGACTTGATCGAGAGAGCCATCATAAAAAACTAATTACAAACACTTTTCTCAATTTTACTCATCTCTATAGAACAGTAACATTTCTTGAGGAAGGACATAGAGAATGAAATAAGTTTAGAGGGGCGATAGTCCCCTCAGTAAGGAAAGCTGGAAGATATGCAAAACTTTCTTTTGAATTTGACTTCTGTGCATACTACAGCCAGCACTAGTAAAAATATCCTGTTCATGTCTGAGTTTAAAGGAAAAATACTTTGAAAAAGAATTTCCAGGAGCAGAAGGAAACTCGCTGTCAAGGGGCGCGAGAGATGCTCTGTTGAACAACAGCTTCCCAATTGGTAAAATCCTGTTTGTAGCAGACACAACAGAAAACAGGAAATATTTACTGGCTTTGCAGGTGTCAGGAAATACCCTCAGAACAATCTGGTGACCTCAACAGCTTGATATGGTATGTGGAGACTGTGCAGGTGTTATTAATATTTCCTTATTGTGTGTTCTTTGGCTGCAGTTTGTCGTTTCTGTGCGCTGTATAAAAGACGATTACATTTTCCCACAAAGTTTATTAGCGATAGTGTTGACAAAGAATATTCTTAGGGCAATGATTAATACTTGTTATTCCAAAACAGTTTTTAATAACTTCCCTTGAAATTTCAAATATGTATAGTTATCTAAAAATAGAAATTATCAGAATTTAATATGTGAGTTGCATATATAGATGCACTTGTATGTCTATAAGTATATTCATTCTAAGGTATTCTTATTGTTGGATACATTTGATGGATACAGTAGTGAAGCCGGGTCATAGAAAAGAACCACAGAAGGATAATATAGGACTGGTTCCAGTAGCTATGGTACATTGAAAAAGTTTCAGCAAACAGGCTGCTGGACAGGAAAGTATAATGCTGCTTTATTCATGAGGCATTTCAATGGTAATTTAGTTAACCCCTTGACAGTGTCACTTTAACTACTTGCCCACTGGCCACTTTCTCCCCTTTCCTGGCCAGGCCAATTTTCAACTTTCAGCGCTGTGAAACTTTGAATGACAATTGCACTGTCATGCAACACTGTACTCGTATAAAATTTGTATTATTTTTTCACACAAATAAAGTTTTCTTTTGGTGGTATTTATTCAATACTGGTGTTTTTATTTTTTTGACAAACAAATGAAAAAATACCTAACATTTTGAATAAAAAATGTTTTTCCTAGTTTCTGTTATAAAATGTTGCAAACAGGTAATTTTTCTCTGGCACTGATGTGAGCTGATAAGGCTGCACTGATGGGCACTGATGAGGCTGCACTGATGGGCACTGATAGGCTGCACTGATGGGCTTATGAGGCGGCACTGTTGGGCACTGATAAGGCAGTACTGATGGGGAGCCACTGATGAGACTAAACTGATAGGCGGCACTGATGGGCACTAATAGGTAGCACTGATAGGCAGGACTGGTGGGCACTGATAGGTGGCACTGATGGTCACTAATAGGCAGCCCTAAGAGGCACTGGTGCCGATAACCGGCAAGTGTGTTTATATTTTGATCAGCTGTGATTGGAGCTGATCACATGATAAAGGGCCGCTGTGATTAGCCTTTATCCCATTCTGTGATCAGCTGTGTCAATAGATGCCGCCACAGAACTGAACGACCACTCTGTAGCCATCATTCGGCTATAGCCCGGTTGGCAAATAGTTAAAGATAATCTGCTAGCCAATTGTAGCACAGACCCTCGGACTGTTCCTGCTCTTTTGTCCAAGGTTCCATTCCCTTCTGGGTCCACAAGCATCCAGGCACACAACACTTGCACATTCTCTGACAATAACCAGGCAGTGGGCAACTTGTCTTGGTTTGATTGCTGGTTAAGCTTTGATGGGGTGCAGGGAAAGCTTTGGGATATTTCAGAATTTAGCACAAACATTTGGAGGCCTCGTTCTATTCTCTCTATTATCTTCAGGGATGCAACCACCCTCTTTGCAGAGACTAGAGACACAAGCACCTTTGGGACTCCCAGCAGGGAAAATCCCACTTTACCAGAACCAACACATTCACACAAGGGATTAACATCAAACAGCCACTAAGATCCTTCTTCCAGGCCTCAAATCACCTTGTCTGCAGATACTTGGATACCGCCTGGCTGTCCAATATTGGCTATACATTCCTTCTGTGAAACTCTAGGCTGGATCCTCAATGCACCCCTCTACTTGGCGCTAAACTGCTTCAAGGAAGATAGGATCCCCAGCTTCAGCATATCTGGGACCTCTGTGAGTTCTCTGTAGGCTTCAGATGACTTGCCTAGAAGGGCAAGCATCCCTTCCAGGCTGGGATCTCCTCCTCCAGGGAAAAGAAACCCCTGCTGCTCTCTGCCTCAGACTATGTATCCCCTTTCAGCCACCTACTGGACACTTCCCCATCCAGGGAAGGGATTGGCTGGGAACTCATAAATATTCTAGCCCAGGATCAGCCTTTTCCAGCCCACTATATTTTATAACCTACTATAATACAGGGGGAAGTAGCTAAGCCTACAGCCTGTGAGACCCAGAGCAGCCAAAAACAATCAAACACTGCTCCACTGTTTATAGAGGATCCAAAATGTAAACTAAATTTATCTGAACCTTTCTAGCAACCTATTCTATGAGGGCGCTACACATTTTAAACATTTAAAAGAAATGTCCCCCCCCTAAACAGAAACCAAAAGGTATGAGTTTTTATCTTCATTAGCCTATATATGCCTCCTATTTAGTTTTGCTAATTAAAGGGAGAACTGTGACTTGTCCTTGTCCAGTACTAGTGCACTTAAAGTAGTTGCAAACCTCAGACATGAATTATGAACAAAACATATCCCTAAATAGTGTTTACTTGTCTTACTTCACAGCACTCAGGCCTCGTACACACGACCGAGGAACTCGTCGTAAATGAAACATCGTTTTCCTCAACGAGTTCCTTGTTAGGCTTGTCGACAAGCTTTCTTTGCATACACACTGTCAAGACCAAATCTCGTCGTTCTGAAACGCGGTGACGTTCAACACGTACGACGGCACTATAAAGGGGAAGTTCGATTCCATTGGCGCCACCCTTGGGGCTGCTTTTGCTAATCTTGTGTTGTTGCGTGTTAGTAAAAGTTTGGTGAGTGACGATTCGCGCTTTTCAGTCTTCGTGCTTTCAGATCGTTTTCTGCCGTTCAGTTTGTGCTTGTGGGTTTGTATCTTGTCTTTCAGGGCATGTGGTCAGGTCGTTTTTGTTTTACAGTGCGTTTCTGTCTGCTCGTTTCTGGTTTTCAGGTCGTTCTTCATAGGACTTGCTGTTCTTCAGTGCTTTCTGTTTAGTGTGTTCGTTATGATTAGTCGTTCGTTTCTAGCCATGTTGCAGGCACCTGCTCGTCGTCGAGTTTGTGTTATGCAGTCGGTGTGTGTTGGTCTTCTTGTTTTAGACCTAGACGAGTCCATGAACAGGGTGAGGAGGCGTTCATGGACCAAGAATTGGTTGCTCCGTAGGAACCAATTTTCTCATATGCCTCTGCTGCAGGAGATCCAGGAGAATAATCCTGATGACTACAGGAATTTCCTTAGGATGTCTGACCCCATTTTCCAGCACCTCTTGGCTTTGGTGTCGCCATATATCACTAGGCAGGACACCGTTATGCGGGAAGCCATCAGCGCTGAGCAGAGGCTAGTTGCCGCGTTACGCTATCTGGCAACTGGGAGAAGCCTGCAGGACTTGAAGTTCACGACGGGCATCTCCCCCCAGGCTCTGGGCCTCATAATTCCGGGTACCTGTTCTGCTATAATACAGGTTCTGCAGGACGACTATATGAGGGTAAGTTTTCTCCTTTAATATCACATTTAATGTATTTAATGTATGCTAATGTATTGTATTGATTTCCTCCTTCCCTAATTACCATGATTGTAATATGCTGTGAATGTCCCCTTTGCCCCCATGCATGCTGTAAGCTTTTAATGCCCCTTTTTTGGCCTACATGCATATTTCCCTTCACTTACCTCCCCAGCATTCTAACCTGGGCCCAAACACACCTAGCCTAGTCCCTTAACCATATATTTTGTAAGATCCATTGTAGTGCTTTATCCCCCCCCCCCAAAATGTGTTTTAAAGTATAGCTTCACCTTTTTTTTTTTTTTGAGGTCCTAAACTCATCTAGCCCCCCCCTTCTAAATTTTTTACAATGGTCCATCAGAGGGGGTGAGGAATGTGATAATTGGGCCTTATATTTTTGGGGTTAAATGCTCCTTAAAATAAATGTTATAATGATATTGGCCAATAATGTTTTTGTATAACCTGCTTGCAATGTTATGTGCAAAAGTAATTATTATTTTTTGGTTTGATTCCACAGCTTCCGTCCACGCCACAGGAATGGCAGACTGTGGCATCGGAGTTTTCTACGCGGTGGAACTTCCCTAACTGCGGTGGAGCCATTGACGGGAAGCACGTCCGCATCGTGCCACCACCCCGTTCTGGTTCCCAATTCTACAATTACAAGGGGTTTAATAGCATTGTGCTGATGGCGGTGGTGTCAGCACAATATGTGGGGAAGAACGGCCGGATGTCGGATGGGGGAGCCTTCAGGCAGACGAAGTTTGCGCTTCGTCTACAGAGTGATTATCTTGCATTGCCACCTGATGCAGAGAATGTTGAAGGACTCGCCTTTGTGTTTCTGGCTGATGAAGCCTTTGGATTGGGAAAGCATCTTATGAGGCCATTCCCCCAGCGGACCCTCATCCCAGAAAGGAGGGTGTTCAACTACCGGCTGGCCAGAGCCCGAAGAGTTGTGGAGAATGCCTTCGGGATAATGGCCAGCCGGTTCCACCTGTTTTTAACCTCAATGCATATGGCGGAGTATAAATGGAATTACCGGATTTATCGGGGTATACTGCGCGCCGGCGTATAACGTGAACCCCAAGCTTAGAAAGGTAAAAAAGGAAAAAAAAGAAAACTTACATTTTTGCCCTGCGTCCATCGGTGGCCTTGTCCGGCGTCCGTCTGCGGCCTTACGCGGGGACCGTCCAGCCTTGTGGGTGTCCGTCTGCGGCTTCCTTGTGCGGGGTCCATCTGCGGCTTTGGAGGTGTCCGTCTGCAGCCTCCATCTAGGTGTCCATCTCCATCCAGCGTGTCCGTCTGTGGCTTTGGAGGTGTCCGTCTGCGGCCTCCATCCAGGTGTCCATCTCCGTCCAGCGTGTCTGGTGTTCGTTTTTGGATTTGGCGCGAGCTCAGAGGAGCCAGATTTCCTGTGTGTTCGGCTCCCCTCGGCTCCCCTCGGCTTGTCTTGGCTCCTCTTGCGTGGCTGCGGCTCTAGGCTAGCGGCTCAGAGACAGCGGGGATCTGCGTATGTCGCGCACCCACGATTTTCCCCTGATTTTAAGGGGAAAAAAGTGCACGGTATATGCCGATAAATACGGTATATTATTTTTTGTTGCTGCATATTGCAAAAAATTTTAAGGAGACAGTCTCCTACCTATATGGCCACAGTTGGGCCCGAGGCCGGACTTACCCCAGGTGAAATCACCTTGCCGGGCCTAGAACCTGCCTGTACTGGCTTGCCCCCCCAAAGTGCCCATGCAGTCCGGGATAAGTATGTTGAATATTTCATGGGTAGGGGGGCCATTCCTATGCCAGCCAATCTGTAATTTATTATTTTGAGCCAAAACCTCAAACAATCTGTTTAAAATCCATTTTTGATGACTCGCTTGTGTTTATTTTAGCTGTCTCCTATTTTTTCCTAGTGTACTACATGTAGTGTCAAGTGTATTTTCATTATGAACTAACAACCATTTCCCAGGTAACACCAAAACTAAACACATTAGAATTTCTAGGGTTTTTAAGAAAAACAAGACACACTTTCTTGTTGGTTTGACCAAAATTTTACCTGGTGCATATTCACACACATGGTCTTTCTCAAATATTTGTGGTGTATATAATTTTTATTTTATTTTTTTATTATTATTTGCCATAAATATTATTATTATTATTATTATTATTAAATATTATTATTTGCCAGAATATTACATAGCACAAAATATAACAATGTAAACCTCTAGGCAATAACGCAGACATTGTAAACATTTTTTAAATTGTCTACCTGCCCATTGTAAGATGGGTGTTGGCACCCCTGGACAAGCCAAAATTTGAAGATGCACACAGTCTTTTTAGGGTTAAAAATTATCCCTATTGTCAACATGTGCTATCTGCCATCATGGGTGATCAATGGACATGTTTTATGGATGCAACCCCTTCTTCCTTTCACCTACTTGAGTTGCGAGGAAGGGGTTGCACCCACAAAACATGGACATAGATATCCCGAGATGGCAGATAGCACATGTTGACCCACTGTGTGTATCTTCAAATTTTGGCTTGTTAAAAAAAGTACAAAAATTTTGGAGTAAAACTGGGAACAAAAAAATGTTTTTTTTTAGTTTCCCCCCAAGTCCTCAATTATGTCCTTCAAGCTTTTCTCAATAAAGGCAATTTTTTGCTTGATTACATACATCTCCCTACTGCATGCCTTTATTTGGAGGAGTAGATTTTGGGTATTGGAATGGGAGGATCGAGGCCTTTCTTCTGCCACATAATCATCCCCTAAAAAAAAAAAAAAAGCTATTAAATATCTGCAGGCCTACATCTCATATTACCTGAAGCTGTGGTGACAGATACTGACCTGTTGTAGTAATTTCAACCACTTCTCCTTCCTCCACATTCTGAGGTCTGGGTCGGCGCTAGGTGTGGGCTCCTGGCAAGGTGGGCACTGAGGTGTGGGCTCCTGGCGAGGTGGGCGCTGAGGTGTGGGCTCCTGGCGAGGTGGGTGCTGAGGTGTGGGCTTCTAGCGAGGTGGGCGCTGAGGTGTGGGCTCCTGGCAAGGTGGGCACTGAGGTGTGGGCTCCTGGCGAGGTCTGTGTTTTCCTGGCTCGGAGGAGTGGTATCCTCCCAGTGTCTGTTTGGGCAGTTACAAGCAGAAGACTTGTTTTTTGCATACACTATTCTTGAATACTCACCTTTTTGGGACACGTTTCACACATGTAGACACCCCAAAAATGCACAGGAGCACCTGTGGAGGTCACTCTAAAAAGGTTGTTCTGGTGGCCCACACTAGTGCTCTTGAGTGCAGATGTGTAAACAGCTGCTGAGTGCCCTCTCCTTTTAGACTGATGTCATTTGGATTTTAATTCTAGTTACAAACACATCAGTTACACACCTATTTAAACATATTTCTGGAATATAATCAAGCCTATAAAAATGTAGTTAACCCTGTATCTTCAGAAAACATTGTATGTAGTGGATGAAAGGATGTGTCTGAAACGACCGTTATTTTAGAAGGTCCTATATGCAAAAGCATCAACATGGAGCAACATGCAAGTTCTGAAAAACAATAATAATAGGGACACAGGAGAAGTACTTACTTTTTTCAAGCATTCTCTTAATGCTCCTTAACTGTTCCGGCTCCCTGAGTTTGAGGTCTGACCACCTCTTTCTGAGCTGCTCCTTCGATCGTTTCACCCCAAAATGACGATCCAGACTCCTTTGCACTTTATCCATAATTTTGGCCTTCCTTAAATTAGGGTGGGTATAGGGCCCATGCTTGCCATTGTAATCAGACTTTTGTAAGATGTCCACCATTTCCACGTAGGACATGTTTGATACCTTGTATCTGCTCTGCGTTTCTAGCGTTTCCTCATCAGGCTCTGGGCTTGTTGTGTCGTCGTTAAACAAATTTATAAGTACAGACATCTGCTCATCAGATTCCGCCTGCCACGTTGTAGTTTCTGGATGATTTAGGCCAAATTGGAGACACCTGCTCATCTGATACCACCACGTCGGCTTTTCTGGATGATCTAGGCCTCATTACAGACACCTGCTCATCTGATTCCGCCATATCATGATTTTCTGATGAACTTGGCCTAATATCTGACACCTGCTCATCTAATTCCGCCATCTCATCGTTTTCTGATGAACTTGGCCGATTATCACACACCTGCTCATCTAATTCCGCCATGACGTTGTTTTCTGATGAACTTGGCCGATTATCACACACCTGCTCATCTAATTCCGCCATGTAGTTTGCGCGCCGAAAGAGAAGGGGTGGGGAAACATCGCGTAAGTACGTCATGGGCGGTACCTCCCCAGGGCTCTTTCTGATCACTCTCCCGTGGAGGTCACATTGACTTTGGATGTGCCCAGCGGGAGAAGGATGTGGCGTATGAAGACGCAATGGTTAGAGGAGGAGTACGTGACAATAAAATGTAAACTAGCCATGGATCAATATTGGACCGAGAATGCTTCTGGCACCTCGATGTCCACTCAATGGGATGCTTTTAAAGCCACTTTGAGGGGGGGTTTACCAGGGAGACACGGGACTTTGTAAAGGTGCTAAACTCAGATGTTCAGCTAGCCGAGCAGGCTGCCGCGGCTGCTGAGCATCTCTACATACAGACCCCATCCCATACCGCCTACAGCTCATGGCAGGACCTGATGAGAAAATATAATCTACTGCTGACTGACCAGACTATGAAACTGCAGTTACGACAGGCCAGGTCTATTTTTGAGTTTGGTGACAAAAGCGGCAGACTTTTAGCCTTCCTGGCGAGGCCCCTGTATACCCCTACTTCGGTTCTGCAGATTAAGAGCCCTGATGGTGTTTTAGTGAGTGACTCCCAAAGCGTTCTTGACACATTTCTACACTTCTATGATACTTTGTATCAATCCCAGTCCTGCTGTTCGGATCAGGAACTCGCTTCCTATCTGGATGGCATGACTCTGCCATCCCTGACGGAGGGTGACAGGACTACTCTTGACCAGCCCATCACATCTGAGGAAATAGCTGTTGCCATTGCTTCTTTTAAACAGGGGAAATGGCCCGGTTTGGACGGCTTCCCGGCGGAGTGGTACAAGCTGCATAAAGAGAGCTTGATTCCCCGTCTTCAGAAGGTGTTTATCACTGCAGAAAAGGAAGGTATATTACCGGAATTCATGCGAGAGGCTTTGATTGTGGTGATTCCAAAGCCCGGTAAGGATCCTCTGGAATGCGAGTCATACAGGCCGATCTCGCTGATCAACACTGATGTCAAGGTATTGGCCAAAATTTTGGCCGGTAGGTTGCAATCGGTGATACTTAAGCTAATTCATTCAGATCAAACCGGGTTCATACCGGGGGGGAGCACTCAGATGAACTTGAGGAGGCTATATGTCAATCTACAAATGTCTCATGCTAATTGTGGTAGGCGGGTGGTGGCCTCACTCGACACAAAAAAAGCGTTCGACTCTGTCGAATGGAACTACCTCTTTGCTTTGCTTTTGAAGCTGGGCCTTGGGCCACATTTCGTGGGCTGGGTTAGGTTGCTTTATAAGGAACCGAGAGCAAGTGTTAGGGTCAACAGACTTATCTCGCAGTCATTTAACATTGGCAGGGAAACGAGACAGGGTTGTCCCCTGTCACCACTTTTGTTTGCCTTGGCCATAGAGCCCCTGGCGGTTAAGCTTAGAGATCAGGCTGACATCAAAGGGCTGTTGGTTGGGGACTTGGAGGAACGCGTATCATTATATGCTGATGATATGCTCCTGTACCTGGGGGACCCGGATGTGTCTTTGACGGCTGCCTTCTCCTTGATACAGGAGTTCGGAGATTTCTCCGGATTCCGGATCAATTGGTCCAAATCGACGCTCTTTCCTCTAGATCCACAGCCGACCCTGACCCCCCCCACTCAGTACCCGCTCAGGGTGACAACCCGTTTTAAATATTTAGGAATAAATATAGAGTTACCAGTGGACAGGTTCTCTGAGACAAATTTATGGCCGGTAATTAGAGACTTCAGGGACAGGGTACAGAAGTGGAAGGACCTTCCGCTCATGCTGTTGGGGAGGGCCAACCTGTTTAAAATGATATACCTCCCAAAGTTTTTGTACATACTCTCTAATGCCCCCATGTACATCCCCAGGAAGACCTTTAGATACATTGACTCCCTGCTGTCCTCCTTTTTGTGGGGAAGTGGGGCTGTTCGAGTGGCGCTGGCTGTGTTGCAACTACCAGTAGGGAGGGGAGGTCTGGCAATTTCCGACCTCCGTCTGTACTACTTGGCGTCACAGCTAGTTCAGGCACACTGGCGTATGTTTCCACAGCTGAACAACGCTGCTGTTGTGGTGGAGGCGGCTGCGGCAACCTCCTATGAGACACTGTTAAACTTTTTTTATAGGGGGGAGGCTCCGACGGAGGGTGGAATGGTGGTCCTTCGACCAGCCAGAAAGGTGCTTGAGATCTGTATGAAGCATGTCCATGATAGTCCCCTACACTTGTCTCCTAATGCCCCTCTGTGGTTTAATCCCAGATTGGCGAACCTTCGCCTGCTGGATGATGGGCATAGATGGGCCAAATTTGGCCTAGTATATCTCCATCAAATTTTCAATCGGGGGGAATTTAAGACATTCACACGACTAAGGGGAGAGCTGGGTGTGCCTGCAACATGGTCGTTTCATTACACCAGACTGAGGCATGCCGTTCGCGCTCAGTTTGGCACGGGCCCCGTCATCTTGAAAAACACTAAGCTGGAGTCCTTGCTACTGAAGACACTAAACTGATTTCCACTTATTATGCAGTGCTAATGGGAAGGACACAGCCATAATCCCTGAACTGACTGAATCCCACTGGGAGGAGGTACTATTATCCTATCTCCCTACGATGATCTCCGCTAGGGACAAACTAATACAACTGAGGTACCTGCACCAAATGTACTATACACCACACAGATTGTATAGGATGGGCAGAAGAGATGACCCTGTTTGTCATAAGTGTCTGGTGGCAGAAGGCACCTTTATTCATATGGTGTGGAAATGCGACAGGATCCGCCCGTTATGGTCGCAGGTTACACAGTTTATTGCAGATACTTTCGATCTCCCAAATATATGTAGTCCACTTTTGTGCCTTTTAGGCATTATAGAAGATGAATTTATGAGTAATAATATGCAAATATTTTTGAGGTTGCTCTTTTACTATGTTGAAAGTCCTGAATTGGGTGAAGAGGGAAGGTCTCACTCTATCTGCTTGGAAGGGGCTGGTCAACACCAATGTCACGATGTATAAAATGACCTATGAAGCAAGAGGAAGTAAGAAAAAATTCTGTGGCGTATGGGGGAGATGGGTGGACTCCATGGATACCAATCCTGGTGAGACGTAAGGGACAGCTGGCTTTGACTGAAACATATAACACTCATTGTATTCTTGATGTTGACAGAACTGTGGGGATCGGAGGGATGGCAGCGCACGGCACACAAATGGGTTTTTTTCTTTTTTTTCTGGTGGGATACTTTGGTATGTTTTTTTTTCTCTGCATTTTAGTTTCTTTACTCTGTGTTCTATTTTATGATGGCTACGCCGCACTATGTCGCTCCTCCATGATATGGATTACTGTACTACTTGATGATTATTAGGCCGGGTACCGTCGGACCGTTTTCACCGTACATGCCTGTCAGAGGGCTTCTGTACGATGGTTGTACTAACCATCGTACAGAAGTCCGCGCGTAAACACTACGCGGGGCGTGTCCGCGTCGTCGCCGCGACGATGACGCGGCGACGTGGGCGGGCCTGCCATTTAAAGGCTTCCACGCATGCGTCGAAGTCATTCGACGCATGCGAGGGACGGCGGGCGCTCGGACATGTACGGTAGGTCTGTACTGACGACCATACATGTCCGAGCGGGCAGGATTCCAGCGGACGGTTTTAAAACACGTCCAGGAATATTTGCCCGCTGGGAAAAGGCCCGGCGGGCAAATGTTTGCTGGAATTTGGCCCTCTCGCGCCTACACACGACCGAACATGTATGCTGAAACTGGCCCGCGGACCAGTTTCAGCATACATGTTTGGTCGTGTGTACGGGGCCTTAGACAGAACTGCGAGGTTTAGTTGTAGCTACAAGTTTGTAAAATATAAAAAAACTGCTGTATGCACTTTAGGAAGACCCATGTTAGGATCTTCTTCTGTTATTTGGATATGAAGTGAAATTCCTTATCCTCCTCGTTCTAAGAATGCGTGCTATTATTCTTGTACTTTGAATGCCATGTGAATTTCCTATCCTCCTCACTAGGAATGTGTACCATTATTTTTGTACCTTGAATGCACTGTCGTTTCCTGTGAATGTGTTTTATGGCTAATAAAAACCTTTTAAAAAAAAAAAGAATGTCATGGGCGTGCGACGTGTGCGGAGTGTCACGCATGCGTAGTGTATATAAAGCTTAACACACATGTGTCGTATGTACGTTCGGTGTGCAGAGGAAGACGTTAGAACGACGAACATGTGAACGAAGGTATGATTTGAACTTGGGACATCAGTGGCCTATACTGCTAAGAGATTTAAGGGCTATATGGGGATAAAGATTACTTGAGTTTATAGACTCTGATTGACATTAGTATATTTGTCTTTTGTTTTGTCCTGCAGAAAATATGAATCCATTCAATGAAAAGGAGTTCCTGGGCGAATTTATTGACAGGTTAAGGGAGCTTCCCGTTCTTTGGGCGACAAAAGACCCCAACCACAGGAATAAAGAACTAAGGACAGCAGCACTGAATAGCCTGCTCCCATTTGTGCACACAAAGATGCCCCATGTAACAGCTGAACAGCTGGAGACTAAAATTGGGACCTTGAGAGGCACATACAGGACTGCGCGTAACAAGGTCCTGGCATCTCAGAGGTAGCAGCAAGGAAGATATATGTACCGAAGTTGTGGTACTACGGCAGAATGTCCTTTCTTGATGACCACCTTGAAACAAGGGATTCACTTTACAGCCTTCCCCCCAGACAACCCTCCAGAAAAAGCTCCAGACTTCCCTCCAGCCTTCCCTCCAGCCAAGCCCCCAGCCTTCCCTGCAGCCAAGCTGATCCTTCTCAGGAGCAAGGTGAGCCCTCTCAGGAGCAAGATGAGCCTTCCATCCTGGAGGAAGACCCGGATTTGGCTGTCTGGAGCCAGGTATAGTATTTAAAATGTATTTCTTGTGGGAAAAAAATGCTGTAAAATAGATGTTAATGTGTAAAAAATATCAAATGTTTGATCTAAAAGTGTTTTCCATATCAATAGACAGTAGTGGCCGAAAAAGTTGGGGAGAAAAGAATGCAAACTGCTGGGGTCAGAATGATTGTCTTTTATATTTATTTTCAATCAATTTGCAACAGTCATGAGCTGAAAATTGTTTGTGATTTTTGAACCCAAAACTCAAACTGTCCCTTTTTTAAACACAGGAGGACATCAGCCAGGATGGGGGTATGGAAAGTGTCAGGCAGGAGGAGGCCAGGGTGAGTGGCACAGAGGAGGTTGCAGGAGTGAGTGGCACAGAGGAGGTGGCAGGGCCAAGTGGCAGCACAAGGTGCCAGGTGCCTCCCATCCGCCCTCCTACAAGAAGGGCCAGGAGGGATATGAGGGTGAGCGAGGCAGCACTGGCCCTGATTAGAGAGGCACAGGCCACCCTCCTGCAGCCTACCACCCCTGAAGAGGGCTATGGAACCCTCGTAATGGCCAAAATGAGCCGAATGACCGAGGACCAATGCCTCATATTTGAGCCACTACTAGTAAGTTTGCTGAATAAGGGGGGTGAGGGGGCTACTTACTGAGGACACAGTCATTTGTAGCCACGGCCATCCTCCCCCACCAGCTTATTATCAACCCCATCCTCCTCCACCTTCTTCTTCTCAACCTCCTCCACCTTCTTTTCCTCCACCTTCATCTCCTCCACCTTCATCTCCTCCACCTTCTTCTCCTCCACCTTCTTCTCCTCCACCTCCTCCTTCTCCATCTTCTTCTCCTCCACCTTCTTCTCCTCCACCTTCTTCTCCTCCACCTTCTTCTCCTCCACCTTTTTCTCCTCCACCTTCTTCTCATCCACCTGGCACGAGTACACCTCCAGAGGCACAGGCTCCAGCCAAGCGGAGAAGGAAGGCTGCAAAGAAGGCTGCAGAGAAGGTTGCAGAGCAGGCTGCAGAGAAGGCAGCATGGAAGGCTGCAGGGAAGGCTACCAGGAAGACCAGGAAGTGATGGCCTTGCTTCAAGGTGGTCTGACAGAAGGCAGCCTGCTGTACCACCACAACCTTGGGACATATATCTGACCTGCTGCTGTTCCTGAGCTCTGGGAGTCCAGGACCAGATTGGGCTCCCTACTGAATGTGCTTCTCAATGTCCCAATTTTAGTGTCCACACACAAGTGCACAAATGGCAGCAGGTTCTTCAGTGTTGCCTTGTATTTATTTTATTTATATTCTTTACCAGAATAAAAGGTAATTTTTTGTTTGCAGTTCATACTTGTCTATGTGTTTTTAATCAAACCAAAAATGTAGCTTGTGAGTAGGCAGGTTAACTTTAAAAAAAAAACTACAAAAGGTCTAATTATAAAGGGACAGATCAGATAAAACCAAACACTAATGTTACAATGGTGGTAACTTGACACCAAAAAAAGAAGAAAAAAAACATGGAGATGACTAGAAATTAAATAATAATTAAATAATAATTACAAATGAAGATCTGTATTTGAAAAAAAAATGTTTTTTCGGGCTATATAAATTATTCCAAAATATTCATGAGATCAGCATGAAAAATGTTAGAAAAAGTTAGTCAGAACTCTGTGTGAATATCAGCTGCAAAAGAAGATAATTATTGTTCATTTTTGTCCCATTCTAAAGATGATTTAAATGCGCAGCATTTAAATGATGCCATCATTTTTGCAGCGTGACGAATGTGCTATCTCCATTCCGAATGCTACTTTTACCGAAGGTGCACTCCCGTCTCATACTTTATTCTGAGCATGCGCGGGTTTCTAAGCATACACACAAACGTGTTTCTCGTCGAAAACCAGCCCGACGAGGAACACGATGAGGAAATTGAAACTCCCAACGAGGAAAAAGAGAACTTGTTCTCTTTTTTTCTCATCGAGTTCCACAATAGTTTTCTCGATGAAAAACATACACACGACCGTTTTCCTCGGCAAAAAAAGCTCTGCCACCAAGTTTCTTGATGGATTCTGTCGAGGAAAACGGTCGTGTGTACGAGGCCTGAGTGTCTAATCTGTCTGCGGCCTTGTTCCTCTGCTCTACTAGTTTTCCTGACATCAAAAGGTAAAAAAGTGACAGGCGAGGGAGCTCTGCCACACAGCCTGTGGTTAACAGCCTCAGCTCTGTTCCTGTGTGCTGTGTGAAGGGGGTGTGTCCCTTTTATCCAATCAGCTCTTAGTGAGATCTGCAGAATGTAACCTTAGCTCCTCCCGCTCCCTGCTTTCTGAAAGCTCAGACAAGTTGTATAAATTCTGGACTTTGAATGGATGTAGAGAAGAGATGACCACAGATAAACGGGTACAACATCCGGTTATTTCTGGACTTGGACAGGAACAACAGCATGATTTGATTCATCTTTGTGTATCACCTCGGGTTAGTCACTTCAATGGGTTTATATAAGGGTTTACAACCACTTTAAAGGATAAGTTCACATTCTGAACATGTTACACCTGTATTTAGGGTGTAACGTGTAACATGCACCAGTACCTCCCCGCCTCACCCCCCAATCTCCTCCCCTGTGACAGCAAGCAGGGTCTCCTCTCCCTCGCAGCCACAGTCACATTTTATAATTGGGTGGAACATTCATTCACAGAGATTTGGGAATGTATGAAGTATAAATTCTGTCTGCCACTGTGGCAGGCGCACTTGTAGTTTCAGTGGACTGATTATTCACAATGCCTACAGCTCTGAAACTGAAGTCTGTGCAAAGGTACAGGCACAGAGCTGTAGGCAATGACTGCACGAGCCTGACATTGCACGCGCTATCCACTAATCGTAGGTGCAAAGCTTTGCAAACGTAGCCTTTCCAGCTGACCTCTGGGAATTAACCAAAATTTACCCTTGCAATAGGGCCCCCTCCACGCTGCAAGGGCTAAATGCTTATTTACCTTACCTCTGTTCCGGTTTTCTGATGTTCCACTCGGTGGGCAGTCCCTCTGCGTCATCACATATAGTACAGGCTATTAATCCTACATTGCATGTGTAGGTGGCTGGAGTGTGACTGCAGTCAGACTGTCTTATAGAGGAGGCAGTGGTAAACCAGTCACACAGTTCAAGGGACCTTGCTGGAACTTGGAGTAAGGTAAGCATTTCTCCTTATTCGTTCTCCCCTAGACTTAATGAGTAATGATGTGCTCCCAGTTTGGGATTTCATCTGAATGGCAGCCTTTATATATAGTAGTGTTTTTTTCCCTTCTACTCTATATATAAACTTCCTTTGTCTGTTGTCAATGTCTGTTAAGGAAGCAGCGGCACCCACTGCATCCAAAGCACGTAGTGACGTCACTCAGCCCCATTCACTTGCTGGCTGGGAATTCCCAGTCATATAAACAAAGCAGGAAAGTGATAGTTAACCACTTGCCGACCGCTGCACAGTGATATACATCGGCAGAATGGCAGTGGTGAGCAAATGGACGTACCTGTACGTCCCCTTTCAGAAGCCGTGCGGTGGGCATACATCCGCCGCATGCTCCATGACCGTGCCCCGCGAACTCGATGTTCACCGGAGGCCCACGATCGTGTCACGGAGAGGCAGAACGGGAAGATGCCTATGTAAACAAGGCATTTTGCTGTTCTGCCTAGTGACAAGACAGTGATCTACTGATACCTGTCATCAGGAGCAGTGATCACTGTCATGTCACTTGTAGCCTAGCCTCCCCACAGTTAGAATCACTCCCTAGAACACAATTAACCCCTTCCTTGGCCCCTAGTGGTTAACCCCTTCCTTGCCAGTGTCATTTACACAGTAATCAGTGCATTTTTATAGCACTGAGCGCTGTATAAATGACAATGGTCCCAAAATAGCGTCAAATGTGTCTGGCATAATGTTGCAGTCACGATAAAAATTGCAGATCATAGCCATTACTAGTAAAAAAATTATAATAGAATGCCATAAAACTATCCCCTATTTTGTATACGCTATAACCTTTGCGCAAACAATCAATATACGCTTATTGCAATTTTTTTACCAAAAATATGTAGAAGAATACATATCGGCCTAAACTGAGGAATAAAATCGTTTTTTTATATATTTTTAGGGGGTCATTTATTATTGTGTAGCGGGATATTACCCTTTCTGTGATATAAAAGACTACCATCTGCTGATCGAGAAGGATCTCAGCTCCCTCCGGTGGCCAAGTTGTATTATAGCCACTTGCTGTTTACTTTTTGTCCTGGTACCACAAGGAATACTGGGAGAAATGGACTCCATCGCCATGGTCTATTTACAAACTACAATACCCAGAGGGCCACTGTACAAACCCAGACTGCTTTGCTCCCCGTGCAGCCTGCTGGGGGAGGTAATTTAAGGGGAAAGAGGTGGTTGGCGCGCTCTCTCCGGACCACCTCTTCAACCCAGGAGGACACCTGTGTGAAGTGTCTCCACGGAAGTCTGGGCCCGGAGTTTAGGCCTACCTACGCCCAGGTGGAGCGCCATTTGAGGAGAAGGACAGAACCTCTGACGGAGTGATCGGATGGTGTCTCAGCACAACAGTGACCTGTTTGAGAACTGAGGACCGTCACCCTGAGAGACTGTGAGCGGAGATCGCGGACAGAGCGTTCCGGAAGGACAAGGCCTGAACTGGTTGGGTAAGACGGGCACCTGCCCAGAACCTACTGACTGTGTTGCCTGAGGGTGGATTGTCCACATTAACTACTGTAGTTTAACTATTGGGTCCCTTCTATCAGTTTATTTTGTTCCCTTCTTGGATTACAAATTACCCCTTGCGCGCCACCGCATGCCAACGCATCAGTGCACAAACTTTTTGAAAATATTTTGAACTGAGGTTCGGTCTGATCAACCGAATCACATTAGTTAGGTATACCATCTAAAGACTGCCTGTTTAGTTATTGTAGCCTGTTGATTTCTATTTTCATACTCTTCAACTGAGTAATTGGTTCCATCAAACTGTGTAGTATTGTTAATAGGAAAAGCTGGGTGAGGCTTGGCAAGGAGGTGCTTCAGTGTGGATGTCTTATTGAGGGGACCCCTTGCCGTGTGCTTACAGAGGTCTGTATAGCCGTTGTAATTTAACCTGTATTTATTTGCTATCACTGATCCTGACTCCTGCAGGGCTCTGCAAGAAGTCTTTTATCATTTTACCCTTGTTACCTTTGCTTTTATTTTATCCAGTAAAGAGTTACATTGGTTAAGCTGAAATTTGTGTACAGTCTATCTGTCATCCTGCGGGATCAATACAAATCAAGGTAACCATTATTTTACATAGTTTACTGTAGTGTACAGGAAATTGTGTTTGTCCAACATTTATTGGGGTCCACAATCCCAATTAATACCAGTTGTGCCAAGGGAGGGTTCGAGCCACTTTCAGGGGTTGATAGTTAGGATGAGCCGAACACGGGGGGTGTTTGCACCAGAACCTTCGAACGGACCGAACGTTAGCGTGAACATTTAGAACCCCATTGAAGTCTATGGGACTCGAACGTTTGAATTCAAAAGTGCTCATTTTAAAGCCTAATATGCAAGTTATTGTCGGAAAATGGGTTTGAGAACCCGGGTCTTGCCCCAGGGAACATGTATCAATGGAAAAAAGTTTTAAAAACTGTCGTTTTTTCTGGAGCAGTGATTTTAGTGATGCTTAAAGTGAAAAAGAAAATTGAAAAATTCCTTTAAATATCGTACCTGCTGGGTGTCTATAGTATGCCTGTGAAGTGGCACATGTTTAGAACTGTCCCTGCACAAAATGAGATTACTATAAGAAAAAAGTCATTTGAAACTGCTTGCGGCTTTAATGTAATGTCTGGTCCCTGCAATATGGATGAAAATCATTGAGAAAAATAGCATGGGTTTCCCGCCCCCTCCCCCCAGGTGATTATCTGCTCCTTTGGCCCTATATACTTTGAACAGCAGTATACAGGCGGTGCAAACAAGACAGGGACTGTAGGTTTGTTGTTAAGTAGAATCTGTTTGTAATTTGGAACTGGTACTTTTTTAAAGTGTAGCTCCAGCCATAAAATCTATTTTTAAGCTTTTCTGAAAACATAGAGAAGGGTCATCACCCCTATAACATTTGTTTTGCTGTCTGTATGCATCTGTTCAGAAGATTGCAATTCACTTTCTGTCCCAATGACAAATGATTTTTTGAAAATTTGGGTATTTTAGTGAAACAAGGATTGGTGATAAAGCATCAGTGGACAGGAGACACCTCTTACAGAAGAGAATTTCCCTTCCTAGGGGTAGATTTCCTCTCCCTTCCTGTTGTCTCCTTCCGTTTGCAAGTAGGAGTCCTTTGTAAGTTGGATGTTTGAAAGTAGGGGCCTGCGTATATACTCTGCATAAATTTGGGCCCTAGGTGTTGGTGTTGCCACAACACTGTAAGCCCTTACAGTTAGTCTTGTGGGCACTGGAACGCCCCACTGTGTGAACTATTATATCAAGAATTGTAATTACATGCCATTGTTGAACAGTGGTAGAAAAATTGGGCCTTTGGTGCTGGCGCTGGTTCCACAACACTGTAAGCCCTCACAGTTACTCTTGGTGGGCGCAGGAATGGGCCCTGCTGTGAAATATTAGATCAAGAATTGTAATTACATGCCCCTGTTGAACAGGGGCAGAAAAATTGGGCCTTTGTTGGTGGTGGTGCTGGTACCACAACACTGCAACCCCTCACATATACTCTAATTGGAGCGCAGGAATGAGCCCGCTGCAAAGTATTGCATCAAAAATTAAAATTACACGCCCCTGTTAAACAGGGGCAGAAAAATTGGGCCTTAGGCACTGGTGCTGCTGCCACAACACTGCAACCCCTCACAGATACTCTAGTTGGAGTGCAGGAATGAGCCCGCTGCAAAGTATTGCATCAAAAATTGTAATTACACGCCCCTGTTAAACAGGGGCAGAAAAATTGGGCCTTAGCCACTGGTGGCGGTGCCCAGAACCAAAAATGTTCTTATAAGCTATCAGCATGATCATTGAGGAGGAAAAGGATAGTCACTCAGCATAACAGGATAGTCACTCAGCAACAGCATAGGCAGTCTTGAAGGGATCTGACATTTCAAAAAAAAATATTCAGTTACATCAGCATCAGGTGCTTGGTAGCTGGTGGTGATCCAATTATTGATCTAATATTTCACAGCAGGACATGGGCAGTACACACCAAGTAGCTTTAGGTGCAAACTGCAGAGGACACGGGCAGTACACACCAAGTAGCTTTAGGTGAAAACTGCAGAGGACAAAGGCAGTACACACACTACGTAGCTTTAGGTGCAAACTGCAGAGTACACAGGCAGTACACACACTACGTAGCTTTAGGTGCAAACTGCATAGGAGAAAGGCAGTACACACATTACGTAGCTTTAGGTGCAAACTGCAGAGGACACGGCAGTACACACACTACGTAGCTTTAGGTGCAAACTACAGAGGACACGGGCAGTACACACCAAGTAGCTTTAGGTGCAAACTACAGAGGAAAAAGGCAGTACACACACTACATAGCTTTAGGTGCAAACTGCAGAGGACAAAGGCAGTACACACACTATGTAGCTTTAGGTGCAAACTGCAGAGGACACGGGCAGTACACACCAAGTAGCTTTAGGTGCAAACTACAGAGGACACGGGCAGTACACACCAAGTAGCTTTAGGTGCAAACTGCAGAGGACAAAGGCAGTACACACACTACGTAGCTTTAGGTGCAAACTGCAGAGGACAAAGGCAGTACACACACTACGTAGCTTTAGGTGCAAACTGCAGAGGACACTGGCAGTTTACTCCAAGTAGCTTTAGGTGCAAACTACAGAGGACAAAGGCAGTACACACACTACATAGCTTTAGGTGCAAACTGCAGAGGACACGGGCAGTACACACCAAGTAGCTTTAGGTGCAAACTGCAGAGGACACCTGCCGTATATACTCTGCATACATTTGGGCCCTAGGTGTTGGTGTTGCCACAACACTGTAAGCCCTCACAGTTAGTCTTGGTGGACGGCGAGCACTGGAACGCCCTGCTATGTGAACTATTATATCAAGAACTCTAATTACATGCCATTGTTGAACAGTGGTAGAAAAAAATGGGCCTTTGGTGCTGGCGCTGGTGCAACAACACTGTAAGTCCTCACAGTTAATCTTGGTGGGTGCAGGAATGGGCCCTGCTGTGAAATATTAGATCAAGAATTGTAATGGTGGTGGTGGTGCTGGTACCACAACACTGCAACCCCTCACAGATACTCTAGTTAGAGCGCAGGAATGAGCCCGCTGCAAAGTATTGCATCAAAAATTGTAATTACACGCCCCTGTTAAACAGGGGCAGAAAAATTGGGCCTTAGGCACTGGTGCTGGTGCCACAAAACTGCAACCCCTCACAGATACTCTATTTGGAGCACAGGAATGAGCCCGCTGCAAAGTATTGCATCAAAAATTGTAATTACATGCCCCTGTCAAACAGGGGCAGAAAAATTGGGCCTTTGTTGGTGGTGGTGCCACAACACTGCAACCCCTCACACATACTCTAGTTGGAGCGCAGGAATGAGCCCGCTGCAAATTATTGCATCAAAAAAATTTATTACACGCCCCTGTTAAACAGGGGTAGAAAAATTGGGCCTTAGCCACTGGTGGCGGTGCCCAGAACCAACAATTTTCTTACAAGCTATCAGCATGATCATTGAGGAGGAAAAGGATAGTCACTCAGCATAACAGGATAGTCACTCAGCATCAGCACAGGCAGTCTTGAAGGGATCTGACATTTAAAAAAAAATATTCAGTTACATCAGCATCAGGTGCTTGGTAGCTGGTGGTGATCCAAGCCTGATTCATTTTTATGAAAGCCTCCAGCAGCACTGAATGTGCGTTCTGAAAGAACGCTGGATGCAGGACAAGTCATTAGCTCAATTGCGTACTGTGCAAGCTCCGGCCAGTGATCCATCCTCAAGACCCAGTAAGCTAGAGGATTTTCAGTGGAAAAGGTGTCCAAGTCTGATCTTGCCCCTAGGTATTCCCGCACCATGTAAAACAGACGCTGGCGATGGTTGCTGGAACCGGTCAAACCTTGGGGCTGTGGACTAAAAAATTGTCTGAACGCATCGGTCAGACAGCCACCTTCTCCACCGCTCCTTCTGTGACTGACCAAAGCCTCAGCAACACGTTGTCCAGGACCAGGATTTTGTAACCTCCCAGTATCTGGGAATGCGTTGCACAGACCTTTCTGCAAGGCCTCCCGAAAATGCTTCATCTTCTGCTCCCTCTGTGCTGGCAAGATAAGGTCCGCAACCTTACTCTTGTAACATGGATCAAGGAGGGTTGCCAGCCAGTAATGATCCCTCTCCTTGATAGCACAAATACGAGGATCCTTCCGCAGGCTTTGCAGGATCAGGGAGGCCATACAACGTAGGTTTGCTGAGGCATTCGGTGCGGAGTCCTCTGGGTCACTGAGGACGACATGATCCGCAGCCACCTCATCCCAGCCACGTACAAGTCCATGGGTTTCTTAGGACTGTAATTGATCCCTTGAAGACTGCGGCTGATGCTGAGTGCTAGGCTCCACCTCCATGCTGACACAATCCTCCTCTTCCTCCTCCTCCTCCTCTTCTTCCTGTGTGATAGGCGGACAAGCAGAACAACTGTCTGGATAAAGGGGGCCTTGACAGGTAAGGAAGTCCTCCTCTTCCTCCCTCTGTTCTGCCTCAAGGGCCCTGTCCATTATTCCACACAGCATGTGCTCCAACAGGTGAATAAGAGGGACAGTGTCACTGATGCATGCACTGTCACTGCTCACCATCCTCGTGGCCTCCTCAAATGGTGACAGGACAGTGCATGAATCCCTGATCATGGCCCACTGGCGTGGGGAAAAAAAACAAGTTCCCCTGACCCTGTCCTGCTGCCATATTGGCACAGATACTCATTGATGATATTGGCACAGATACTCATTGATGGCCCTCTTCTGCATGTGCAGCCACTGCAGCATGGCCAACGT
Organism: Rana temporaria; assembly: GCF_905171775.1. NCBI lineage: Eukaryota > Metazoa > Chordata > Amphibia > Anura > Ranidae > Rana > Rana temporaria. The sequence continues at coordinate 76,132,911 of NC_053489.1, forward strand.
AGAGTTCCACCTGGTGGGCATGTCACAGATTAGGTGGTTCTTGGGCAGGTTGTATTCCTTTTGGAGGTCTACCAGCCAAGCACTGGCATTATATGACCGTCGGAAATGCACACAGAGTTTCCTGGCCTGCTTCAGGACATCCTGTAAGCCCGGGTACTTGCCCAAGAACCGCTGCACCACCAAGTTAAGGACATGAGCAAAACAGGGCACATGGGTCAGTTGTCCCTGTCGCCGGGTGGAGAGGAGGTTGGTGCCATTGTCGCAAAAACCACCATTCCTGGCTTAACCTGGCATGGCATCAACCACCTCTGAGCCTGCCCCTGTAGAGCTGACAGAACCTCTGGCCCAGTGTGGCTCCTGTCCCCCAAGCACACCAGTTCAAGCACCGCATGGCATCTCTTTGCCTGCGTACCTGCGTAGCCCCTTGAACGCCTACGGAGCACCGCTGGTTCCGAGGACACATCAGCACAGGAAGAGGCCACAGAGGAAGAAGAGGAGGAGGTGGAGGAGAGAGGTGTGTCACAACCAGTAGTAGCATTTTGGAGGCGTGTCCTGCATCCTTCCCAGCTGCCAGAAGAGTCACCCAATGCCCCATGAAAGATAGGTAACGTCCTTGTCGATGCCTGCTGGACCATGAGTCAGGGGTAATATGCACCTTACCACTGACCGCCCTGTCCATTGAGGAATGAACATTGCCTTCCACATGCCGGTAGAGAGCCGGAATCGCCTCCCGTGAGAAAAAGTGGCGTTTGGGAACTTGCCACTGAGGTGCCGCACATTCTACAAACTCACAGAAGGGGGCAGAATCTACCAACTGAAAAGGCAGCAGTTGAAGTGCTAGCAATTTAGCTAAGCTAGCATTCAACCGCTGGGCATGTGGATGGCTGGGAGAGAACTTCTTTTGGCGCTGCAGCAGCTGGGGCAGGGAAATTTGCCTGGTACAATCTGCCATCGGTGTACCGATAGTAGATTGCCCACAAGTACTTGGCTGTGACATACCTAATTCTACACCTTCAGTCCTATCAGTGCAGGCTTCAGAGAGGACTGAGGGTATAGTGGGGTTGGAGATCCCAGCTGATGAGGAGCAAGGAGAGGTCCGCTTTGTTCTTTGGTGTGGGTCTTTGAGGTATGCTTGCCAACGAACTGCATGGCAGGTCCACATATGTCTGGTCAAGCATGTGGTGCCCAAGCGGGTGATGTTTTGGCCACGCGAGATATGCTTGAGACATATGTTGCAAATTGCACTGATGCACTCGTCTCAAAAAAGGCCCACACCAAAGAACTTTTAGAATAACGCTGAGAGACAGCAGCGCCCTGCACATGCATAGCTCTGCGTTGTGATGCAGTTGGTGTGATGCCCCTAAGCTGGCCCCTGGAGGGCATCCTGCCTCGCTGGAGATGTGCCTCCTCCTACTCCTCTCTCCTATCAGGCACCCACGTAGAGTCAGTGACCTCATCATCCCCTCCCTCCTCATCACTGTAGAAAACCTGGCAGTATGCTGCAGCTGGGGGAACATGACTGCCAGATTGCTGTCCTTCTTGGGCACCCCCTCTCTCTGGGCTCACGTTACTGCCTTCCTCTAGCTGTGTACCATCATCGAAGCCTTCAAAATGCTGCACATCCTCCTGCAGCATGTACCTGGGTGAGAGAGGATGAGGAGGATGAGGACAGCTTGGTCATCCACTCTACTAAGTCTTCGGCATGTTGCAGCTCAAAATGGCCAGCTGCCGTAAAAAAGGATGAGCGTGTCCCAAGGCCACATGCTGATGACCGTGTCCACGACCAGCACTGTTGCCTCTCGTTTGCAGAGCCTGCTTGCCCTCTTTTATCGGCTTGTGACTCTCTGCTTCTTCTTTGTTATCCTTCCAGACATGCTAATGGCCTGCAGAGGAGACAGACAGTACACCACGTGAAAGTACTTGCAGCAATATCCCCTGCCTGTAGTATGAATATGAGCAGATCCTTGCCTCTAGGAGTAAATATGGGAAACACCAGCTTTACGTTAGGTGCACAATGTGCAGAGGACACAGACAGTACACACAGCACATAGCTTTAGGTGCACACTGCAGAGGACACAGACAGTACACACACCACATAGCTTTAGGTGCACACTGCAGAGGACACAGACAGTACACCACGTGAAAGTACTTGCAGCAATATACCCTGCCTGTAGTATTAATATGAGAAGATCTCTGCTTCTAGGAGTAAATATGAGAAACACCAGCTTTACGTTAGGTGCACAATGTGCAGAGGACACGGACAGTACACACACCACGCAGCTTTAGGTGCACACTGCAGAGGACACAGACAGTACACCACATGGGAATACTGCAGCTAGCACAATCACCTGCCTGCCTGTCAGTAAATTAGGAAGAGCCGATCTAGCTAAACTATACAGTGTATAAATATATATACAACACCTGGGATGCATATATATCCTCTACAAACTGTGGCCCGGATTCAGATACATTGGTGTATCTTTTGGCGGGCGTAACATATCTCAGATATGTTACGCTGCCGGAAAATAGGGCGCAAGTTCCGTATTCAGAAAGAACTTGCGCCATAAGTTACGGCGGCGTAACATCTGTGGTCCCGCATAAGCCCGCCTAATTCAAATGGGGATGATGTGGGCGTGTTTTATTTAAATGAATGGTGACCCTGCGTATTTTAAGTTTTTTACGAATGGCGCATGCGCCGTTCGTGAAAGAATCCCAGTGCGCATGCTCGAAATTACGCCGCAAATCGTCATTGCATTAGACGTGAACGTACCTTACGTACAGCCCAATCGCGAACGACTTATGCAAACGACATAACATTTTCAAAACTCGACGCGGGAACGACATCCATACTTAACATAGGATACCCCTCATATAGCAGGGGTAACTTTACGCCGGAAAAAGGCGAACGTAAACAACGTAAAAAAATGCACCGGGCAGACGTACGTTTCTGAATTGGCGTATCTACCTAATTAGCATATTCCTTGCGTAAATATACGGAAGCGCCACCTAGCGGCCAGCGTAAATATGCAGCCTAAGATACGACGGTGTAAGACACCTACGACGGTCGGATGTTAGGGAAATCTATGCGTAACTGATTCTATGAATCAGTCGCATAGATACGACAAAACAACTCAGAGTTACGACGGAGTATCTGGAGATACGCCGTCGTATCTCCTTTCTGAATCCGGGCCTGTAACTCTAACTGACTAGCCTGTCTGCCTGCTCTATCTACCTGCAATAAATGACACTCTGTCCTCTCTCTCTTAACCACCGCAACACACTACACAAGACCGACCTGCAGGCGCCCTTTTATAGTGTGGGGCTTGTACTAAACCCCCTGAGCCATAATTGGCCAAAGCCACCCTGGCTTTGGCCAATTATGGCTCTCTGTTTTTTTGCAAGCTGTGATTGGCCAAGCATGCGGGTCATAGTGCATGCTTGGCCAGTCATCAGCCAGCAATGCACTGCGATGTTGCAGTGAATTATGGGCCGTGACACGCCACTCGAATTTGGCGCGAATGGCCCGTAACGTTTGTATTTCGACGAACTGTCGAACATACGATGTTCGAGTCGAACACGAAGCTCATCCCTAATTGATAGCCAGAGAGTAGGCCCAAAACAAACCAGCAGCTCAAAATTGTCGCTCTTCTTTTGTTTATAGCGCAAAAAAAATAAAACTGCAGAGGTGATCTAATACCACCAAAAGAAAGCTCTATTTGTGGGGATAAAAGGACGTCAATTTTGTTTGGGTGCAAAATTGGACAACCACGCAATCGTCAATTAAAACGATGCAGTGCCGAATCGCAAAACGTGCTCTGGTCAGGAAGGGGGTAAATTCTTCCCCGGCTGAAGTGGTTAAAAAAAAAATAACACCATGAGTTTCAGGTCCTGGCCCTTCAGGTCTAGTATATTTTTTAAGAGGCACCCCCTCTCAAAAAAAAGATCCCTTTATGGTCAATAGACATCCCCGGTTTCTGGGGACAGTCCCTGGATTGAGTCTGTTCCCATATGGGATTTGAACAGGGGCCGGGGCAATTTCAAAGACAGTGGCCCGGATTCACAAAGCACTTACGCCGACGTATCTCGAGATACGCCGCGTAAGTGTAACTATGCGCCGTCGTATCTGTGCGCCGTGCCCACAATCTGAGATACGTCTAAAAATAGGCTTCCTACGACCGACGTAACTTGCCTACGCCGTCGTATCGTGGGCGCATATTTACACTGGGCGCATTTGCCGCTCCCATTGATTTTCTATGCACATATGCAAATGAGGGAGATACGCCTATTCACAAACATACTTGCGCCCGGCGCATAATATACGCGGTTTGCGTAAGTCGTACGTCCGGCGTAAAGTTATTCCACATATAGGAGGCGCAACTCATGCAAAGGTATGGACCAGGGAACACAAGCCGTCGTATCTTTTGTCGTTTACGTTGTACGTGAATATGACTAGGCGTAGGTTACGTTCTCGTCGTAGGCAGTGATTCGATGTATCTTAGGCAGGTGTTTCGACGTGATTCTGAGCTTGCGCACTGGGATGCGGCCACGTGACGGCGCATGCGCCGTTCATTTTAAGTACTTCTATGGCGCTTGGCCCATCATTTGCATGGGGTCACGCCTCATTAGCATGGCTCACGCCCACTTCCACCTACGCTGGCTTACTCCGAGGATACCCAGCATATCTTTAAGAGCGAGTGGGAGCGAGTGTTTTGTGAATCCAGTGCTTGCCTCTGTGCGCCGCGTCGGCGTAGCCTATATTAGATACGCTACGCCCGCATAAATATGCACCGATGTATGTGAATCCGGGCCAGTCAGTGCAGAATAATAAAAAAAAAAATCTGAATTACATACCCCCGCTCTGCCACTACTAGCTTAGGGGGGTGTATTTTTTTCCATTATCTGTGTCCCTTTCTGATGATCATGTGCTGGTTCGGGAGCATACCCATGCATGTTCTTCTGCCTTGGCTCAAGTCCCAGCCAGCCGCCTGCCTGCTTATCTTCTTGCCTTCTCTGGTGGAGTGATCTTCCTCCGCTCTTTACCCAGTAGTAGCTGGGGCCTGGAGAGTAAGACTTGACAGGCTGTGAGGCGGGCGGCGCCTGTACTAGTGAAAAAAAATATGTCCCCAGATTACATTTTAAAAATCTGGTCACCTTACTTTAAAGCAATATTAAAATCACTGCTCCCTACTAAATTGGATGGGTTGTGACCACATAAAAAAGAGAGAATTTTTTTTTCTAATGTAGTGCCTGTGTACTTTCGTACAGGTGCTATATTCAAATTTAGTGGGAGAATGAGAGAGTTATGTTGCTCTCATTCTTGGATTTGACAAAATTGGCTGTCGCCAAATCTGGATTGCCCTGTGGGTCAGTCTGTGCTCCAGAGATGCAGTCTCATCTCTGGGTGGCAGGTGGCGCCAGAGGGGTCCAGGCGGAGCCGCTTCTTCCCAGCAGCCAATTGGAGGAGTTTTCCCTCACGGGGCATGCTGGGGAGGGGTATTTCTGTGGCGGAGGCCGTTGTTTGGGGTTCTTCGCGGGTTCCTGGTTCCAGGTGCGGCACCCACCTTTAGGGTGTGCGCACATCACGGGCCCCACCACTATGGCCTACCTGGCCGGGGTCGCGTGCTATGCGGAGTTCCTGACTCTGGGCCCTTTTGATGAGGTTACCCTCGTACATATGTAATAGTCGTGTTATTCCCTGATTCTCCCAAGTTTTAGGTATTTCTATATCTTTAAGTTCTGTTAAATTCTTATTGTTCCACAGGGGAACAAACTCAGTTACCCCGGTATATCCCAACAAAGCTTTCGTGGTCTGATTAGCTTTGTAGTCGGGCATTGGTGGGAAAATGAGTTTGCCTCCAAGGCTTCTATTAGAATTTTATGTGGGGCCCCTGTTAACATTAATCTAAAGCAATTATTACCCAGGTTTTGAGTACCACAGCCCACTATGTGCTGTAACTGAGACGCCAAGAAGTATGTTCTTGGATGTGGAACCTCCATCCCTCCCTCTCCCACCGGGAGTTGCAACGTCTGTAGTCTAATTCTGGCCTGAGCTCCTTTCCACATTAACTCCCTAAATAATGTTTTGATTTGTTTAAACCATATTTGGTTCAGTTCACCCAAATCGGAGAGTTGTGAAGAACATATAATATCTGAGGAAGCCAGATCATTTTTATCAAGTTACATCTCCCAGCTACCGAGAGGGGGAGGCGGTTCCAGATATCTTTTTTTTGTTTCAGTTTTAACAGTAGTGGAGCTATATTGTTGCTAGTATACTCCTTAACCTCACTAGTAATCCAGACCCCTAGATATTTTAATTTTGTTGAAATTTTCAGCTGGGACATTTCGACTATTATCTGATCACGTAATGGATCTATTGGGAGCAGGGCCGACTTGTCCCAGTTGACAATTAGTCCCGAGAACCTTTCAAATTCCCTGACCATTTGAATCACCGGGGCCAACGAACTATCCACATCCCCTATAAAGAACAGGACATCGTCTGCATAAAGCGATATCCTATCTTCCTCCGAACCCCTTCTAAACCCCTGTATGTCTTCCTTGAGCCTAGTTTTAATAGAAAGAGGTTCCATGGCGAGTGCAAACAAGAGTGGGGAAAGGGGATAGCCCCGTCTCGTTCCCCTCTCAAGCTTAAATGTATCTGAGACTTCACCATTGATTTTAATTTTTGCTTGTGGCTCACTATATAGGAGTTTAACCCACTTAGTAAAAAATGGGCCAAATCCAAAGCTTTCTAATACCTTCCATAGGTATATGGCCACTCAATGCTGTCAAAAGCCTTAGCGGCGTCTAGGGCCAACAGTGCTCTAGAGCCCTCATTGTCAGAGGGTATCTGTATATTTAAAAAGACCCTTCTGATATTACAGTAATGCTAGTTGACCTATTTGGGATGAACCCTGATTGATCAGAGTGGATAAGGCTCTCGATGCACCCTTTTAAGCGATTACAATAGTGGGACAATACTCGTCCCACTTTCTCCCCCTCCCCAAATTGGGTTTGTCTCTGGAATATTTGGCGATTCTCTGCCTTTCACTTAGTGGCCATTTTATAGACCTTCTGTTTGTCAAGCCATTCTCTTTGCGTGTTAAAGGACGGGTCCTCAATATATCGTTGTTCAGCTACCATCACTTCACTTCTAAGATCCTCTTCCCACGCTCTAGATACTCGCAGACTTTAATTAGTAAATTTTCAATAGTAAGCCTTGACATCTTCTGTAATTTAATAGAAGAAAACATATAGCTTTCTTTTTATTTCCTTCTTTTGATTCAAGTGGAAGCTTGTGTCATGCTAGCGTTTGCCTATTGATTTAGGTGCTACACAATGATTGCTTTACCTTAAAATAAAATAGGTGAATTTGATTCAGTAGTTGAGACCAATTAGGTTTAACTCTTATCTTTCATAATAAAGATAGTGCATGCTTTAAATGAAAAATTGATGTAATATACTTTGGAATGAAAGTTAAGTTTATTTGCAAATATAACTCATTGTTTCAGAGTACTATGTGTAGTCAGGAGCTTGGCTAAATAGAGAGCAAGTTAGGACACTGTGCTTTAGCTGCTCTCTATACTTTCTACAAACTGAGCTGACATGTGAAATCTAGTAACACTAGCTGCCTCCTGCCAGCAGGGAGATCAGGCATGCTAAAGGAGTGCCATTGATTCGTGTACTGCCACTTTGGACTTTACTGAATGAAAGCTATGCTGTTGAATCCTATGAACAACTGAACTACAGTACCCGCACATTGTGTCTGAAGGAGGTGAGGGGATGGGGTGGTGTTTGGCGGGGGTATGCGATAATTGTGAGGTAAAAGTCTTCATGGCAATACTGTACAGTTGAATAGTTCATTTTCTGTGCTTGTACATTGGAAATTGTTGTTTAGTACGTGTTCAATAAACACCTTTTTGATAAAAAAATAAATAAAAATAACTACAGTACCCACAAGAAGACAGCAAAGGAGCTGTATTTCCCAGGTTGCTGTTTGAAAAGCACATCCTTTTGCCACGGGGAACTGGAGGGAGCACATCTCCCTGTCTAGGCTTGTGACTTCTATACACAAGCCAGTGGCGTGAGTGGAGATTGAGGCCTTTTGCAGGCAGAGTGTGAGAGGGAGAACAGTCCGGGGTGCACAGAGACAGAGGACTAAGTCACCTTAAAGGGGTTGTAAAGGTTATTTTTTTATTTTCTAAATAGGTTCCTTTAAGCTAGTGCATTGTTGATTCACTTACCTTTTCCTTAAATTTCCCCTTCCAAATGTTTTTTTTCTTCGTCTGAATTTCTCACTTCCTGTTTCTCCTCAGTAAACTTGCCACCATCATCCGAGCAGTGGTTAGTCAGCCAGAACAGCTTACTGAACAGCTTACTGAGGAGGAACATGAAGTGAGAAATTCAGACAAAGAAAACAAAGAAAAAAAACATTTAGAAGGGAAATCGAAGGAAAAGGTAAGTGAACCAACAATTCACTAGCTTAAAGGAACCTATTTAGAAAATTAAAAACAAACCTTTACAACCCCTTTAAGAATTTATAGCTGTGGACACAATACATTTTTCATGCTATGTATTTATTTTTTGCAAGATATTTGTAATATTTGCACATTGTTTTTCAGTTTTTTGGGACACTTTGCAGTTTAAACTATTTATGTTTTTTGAGTAAACCTTAGTATACAGCGCTAAATATATAATTCCTCTTTAATTAGTGATATGGTGCTGCTGTGTTCAAGTACAAATACCTATGCCACATGTCTTTGTTGCTCAAAGGTTGTGTAAATCACTCCCCTTTGCATTTATATATATATATATATATATATATATATATATATATATATACACTAAAAAACCGCGCTAACACAACACCATAAATAGGCCCCTTTAGAGATGGAGGTTTCTAACCCCGTTCCGGGGGAGCAGCCCGTCGCTATTCCGGGACCTAGGAAAAATCTTCAACAGCTAAAAGGTAGCTCAAGCAGAGCGTCCCCAAGGAGAGGTAATGGACAGTTTAAAGGCCCAGCTGTAAAAAACCATAACCGTCCACAGGGTGCTTTCAGGCCTTTTCCGGGTTCTCAAAACCTAGGGGGTTCCCAACAAGGATCTTCGGGTTATCAATATCCCCCGAATAGGGTACCCCCAAACTATTATCACAATATGAGGCCAAGACCCCAATCAAGGGGTTGGCAGACAGGGGCTTCTGTGGACCGGGGCCATTATTTGGATAACACCAACAATTGGCACCAGGGCCCAATAGGAGAACCTGAATATCCTTCTCCAGCCTATTTCCAACCAGAGTCTGGATTGGGTTGGGATTACAACATACCTGTTTCTAACGCCTTTTTCCCACTAAGGGATAGGGAGGGACCAGAAAGATATCAGGCCCCTGACACTTCCACTTACAATGTGCCAGCAGAAGGAGCTTGGTACGCACCTCCATCTTCACAGTTCCATGATGCCCCCTCCCTGTCCGGTGCCTCCGCTGCCCCAAGTGGATCCTACAATTGGGGTTTTCACAGACCCGGCCAGGGCACCAAAAGATTGGTAGAAAGAGGAGAGGAAACAGAGGGGGGAGGAAACACAGGGTCCAAACGCCCCAAAACGTAGTGGGGAGGGGTATCTTTAACCTTAGTACCAAAATTTTGACAGACCCAGAAAAACTCTTATTAGATAAGGGGTTGAAATATGCACCCCCACAAAGCCTTAACCGGTTTAGCACATATATGGACATACATAAATTTATTAGAAGGATCCATATCAAAAGGTATATGGCGGGAATTACTCCTACCGATTGACAGATATCCAATGGTTATGTTCATTCAGGCCTTGCCAATTCTTCTTTGTTTAACCCTCCGGGTGGAATGGCACCATCCCTAAGAACTTTTAGGGATGTCCTACTAAGGGACCTGGAGGTTATGGAAATTAAGAAGGCAAAACTTAACAAAAACCTACAGGAGGGATTAGATTCCCTTTGTAATAATAAAGATTTGATTATTCGACCAGCGGATAAGGGGGGGGGTATTGTGGTGTTAGACAAGGTGGACTACATGAGGGAGATGCATAATATTGTTGACGACACCAATACCTACTCTATTCTCCCTGGGGACCCAAAGCTCAAATTTAAAAGAGATTTGGAGATCCTTGTAGAAAGGGGTTTGTTTGAAGGCATACTGACCATTAGAGAAAAATTGTTCCTTATTCCCAAGGCGCCTCGAACCCCCACCATATATTACCTCCCGAAATTACACAAGGATCCAATCTGCCCCCCGGGACGTCCCATTGTTAGTGGGATAGATTCAATCACGTCCCGGGTGGGCAGATATATTGACTTCTATTTACAGCCTTTAGTCAAAAGGATGCCTTCATATGTCAAGGACTCGAGACACATAATGAATATCCTGTCTAATTTTACAGTAATTCCTAATGTGTGGATGGTTACTATAGACGTGAAGTCGTTATATACCATCATACCCCACGCCTTAGGCATGGAGGCAGTTTTGTATTTCCTGTCTAGAGAATCAGGCCTAAATATTAAACAGATAGAATTTATCATGGCTCTACTGAAGTATGCCGCCGGATCAAACTACTTTTGGTTTGACAATGAGTTCTACAAGCAGGAGACGGGGGTGGCTATGGGGGCTAAGTATGCCCCCAGTCTGGCCAATTTATTTATGGCCAAATGGGAGGAGGATGTCATCTTTTCAAGAAATGTACCCCAAGTGGCCCTATGGGCAAGGTACATTGATGACATCCTCCTCCTATGGGCTGGTGAGCACGAGGATCTCAATCAGTTTATTTCTGATCTTAACTCTAACATCAGGGGGATTGAATTAAAACATGAGGCAAGCCAAGATAGTGTTCACTATTTGGATTTGAAGATCAGTATAAAAAACGGTGCCTTTGTCACCTCCACTTATTTTAAGGATACCGATCGCAATGCCTTCATCCCCACCGACAGCTGCCATCATGCACCTTGGCTAAAAGGGGTCCCTAAGAGCCAATACCTCAGGTTAAGGCGCAACTGTTCTGACCACCAAGAGTTCTTAAATCAAGCGGGGGTCCTAACTGAGAGGTTCTTGGAAAAAGGGTACAACGAGCGATCTTTGAGAGAAACCTTAGATCAGGTCACAACTTTAGATAGAGGTGAACTTCTCCAGGAAAGAGAACGTAATGTGGGTGGTCAATTCTCGGATGGTGTACCTTTCATTACTTCATATTCCATCCAACACCGCTCTATCTCACATTTAATCCACAAACATTGGCATATTGCCAGAAGTGACCCAGTGTTGAGGGAGATTTTACCACCAAAACCCAAGGTGATCTTTAAAGGGGTGCAGTCTCTTAGAAACAAGATCTCTATTAACGTTATTGACCCTCCCCTTAGAGGTATTGGTTTTTTTGATCAGCTTAAAGGCTACTATAAATGCAAAAAATGCCGAGTATGTGCCCTTAGTAGCAATCACCAAAGATGTGTAACATCATTCACTTCTACGGTTACATTAAAAGAATTCAAAATCGAACCATGTATCACCTGTGCATCCACAGGGGTGGTATATTTGATCCAATGCCCTTGCGGGCTTCAATATGTAGGCCGGACTAAGAGATCAATGCAAGTCAGGGTTAACGAACATATTACAAAAATCCTAGCGGGCTTTAGGAACCACTCCGTGTCCAATCATTACAGGCTTAAACATCATAGGGACCCCTCCAATACCCTCTTTCTTGGGATTGACAAGTATAAGGCACATTGGAGGGGAAGTAACCTGGTGAGGGAAATTTCTAAAATGGAAATGGGGTGGATCCACCGTTTAAAATCATACAGCCCTCATGGCCTGAATATTGAAACTGACGTGAATGCTTTTATCAACAATGCCTGATGTGAACCTTTGCATAGGGTCCCATAGAAACAGACGCGGTTTTTCAAGTTAAGATTTTAAGCTAAAATATTTTTATATTTTTTATATATTTTTATAATTTCTAAGTAAACCCTGGACTGTGGTTATATCTACGCCTTTGGGTTTAACATTTAGATTTAGGTTCATTCTGATAGGATTCTTATATTCTGTTCAAAGATGGTACTATAGCCTCAAAATTATTTTCACAAAAAATTATATATTTTTTCACACCATATGGATTTTTCATAATGTATTTTTAGCACGGTTTTTGGCCATCTGTGGCCCTTCCCTCTCGAGTTTTTTGTTAAATCGGGTGGATGTAGTATTTATGTAATGTTTCACTATATTTATGGATTCACTTTCATATAAGTTAATTATTTAAACTAGCACAAAAAATAGATTAGTCTATATACACTATTTAAAATTATACCCTTGGGCAATTAAGGACCCTTGGATCACGCAGACCACAGGGTGTGTATTACAACAGGCCCTGTGATCTGGTTTATATATTTTTTTTTTTTTTTTTTTTCTTTTTACATACAGTATTTATATACTCTTTATATCACAATTTTTTTTCTAATGGTTTTTAGTATACCATAAAGCCTCATACATTTTTTGGTAATAAAAAGAACTAAATGAATTTGGATGAGGACTGTATTTAATTATATATGAGCTTCTGAGAATTTCCTACTAAAATAATCGATAGAACCGATTTAAAACCTGACTCCTCCTAAACCAGGTATTATCAGGACGATTTTATTATTTATTTTTTCTTGTTTAAGAGTTCTTAATTTTATCCACAAGATGGCCACAGTGAGTCAAGGGATTCCTGTCTTGTGCCGGACATCTAGTTCTCCCTTGGTTCCTCTGTCCTCTTTACATTGTAGGTATTAAGACTACATTTTTAGGCTTATTTTATATTTTATTTTTTATTCTTACATTCTGGAGAGAGAGCAATCCCACCCTCGTTACAACGTTGGGGGAACGCCTCACACTCCCTCCCAGGCCGCAAGGTTGCGCGTGGTTGTATGGGAAAACTTTCCCTCAACAAAGATGGCGGGGTCTGTTTCTATGGACCTCCCTTTGCATTGAGTGGCTCTTATATAAGGTGACACACTGCTGCTAGCCCTACCCCCATTGAGAATGTCCAATAGGACGAAACGCGTCTGGAGGCAGCGTCAGTGACGTCACCACGCCTAGGAGGAGGGCTCCGTAAGCCGGCCGGCTTGTTTTTATCTGTTTATATGCTGTGTTTATACTGCCTAAGTGTAAGTACATTACTTTCTTAAATAAATTTGTATACCTACGATATCACGCTATTGCGTCCCTTTCTATTCTCCTGTCTACATGTGAGCCGGATTGGGTTACGCTTGTCGGTATACTGTGGTTGTTGATGAATTGTGGGGTGTCCTAAATCGGAAATACGCACCAACTTCAAACTTCAGCTGTCTTTTGATTGGAAATCTGAGCCCAGGGGATTCAAAGGCCGTGGCTGGGTTATAGCCAACTGCACCAAAGGCTTGCTATCTGGTAAGCTGATATACAATTCCGGTGGTGGGATCTCACACACTGTATGCATGTCACCTGGTGCATTGAAAAATCAACATCTTTACATACAAATCAGCCTCTGATCAATACAGTGTTTCTGTCTCTGCTGGAGAACCAATCCAATATCCACTACTACTTATACTACCTGTGGACTGTTGAACTATTACATTTATTCTGTTATTTGGCGCGGCTTTTTATATTGTTTTATATATATATATATATTGTAAGGGGTTAGCTTGGTAGCAGGGTGTGTGACCCCCTGGATGGGTTCACTACACACTGATTTTATACAGACAGGCAGTCGAAGACGGTTGAAAACAAAGATTTTGGTTTATTCTTCCATCTTGCTGGAAACAAGTGCAAGCATCCAAACAGCATAAACAAAATCAAACAAAAAAAACCCTGGCCACTTGGGGCGTCTACCTTCACCACACCAGAACCTATCTATTGAGTCTGGCGCAGCCTAGTGCTGGGCAGACACTGCTGGTCATACAGCAGAAAAACAATAGTCTTTTGAGTTTTTATCACACAGAAAAATCAATCACCTCCTCACTTCCTCAGAAGACTTTCAGCTACTGCTCTCCTTAGTCACAAAGCCTCAGGATGCAGCAATTTGTGGTAATCCTCTGGATTACTTATAGAGGCCTTAATTGCCTCATTCTGAACAGCTGAGGTCTTCCAACGCCCTTAAACCTTTTCTGGCTACTTCTGCAGCCGACGCCTAATAACAATTGGTGTATTGTTTAAACAAGGCAGAAATGTATCTCCCGTCTGTGACAACACCCACAGATTTACCTGACTTCCTGTCACAATATATATATGTGACAGGCGTACTCGCCGGCGTACTCGCTCTGAGGATCTGCCCCTAAATGTCTATGGATTAGACACTTAACCAACAGCTTATACCACTGCATGCAGATTTCTATTGGGACTATATGCATGTGCACCATTGTCAAGATGGGCCCCAACGTTAGGGCATAGGATTATGTCTTTTGATAAGCCACTCTTCAAGGATTTCAGTCATTGCCTGTAGAAGTAGGGACACCACTGCAGTAGATCTGTGTTATAGTTTAGTTGCCCCTAGAGTGCGCTCTAGTACTATAGCATACTGCTAGCAGGAAAGTTATGCAAATACTAATTACCACTGCTGTTGCTGTGTCTTGTGCCTTTGTTTAGCACTGATTTGCAGTTTACCACAAGGTAACATTTATGTTAGGAGATTTATATTAGATGTACATTCCTCCTGTCTCTATATTCACATACAGTGCCTTGAAAAAGTATTCATGGGGGCGTGGCTTGGCGCGCAACGGACATGGACGCTTGCTGAGGGAGCTCCTTAGCACACACAGCCTGCACTCGCCTAAACACCTGATCCGCAGCTTCCAGATGCCGGGCAAAAAGCTCTACGGCACCCCGCACTCACGCTCGAGAAAAGGAGCCTCTGCCTCCATGTCCCGGGACATTGCCGACCTGTTTAAAGCCACGGCGGGGACCTGCAGCAACTTGGGGAAAGCCAAGATGGCGCTGGAGCGTCCGTCATGAGGACGACTTCAGCGAGGATTCCCAGTCAGCGCCTGAGGACTCAGGTAGGGGGATATCCCGTACAGATCAGCCCCTCACGCTTGCGGCCATGTCTGTGATAGCCGCGGACATAAAGTCCACGTTTTCAGCCGCCATCACGGACTTGAAATCCAACCTAGTGACTTTAAATGAATAGATGGCCGAGATGGAGGCTGCAGCCACACACAGGGACAGGGCCATACGCAGGCTTGAGAAAGTCTCTGCCTCTCACAATCACCGTTTTATTGAAATTAATAGGCACTTGGACAATAGAAGCAGGAGGTGCAATATTCGTGTGAGGGGCATCCCAGAGTCTGTGGAACCTGCTCAGATTGTCCCGGCCCTTCAAAGAGTGTTCAACAGCCTGCTTGACAGGCAGGAAGACATGGTGATTGATTTTGTCAGGGCTCACAGGGCTCTTAGGCCAAAGGGTCCAGATAATGCTCCTCCACGGGACATTGTTTGTTGCCTACAGAGCTTCGCCCTCAAAGAGGAGATCATGCGCAATGCTAGAAGGAATGAACAAGTAGGTTTCAACGGTGCGAACATTATGCTGTTCCAAGACTTATCGCAGATCACACTAAAGAACAGGAGGGCTCTACGCCCACTGCTGGAGGCTTTGAGAGAGAAAGACCTGAGATATACATGGAGGTTCCCATTTGCCCTGACCGTGAGTCTCAATGGACACCAACATGTCCTGCGTGAGCCTGATGGACTGCAGGAGTTCTGTTCTGCCCTGGGTCTTGACCAGATCTTTCTGCCAGATTGGTATGCTGAATTCCAGGACCCTCCCCAGGAAAGGTCGCCCTCGAGATCCCCACTATCCACTCCTGAGAAGAAGTCAGCTAAAAAGCAGAAGCCTAACCGCTCCGGGAAGCTCTAAAGCTGGAACTCCTAGACCCTCCAGAGATGACCACAGAGACCAAGAGGAGGACTAGCCCGGACCTGCTGGGATCTCGCTTGGTGTCTCGGGCTCACTTGGTTTTTGTTTTTGCCTTTCTCTTCCTTTTTTTTTTTCCCTCAAATGCTCACGCCCGCCATGCTGGCTATTTTGGTTGCTTGGCCCTATGACCCTCTGGCGCTTTCACCCAGTGACTTCTCCCCCCCTTTTTCTTTTTTTCTTTTTTACACTAATTTGGGGGATGCATTAAGTGGTTCAGCTCCTATCACCTGTTATCCATATTTCTTAGCACACCGCGGCTGCTGTGGAAGAGAAGATTAAAACAGTCCCTGAGATCCTCCAGGACCAATGTCCCAGCCGGTTTTTTGCCCCTTTTTTATTTTTTTCTGTTTGCAGATTGCACAGTGTGGGTTAGTCTTCGGAGGGGCGGGGATGGCAAGGATTAACATGCTTCTTTCCCTTACAGGTGTTATGAAGGGGGCTTTGTAGCAGATGGGGGACAATGGCTTAATCTTAGAATTTTTGCTAATTTTCTTTGGGATCGGGTGGACTCTGTTCTGAACTTTGTCCTAGCAGTGGACAAACCAGCTTTTGTTTTTGTTTTTAAGCAGGTTGTGTGTGTCATGTTGTCCTAATATTCTTTGTCTGTGATAACTTTTTTCATTAGTGTTATTACTTACCCTCAGGCTCTCAGGGTCCAGAGACTGTCCATTTTTCTGTTGACGGTCGCCTCCCTCTACCTCCAACAAGTGTGTCCATTCTTACGTTGAGGGGACGGGACACACCATATAGCTCCTTTCTCAGGTGGGCTGGTCCTAACTGTTAAGGTTTAATCTTAGCCTACTCCTTTTTCCTCTACTTTGCTCTTTTTCTCTCTCTCTCTCTCTTCTTTCTCTCATCTGTTGGCTACTGGATTTAACTGGCTGTATTGCATTACTGGTTGTACTGTCGATTTAATTTTCATTTTTGTCTCCTCGGCAGCTGTGTGCCTCAGGCATATCCCGGCTCCTCTCGCTCTGAGTTCCCATCATGGCCTACTCCGACCTCGTCCAACCGTGATTTCTCATAATGTCAAGGGTTTTAATATCCCTGAGAGGCGCTCTACATTATTACGTGAACTCAAAAAAGGTAGGCCACATTTCGTGTTTCTTCAGGAAACTCACTTTAAAACGCACCATGTGCCCAGACTGACGGACGCTTTCTTCATAGAGGCGTACCATGCTACGAATGACGAGTCCAAGGCTAGGGGGGGTCTCGACCTTGATTAGCAGGGATGCCCCTTTTATCCTACAAGAAAAATTGCTAGATCCCAAGGGCAGATACATATTTTTGAAGGGCTTGTACAATAATGCTCCGCTGACATTGGCTAATGTCTACTTCCCAAACAGGTCTCACGTATCCTTTTGTCGTCACATAGTCCAGGAATTATTGGGGTTTGCCTCAGGTTGTCTAATACTTGGCGGAGACTTCAATGTGCCTCTCAACCCTCTAGCCGATACTTCGAACGGGAAGACGTGCATAGCTTACAAAATTCTTAAACGATTTAAAGCACTACTTCAGACTTTACATTTAATAGACACTTGGCGGTTTGACCATCCTGATGGTCGTGACTATACGTTCTTTTCTCCCCCCCACAACAGACATTCCCGTATTGATTACCTCTTTATTTCACAGCAGGATTTGGGTCGAATGACAGGGTCGCATATAGGCATAAAGTCCTTTTCGGACCATGCTCCAATATCATTAACCCTGAAAGCTGGTACTCCTGTACCGCGCCCCCAAACGTGGAGGCTGAACGCCTCTCTCCTGACGGACCCTGATCTGCTACCAAAGTTGACCTCCTCGATAACTGACTTCTTCGAGCGAAACTCCACTCCTGACATGGACCCACTTATGATGTGGGAAGCGCATAAATGCACAATCAGGGGAGACCTCATTAAAATGGGGTCGATGCGTAAACGGGAGAGGGAGAGGCACATTGCTGTCCTAACGGACAAGATAAAGCGCTTAGAAAACCTCCACAAACAATCCCTTAGCGTTCGCTCGACCTCTGAACTCCTGGACCATAGGAAAGCTCTCCAGCAGATATTCGATGACAAATCGAAGCGGATCCTGTTTTTCAGGAAGCGCCTTTACTATGAGTCCGGGAGCAAGACGGGCAAGCTACTGGCTAGGGCACTAAGGGAACAGACTACTAAAAATTTAATTCCTGGGATTAGGAGAGGGGACGGCAAGCTAGACGTGACCACCGAAGCTATTGCAAGGCACTTTCAGGATTTCTATATGAAGCTCTATAATCTTCCCCCTCAACATAGAGTAAACGGGATGGATAAGGATAGATCACAAATCATTAAAGACTACCTTGATGGGAGTAGTATGCCTGCTCTCTCTGATGCGGATGTCTCACTTCTGGAAGGTCCTATTACGACAGCAGAGGTGGAACTTGCTATTAAACTCCTCAAGCCAGGCAAAAGCCTGGGTCCTGATGGATTCACATCCATTTATTACAAGACCTTTGGTCAAATCCTAGTAGATCCACTTAGGAGGGCCTTGGACTCCATGTCCGAAGCTAGGACAGTTACCCCTGATTTCCTTACTGCCCACATTACCGTTCTGCCCAAGGCGGGGAAAGATCCCGCTGAGTGTGCCAGCTACCGCCCTATTTCTTTGCTAAATCTGGACACTAAGATTTATGCGAAGATTCTTGCCTCCAGGCTGAGCCCCATGTTGTCCACACTGATTAGCCCTGACCAGGTGGGCTTTATGCCTGGCCGTGAGGCCAACGATAATGTTATAAAGTCCATGCTTTTGACCCACGCGGCATACACTGATCACGTTGAATGCCTTCTCTTGTCTACGGACGCGGAGAAGGCCTTCGACCGTGTTGCATGGGATTTTATGCTGGCTACTTGCACAAAGGTGGGCCTGGGGCCTCATATGATGGCTAGGATCTCTGCTTTATATCAGTCCCCGTCTGCACGACTAAAGGTGAACGGTACGTTGGCAGACACGGTCTTGATAAATAATGGCACCAGGCAGGGATGCCCTCTCTCACCCCTGCTTTTTATTTTGTCCTTCGAGCCTTTCATTAGAATGGTTAAAGCCAATGCAGACATTCAGGGCTTCATTGTGGTGAATAGGGAGTACAAGGTAGCCGCCTATGCGGACGATTTGCTTTTCTTTCTCTCCAGCCCATTGTCCTCTCTATCTCATCTACTGAAGTTGAGTTGTACGGCTTTGTATCCAACCTTAAAATCAACTACTCCAAGTCTGAAGCCCTGAATGTGTCCATGACAGTTAGGACACTTAGTCAAGTGAAAAACTCCTCTCCTTTTAGATGGGTCCCTTTAGCTTTGAAGTACCTTGGAATTTGGCTCACTCCCAACCTTGGGGACGTGTTTGGACATAATTTCCCGGTTTTCCTTAAACGTGTCAGGAAAGATCTTCTTAGGTGGCAGTCGGGGCATTTTTCTTGGTTTGACCGCGCGGCCATAATCAAGGTGACCATCCTCCCCTGACTGTTATACTTGCTACATGCACTTCCGGTAAGGGTCCCGGCATCCTTTTTTTTAGCCCTCAGGTCCATAGTTTTGAGACTTCTGTGGAACTCACAGAAGCCCAGAGTTCGGTTCTCTCGGTTGATGAAACCGAAGGAATTGGGTGGCATGGGTATCCCAAACTTTAGAGCTTATTATCAGGCCACTCACTTGACTAGAATTGTCGATTGGCACTGTCACAAGTCAGCAAAGGACTGGGTCTCTATGGAGGATGCCCTTTGTCCAATCTCTCTGAAATTTTCCCCATGGATCCCTTGGGGCAGTTGTCCGCCTACTGTGAGGTGTCATCCCCTCACTGGCAACACACTGGAAATTTTTCAGAATTTGACCAAGTCCTCTGACTTTGCCTCGCAGCCTGGTCACTTGACTCTGTTGCGGGGCAACCCCGCCTTAGTGCCTGGTATGGACAACGTACACTTTCAATCCCTACACAAGCCTGATCCCCTGTTAGTGGGTAATTGTTTCAACAATGGTGTGGTGAAAGACTGGGCTACTCTCAAGGCTGAGGCCGAAATCCCCCATATGCCCATGTGGGCGTATTTCCAGCTTCGCAGTTACTTGGGGAGCCGGGCAGTTAGAACTACTCTACACAGACCCCCTACGGCATTGGAGTCAATCTGTCAGTCTGGTGCACCGTGTGTTAGGACCACATCCATGACATATTCTTGGTTACAAGAACTACAACATAAGGCGGTGGATGGACTCAGGGCGAGATGGGCGGAGGAGCTGCAGACGGAGATAACGGCCAAACAATGGAGGTATGCTTGCATACTAACTCACAAATGTTCAATTGAAAAAGTATTCATACCCCTTGAAATTTTCCACATTTTGTCATGTTACAGCCAAAATCGTAAATGTATTTTATTGGGATTTTATGTGTTAGACCAACACAAAGGGGCTGATTTACCAAGCCTTTACTCCATGACTCATGGAGTAAAAGCAGGAGTAGCAGCCGTTTTGCCATTTACTAAAGAAATACGCTGCTAGTGCAGTGTATTTTCCTAGTTACTAATGTGCTCCGTGCGCCCAGGAGAGGGTGCATTGTGCACCAGTACAGACCTGGCGCACGGCACATTGAACTGTAAATTGCGGGGGTTTGGGCGGGAGTTTATTAGGGGGGGAGGTGGGGGGATGCAGGGGAAGTGAAGTGACATGTGTTTGAATGTGTTTGGCGGGCCGAATTGAAAGGGAAAGTGTTTTTTGAAAACAGATCCCCGTACGCTTGCACAGTGCGCCTGAACCTCGGGAGGTTCATTTGCATACTGGGCATGCGCAGAGAGAAATTTCGGCGCTTCCCGTGCGCCTTGTCAGTACTCCGTGAAAATCTTGGTAAATACCAAGCGGCGTACCCGTGAATGCGCTGCGTGACGTGGCGCACGGGAATCTCCGAGCTGTTTTCAGCCATGAAGGGGAACTCCGCGCCAAATTTCAAACTTGAAATCGGCGCGGGTCCCCCTTCAGGGCTACATTAGGCTCTTAGGCTTGGTCCGGAAAGTGAGGGGTTAAACCCGCGCTGATTCGGCGCGGGGGTCCCCCCCAGATCCAAATCAAGCCCTCATCCCAAGCACGCAGTCTGGCCCGGACAGGAATGGGGGTGGGGACGAGCGAGCGCCCCCCCCCCCCTCCTGAGCCATACCAGACCACATGCCCTCAACATGGGGGAGTGTGTGCTGTGGGGGAGGGGGGCACTGCCCCCCCACCCCACAGCACTCTTGCCCCCATGTCGATAGGGACAAGAGCCTCTTCCCGACAACCCTTGCCATTGGTTGTCGGGGTATGCGGGCGGGGCTAATCAGAATCTGCGAGCTCCCTTTAATAAGGGGGCCCCCAGATACCGGCCCCCCACCCTATGTGAATGAGTATGGGGTACATCGTACCTCTACCCATTCACATGGGGGAAAGTGTAAAGTAAAATAAAACACCACACAATAAAATATTTTATTAATCTGCTCCGGAGCCCCCCCTTTCTTCTTTAGCTCTCTTACAAGGGGGGGTTTCTTCTCTCCCCCGATCTTCCGCCGGGACCCTGGGCTTCGGTGATTTCTGCCGG
This sequence comes from Rana temporaria, assembly GCF_905171775.1. Lineage (NCBI taxonomy): Eukaryota > Metazoa > Chordata > Amphibia > Anura > Ranidae > Rana > Rana temporaria. Next base: position 76,154,418 of record NC_053489.1, read on the forward strand.
GGGAGGGCGCCATCCCTCGGTCCTCTCCGGAGCCTTCCGCCGGATGCCCCCACCCCATTTAAGCTCTTTTACATTAGGGGGGGGGGCATCCGGACTTCGGGGTCTTCTGCCGGGGGATGGCGCCTATCCCCCGGTCTTTCCAGTGCCTTCCGCCAGGGTTCCGGTCTTCCTGGTCTTCTGCCGGGGGTGCGCCAACTCCCAGGTCTTTTCTCTTCTGTCTTCTCTGCTCCCTCTTCTGCCTGGCTCCCCCGCGGAGCCAGGGCTTTCTTCCGTCTTCTTTCTTCTCTCTTCCTTCTTCTGCCTGTCTCCTCCGGGAGCACAGGGCTTGTCTGCGCTGTCCTCTCCCTTCTCTTCCATTGGATGTTGACACGACGAGGTTCCGCGCTGACATGCCGTGTCAGCGGCGGGCATGGACTTATATAGGGTAATGCCACCATGTGACCTCAACCCATGTGACATCACATTCCCATCATGCCCAGGGAATGTGATGTCACATGGGTTGAGGTCACATGGTGGCATTACCATGTGGGGAAAAAAAAAGGTTGCCAATTTTGTTTGGGAGCCACGTCGCACGACTGCGCAATTGTCAGTTAAAGCGACGCTGTGCCGAATCACAAAAACTGGCCCGGTCATTGACCAGCAATATGGTCCGGGGCTCAAGTGGTTAAAAATTAACAAAACACTAAAGTTAGCCCAATTTTTGGTGATAATGTGAAAGATGATGTTACACCGAGTAAATAGATACCTTACATGTCACGCTTTACTATTGGAAACACTCCTGGCAATGGGGCCAAAATTCATTCCGTGAATATCCCCATAGGCGACGATGTTTATATATGTGGGCGGGACTTGCGTAAGTCCCGCCCACATATGTAAACATCGTTCAAACCACACATGTGAGGTATTGACGCGTGCGTTAGAGCGAGAGCAATACTTTTACCACTAGACCTTCTTTGTAACTATAAACTGGTAACCTGGAAAAAAAGAAAAAGGTCGCCTATGGGGATATTCCCGGAATGAATTTTGGCCCCATTGCAGGAGTGTTTCCAATAGTAAAGCGTGACATGTAAGGTATCTATTTACTCGGTGTAACATCATCTTTCACATTATCACCAAAAATTGGGCTAACTTTAGTGTTTTGTTAATTTTTAACCACTTGAGCCCCGGACCATATTGCTGGTCAATGACCGGGCCAGGCTGGAAAGCATGAGATCAGGGGGAAAAAAAAGAAAAAAACTCTCATGCCATTGCAGCTTTGTTCCTACATGTGTGATGAACTGAGTCTGCTCAAACACTTAGAAAAAATCCTTTCTTTTTAAAAGGTGAAAATCACTTGGATGGTCATAGAGCGTGGGTTGGGTTAATTAACCAGGTGTAAGCTCACCCACACTAGAGACTGCAATTTGTTCATGTGATTTCAATTGCTTCATTACTAGCACATGTTATAAAAACCGTGCATCGATCAGTCCTCAGCTGCCCTCATAGGGGCAGGCAGAAATGCTGTTGCGGAACACAAATGTGGTTTGTTGCATGGGTTTTTATTTTGCCAATGGTTTTTGTTTATTTTTAAATGATGTTCACTTTGATGTATTTGTCTCTGTGGCCTTATTTTATGACAAAATTGTGAAGATGTTGCGACTTTAAATCTGTTTATTTTGAGTTTTGAAATGTATTTTTGTTTGTGTGTGTTTTTTTTTCTTTCTTTCCTTGTTTTGCTGACCAATAAAAATTACTTTAAAATTTTGAAGTTTGTTTTTTGTTACTTTTTCATGCAACATATTTTGACAGCTGCAGCTGAACTAGGTTAGGGCCTAACAAATTAGGTGTTATTTTTGTCTAAGCTTCTTTCCTGGTGTGTAATCATGAAATGTGGGGGGGGGGGGGCTATTGGTGGACAGGCTTGAAGTGCTGATTTACAGCACTGTGCTTAAATCTAGGGCAAGGCAATCCTATTCTAATTGTGGGCGTTTGAGGGAAGCCAAGTGAGTGTTAGAACCCCTGCTTGTGTTTTTTTTTTTTTTTTTGGGTTGAGCTTTGTGTCCCTTTTCTTAAAATTGGCTTCACTTCCTGTCACACAGCTGAACAGGAAGTGAGGTTAAAACCCTACCAGTGTCTTTTCTTGGGGACACAGGTCAATCTAACTAGTGTCCCCATTAAGCAAATTGCACTCCAGCACTGCTGTGTACACCCCAAATCATGGGTCTTCAAACTACGGCCCTCCAGTTGTTCAGGAACTACAATTCCCATCATGCCTAGTCATGTCTGTGAATGTCAGTGCATTACAAGGCCTCATGGGATGTGTAGTTCTACAACAGCTGGAGGGCCGTAGTTTGAGGATCCCTGCCCCAAATGATTATTTAGTTTGGGGTTTAGTAAAGGCAAAGCCACTCTGCAGTACAAGCATAGTTGCTGAAAATCAGAGAGGAAGCACTGATGGTTTTAACATCCAATCCTGTAGAAGCAAAGTTGTTTTGTTTTCTTCCTTGCTTTGCACTTGTAGTGCAAAGTGGATTTGCCTTTAGTAAATGGACCCCAAAGTCCAAGATCCCTAATAATTTGGGGTGTACACAGCAAAATGCTAGAGTGCAATTTACATAATGGGAAACTATTTAGATTGATCTCTGTGTCCCCAAGAAAAGATATTAGTAAGGTTTTACCCTCACTTCCTGTTTGGCTATGTGACAGGAAGTGAATGAATTAGAAAGGGTGAAGACACCTCACAAATGTTCTCACTATCAGGGGTGCAGACATCCCCAAAAAAATGAGCAGATAATACTTATTTGCAAATTAATAATTTTTTAGTTAACATTGGGTGGGGTGCTCTAACACACACATTCCTACATATTAGCCACGCTGTATCCTGGCCTATTGGCATGGTTATATTTTCTTAGGCCTCTCAATAAAACTCTATGAAATGTGTGCTTAAACTAGAACCAGGGGCGGACTGACAACTCATGGGGCCCCCGGGCAATAGAAGAGTATGGGGCCCCTCTGGCTTACAGATGGCCACCACGCAGGAGGTAGTGCAGAGGCGGGCAGCTAAAATCTTGGGATATTCACATTAAAAGCATGTCATTTTCGGACATATCAGGGACAGATCTAAAAAAAACACAGATTTTTACATACTGTCCCTGGTTTTACTGAGCCTGGCAACCCGGATGGGGCCCCCTAGTGGCATGGGGCCCTCGGGCAGTGCCCGAGTGACTCAATGGTCAGTCCGCCCCTGACTAGAACTATAATCAACACGTTTTATTTTCTTTAATTTTGGATAGAGTGAGGGAGGGTTATAGGCCCTGTCAGTTTATTTTGTATTATCTGTGTCCAATTGGGGAGATTTGCCTTCACTTCCTGCCCCATAGCCAAACAGGAAGTGAGAGAAAAACTATGCAAATTAACCACTTCCCGCCCAGCCTATGGCCGATTTACGTCCGGGAAGTGGTTACACAATCCTGACAGGACGTCCTGCAGGATTTCATGCCGCGCGCGCCTGTGGGGGCACGCAGCGCGGCGATCGGTGATGCGGGGTGTCAGTCTGACACCCTGCATCTCCGATCTCGGTTAAGAGTCTCTCACGGAGACGGAGACTCTTTACCACGTGATCAGCCGTGTCCAATCACGGCTGATCACGATGTAAACAGGAAGAGCCATCGATGGCTCTTCCTCACTCGCGTCTGACAGGGGGCGTTCGCGATCGGCGGCTCTCCTGACAGGGGGCGTTCGCGCTGATTGTTTATCAGCGCAGCCCCCCCTCGGATCACCACACTGGACCACCAGGGATGCCCACCCTGGACCACCAGGGTGGGCAAAAAAAAAAAAGAATATGGAAAAAAAAACAAAAAGCATTAAAAAATAAGAAAAAAGATGCCAATCAGTGCCCACAAATGGGCACTGACTGGCAACCTGGGAAAATCAGTGCCACCCCACAGTGTCCATCAGTGCCACCCCACAGTGTCCATCAGTGCCACCCCACAGTGCCCATCCATGCACAGTGCCCACCTATCAGTGCCCACCTGTGCCAACCATAAGTATCTATCAGTGCCACCCATAAGTGCCGCCCATGAGTGCCCATCTGTGCCACCCATGAGTGCCCATCAGTGCCGCCTATGAGTGCCCATCAGTGCCGCATACCAGCGCCGCCAATCGATGCCACCTCATCTGTGCCCGTCAGTACTACCTCATCGATGTCCATCAGTGCCATCTCATCGGTGCCCATCAGTGCCGCCATATCAGTGCCCGTAATTGAAAGAGAAAAACGTATTTACAAAAAAATTAACAGAAAAAAATAAAAACGTTTTTTTTTTTCAAAATTTGCAGTCTTTTTTTAGTTGTTGCGCAAAAAAAAAAATCGCAGAGGTGATCAAATACCAACAAAAGAAAGCTCTATTTGTGGGGGGAAAAAGGACGCCAATTTTGTTTGGGTACAGTGTTGTATGACCGCGCAATTGCCATTCAAAGTGCGACAGTGCTGAAAGCTGAAAATTGGCTTGGGCGGGAAGGTGCGTAAGTGCCTGGTATGGAAGTGGTTAAGGGAATCCAGTGCCCCCCTCCCCCCCAGAACTAGTGTGTGGGTCCCCTGAAAATTCCTGGGCGGGTCATACAAAAACAGGGTGTGACCTTGACAGGAAGGGGTGGGTCATTTTTCTATTAGGAGGTGCAGATATGTAGTCAGGCCTAGGGCAGAACAAAACCTAAATATACTACTGCATATCAGGGCTTATTTAGACCGGATCCGATTTACAGCATGTTTTTATATTGTGGGAGGAAACCCACGCAGGCACAGGGAGAACATGCAAACTCCATGCGGATGGTGTCACGGGCTGGATTCGAACCAGCGACCCTTTTGCTGCTAGGTCAAAGTGCTATACACTACACCACTGTGCTGAACGAACATGATTGCAGCTGAAAGCATGAGATCTTTTTTTTTTTTTTTTCAATACCATGCTTTCCAGCCTTATTGACCCCGCCTCTCTCCATAAAGAGGACCTGTCACACACTAGTCCTATTACAAGGGATGTTTACATTCCTTGTAATAGGAAGAAAAGTGATCCAAAATCAAAAAAAGTGTCAAAAAAGTGCAAGAAGAAAAATATGAGGTAAAAAAAAATAAAAAATAAAATAAAATAACGCCCCTGTCCCTAGAAGCTCGCACTCAGAAGCGAATATGCATGTAAGTCCCGCCCACATATGTAAACACCATTCAAACCACACATGTGAGGTATTGACGCGTGCGTTAGAGCGAGAGCAATAATTCTAGCCCTAGACCTCCTCTGTAACTCTGAACTGGTCACCTGTAAAAAAAAAACAAGCATCGCCTATGGATATTTTTATGTCCCGAAGTTTGGCGCTATTCCATGAGTGTGTGCAATATTAAAGCGTGACAAGTTAGGTATCTATTTACTCGGTGTAACATCATCTTTAACATTATCCATAAAAATTGGGCTAACTTTACTGTTTTTTATTTTTTTAATTCATGAACCGTGTTTTTTTTTTGGGCCAAAAAAAAAAGGCGTTAGAAAAATTATTGCGCAAATACCGTTGGAAATCAAATAAAAAATGACCGCCACTTTATTCCCTAGGGTGTCTGCTAAAAAATTATATATAATGTTTGGGGGTCCTGAGTAATTTCCCAGGAACAAAATATAATTTTTACATGAAGGAGAGAAGTGCCAGAATAGGCGCGGTATGGAAGTGGTTAAAGTGAAATAATAAAAGTGAAATATTCCTTTAAATTTCATACAGGGGGGGGGAGGAGGTACACGCATGTTTCCCGTGCTTAGAACTGTCCCTGTACAAGATGTCATTTCTGAAGTGAAACAAAAAAAAGGAAGTTTAAAGTACTCATGGCTATAAAGAATACAGTCATTGCTCATTAAAAATAATAAAAAAAAAAAAATGGGGGTCCCTCCAAATTAAATTACCAGGCCCTTCAGGTCTGGAATGGATATTAAGGGGAACCCCGCCGTAAAAAACCCCCAAAAAAATGGCGTGGGGTCCCCCCAAATATCCATACCAGACCCTTCAGGTCTGGTGTGGATTTTAAGGGGAACTCCACCCCAAATTGAAAAAAAATGGCGTGGAGTCCCCCTAAAAATCCACACCAGACCCTTATCCGAGCACGTTGACCTGGCCGGCCGCAGAAAAGAGGGGGGGACAGAGTGCGGCCCCCCCTCTCCTGAACCGCACCAGGCCACATGCCCTCGACATGGGGAGGATGTCCCCATGTTGATGGGGACAAGGGCCTCATCCCCACAACCCTTGCCCGGTGGTTGTGGGGGTCTGCGGGCGGGGGGCTTATCAGAATCTGGAAGACCCCTTTAACAAAGGGGACCCCCAGATCCTGGCCCCCCCCTATGTGAAATGGTAATGGGGTACATTGTACCTCTACCATTTCACCCCAAAAAAAATGTCAAAAGTGTTAAAAATGACAGTAGCCGGTTTTTGACAAATCTTTTAATACAATCTTCTTTTCTTCTTTCCTTCGGGTTTCTTCCGCTGCTTCTTTCTTGGGTCTTCTCGTCCACATCTTGCCCGACGTGTTCTTCTATCTTCTCCGTCCGTCCTTCAGCCTTCTGGTCCCGCATCTTGCCCGTTGTCTTCTCCGGTCTTCTTCTCCGTCCGTCCGCCAGCCTTCTCGTCCACCTCTTTTTCTTCCCCGGACGCCGCGATTGAATTTGATTTGGCCGCCGTGTTCCCGCTCCTGGGACCCGCCCCCCTCTGACGCCACAGGTAAACTCATATGAAAGTCCGCGTGTGGCATATGTGCGTCAGAGGGGGGCGGGGTCACATGAGTGTGACACGGCGGGAACTTCAATTGGAAGCGGCCGCATCTTCTTCTCCGGGCGGCGCGTTTGAAATTGAATTTCCCCCCGCCGTGTGACGCTCTGTGACCCCGCCCCCCTCTGACGCACATGACCTTCTAAGGAGTTTACTTGTGGCGTCAGAGGGGGGCGGGTCCCAGGAGCGCAACACGGCGGCCAATTCAAATTCAATCGCGGCGTCCGGGGAAGAAAAAGATGTGGACGAGAAGGCTGGCGGACCGAGAAGAAGACCGGAGAAGACACAAGATGCGGACGAGGAGGCTGGCGGATGGACGGAGAAGAAGACAGGAGAAGACAACGGGCAAGATGCGGGACCAGAAGGCTGAAGGACGGATGGAGAAGATAGAAGAACACGTCGGGCAAGATGTGGACGAGAAGACCCAAGAAAGAAGCAGCGGAAGAAACCCGAAGGAAAGAAGAAAAGAAGATTTTATTAAAAGATTTGTCAAAAACCGGCTACTGTCATTTTTAACACTTTTGACATTTTTTTTGGGGTGAAATGGTAGAGGTACAGTGTACCCCATTACCATTTCACATAGGGGGGGCCAGGATCTGGGGGTCCCCTTTGTTAAAGGGGTCTTCCAGATTCTGATAAGCCCCCCGCCCGCAGACCCCCACAACCACCGGGCAAGGGTTGTGGGGATGAGGCCCTTGTCCCCATCAACATGGGGACATCCTCCCCATGTTGAGGGCATGTGGCCTGGTGCGGTTCAGGAGAGGGGGGGGCCGCACTCTGTCCCCCCCTCTTTTCTGCGGCCGGCCAGGTCAACGTGTTTGGATAAGGGTCTGGTGTGGATTTTTAGGGTGACTCCACGCCATTTTTTTTTTAAATTTGGGGTGGAGTTCCCCTTAAAATCCACACCAGACCTGAAGGGCCTGGAATGGATATTTGCCGGGAACCGCACGTCTTTTTTTTGGGGGTTTTTACGGCGGGGTTCCCCTTAATATCCATTCCAGACCTGAAGGGCCTGGTAATTTAATTTGGGGGAACCCCTACACATTTTGTTGTTTGTTTTATGAATGAATCCCTTTAGAATTGTCAGAGCCGACAATTCATTATAGCCGCGTGTGAATTTTTAAATGACTTTTTTCCTTCTGAATGTCATTTTGTGCAGGGGCAGTTCTAAGTGCGGGAAAAATGCGCTATTTCACATGCTGACATTACACCCCCCCTAGGTACGAAATTTAAAGGAATCATTCACTTTTATTGTTTCACTTTAAGAATTATTCATTTCACTGCTCCCGAAAAAACGGCCGTTTTAAAAAATAAAAAAAACATTGATACATGTCCCCTGGGGCAGGACTGAGGTCCCCAAACACTTTTTACGACAAAACTTGCAGATTAGCCTTTAAAATTAACACTTTTGATTTCTCCCATAGACTTCTATAGGGAGTTCGGCGCGGCTTTACATATTACTTTCAATGCGCCGGCTGCTACGCTGGTTCATGCGCCTAATTAAGGCTTCACCCGGCGCACTAATTAAGGCATGAACCAGCACAGCGCACAGAGCATAGTAAATCAGCCCCAAAGTGACACATAAATGTGAAGTGGAAGGAAAATGATAAATGGTTTTCCAAATTCTTTACAAATAAATATGTGAAAAGTGTGGAGTGTATTTGAATTCGGCCCCCCTGAGTCAATACTTTGTAGAACCACCTTTTCTCTGCAATTACAGCTTCAAGTCTTTTTTGGGTATGTCTCTAGCAGCTTTGCATATCTAGAGAGTGACATTTTTGTCCATTCTTCTTTGCAAAATAGCTCAAGCTCTGTCAGATTGCATGTGTGAACAGCAATTTTCAAGTCTTGCCACAGATTCTCAATTGGATTTAGGTCTGGACTTTGACTTGGACATCCTAACACATGAATATTCTTTGATCTAAACCATTCAATTGTAGCTCTGGCTGTATGTTTAGGGTCATTGTCCTGTAGAAAGGTGAACCTCCAGTCTCAAGTCTTTTGCAGACTCTAACAGGTTTACTTCTGTATTTGGCTCCATCCATCTTCCCATCAACTCTGACCAGCTTTTCCTGACCCTGTTGAAGAAAAGCATCCCCACAGCATGATTCTGCCACCACCATGTTTCACGTAGGGATGGTATATTCAGAGTGATGTGCAGTGTATGTTTTCTGCCATACATAGTATTTTGCATTTACGCCAAAATGTTCAAACATGTGGAGCACCTTCTGCGGTCTGAAGGTGCTGCGAGTCAGCTCTATACGGCGCCTGCGCAGTCAGCTCTACACGGCTCCTAGTCGGGGTGCAGGCGCCATGTAGAGCTAACTCGCGGCTCTATATGTTCGGCTACTTTCGGAAACTTTGTGACTCTAGTGATGCGCCTACGCAATATGGGGGGCGGGGTATTATCCGCCGGGGGAACTTTTTATGAAGATCATCAATCATCTGGGCGAACTCCCAGATTACATTGCGGCACAGCATAGAAACGCCTACTCCCGTGGGAGAGGATTGAAAATAGCGATAATAAGGTATGTACAGCCTAAAAAAAAAAAAGTGCATACTGTACATGTTAGAAGTATAAAGAAGTTGGTCTTATATAGATGTTATTTGGGTAAACCTCCGCTTTAACCAAGGAAAACAGTGAGTTACGAGCACACAGAGAAGGATCCATCAAAATATTTATTTTTTAGCATAGCAGAGAAAAGATTTAAGTCATATTTAATTAATCTGTTGGTTAAAACCTTAGGTTAGGATCTGAAACCAATTTCTGGCTGATATTAGGTACAGTATAACCATTATGCCCTGTACACACGATCGGAATTTCAGATGGAAGAAGTCAGATGGACTTTTTCCATCGGAAATTCCGACCATGTGTCCCATTAGACTTTTTTCATCGGAAATTCTGTGTAATTCCATCGAAATTTAGATAGCGCCCATGTTCTCTTTTGCTCCGATGGAATTCCGATAATGGAATAAAGGTATCAAAGAACCCTCCAACTGAATTAGGGTGTAGTGCAGTAGAACCTTCTTAGAACAGAAGGTACAGTATTCACATTTCATTCCATCACATATCCCCCAAACAATGATTTTTCTCTAATTTGGGACACTTGGCAGAGCTATGCAAATCGTGACTTTAAGCCCCAATGGCTTAATGCACATTCAGAACAGATGAAATATAGTGCAAATATAACCTAATATTACAGATCCATTCATTCCAAACTGTATACAGCTGTTTCGGGCATTTTGGCCATCATCAGTGCAGTGTATGGAAACCATGGCTTCTAAGTTTTATAAAAACAAATGTACTGTATATGGTAGCAGAGGCTAATATACAAAGCATTTATTTAAATACACATGAAAGCAATCAGATATATCCAACATTTAAAAATCCTTTGAAAACAGACCGAAATAAAGTTTATATAACTACACATTTACAAGAAGGATCTTGACTGAACAGATTTTTGCATCACGGAAAAAAGATATATGTCTGACTTGTAATGACCTTCGCCCTCTGTAATAACATTTGTATTCCTATAAATTAACAGTGTCAGTTGACCACCAAAGGTGATACATCCAGCCCCTTCTGGTGCTATTCCATTGCATTGTCTTGCACATTTTTCAGCCTCAAATCCACAAGATAGTTCTTATAAACAATTATAAATTAAAATCAGCGTGGGTTTAGCCATTTTATTCCAGGCGAGCGAGAAGACTTATCCTTGGCAAGTTCTGGCTTGACGCTGTTTCCATCTCCAGAAGCCATTTCAGAATCTAAAATTAAATAAAGAAATCATTTGTTAGTGTTTCCTTGTCAGACATTTGATAATTGTTTGTACACTTAACAGATTACTCGTAACTGACTTTCTGAGGCTTTTTCTGACAAGTAGTCACAGCTTGGTGTGCACAGAACTGTGTGGTTTGCTAGTTGCTTGTGCTCTGCTGGGGTCAGAGTTCCTGAGCCTAAAGCCCAGTACTCATAATCAGAAAATCAGAGGAAAAATACCGCTTTCGGAGCGATCATCAGATAATCTGATCATTAGTACACATATTGTGAGAGCCAATCACGACAATTCATGCGAAAATATATGAAGGGACGAGCACAAAAACGTTTCTCATAGGATAACAGAACAAACGATTTTTGTGTAATTAGTATGGTAATTGTAGGAAAAAAATTGTGTGACCAAGACCACTCATGTTTAGAAACGAAAGAATACATTACAACACAATACATTACATCACTTCCGAATTTGTATTCTGTCGTACGAGAATTTTCATAACTTTAGTAACCTATTGGTTTTCGATATAAGACCAGCATGCAAAAAAACTAACAAAAAAAAAGATCATTTGTACCATATTCCTATTTTTTGTACTAGGTATTACCTATGCCCAGCATGTGAATGGATCTTTTATCATTACAGTCAGAGGCCATACAACACTATGGATGAGTGAATCTGCCTACATTTGGTATGTGAACAACTTTGCTAATCTTGCCCAAAGTTTGACATTCGCTAACTTTTCAGCTACCCCAACTGAAGTCTATAGGGCATATACCTTGCTATTCAATTCAGGCTGTTTGTACTGCTAATAGGTAAGCTATACTTACCTGGCAGGGGAGACACCATGATCATGAAGGTGGTTCTCCCAGGGCGAGGCTCGGCCATTGCACTCTGGCCGTGCTGATCGTGGTGTCTTCCCTGCCACTTCTCTGCCTTTTGGCTAAGATCAAGTGTAGTATCTGTTCTTATCAGTTGTCAGAGGAGCGCTGAAGCACCTCCATTGGGAGGGTGGATGCAATCCAATGACGTCATTGCACCTGGAAGGATGGTTTCAGCAGTGACTATGCCGCGCTGCCCGACAGATACTGGAGGCCGGCCCATGGTCGAGTCTGAGCCATCTGGAAGAATGCTGCACTGGTCTGGTCTTTTTGCCGAGTTCTAGTCTGGCCTTCTGGCTGGCTGGTGTAAGTGCTATCTCTGTCAGCGATCCGGTTGGAGGAGCTGGTAATGCCCTGGGATAAGACGGGGTAGGACCATGCAAATTCGCCAGGTTGACGGAGGGTCTGGAAGGGCTAGTATTGGTGGAGGCTGCTACCTGAGTGGCAGTTCTCCCTAAGAAAACCTTGAAGGGTTCTCTAGCTGGCAGGGGTGGAGGGCTGCACTGGCTGGTCGGGGGGTTGGATATGGAACGAAAAGCCTATGGTGCATGTGCCCCTGGAGTGGCAGTCCAGGGGTATCTGAGAATCAATGTGTGTGAGGGACACTTTGATTTAAGCATACCACGGTCACTGCACCAGATACACGCTTTTTTTTTAGCACCTGCCTCCTAGGCCAGGCCTTTTGGCTAGGATCGGAGGAATTTTTTATTCCTGGCCGGAGGGCCTGGTCATTGTATGCCACAATGACCACGTCTTCACTCTCCTCTCCACTATCCCTTCCCCCCACTTTCTTTTATTTAAGCCTATGTTTGTCACGTTTTTGTCTTATTTTTGTTTGTGCACGTTTTTGTTCACTGTGAGATTATTAGGGTGCCGGTCCTCGGGCCAGCCCTGAACGTCTTGGGAGTAGGTGGACATGGCCTTCTGGCTTAGTTCACTTGCTCTCATGGGGTCTACCTTCGGGGGAGTCTCACCTAGTACTGGGAGGGTTCTGTTTCGGCAGTCCCTCCGAGGAAGTTGGGTCCGTGTCGGCTTCGGTTGCTCGGACCACAGTACCTCAATCCCGGTCTGGAGCCTAACGCCCCGGGGGATCAGGGTTTGGGTCCCTCTTCACAGGAGGACCACTTGACGTTGCACCCATCTGCACGTTTTTGTGAACACTCATTATGTGTGTGCACATTTTTTCTGCACCGGGTGGAGTTTTTTGGGTGTGTTACACATGCCATAGGCTTTTCAAAAAAAATAAAATAGGTAAGCTATCGTGAAACTGATGACATACCATAGGGGAAATGTACCAAGTTAATAAATTAAAATAAACTAAATGAAAATGTAAAAATAAAATGTATCTTTCCCTACAAAGAATTGTCATCTCATCCTAACAGCCCAACATACGTTGACAATATGGCTGTTGTGAGCACATTCTGTTACAGAAAAGGGCATGGGTTATAAATACCTTCAAATTATTGGCTGTGGTGATTAAGCTGGCCAGGGAAAAGTTGTTTTTAATAGGACCTGTCTACGCACAAGTGTTTTTCTAGCAATGCATTTTAGAAATAGCTTTATGTGATAGTTTGGGGTGCATTGCCTTGCTATTAAAATGAAATTCTTAACTCACAAGATCGTGATGTAATGTGTCTTAATACACACCTTCCTCATATGAACCCAGCTTAAGGAGGAGGTCCAGGCTCCTCCCCAAAATTCAAAGTCAGCAGTTACAAATATTGAAGATGCTGACTTTTAATATAAGAACACTTACCTGTCCAGGGATCCAGCGATGTCTTCTTCAATTGCTTTGGGTGCAGGTGCCAGCATCATAAGTAAGGAAAACTGACAGTGAAGCCTCATGGCTTCGCGCTGCGCCTTGTGCATGGTCCTGCATTCTTCTATTCTTCTGGTTCTTGTGATGTGTCTCAGAAAGGGGAGGAATGAGGAGGGGCCGAACTTCCAGCTCAGATCGCCGTGGCTCTATCTGACTGGAAGTTGGAGCAAGTATTTGTCAAAACCAGGTTTTTGCCCCCCCCCCAAAAAAAAGTGCCAAATGTGCCAGTGGAGGGGGGAAGGATGCAAACAAGTAGAATGACCCCTTTTGGGTGAAGTTCCGTTTTAAAAAAGAACATATGAAAAAGGTGCTTTTAAAGTTTTCTACATGATAACATTAATAATAAGTCATAGTAACTAGATATGAATGCTTTGTTAGCTATGAATATTGCTTAGTAACCAGTGTATTGGTAAACCTCTGCAATTCAACCTATTCACATGAAGGTCTCATGCACACAGGATGTTTTGCTAACTTTCCTAGACTCCTTTCCTTCTGGCAGCAGAGTTTTAGCAGAAAAAATACTTGAGGCTTGTAAACTCGTGTAACAAATTTGGGCGTTAATTTATTTAATTTGCCATGATAATACTTTATTCTGGCCATTGAAATGAATTAACACATCGCTAAATGTGCCCACTGCTTAGGTGCATTAGACACGTTTACACTGGTATAGGCGCATTAAAGGGTCACTAAAGGAAAACATTTTTTTTGGCTGAAATGACTGTTTACAGGGTATAGAGACATAATAGTTAACTGATTCCTTTTAAAAATGATTAAAAATAGATAAAAACCAGTCATATAATGTACCTACAGTTTAGTTTAGTTTTTGCTGTTGTTTGCTGGTTCTCTGATGTACAGAGAGTCAATAGAGGGCAGTGAGCCAATAGAGGGCAGTGATACTTTGTCTAAAACTCCTCAGCACCAATCCAGTTTCGTTTTTACACACAGTAATCACACCTCCTTGATTAGTCACCACAGTGAGAAATCTCCCAGTACTGTGGTGATCAGGAAACAGACAACCAGGAAGTGTTCAGAACAGAGAGGATTTACAGCAACATCAAAGCAAAAACGAACAATGAGGACATGAAACCAGGACTGCAGTAAGGTAAAGGAAGCTATTTAGCTAGAAAAAAAAATTCCTTTAGTGATCCCTTGAAGCCTGTTTTCTGGAAAAACTCTGCTGCTCCTTGATGCAGTGGCTGTGTTGTTGTTATTTCTGCCTCTGAGTGCATGGACACATAGGCTAACATGCAGGGGCATTTAGAGGCAGAATATAAAAATTCTGAACACCCCTTCTCTTTACAGAGAAACAACCTTCAAGCCAAACCAACATTCTGTGAAATCAGCTTCTGAATGTAAGACACTTGTTGGTTCACTTAGAGGGCCAGGCTTCACCCAGCTTCTCAGGTTTCCCAATTAGGCCAAAGTTTCTCCATGTGCTTCATTCCCAATGTTCAGCATACTGGGTAATCTATCACTTTTCCTAATCAGTAGGCCTAAGCAGATCAGACAGCCATCTACATCCCTCCCCAGGGCAGGAGGCTGGGGAAAGACTTACTTTCCAGGATCACTGAATATGTATACCCTCTCTCAGCCTATACCACTGGCCATAAAACACAGAGTAGTTAGCCAGAGGAAAATAAATATTCATAACTCTGATTATTGCAGCCTTTTACACTATTACCAGGGACACTCTATAGCAGCGAGCTGAAGCAAACAATACCCAGAGTCCCAATAAAACCAAGCTATACATTCAGCTTGGGTTGACTACATTACAGCAAATACTGAACTTGAATAGACACTTCTGCTTAATGGTGGCACATTTTGTACTATGCTATTAAGAAATACAGAGTTAGTTGGCTAAACCAATAGAAACAACAGCATGGTGACATTTCACTTCAGCAAAGGCTAGGAGCAGACTTATAAAAATGAACCATTCGAACTTTACTATTGTATAGTTATATTTGCAATGTTTAACATAACATTAGGAGGAATTTTTAGACATGATGTTCTCTCTTTTGGTTTAATTTGAGAATTAAACAAGGGGCCAATAACAGAAGGCCTTATATTTTTTTGAATGCAAGATGCTTTATGAATGGAGAGGTTGCAGAGTGAGCAACTCACTGTTCTCCAGTCCCGACTGTCAATTTCTGCAGGGGATGTTCAGCACAACTGTCGAGGAGTATATTAAACTAGCAGTTTTCAGGAACAAAGCAGATGCCTCAAGGGGCACACATATATTTAAAGGTACATTATTGATATCTAGCTAATTCTCCGAAATAGGTCTAAATGCTGTATTGCAACATACACGTATCTGACTTGTAGTAAGACATTGGGGAAAATTTTCAAAAACTGGTGCGCAAAGAATCTGGTGCAGCGGTGCATAGTAACCAATCGGCTTCTAACTTCAGCTTATTCAATTTACTTTGACAATAAAACCTGGAAGCTGAATGGTTACTATGTACAGATGCACCAGATTCTGTGTGCACCAATTTTAGTAAATCTCCCCCATTATGTGCCTATTAATACATTTTCTGAGAAACACTGAAAGCCTTGAGTATGACCCCATACTATGTCCAAAGTGACAAAATGACAGCTGAAGCACTGAAACACACAAGGTCTCTGGGTGCCAACCCTTTCTCCTTTCATCCTTCAGTCTACTCCACTCTGTTTATAAGCACCACTCTTAAGGTTTACAATGTTATTTACAACAATCTAGCCATTAATTAAATCTCTTTATAATTTGTGATCTGCCAGAATAATGATGTTAAAGTCCAGGAACTACTTTTGGACCGATTTACATTTTGCTTTAAGGAGACACTGGGGTTGATTTAGAAAAGGTAAATAGTCTGTGCACTGCAAATGCAGTTGCTCTTGTCCTGAGGGGAACATGCAGTGAAAATAAAAAACGGAATTTTTGCTTGCACACGATTGGATGATGGAAATCAGCAGAGCTTCCCCTCAGATCTAGAGCAACTGCACTTGTAGTGCACTTAAAGTACACAGTATATTTGCCTTTAGTGAATCAACCTCACTGTCACTTTGCCCAAACAAAGCAAAGTAACATTATGTTTATTGGTCCTCCCCACTGACAGCGTAAACTGAGGGATGATCTCATGGGCTTCCCCATGTGACATTGTTCAGGATTTTTGATCGTCCACTCAGGGCCAAGCATTGTCACCTGGGGTGAGTTCACATGTCCCTTCCTTTAGTGAGGGGTCTTATTTTGGGGAGGGCTTGTGTATGTGTCTCTGTAAATATAATCACCTGTTGGAAAGGGTTATCCAGAAATAGTGTCTTGGTGTTGCGGGGTCCTTTTTAGGAACATAAGAACTAGGGCTGTAACCAATGATTATTTTCATAATAGATTAGTTGGCCGATTTTTGTTTCGATTAATCAAATAATCAGTTAATGACCTTAAAAAAAAACAAAAGGTAGTTTTGTGGCGATTTGCATTTTTACCAATTTTGTGGCCAATTTGTTGTTTGGCAGATTAGAAAACACAAATTGCCGCTAAAACGCATTACATGGTTTTCTGCAGCTTTTCAATTGAAGTATATTGAACCAAAAAAATAAAATAACACAGTTTTGCATTAAAAAAAAAAGTCCTTGATCCTTTCCAAATACGCAGCAGCTGAAAAAAGTATAGATGTGTGAACGTGTCCCATAGGAAACCATGTACATAGTTACATAGTTAATCAGGTTGAAAAAAGACACAAGTCCATCCAGTTCAACCACAAAAAATAAACAAACAAAATAAAAAACACAGTACAATCCCATACACCCAACTCCATACCCACAGTTGATCCAGAGGAAGGCAAAAAACCCCAGCAGAGCATGATCCAATTTGCTACAGCAGGGGAAAAAATTCCTTCCTGATCCCCCGAGAGGCAATCGGATTTACAGTGGATCAACTTTACCTACAGCTCAGTTATTTTATGTACATTCAGGAAAGTATCCAGGCCTTTCTTAAAGCAATCTACTGAGCTGGCCAGAACCACCTCTGGAGGGAGTCTGTTCCACATTTTCACAGCTCTTACTGTGAAAATGAAAATTAACTGTAGTGTGTTTCTGCAAAAAGCACCAAAAAACACAGAGGTGTGACCCAGGCCTGAGATGTTTAGTAACATAATGGGGTTAAACAAAAAAAAAATAGTACAAAAAGAGCTAATAATTGCTACTGTAACAGGTTAATTTTTTACTGTGGGACAGTGAAAGTAATATTTACATTAGTGATTTGCTCTTTTTGTACTATAAAGGGCTAATTTTAGTGTTTTTTAACCCCATTATGTTACTGATCGATTATGAAAATAGTAATCGATTAATTTCATAATCGATTAGTTGTCAATTAATCGATTAGTTGTTTCGGCCCTCATAAGAACCATATTTTATTCCATGATAACATAAATAATATCCAGAATATTTTAAAAGAATCTTACCAGGATTAAGTCTTAGTTTATTAGGTGATTTGGCTCCTGTAAATTGGAAGAATGGAAATTTCAGACACTTTCCTGTCACACGATCACAAATTCCAGATGGACAATTGCAGGTTCCTCTGCATTCCATTCCGTAGGTACCATATGGACATTCTGTAAAAGAAAAAGTGAAACAAAAATAATTATTGCAATCTTACTTTCTTTATCTGTAATGCACAGAGCGGGGTACCAGTCATTTCATACTTTACCCAGGTTATGTACAATCATATTATTGCTTTGAGGAAATCTGTACTGTTACAAATACAGTAGTAGCAAAAGCTGACCTCCTTTTCAAAATGCTAGTTCATTGGCTCCAAGTATTCAGTTTAGGAAATCCAGTTGAAGCCAGAACTGCTAATCAACAGTAATTGTGAAACGGCCTATATACCATCATTGTGCACAACATCCCATAAATATTAAATAGTACGAGAAATGCAAATAAATTGGGACTTTTCAGGTGCTACTTAGAGTGAACAAAACAATATGTATTTTATTAATTGTGTCTTTATTAATGATTACTTTTTAAAGTAGTTGTAAAGTCTCATGGTTTTTCACCTTAATGCATCTATGCTCCAGCCACTGTCTCGGGTCCTCATTGGATTGATTTATAGCAGCAGGAGCAATTGGCTCCTACTGCTGTTAAGCAAATCCAGTGACATGAGAGCCAGGGATGGGGCCGAGTTCTGCTGTCTATTGCTGTGTCAATAGACGCAGCAGCAGGACTCTGAAACGCACCTGCATGCATGGAAAGCGGCTCTCCAATGAAGAGGGGCCAGGAGCGCTGCCGGGGGACCCCAGAAAAGGAGGACATGGCCGTTCTGTGCAAAACCCTTGCACACAGGAGGTAAGTATAACATGTTTGTTATTTAAAAAAAAAAAAAAAAACCTTTACAATCAATTTAAACTTATTGTGGAATCAAGAAAATTGTATTTGTTGTACATATAAAGTCAGTCTGAATATTAGAATTATATACAACAATAACACAATAAATAGTTTCCATCCATGGTGTTTCCCTATCTTCTCTACAGTAAACCATTATTGGTTCAAATAATTGGTTATCTGTTTAAGGGGATCAAGGGTATTGTTCTTTGACCGTCCACGTTTCTTGGGCAAAATGGGCAAAAAGTAAAGGGAGTACAGAAAGTTGGGGATATTTTATAAGCATGTTATCACAAAAGTTACATATTAAAAGTCACCATGGGGCCAGAAATGTACAAAGTGCTGGTGCGGCTGTGTACTGCTGTATATATATTGAGTGTAAAGTATGGCCAGTTGGCAATTCTCCAGTTTTTACCATTATTAATTAAAATGTTACCGTAGATAGGACTATTTAACCACACCTACATTTAGCAACTCCAACAATGCACCACAGAGTGGCACTTTTTTAGCTCCTTAAAGTACCTCCAAGCCTGAAGGGGTCCTGGCCAGGTTACAATGATAGCAATGCCCCTGCTTACAATGAAAGATTGTCTGTGACTATAGCCTTATAACTTAGGGTCTGGGTCATGAAAACAAGTCTCTCTTTCCATTTGTCGCAATAAAGTGTCCCATCTTTTTCAATGAAAATGGTATAGCATAATACAATATAAAGCCAGGCAAGCTGCTAAATACATTAGGTTTGTAACCCTACAAGCATTTTTTGTGATCCTATAAGCACAGACAGATTGTTAACCTCTTACCAACCATGTAACACATATACAGTATGTGGTGGTAAGAAAGGTGGGCCAAGGCTTCTGATTGGCATTAAGCCAATGCGATTTGACATGTCAAATCGATGGCATTTGCTGGCAATTGCCGGTGTTCTGACGAGAAATGCCCCCTGTCGAATAATGCCGCCCTGTACTGCACAAGCACAGCGCTTGCATAGTACGGGGCCGCCAAAAGCCGCCAAACATTGGAAAACTTTCTAGATGCTCGTGCAAGTCTGCAAGTGGTGGACTTGTTCATGATGGGCGCATGTGAGGGGCGGATGGCAACAGAAGGGGGCATATTCTGTAATGATGGGCAGTGCTTTTAAAGCCAACACGTGTAGGAAGAATAGCAGAGATATATTTGTTAAGGAGATGTGTTTGAGTTTCGTGACGAATTCCACCCCCATCTTACCAGCACTGGCCATCATTACAAAATACGCCCCTTCTGTTGCCTTCCGCCCCTCACGCGCTTCCATCATGAATACATCCGCCCCTTGCAGAGTTGCATGAGCATCGGGAGCGTGTGGCACAATGTCGTCTTTTGTGCACAGTCGCCGTGTACAGCTGCTTCTACATTACGATGTACGGATACTTTTAGTGGCTCCGTACTGCGCTAGCGTTGCTCCTGCGCAGTACCGGGCGGGAATTATTAGACGGGGGGCATTTCTCGTCACAACACCAGCAATGGCACCACCCTAATCAGTGTGAAGCCGTATCTGCGGCCCTGCATCGATTTCAAAAAGTAGTTTCTGTACTACTTTTTGCGATTTTGCCCCACAATTTACATTGACATCTGTGCAGAAACTGCACAGATGTCTCTGTAATAGCGGCTGAAATCGGGACTGACAAGCGGGAGTGAAATCATGCGAGTTCAGCTGAACTCACGTGGCTTCATTCCCGCGGCCCAGTGTAAACCTGGGCTAAAGCCCATTTAAGGGCCAGCAGGAGGTGGTGCTTAGGGGCTAAAGAGACATGGTCACCGTTCCTATTTGGGTAAAAAGTGACAATGACTCTGCAAAGGCCCTCCCTGACAACCATATACTCACTTTGCCTGAACTCCCTTGCTGTTTTTTTCTTGGTTACAGCCATTTACACTACACAGCACTCCTAAGTATAAGGGAGCCTGACCTGCTCACCTATGACACTACACATGTTTATCAAACAGTTGAAACAGTTGAGCAGCAAGAGAGTACAGGTAAGATCAGAATAAGGGTGTTTAGGGTCACTTTGCATAGCTTTAATTTCAAGAACACACCAACAACCTGCTGATTTGACAATAAAGAAGACATGAGGAGGGGCTGAGGTGGGAGGAGTGAGTGAGTGAGTGAGCTGCCGCACCTGTACACCTGAGAGCTTCGCTGATCACGGAGGGCATGGAGATACAGACACGGACACTGTAGGGGCCGGCGAGTTTGAGCGACGAGCTGCTACGAGCTGTGAGGTGGTGTTCCGCGGGGCTCTTTGAGCACGCATTCCGGGGTGTGTGAGACACCTGATGCCGGCGTCTGGTAGGTGAGTGCTTGGGAAGACATTGGAACGGACGCCTGACACGCTGGACACCGGACACCGGACACCAGATACCAGATACACCAGATACCAGATGCCAGATATCAGACACCGGGCACCAGAGGCTGCGGCTGCGGCGGCGAAGGCGGCGGCGAAGGTAATGATGGGGGGTCCGCATTTGCGGTCTGTGGTCAGCGGTGATCTAGGTGCTCAAATCCCGTAGCTCACGCAGTCCGCAGTCCCTGATTTTTGGATCCATTGCCTGGGGGTGATAACGGAGGCTTTCCATTACCGCCGGACTCCCCCTAAACCTTCCATCCATCCCTATCCCCTGCTCTCAGGACTTCACCCCATCCCATCCCATCCGATTGACCTATGGATTGACTGATTCCTCCATTGCTCCCACCATTGTCCATTGTACCTGGCGGCTTACCTGGGTGCCTCTGACCCTCCTGCTCGTTTGCTCGTAGTGGCACAAGGAGTAGTCCAGACGGGGCACGGAGTTTAACAATAGCTGGGACAGTCGGAAGAAACTGCTACTGCTACTTGTCAGCTGGAGTACTTGTGTAAACCAGCAGCAGTGCTGTGTTACGCTCTACTTTCTCCATGCGATCTGTTATCTCTAACAGACCCTCACCTGAACCAAACATAAAAATTGGAATTGGGACTACAGGGAATAAAAAGGTTAACTGGAAGATTGATGGCACCATAAATACACCCCGGGTTCCGTGAGTAACGATAATAATCATAAACCATAACGTTTACAGGTCTCAGGGAGAGCCGGAGTGGTGAGTAAAATGATACAGCTCTGTTTGGACTATTATTATTAGCTGTGGCAGCTAGCAAAAACAGAACCAATGTTTACATAAGGAGTAAGGAGCAGGTGAGAAATGACTAAAGAACTGTGAACTGTGAACTGTGATAAACTATGATTAAGAGCATGACTAAATATCATATGCAGCATTTTTTGATTACTTTATAATATCATAGACGTATAGAAGGAGATAATGTGCCGAATAAGTAGCGAATGGCTTATAGAATTGAATTGAACAATCCCTGAAAAAGTACTGGAAAAAAAAACAAAAAAAAAGTGGACTTACTTAAACACTCTATTAGGGTAGGGGTGTATATATATGTATACACACTTCACGGGAGTAGATCAAGTCCAGTTTTGAGACCCCCTCCAATCTTCAATCTTCCCCTTTGGGGGGCATCTTTGAAAAGTCTACTGTAAGGAAGCTGAAAAGGCCTCAATCAAGCCGCTGCTTTACCACTAGCCTTATTCATAAAGGTTTATTAAAATATAACTGAGACGCAAAAAGGGCGCTGATAACCTCTGTGCTCTTTCCTCAGTGCCAAAATTTCTTGATATATTTGAGATATTTCTTGATATAATTAAAAACGATAAAAAACAGGCATAGTACTGAACCTACTTAATTGGAGATACTGAGTTAGAGAACTGAGATACTAAGCGCCTGGAATAAGGGGGTATCAGGGGATTGGTAACTGATATACAGTAAATATCTTACAGCGATCGAATTGTACTTCTAAGATTGGGATTTGAGGGGATATCGATAGCGGTCAGAAAAACAAAAAAAAAAGGGGGGGAAATTGTGGGAAAAGCTATTGGTCAAATAAAAAATTAGAATGAGGGGGAGAACACTGAGAGGTGCCACAGTAAACCCACCAAAAATAACCGATAACCCAAGCACAATTAAAAAATACATGATCAAAAATCCAGCTAAAGAGACCCCGGAAAAAATGGCATCTACGAAAAAAAAACTACAGAAAACACACAGAAAATGGGATTAAGAAGACAGTCGCTGATGCCGGAAGGGGCAAGGACCTCCATTATAGCAGATGAAGAATATGAGGACAAGGAAGAGAATGGTTCAATAGAAGATCAGTTGCCAACAAAGGGAGAAATAGCAAAAATGTTTGCAAGGATGGAGTCTATAATGAATAAAATGGAATCTTCTCTTAAAGGGGAAATGGTATTAATCCATGAAGATATGAACCATATTTTGAGGAGGGTAGAAGAAACAGAAGAAAGAATAGAGGTTCAAGCAGCAGAGGTCAAGGAAATTAAGGAACAGATGAAAGAGATGCAGAAAGAACAAAGACATTTAAAATATAGATTGGAAGATCAGGAAAATCGAAACAGAAGAAAAAACCTGAAGATAAGGGGATTGCCGGATGAACAAGTGGAAGATTTACAGGAAAAAACAGACAAAATATTCGGCCAAATGTTAGGCAAAACTACAACAGAAAAAATAAAAATAGAAAGAATCCATAGGATAAGGAAACCGGCAGGAGTAGCAGAGGAAATGCCGAGAGATGTTATAGTGAGGTTTCATAACTTCCAAGACAAGGAGCAAATCAGAATGTATTTAAAAACCAATGGCCCGGCCAAATATGAGGAGTCTGTGTTGCAAATTTTTCCTGATCTGGCAGCTGAAACATTGGCTAGGAAAAGAATACTAAAAACCATTATTGGAGCAACTTAAGCGACAAGAGGTACAATACTTCTGGGGCTTTCCAGCCTGCCTAGTAGGAAAAAAGGAAGGACGTTCTGCTACTTTAAGATTTCCAGAAGACACAATGGATTTTTGTAAAAGATTGAATATTCCTGAGATTGAGATCCCGGGCTGGTGGGAAAAAGCACAGAGAGGGCTAACGGACGACCAGCAGCAATGGAAACGGACCACAAGAAAAAACAAATAATAATTTAATTTTAGGCAGTGGGATGAAGGGAGATGCTGAGGGGGAGGGGTGGGGGGTGGGGTGGGGTGGGGAGGTAGTTGTGGAAAGCAGATTAGTTGCTAGACACATGAAGATATTAAAGAAAAAAAGATGAAGGTGCACAGGAATCTCCTTCGGAGAGGGCAGCGGCACACAAAATCGCCCACTCTAAGCCTAACCTCAAGGGGAGAACCGTAGGGCCATATGGGTGAGGGCCACGGATCTTTAGAC
Organism: Rana temporaria; assembly: GCF_905171775.1. Taxonomy (NCBI): domain Eukaryota; kingdom Metazoa; phylum Chordata; class Amphibia; order Anura; family Ranidae; genus Rana; species Rana temporaria. Next base: position 76,178,305 of record NC_053489.1, read on the forward strand.
CTTGGGAAGATCAATAGACCCCAATATAGGGGGGGGGAAGGTGGGAAGGGACCAAGGGAGGGGGGGGATTGGTAGTGGGGGAGGCAAGGAATCGTGGGAGGGGGGGATTGGAGGGCGGGGGGAGGGAGTAGGAGGGAAAGTAAAGGGGCCAGGAATTTTGCAACAACATATTATAATTTCAGTACCTGATGCCAAAAATTAATATAATTTCATATAATGTACGTGGGATCAATGCGCCAATTAAAAGAGAGAATATAATGAGAGAATTAAAATTTTTGAACGCAGACGTAGCTTTTATACAGGAGACGCATCTGACCGGTGAGGCCAAGAGCAGGGCCGATTCAGATGAGTTTCCTGTATAGTTTTATGCGGACTCGCCCATCAGTCGTGCCAAAGGCGTAGCTATAGGCTTCTCAAGAAACGTTAGGTTTGTATTGGAGAAAATGAAGGTAGACCCAGGAGGACATTTTCTTTTTTTAGGGGGGAATCTGAATGGGGTAAAGATGTCTTTTGCGAATGTGTATGGACCAAATAAAAACTCACTAAAGTACCAGATAGGAATAGTGGAAGAGTTTATGAACTTTAAGATAGGAGATGCTATTATGGGAGGAGATTTTAACACATGTCTGGACCCCAAACTCGACAGTACGTCACATGCACAGAGCGCCGGAATCAGGGAGAGGAAAACCTTAAAAAGGAAAATGCATCAAAATCAACTTGTGGATATTTGAAGATCCCAACACACAAGACAAAAAGATTACACTTTCCGGTCCTCTGTGCATGGGACGTACACAAGAATAGATTACTTCCTAATAGAACATAAATTACTGGAAGTGGCTGAAGAAACAAAAATAGGTATTACAACATTTTCCGATCACGCACCAATCACATTACAATTGACGATAGGAGAGAGGGTATCTGGGAAAAGGAATTGGAGACTAAATGAAGACCTGTTAATGAATAAAGATTTTGAGAGGAGATTAAGGAAAGAAATTGAACAGTTTTTTTTAGAAAATAACACGGAAGGAATGTCTGAAGCAATAGTGTGGGAAACTCATAAAGCATATGTTAGGGGAATACTGATTAAAGAGGGAGCGAAAAAAAAAAAAAAAAAAACAATGAAAAAAAAGTAAGACTAGTAAAAGAAATTTCAGAGCTGGAACAACTACATAAGGAGTTGGGACAGAGGGAAATACTCTTAAACATTAACATCAAAAGAGAAGAATTAAAGGGACTAATTGAACAGGAAACTCGAATAGCATTAAATCTGGCCAAGAAAGAAAAGTATATATGGGGTAATAAGACTGGAAAATATTTGGCAAATATGGTTAAGAAAAAAAGAATAGCTAATTACATAAAAAAAATACAAACAAATACGGGAGAAATAAAATACAAAACATCAGATATAGTTAAAAGTTTCCTTGAATTCTATGAGAAACTTTACTCAATTAATAGGAAAGGCACTAAGGAGGAGGACATAATAAAAGGAGAACAAATTAAAACATACAGTATTTAAGTAAAGTGAAGTTAAATAAGATTTCAGAGGACAAATATAATTTTCTTGAAGACCCCATAAGAGAGGAGGAAATAAGCAAAGTTATTAGAGAGCTATTAAACGGGAAAAGTCCTGGCCCTGATGGTCTGACCAGCTCATATTATAAAAAATTCTCAGATATACTAACCCCTATACTATGCTCTTATTTTAATGGGATTGGAAAAAAATGGGAGATGAGGAAGGAGGCGCTTGAAGCAATCATATCAGTAATTCCTAAAGAGGACAAGGATGAGTCTTTATGCTCGAGCTATAGACCGATCTCCCTCCTTAACATAGACTTAAAAATATTCTCAAAAATTCTTGCGACTAGGATGGAAAAAGTTATGCAAGATTTGGTACATACAGACCAAGTAGGGTTTATTATGGGTCGGGAAGGAAGGGACAATGGGATTAGAACCCTCCTGGTGATGGAACAGATTAGAAAAAGTGGAGCCCCAGGACTACTCCTATCAATAGATGCCGAAAAGGCTTTTGATAGGGTAGACTGGGGCTTCATGCAACAGACTTTAGACTTAATGGGCTTCGGCCCTAGAATGAGAGGCTGGGTTAGATCTTTATATAATAAACCCACAGCGAGAGTTAAAGTTAATGGGACTCTTTCAGAAGTATTTGAAATGAAAAACGGTACCCGACAGGGATGCCCCTTGTCTCCAATGTTATTTACGTTGGCATTAGAACCTTTGCTAAGAGCCATAAGGCAAAATGTGGATATCAAGGGGTTAATATCAGGGGGTGAAGAACACAAAATCGCTGCATATGCAGATGATATATTATTTTATGTAAAGTACCCCAGGACAACGTTACCCAAACTGATGAAAATAATTGAAGAATATGGCAAAATATCTAATTTCAAGATCAACTCAACTAAATCAGAAATATTGGGTATTAACATTTCAAAGAAAGATAGAAGCGCGTTACAAGAAGAATTTAAGTTTGCTTGTAAAAATGAATTAAAATATTTAGGAATAAAACTAGCAGTCTCCATAGAAAACATATACAAGATAAATTTTACGACTTTGTTAGGTGAGTTAAAAATGGAATTAAATAGAATCGCACAAGGACAATTGTCCTGGAGCGGCAGAATAAACAACTATAAAATGACTATCTTACCGAAGGTACTCTATAAAATGCAGATGCTCCCAATACCAATTTCCCAAGCCTATCTTAAAAAATTAAAATCAATGTTCGTAAAATTTATCTGGAGAGGGAAAAAAACATGCATTAAATTTAGTACACTGATTAAGGACAAATCACAAGGAGGGTTAGGGGCACCGGATTTAAGTAAATATCATTGCGCAATAGTAATTTCACATCTTATAGATTGGGTGAAAAATAACCCAGAAAAAAGATGGGTACAACTAGAGATTACGATGAGTAAATCAACATTAGGAAAATTAATTTGGGTTCCGGCACAGTATAGGGGAAATAGTGCAGAATTTCATTACATCACGAGATATGCTTTAAAACTTTGGGATCAAACGCATAAAAAAAATAAATGGGATTTTAATTCTCCCTTAATTCCTTTAACGGACACAAGATATTTTCCACCGGGGGTTATTACAAGAAAATATAAAATTAAAAGATATCATGAAGTATAATAGGTTATTAACAATGCAGGAATTAAAAAATAAAAAGGAAATAATATATATTAAGGAATGGCGGTACACACAACTTAAACATTTTTTCAATAGTCTTCCCCAACCGCTAAGAGCAGGGACAAACCTTCTCCCTCTTGAAAAATTATGTGAAGGAAAAATTGAGAAGGGAATGATCTCCAAGATAGATCAGATATTAAATAATACAAGAACACAGAATACTTTACCATTCATCGAGAGATGGGAGGAGGAATTGGGGTCTCGACTGAATGAGCTCGAGACTAACCAAATAATAACTAGGGTCCATGAAACCTCAATAAATAACGACACCAGAGAACTAAACTACAAGTGTTTGGTTAGATGGTACATGACGCCTGATAAATTATATAAGTTCTCAGGCTCTGCCTCACAGCAATGTTGGAGGGACTGTGGCGAAGTGGGCACCATGGCCCATGTTTGGTGGACATGCCCCAAAATAAAAACATATTGGAGGGAGATCAGAAAAAAAATTAAAGAGATTACAAATAATGCAGTCCCGAATGATCCTTGGGTTTGCGTTTGGCATGGAGCCCGAACTCCAACAAAACAATACCTGAAGACGCTGACCCCGTAGCTTTTAAATGCGGCAAAACATCAAATAGCGCGGAATTGGCGGAAAAAAGAGAGCCCTTCATTAAGAGGGTGGTGTTGCAAGGTAGAAGAAATTTATAATTTAGAATCCGTAAGATTTAGGGACGAAGAGAAATGGGAAGAGTCCATGGAAAGGTGGGATAAATGGAAAAAGTTTAAATATACTATGAGTTTTATAGATACCATGGGTATTCAATATTAAATTTGGATGATCAGAAGAGAGGCAGGATTTTGAGTAGCATGTAGCTGGGAAAGGTTTGCATTGGGGGCGACTGGTGGGAGTGAGCCCGACCGGTCTCTCCCTAGTAGTCCGGCGAGAGCTAGGGCGCAACGGATAGGATGAAGAGAGGGGAGGGACTATGTAATAATGGCATCTAAAAGGTACTGAAATATGAGAAAAAGGAATAAGAAACTGGCAGGGGGGATTGGGGGAGGGGGGGGGAGGGGAAGGGGATGAAAGTGTAATTTTTTTTTTCTTTTTTCCACTCAGATATGGAGTGTCTCGCTGTTTTTACGTAAATGAATATAAAAAATATTAGTCTAAAAAAATAAAATAAATAAATAAATAAATAAATAAATAAAAAAGGAAAAGAAAAAATTAAAAACCTAATTAAAACGAAAGCGAACCACTTATGATGCGATACCATAGAGGAGATGATATAGGCAAGTGAAGTATGGGCCAGGAGCGCGGTCCTTTCCTCGCCCAAATAGATCCTTATTATCCTTGGTGGAGTCTGAAGTGGAGAAAAAAAAAAAAAAGAAGATAAACATCCCTGATTGTGGATAAGTGATGGTGTTAGTGTGGCAGCCCACTACACTTCACTCCCCTGGTACTTTTTCTTTCTCTGGATGGTGGGCTGGACTCTGCTCTTGTACAGGCGGCTGATATCATGGAAAAGCTCAGTCTCTGATCACTTGTGCCTAATATAAACCAGAAATGCTGAGAAAGTCTTGGAGACAGACAGAGAGCAAGAAAGGACTTAATCCATCCTTCTCCCCGTGTGCCTGAAATCTGTGTGCAGAAAGAGAATTCCACATAAGACAGAGCAAACCTCACTGGGAAGCCACAATGACTCTCAATGTGACCATGCGGTGCAGTAGCAGCACAGTGGTGCAGAGCCAGCAGCGATGGAGTATCGCCGCCGATGGGAAGAATATTCACGTGCAGAAGAATCCCAATGTGAACCTTAATCGCAACCACACCATCCATCACTCAGTGAGGCCAGAGGACTACTACAGGTGCAGCTGGTCCTCAGATTCTTCAGATTCCGTCATCTCCTCAGAATCTGGGAATACCTACTATCGCGTTGTTCTTATTGGCGAGCATGGTGTTGGAAAGTCTACACTGGCCAGTATATTTGCAGGAGTGCCTGATTCTCTGGACAGTGAAATGCTAGGTGAGAACACATATGAGAGGACCCTGATGGTGGATGGAGAGAGTGCCACACTTATACTTATTGACATGTGGGAAAATAAGAGTCAAGATAACTGGATGTACGATCATTGTATGCAAGTGGGAGATGCTTATTTAATAGTATATTTCATCACAGACAGAGCAAACTTTGAGAAGGCCTCTGAGTTACGTATACAGCTATGTCGGGCATGACAGACAGAGGACATTCCGATTATACTGGTTGGAAACAAAAGTGACTTGGTTCGATGCAGAGAAGTTTCTATATCAGAGGGAAGAGCTTGTGCCGTAGTATTCGACTGCAAATTCATTGAGACTTCTGCAGCTGTTCAGCACAATGTGAAGGAACTGTTTGAGGGCATTGTCAGGCAAGTGTGTCTGAGGAGGGACAGCAAAGAGAAAAACGAGAAGAGGCTGGCCTTACAGAAGAGGCAGGAGAGCATCCCAAAGAAAGCCAGAAGGTTCTGGGGAAAAATTGTGGCCAAGAAAAAACAAAAACATGGCTTTTAAACTTAAGTCCAAGTCTTGCCATGATCTCTCTGTACTATGAATTCACTGGACTGGCCAATATTTACAAAATATGTTCTCTTGATAGACGTCATTTGGCTATTTTGGGGACAGTAAGCAATCTATATTAGATTGGATAATGACACAAATTACTTGTGTTTTCCACAGCCATAATGAAAATGTTTCAGTTTATTAGGTAAACTTGAATATTATTGACTGTTATTATTTATATGCCAAAAACAAAACTGGCCTTGCTTGCCAAATTTGTATTTCTAGCTTGTTCCACTCTATTTGACTATTTTTTAAGATAATTTGCTTACTCTTTAAAAACTTTCATGCAGTCATTCATTATAATGTACAAACATTTTTTTTCATTATGCTTAGAGCAATACTCCAATGTTTCATATATTTTAAAGGGGTTTTCCACTTTAAGGGCTATCCAAAACTGAAATCACAGTTCTTAGGGCTGCTTCTTGGTGATTCTAGTGACAACATTTCCCTGCTAGTTTTCCTGGTTTTGCTTCACTTGACCGAAAAAAAAAAAAAAAAAAAAAGACAATAAAGAAGAAACAGCACACTAATGAGTCATCATTATGCTCTCTCCTTTAGCCATAATTTTCAATGTTGGCATATGTATTGACCCTCATTCTCCTGAGTCTGAGTATTGCTATTTTGAAAAAATTGAGGTTTTGTAGCTCATTGGTAGTGCAAAACCGTGAGTTTACTCCACGTCAGAAGTACTTTTCAGGGGTTTTTCTGGCAACTTTTTTTTAAAAGAAAGCAAAAAGTTCACAAATAAAAGTTTTCCTACACAGGGGTTCTCACCATCAATAAGAAAAGACGGCTTAGGCCTCATGCCTAGGTCCTCCAGCCCATCTAACGCGCTTCCCAGTGCTTGTGCACAAAACACTGTACCTCTGTCAGCTTGGCTTCTTACACTGCAGCTCCCAGCTGCAATATCTCTCAAAGGCTCTTGCCTCTGTCTGTCCTGACCTGGACAGTATGGTGCAAACATGCACCTTTCACTGCTCCCTTCACACAATGACCCACTTTGGACCTTCATATTAAACAGTGGCAAGGGCTTGCCCTGCCACACTATGAAATGTACTATAGGTATTATCATTATCAGCTGTTCTGGTGCTTGTGCCATTTGTTTTTAAGAAATTTCATTCAATAATTGATCATTTTGAAAAATCTGCCTGGTGATGAAAATTTGTATGTAGGCTGCATAATGTTAATTTGGAGACATCTTTTTACTTGCTCATTTTGTAACACATAAAGGGGATTCTTTAAACTATAATCTAAAAAATATCCCATAAATGGAAAAAAAACTACGGTAAAAAAATACATGGGTTTGAAGGGATTATATGTCGCCTATAGTGCTGCGTTATTAAATTTTTGGGGGGTAATACCTAACATGGAATTTTAACTGCAGATTTCACATTAATAAATATGTCTTCTCAGAATTAAAAGACGTAATCATATTCAAAAGCTAAATGAATGCAATTATATGACTGTCAAGGGACACCAAAGCTTAACCTAGAAATGATTTATAGTTAATATGGATCAAAAATGTGATACATTAAAAAATAAGCATTTCAGGAATGAGTGAGGAAGAAAATGAATATGGAAATAATTAAACAGATACTTATTTTTGGAACTCATTTTCCAGTTAAGCAACACTGTTGGATGCCTTCAGCCCCCAAATTTAATCAGAGATTGTCTTTCCAATTGCACATCCAGTGCAGTTTGGCCTGCATGAATTTTAGGTTTTAATAAATCCTTATAGTAACACATTTATTTAGGACGTGTGCCTTAATAAAAATGCCCTATCAGCTCTGCATTATTACATAAATTAATTCTTCATGTCATAAGATACAGGGAATGTGTTATTTAAAAACAAATGCATCTTTTATTAACAAGAAGCATAGAGCTTCAGTAAAAGCAGGGAGACTAGGCTAAGAGGAGCATTGTAAAGAAGTACTCCAGGGAAAAAATATTTTTTCCCATGCAGTGGGGCTGTGACTGCACTAGCATGGTTTAACTGCTCGTTTTGTCCAGGGGCGCACATAAAGGCTATACTTACCTGATCCTTCGATTCTATGGGAAATAGCGACCCCCCTCGTCCAACAGTGGACTTTTCCTGCCTTCCCCATGTCCAGAGCAGGTCTATGGGCATGATGACATCAGGAACAGACAATGCACAAGACCAATAGAGTGTGGGGGGGCAACAGTGGAGGATCATCAGATTAGGTAAGTATATCTCCTAGATAAAAATTAGCAGTTAACTCATGCAGGGTGGGCACAGCCTTCTTTAAAGTTCTTCTTTAAAGCAGCAGAAGCATTTCCTTAATTTCCTTTCCACTGGAGGTTACTTACTGGCACTGTAACTTTCTGGCAGCCTTAAAAGGTGTGAGACAGCAACACCAAATTTGTGTGACACAACTTGTATAATACAGCCAGTAGTATGAAAGTAAAACTGTGCCCAGCTATTGACTTTCAAGCAGTAAATAAGCATTAAAACCCCTCACTGTAGCTACAGGCATTGTAGAGCAGTTGATCCCCAAAGTTTATGACAGAAAGCACTTTCAATTTAATTTTGGCTGCCCAACTCATCCCTCGTTCATTCCAGGAGTGAGTTTGTAGCCTGTCAGCATTCTATTCTCACAAAACAGTTGCACATGAAGAGGATAGACACGAGAATGATGAAACATATTTTGAAAGATTTCACAGCTTCTTGTGTGAAGCTTGAGAATGAATTGCTCCACACTGTCTGCAGATGTCAGTAAAGGCTTATTTGCTGAAAACAATAGATTTTTTTTGCTTAACTAACACAGATTTTATTGGGTTTTTAGGCAAAAGTATAAAGAAAGGTAAAGATGTTGGGAAAAAACTGTATGGGAGGTACCTCAAGACGAGGTCAGAACATTACATAAAATGTGCATCACATTAAGTGTATACAATACAACCCAAACACTGTACAATAGCTGAAAATAATGTCCCATTACAGTCATGCAGTGTATTCCCAAACATGGTTTGGAAACATCTGCAGACATTCCCTTACATAGGGTCACTTGTACGTCCCACAAGCAGAAGTTATAACATGAAAATTAGAAGGTGTGAGGGGAACAAAGCTAAAAAAAGGAAAGCAAGAAAAAAAGGAAAAGAAAGGCCAAGGGAAAGAGAGGGGACAAAGAGAATGGGAAGAATTAGGAAGGGGTGAGTGAAATGGATGGAACCCCCGGCTGGGGGTTTATTGCACATATCTCAATATGTAGAAATTACTCTAAGGGAAAGTCAGAGATGGGATTAAAATTTAGATGAGCTAGATAGCTTAACCTCTTGACAACCGATGACGTCCCTGGGATGGTGATATCTGAATGATGCCTGCAGCTACAGGCATCATTCAGATATCACTGTCTTCAGCCGCCGATTCTCTGCACAAAAAGAATGATCAAAGCGGCAGTTCCGCCACTTGATCGTTCTTATAGGCAGCAGGAGGGGACGGCCCCCGTCCCGCCGCCATCCGGTGCTTCTCCGGGCTCTCCCATGCCATCGGGGGCCTGGAGAGCGAATCGGTCGTTGCTGCCTGGAAAGCATAGAGATGACTGGTGACCAGATGACTGTCGGAGGCCCGGGGTGCGACGTTATTATCACGCCCGGTACCCGGAAGTAAACAAAGCCACAATTGCGGCTGTCGGCATGTGATCAGTGATTTTTTTCACCGATTTCATGCTTATAAGCCTGGAGGAGAGATGTGGGGTCTTATTGAGCCCACATCTCTCCATAAAGAAGACCTGTCACACTGATTCCTATTACAAGGGATGTTTACATTCCTTGCAATAGGAATAAAAGTGATCAAAAAAAAAAAGAAAAAAAAAGTGTAAAAATAAAAAAAAATAAGTAAAATAAAAATAAAATACATTATTTTTTTTTTAAACGCCCCTGTCCCCTTTATCTTGCGCGCAGAAGCGAACACGCATGCAAGGCCCGCCCATATATGTAAACGACGTTCAAACCCCACATGTGAGGTATGGTCGCGTGCGTTAGAGCGTGTGCAACAATTCTAGCCCTAGCCCTACTCTGTAACTCGAAAATAGTAACCTGTAAAAAATGTTAAGTGTCGCCTATGGAGATTTTTAAGTACTGAAGTTTGGCACCATTCCATGAGTGTGCGCAATTTTAAAGCGTGACATGTTAGGTATCTATTTACTCAGCGTAACATCATCTTTCACATCAGACCGTTTTCATCAGCCAAACCGATCGTGTGTACGCGGCATAAGTTTCTTTACCTTTTGTTATATGTACTAAGATTACATGTTGATACTATACGATTTTACGAAATTGTGCATACAATCTTCTTTATATGTGTTTTCTACTAATAAATATTTATAGCTTTTTACATTAATTACCTGTACCGCCAAAAGTCCACTTTATTAGTCCAAATGTATTCCCTAGGGTGTCTGTTAAAAAATATATATAATGTTTGGGGGTTCTGATTAATTTTCTAGCAAAAAAAATGAGATTTTTACATAAGGGAGAGAAGTGCCAAAATTGGCCCGGTTGTAAAGTGGTTAATCAAACAGACCATATATTCATAAATTTCAAGTGACATTTTTGGAGGCTGTCTGTATGCTCCTACATTTTCATATGGTTACATTCTACTACCCATTCCTTGATATCACAAAGAGAGGACACTCTTCAGTGTCTGAGGGTCTGCAGATAGAAAGAATTGAAGCAGTCCTTTTTTAAACCTCCTGGCGGTATTCCCGAGCATGACTCGGGGTGGATTTTTTGTACCAAAATCGGTAACCCAGAGTCGCTCGGGGTAGCTATGCAGAGCCTGCAGCGCGCGCTGGCTTACCTTGTTCCTGGATCCAGCGATGCCACCGCGCTGTGTGAGCGAGCGGGACCTCGCTCGATTCACACAGTGTCCTCCTGTGCCGCCGATCTCCGTTCCCTGCAACGTTACGACGCACGGGGGCGGAGATTGGCGCCAAATTCACAAAGGTAAACAAACACTATACATACAGTATACTGTAATCTTATAGATTACAGTACTGTATGTAAAAAATACACACACCCCTTGTCCCTAGTGGTCTTCCCAGTGCCCTACATGTTCTTTTATATAATAAAAAGGGTTCTTTCTCCCTGCGAACTGTATATTGTCCATAGCAACCAAAAGTGTCCCTTTATGTCAAAAATGGTTTTAGATCAGCTAGAAAACAGCGATAATAAATTATAATCACTTGCATAATTGTGCGATAGCGATTTGTGGGGAAATTCGTCATAAAAAAAAAATAATGACAGCGACAATTCTGCAACTGAGCAAATTTCAGTGATTTTGAGTTGATTACATTATTGAATAATTTTTATTAGAATTATATTATTATTTGTTATAATTATTTATAATTATTTATTATATTATAATTTATCATTTTGTTTTTAAAAAAATGTCATACCCGGGATGCCTATTAGACTCTGGTTTGGTCAGATTTAAGTGAGTTATTCCTAAGAATTACAGGCCTACAGTATAAAACGCCAAATTTTCTTTCAAATAATGGTACCGCTTTCAGCATCTTTTTTCTGAAAGAATCATACCGCCAGGGAGGTTAATCTTTGTGATTGATCCAGGTATAATAGATAGAAGGGCAACTTCGGGGGTCTCTGGCCAAGTCGTCCCTGTAATCAAGCGACATTGCCGGCATATACATTTTGAGAAGGGCCTAATACACAAGCTGGGACCACCATTCAAGGAGTATCACCTTCATCCGCACACCTCTAACATCAGTCTGGGACTGATAGTTCCATTTTTATGTAGGTATTATTTTATGTAGAGAGGTGGGACTTCTGTACTAACTAGTTAGAAGTTTCCAATTTTTTTCTTGAGTTTGGCTATCAATACTCAATTTAAAGGCCGAAAAAAATTATTTGTCCCAATGACACTTTAAGATGGAATGCTCCAGTTCTCCCTCCCAGTTTCTGATATAGAAGGAAGGGATGAATATGTGGATAATTAGAACTGTTGAGGCACAGAAATTGGAATGGCATCAGGTTCTATATAATTGTCTGGAGTTTGAGATGAGAATGAAATTGCTTAAAGCGGAGTTCCATCCAAAAGTGTAACTTCCGCTTTTACTGCTTGCCGACCAGCCGCCGCAGTTATACGGCGGCAGGTCGGCTCTGCTGGGTGAGAGCACATAGCTATAGGTCACCTCGCGGAGCAGCCAATAGGGGCACGCACGCGCGCCCCCCACTTGCCCCTGATGCCGACGCGCGTGCCTGGTGGTCGCGATCACCGCCGGACACCCGCGATCGCTCCTTACAAAGCGAGAACCGGGAGCTGTGTGTGTAAACACAGCTCTTGGTCCTGTCAGGGGGTAGGGAAATGACCTATCGTCTGTTCATACAATGTAACTATAACTTTTGCGCAAACCAATCAATAAACGCTTATTGCGATTTTTTTTAACGAAAAATATGTAGACGAATATGTAGAGGTGATCAAATACCACCAAAAGAAAGCTCTATTTGTGGGAAAAAGAGAACGCCAATTTTGTTTGGGAGCCACGTTGCACGACTACGCAATTGTGAGTTAAAGCGACGCAGTGCCGAATCGCAAAAAGTGGCCTGGTCTTTGACCAGCAATATGGTCCGGGGGTTAAGTGGTTAAAGACACCTCACCCTCTGACATGCCACATTTGGCATGTCATTTTTTTGGGGGGGTGGGTACCTAGTTTTGATGTACCCAGATCCCACTTCCGCTCATGCCACCTAGGACGACTCTTCCTCTCCTCCACCCTCCCTGCAATCTTCTGGGACACGTCACAGATCCCAGAAGATTGCCTGGCCATTCAGGACGCGCAGAGCGACTAGCACATGTGCAGCACACACTCGTCTGTAAAGCTGTTACAGCTGGATGCACACACTTGCAATGCCGGCACCGCAGAGAGGAGAGGGAGAGAAGCGAGGCTTTGGGCAGCCGCATCGCCTGACCGTGGGACAGGTGAGTGTGTGTTTATTAAAAGTCAGCAGCTACACTTTTTGTAGCTGCTGACTTCTAATAAACAGAAAAAAAAAAGTGGAAATCTGCTTTAAAGAGGACTTTTAGGCCTATTGCCCTTTCATTTATTTTATATTCCCCTGCTTACCTCCAGGTGATATCTGCACAGTTTGGATACTCACCCAGCTCCCCAATTACAGGAAAGTAAGTAAGATTTTTTTCGCCATCTGTTTTCCATTGCAGAGATTTCCCTTCACTTCCTGTCCCATAGCCAAAAAGGAAGTGAGAGGAAATCCCTGAAAATTAAGAGAATCCCTTAGGGACCCCAGGTCACCAGAACTAGTATTTCCATTGGAAGATTTCCCCCTATTATTTTACTGGGGACAACCCAAAATGTGGGATTTTCTGTTACTTTTACTTTCAATGATAATGGTAAACCAGACAATAGATATGTGCAAAATTTGTATGTTTTCGTTTCATTCATTTTTTGTTTTGATTTTTCTTTTTCGGGTCATTCATTATGATCGAAATTCATTATTTCGAATGAATTTGTTACTTCAGAAAAATGTGAATTCATTATGTTCCATTTGTTTAAATGTGGAATTTGTAAATTCGAAAATCCATAAATTGGTAAATTCAAAAATTCTGAAATTCAGAAATTTGAAAATCCAAAATAATAACTAACTAATATTAACTAACGATTAAATTATAGGTATTGGAATTTCCTTTCAAATTTGGCTGTTTCTGAACGCAACGTTTTTATTATTATTTTTATTATTAATTTGCTACATTCAATTAGTTTGGATGCAGCATTCCTTGATTCGGATAATTTATAACTTCGGATAAATTTGAATTCTTTACATTCATTAATTAATTTTGCTCATTCGAATATTTCCAAATATGAAAAAACTAATTGCACATGTCTACTAGACGAATTAAGAGAGAGTGAATCTCCTTAACGGGGCTACAGAGAGCAATAAAAACTAACAGGTGTTCTAATCCCTCTCCACTTTATCCAAAACAAAAAAAAAGTTTTGCCTTTAGTTATACTTTAATGTTCTGAAGTGCATATGTGCTTACAGTGAACATGCTAACATGAGGAGGCAGCAGAATGAGCAGAGGATTTACCTCACCAATCTGCTACCGCCATTTACTGTACATACTGGGTGACCATGAACAATGTCTATAGCTGCTGCTTCTTCATTGCAGTTGTAGGATCTAACTGTGGTGTATGGCAGAGGTGCCTGGGTTACAAAATGAAGAGCCAAGTATGACAAAAGCTTTGCAATGAAAAGCAACCTAATTTTCAGCTGCTTACCATAAATGTATTTTTAAGCCCTGGAAACACATTCTGAAAGTTTAATTCCGTTTCAAATATTTTATTGAATTTTATAATTATAAACAAAATTCCATTAACAGAGCATGTACAATAATATAATAGAAATAGATATTCCATTAACAGAACATGTACAATAGTATAAAAGAAAAAGGCGTAATTTTTCGGGAAAGTAACTCTTATAAATGTAAATGAAAATAGATAACCTAGCGGATTGTAGGATAAGATTATGTAACATGAAATGTCATAATCATAGCTTCATGGCAGCTATTTGATGACAAGTAATTGAGAAATTAAGTTAATTGAAATAATATAATATAATTATGTCATCTATGAAGAGAATAGAATAGAATTAACCTATAAAGAGATATAAAGTTAATGTATTGTAGAAGAGCTGGGGGAATAAATGAGGCTAAACCGGAGATGGGAGGAGGAGTAGACGTGTGAGGTGTGCACTCTCAAAAACACAGGCCATGTATAGCGCATAGTAAGGCAGAGCAGAGCAAGCAAGATGGCTGTGTGAGTGTGAGGAGACGAGCCGGCTAAACGTCCGACACTTACAGCTCACCGCTTACCGCTCGTTAATGGCCGCAAATTGGTCGCACAGCATTTACAGACCCACCAGCAGATTCACTAGTCTAAGCCCGCCCTGGTCAGTGGGATGGCAACACGCAGACGAGCCGCACTCCAGCCTGCAGGAGGCGGGAGCAGGAGCCCGGCTGATGGGATAAGAACATACCTGACATCGTCAGGGATGGAGAGCAGCTCTGAGATCTGGACCCGCAATGGGGGGATCCAGCTGAGAGCAGGTCAAGGTACATCATTCTCAAGCCCCAGCACGAGCAGGCAGGGACGGAGCCCCCCCGGAGGGGGGCGTGGAAACCTGACATCAGGTGGTGGAGAGCTGATTGTCAGAGCAAAAAGACCTGAAGTCATCAAAATGTTTGGAGGAATGGAGGGGTAGTGGGGATAGGAGAAGTAAAGAAAGCTCCTTAGATCTAGGAGAAAGCCCACATATCCCACGTGACCCAGAGGAGGATTTAACAGCAGAAGGGGGAAGCCTGGTGACATATAGTGGTGGGGAGACGCAAGGACTGCAGCAGCGGACCCCAAAAGAAACTGCATCCCCTGCTAACCCTTCAATAGCCTCCATAGCCTCAATGGATATAGACCCAGAGCAGGATTCGGTGAAGGGAGGGACCCCTAGAGAATGAAATAATGGCGGAGGAAATCCTAGAGAAGGGAAGAACAGCAAATATAAAAAAAAACAAACAGATATAGTTGGGCCAAATGCTGAAGGAAGCGTTATGTCAGGTCTGGAAGAGGCAAGGAGGATAACTGACACGGAAATAGCAGAGATAAATTGTGAAGATCGGGACATTAGAGACCTAATAAAAGAGCTTTTAAAAACACTGCCTTCAAAAACTGACATAAAACTGATATCCACAGTAGAGAGATCCTGTAAGCAAGCAGCTGAGGATCTGAGGGAAGAGGTCACAGCGGTGGGAAATAGAGTGGAAACACTGGAGAACAATCAAGAGGCAATAATACACGCAGTAACAAACACGCAAGATACTATTAAACACCAGGAAGAACTAATGAATACATATAGAGATCAGTTAGATGATTACGAAAACAGCGACTGCCGCCAAAACATAAAGATATGTGACCTACCTGAGAGATATCACGGCGAGGAACTGCTAGTATCAGTACAAAATTTATTTCAGCAGATTATGGGGCAGGAGGAATCTGAACTTGTGGAAATAGACAGAGTGCACCGTGTCACTTCCCCACCTAGCCAAAACAAGGATAGGCCAAGGGATGTGATATGCAGATTACATAAGTACTATGTGAAAGAATCTATAATGCGGACAGTACGAGATATGTCAGGGATTGAGTTTGAAGGAAACCAAATTGCCTTAATCCCTGATTTAACGCGGCCTACATTAAGGCAATGCAGAATGGTGCGTCCACTGCTGGAAAATATGCGGAGGTTATATGTTAGATATCGATGGGGGTTCCCATCCTGCCTAATAGCCACTCGTGATGGAAAAACGACAATACTACGAAAAAAGGATGATTTAAAGTTGTTTCTAAATATTTTAAACCTTCCTCCAATGGACTTTCCCGACTGGAGAACATTTAACGTGAGCCCCCCATTACAACATTTGGAGCCATGGTCCCAAGCACAGGAGAGAAATCGACAGAGGATTTAATTTGGAGGGCATAGATTTGGGGAATATGCATAGTGCCAACAACGGGTGGGGGAAGAACGGGAGGGATCTCCCCTTTTGGATAAAAACTGTCTTTTTTTTCTCCCCCCTTTTTCGTTTCTTTGGTTTTTTTTCTGTGTATTGGCTGTGGGGTGGGTGGGGCGGGGTTTAGGGAAGGAAAAAGGAAATTTATACGGAAGGGCCTCCCCAGGGGTATAAAAATATTACTAGTTTAGGGAAACTCCCATCTCTCTTTAGGATTAGGAAGGTCCGGATAAGGGACTGTCTGAGCTGCAGAATGCAGCCAGGTGGGAGGGTTCGGCAGGGTCAGTTAGTACCCACACGGGCTCACTCACCTAGTAGATGGTACACTATAATAGTTACAGTGATATGTTGTATGATGTGTTATGTTGTAGTAGATCCTGAATTTTTTTTTTTACCAGGCCTCCCAGAGGAGGAGGAAACAGGGAGAAATATTAAAAGGGGAGGAAAGCAAGAATGCCTATAATGATTAAAGGAACAGGGGATGGCTAATTTTGTAAAAATTATAACATACAATGTAAGGGGTTTGAGTTCACCAAATAAGAGTGGGCGCTATGGTAGGAACTGAATCATTATGCAGCAGATGCCGTGCTCATGCAGGAGACGCACTTTATGCTAAATAAGATACCTAAACTGCCACTGGTCCTGTTTAACCTATGGTTTTTTAATGCTGTATCACCAGTGGCAAAGTCCAGAGGAGTAACCATAGCCTTGAGGAAGGGGTGCCCTTTAATCCCCACAGCAATACAAACAGACCCAGAGGGACGGTACATCTTTATCAAGGGTATGCTTCATGGTTGTTGCTACACGTTAGTTTCATAGAGAAAACTTTGAAAAGATTGGACGTGTTTAAGGAGGGATTTGTAATAGTAGGAGGGGACTTTAACATTCTCTTGGACCTCAAATTAGACACAACAGCAGGAAAACCAGCATTGTCATTTAGAGCTCTTAGACATGTAAAAAAAACGTTTCAGTCTCTCCATATGGTTAAAAGCTGGAGGGCACTGAATGCGGAGACAAGGGATTACAGTTACTATTCCAAAACACATAGGGGTAGATCCACGTACAACGGCCCATTATTGCGCTGGGCGTAGCGTATCTAAGATACACTACGCCGCCGTAACTTATCTTTTTTTTTCGAATCCTCAACGAATTCGCGCCGTAAGTTACGGCGGCGTAGTGTATCTTTGGCGGCGTAAGGGCGCGGAATTCAAAACGATGTGATGGGGGCGTGTTTTATGCAAATACGTCGTGACCCGACGTAAACGTTTTTTTTAACTGCGCATTCGCCATTCGTGGGGGTATCCCAGTGCGCATGCTCGAAATAAAACCGGAACAAGCCAATGCTTACGACGGTGACGTCATTCTACGCAAATACCTATTCGCGAACGACTTACGCAAACAATGTAAAAAATTCAAAATGCTAGGCGGGAACGGCGGCCATACTTAACATTGAGTACACCACCATATAGCAGTGGTAACTTTTCCCCTGGAAAAAGCCTAACGCAAACGACGTAAAAAAATGCGCCGGGCGGACATACGTTCGTGGATCGCCGTAACTAGCGGATTTCGACGGAAACGCCACCTAGCGGCCGCCGAAAAATTGCAGCTTAGATCCGACGGCGTACTAAGACGTACGCCTGTCGGATCTAGTCGAGATGCCGTCGTATCTTGTTTTGTGGATACAAAACAAAGATACGACGCGGGAAATTAAAAATTACGCTGGCGTATCAATAGATAATTTGGTAATAGGTAATAGGTAATTTCTTTGTGGATCTGCCCCATAAAGTGTACTCAAGGTTGGATTTATTCCTGGTGGATCAGTACTACCTTGAGAATGTGAAAACAGTCCGGGTAGAACAAATAACAATATCTGACCATGCCCCAGTGATGCTGACATTCCTGCCAGTGAAGGTAGGCTAACATGAAAGAACCCATTTATTAAAAATAAATAAAAGGATGGAGATTGACGATCTATTAGGGGAAATACAAGAGTGGGAGGGTAAACGTAAAAGGGGCTTCGATCCGGAGGTAGATAGATGGTTGGGAGCACTGGCGTAACAACCGGGGGGGCAGCCGGTGCGTCTGCCCCGGGCGCTAAGCTGAGGGGGGGCGACGTCGCCCCCCCGGTTATTATACCGGGATGCTGGGCGGATTCCCGCGCTGTCAGCCCGGGCGCCGCTATGTTGCTAGCAGCCGCTACCGTCCGTCACTCTGAAGCCGTACGCGCTCGTGTCCTCCCTCTCTCCTCTTCCCTCCCTCACAGACTGTAACGGTAAACTTTACCGTCCTTGGTGGACATGGCTGGCGTGGCCGCTCGGCCCTCCCTGCTGTCGGTGACTCGGCGAGCGGGCGGCCTCCTCCTGGCAGCTCCGGACTGTGAGGTCACAGTCCGGAGCCGCCAGGAGGAGGCCGCCCGCTCGCCGAGTCACCGACAGCGCCGAGCGGCCACCCCAGCCATGTCCACCAAGGACGGTAAAGTTTACCGTTTGGGTGCTGATGCTAAAATAAGCTGTGGGAGCTGGGCTGATGCAGCGAGACAGGGGGACGAGCAGGCAGAAGGGACATCCACAGGGATGCAAGGATGCCTTCTCTCACAGACAGGACAGAAGTAACAGCAACTTGAAAAGGAGCGGGCGATTAAATGTGAGTGTGTGTTCTCCACCGGCACCTCAAATCCTGAAAGCCTTTCAGCACTGTCACTTTGTTCCGACACTTTTGCCGAAGTTCAGTGACTGTACTAGGCTGCAATTTTCCTGCTTTATCACCAGCCAGTATAAAAGCAAATCTTGTTTTTTTATTTTTTTATTACAAAGCTAAAGGCATTAATTACCAGTACCGTAAATGCATGCATTAGATCATAGATGACTGATCTAATGCATGCATTTACTGTACTGGTAATTAATGCATTTAGCTTTGTAATAAAAAAAATAAAAAAACAAGATTTGCTTTTATACTGGCTGGTGATAAAGCAGGGCAATTGCAGCCTAGTACACTTTACAACCAGACATAAATTACTTATTTGCCATAAGATTTGTTAAGGCAAGCTCAGAGTAACTCAGTGCCTTCTGTATTGGCTCCTGCATAGCATGAGTGGGGGGGATGCAAAAACCATTCTATGCATTGCAGAGAAATCCGAGCCATGGCTCCACTGCCTGCACATTTTTTTCTTGATTACTGTAGCTGTGAAGTGTCCCCTCAGCCCGGGCTGTCGGGGGAAGCCCCTCGGTCCATCCTATATGACAGCTCTCGGTGTCTCCCCCTCCTACTCAGCTTGTAGGCAGCAAGAATAAAGATGGCGGCCCGGCAGCTGATGGCTGGAACCAAACTTGGGGGGAGACAGAGGAGCCCGGCCTGCTGCCCCTCCCTCGGCACTGCCAGGCCGCTGGTGTAGACGGGCCGCACTGTAGTCATGGCAACCACGCCGGCTGGCCCCGCATTTCCCTGTGTCAGTGCTAATCATATGTATTTGTGCCGGCCGGGTCCTCACTGCTTCCATCATAAGCGGGTCGGAGGATTCCTGTAGCCGGGGGTGCAGCGGGCAGTGGGATTCCCGTACACGGGGGATTCCTGGAAGTGTTATTATTGGTAATCCTCTTAGAGGGCCAGAGTGGATGTTTATATAAGGGGGGGGGGGCGAAAAAAAAATTCTGCCCCGGGCGCCCATAACTCTGGTTACGCCACTGGTTGGGAGTTTTGAGGGATAAGCTTTCCACCTGTTTGGATAGGAGAGTTAAGGACAAACATAGATTCTTTGCACATTGTTTTTTATGAACATGGAAACAAATGCGGTAAATTACTGGCTAGACAGTTAAAAAAAAAAGCAAGAACTGTCCCATGTACAGGAAATACGAGTTAATAACAATCAGATAATGGATACGAAATCTATAGCTAGGGAATTTAAACAATTTTACACAAGTTTATACAACATCCATCCAAGAGAGAGAGAAACAAGTAGAAGATATAAAAGATTACATAAAAAATTCAGCATTACCATCTCTCCCCTTGGGCGTGGTTAAAAAAACTGGAGGAATATATTACTATAGGGGAAATAAAAAAAGCAATAGGGGAACTACCAAATGGAAAAAGCCCAGGACCAGATGGTTTAACAAATGCATACTATAAAACATTTATGTACATCTTGATAACACCATTATGTAACTACTTTAAAATAACCCCCCAACCCCCGAAGCATTATTAGCATATGTGACGGCAATACCAAAACCCAGGAAGGATCCACAATACTGCGCAAACTACAGGCCTATTTCCCTCCTCAATATGGACATCAAATTATTATCAAAGATAATAGCAAGGAGACTGCAGGATAAGGTAGTACAACTGATCCATTTGGATCAGACGGGCTTCGTGATGGGGCCGGGAGACTAAGGACAACACCATTCGAGCTATTCACTTATTACATTAGATGCAGAATGGGCCTAATAAAGAACCAAGAGTAGCCCTGATGATGGACGCCGAAAAAAGGCATTCGACAGGGTGAACTGGATATACATGATGGAAGTTATGAAGGGAATAGGCATGGGGGAGCAGATGATGGGTTGGATAGCAGCACTATATGCAGATCCGAAAGCCAAGTTCAAGGTAAACGGAACTCTGTCGAGTAGTTTAGATGTAGGTAATGGCACCCGACAAGGATGTCCTCTATTACCAATACTGTTCGCCTTGACCTTGGAACCACTCTTATGTAGAGTAAGGGCAAACAGAAGAATTACAGGAGTGGAAATAGGCCCTAGAGAACATAAAGTGTCAGCATACACGGACGATTTATTATTTTACCTAGCAAAACCACAGGAATCAATATTAGCATTGATGCAGGAAGTAGAGAGGTACAGGAAACTATTTAACTTTAAAATAAATATAGGGAAATCCATAATACTGCCCAGCCACATACCCCCACCTTTAATTAAATATCTACGAGAAACCTATCCTTTCATCTGGAAAAGAGACTCATTGTATTACTTAGGAGTACATATAGGAGTAAGAGCTGTGAAAATGTGGAACAGACTCCCTCCAGAGGTGGTTCTGGCCAGCTCAGTAGATTGCTTTAAGAAAGGCCTGGATACTTTCCTAAATGTACATAATATAACTGAGTACTAAGATTTGTAGGTAAAGTTGATCCAGGGAAAATCCGATTGCCTCTCGGGGGATCAGGAAGGATTTTTTCCCCGGCTGTAGCAAATTGGATCATGCTCTGCTGTTTTTTTTGCCTTCCTCTGGATCAACTGTGGGTATGGAGTTGGGTGTATGGGATTGTACTATGTTTTTTATTTTGTTTGTTTATTTATTTGTGGTTAAACTGGATGGACTTTTTTCAACCTGACTAACTATGTAACTATTAAACTATGTAACTATATAACTATATAACAGCAGATGCTAAATTGATGTATGAACTTAATTACAAAGCATTAGTCACAGAAGTAATAGAGGACTTACAGAGATGGAGGGGCTGCACATTAACCTGGTTTGGCAGGATGAGCACTTCAAAGATAAATGTACTACCAAGACTCAGGCCGCGTACACACCATCGGTCCAAACCGATTAAAACGGACCGAAGTTCAGTTTCATCGGTCCAAACCGTCCGTGTGTACGCCCCATCGGTCCTTCGGACAAAAGTTAGAGAACTTGCTTTAAAATCGACCCGATGGACCGCTGACCGATGGTTAGTACACAAAAGCATTGGTTCAAAACCCGAGCATGCTCAGAATCAAGTTGACGCATGCTTGGAAGCATTGAACTTCGTTTTTTTCAGCACGTTGTGTGTTTTACGTCACCGCGCTCTGACCCAATTGGTTTTTGGAACGATGGTGTGTACGCACATCAGACCATCAGTCTGCTTCAGCGGTGAACCGATGAAAATGGTCCGTCGGACCATTCTCATCGGATGGATCGACCGTGTGTACGCGGCCTCATATATATTCTAAATACAGTACCCATGGCATTACCTCAAATGTTTTTTTTAAAAATGCGTTCACCTCCTTTGTCTGGAAGGAGGGGAATGCCAGAATAGCATATAACATCTAAAAACAGAAGAGAGGGGGGAATGGGACTCCCAGACATAGCACTCTATTACAAAGCAATGGCACTAGTCCGTATCACGAACTGGTGTCATGACGCCTCCAATAGAGCATGGGTCTTGATGGAGGGAAGTCTGGCTGGCAGAAACCTAGCTGGGGCACCACGGATACCAACCAAGGCTAGGGGGCTGTCAAAATGGACATCACAATTGACATTGAATACATTAGCAGTATGGGACAGAATAAATAAAACCGGTAATTACCGGTAATTACGCACCTAGAACGTCCCCTTTGGCCCCATTGGGGGGGCATCCATGGTTCCCCCCTGGGGAGGAGAGGGGAGCGTTGGGCCCATGAGAATCGGATGGGAACACAATGTGCGCAAGGTATGCCCCAAGAGGCTATTTAAGGAAACACGGTGATGGCAGGATGGAGATATAATCAAATAAATAACTTTTTTAATAAACTAGAACCTCAGATAGGGACATTGGACTCTCTGACTACATTTGAGGCTATATGTGTGAGGAGAGCAGAGCCACAGCACATGTTGTCTCGGATGTATAAACTGATTCTTAGTGGACAAAAAAACACGACCCCATACTTTATTAAGGAATGGGAAAAATAATTGGGACATATATTTACACCTGCACAAAAAAATTGATTTGTAGAAATTACACATTCATCTACCCAAGATATGTCATACAAATCCATGACCAGATGGTACCGAACGCCAATGCGATTAGTACAGATATACGCGACAGCAAATGGTCAATGCTGGAGGGGATGCAAAGAGAGAGGCACCTTACTTCATATTTGGTGGTCTTGCCCAAAGATAAGAGGATTCTGGGACGAGGTGATGCCGTGGATCAAGAAAATAGCTAATATACCTATGCATCCAACACCTATACATATCTTGTTTCACAGAACCACCGGCCTCGTAAAAGTATATAAAAAAAAGTGTAACACCACTCTTACTAAACGCAGCCAAGAAATGAATACTTAAGTATTGGAAACAAGAAACATCCCCTACCCTTAAAGAATGGAAGAGGGAAGTAGAGGTAATAATGGAAGCAGAAAGGTGGGCATATAAAATATGAGATCAACAGGGGAAATTTAGAGAAATATGGAAAGGCTGGAGACATTATGCCTCAGAAATAGAAAGAGTCTAAGGGAAAAGGAGAGGGAGAAAAAAAGGAAACAGAATAACAACAAGATTGAGGTGTAAACAACAAATACCCCTTAATCCTCCAAAGATAGACTGTAGGTTAGATAGTAAAGAGAGGATAAACTACAACAGTATTGAGATGGTGTATATGAGTATGTGATAATAATTGTGGGGGGCAGAGTCTCACCCTCCGGCACCTCACCCCTTTTTCCCCCGTACGCAAGACCCCCTAATTTTTCAATATATAACATTTTTCCTTTTTTTTTTATAGGTAGGGGTAGGGAGGGAAGGCTCACCTCGTAACATACACGTAAGAAAGGAGAGGGAAATGTATATACGCAAAGCAGCATGTGTAGTATAACAAATAGACCGATAGGGCCAAGTACACTATGGCCCGGATTCACAGACAGCGGCACATATTTATGCCGGCGTAGCGTATCTATTTTAGGCTACGCCAGCGTAGCGCAGAGCGCCAAGCACAGTATTCACAAAGCACTCGCCCCCAAATCTACGCTGGGTTTCCTCGGCGTAAGCCAGCGTAGGTGGAAGTGGGCGTGATCCATGCTAATGAGGCGTGACCCCATGTAAATGATGTACTGAGCGTCATAAAGATACGAATAACGTACGGCGCATGCGCCGTCCCGTTGATGCAACCCAGTGCGCATGCGCAGAATCACGTCGAAACTACTCCCTTAGATATGTCGAATCACTGCCTACGACGTTAACGTAAACTACGCCCAGCCCTATTCACGTACTACTACGTAAACGACGTAAAATACGACGGCTGTTCCCTGGTCCATACCTTTGCATGAGTTGCGCCTCATAGATGGGGAATAACTATACGCCGGACGTAAGCCTTACGCAAACCGCGTATATTATACGCCGGGCGCAACTACGTTCGTGAATCGACGTATCTCCCTCATTTGCATATTTGCAATGAGGCGGCCAGAGTAAATATGCGCCCACGATACGCCGACATAGGAAAGTTACGTCGGTTGGAAGAAGCCTATTTTCAGGCGTATCTAGTTCTGTGGGCACGGTGCACAGATACGACGGCGCATAGTTACACTTACGCGGCGTATCTCGAGATACGTCGGCGTAAGTGATTTGTGAATCCGGGCCTAGATGTTCACAAGATATTTAAGGGGGGGGGTTTTCTTTTTTTTTTGGTAGGGAGAGAAGGCTCACTTGTAATAAACACAAAAGTAAGTAGACAAAATGCACATACTTAAAGTTGCACGGGAAGTATAACAAATAGACCGATAGGGTCGAGCACACTAGATGATCACAATATTAAAACATCTAAGGAGGGGTTGGGGGGGTTCTTTTTTTGGGGGAATCTATAGCGTCGGGACAAGATGGGAGAGGAATAAAAGGGTAGAGGAGGAGAAAACACCCCCCACAAGAAAGTGAATATATGGAATGTAAGATAGTTTGTTTAAATGTTAAATGTAATGAATTTTATATGTAAAGAAAATCTTTAATAAAAGTTGAATTATCA
Source organism: Rana temporaria (assembly GCF_905171775.1). Lineage (NCBI taxonomy): Eukaryota > Metazoa > Chordata > Amphibia > Anura > Ranidae > Rana > Rana temporaria. The sequence goes on from NC_053489.1 coordinate 76,203,292, forward strand.
AAAAAATGAGGCTAAACTAGAGCTAAGTTCCTTCTATTGGCTTTGCGACGAGTTTAATTCCAAGCATATCCCGTGAATAACAACAATTGACTCATCAGAGAGGGACACGTTTTATGTGATATAAACAGCAGAAATGTGCACATGTCATTTAAACACCTAATTCACATAGATTTTCACAGTGTGAACACCCCATTTTAGGTGTTAACATTGCATATAGCAGTTATGTTAAAGGGACAATGTGGAAATACTTGAAATGATCTCAGCGTCACAAGAATAAAGGACTGAGTATTGTGAGATAATGAAATTTGCTATAAGCAGGAAATTAAGGGCATCAGGTCTGATTTGATTTGGTCAGGTCTGAATCTTTATAAATGAATATTGTATATCGCCCGGCACTCTCTTTAGCCAGATTTAAACTATAACATGATCAGTTCCAAACCTTATTTTTGTATTATAGTACAGGGATTATTTAAAGATTTTGAATGCTACATATAAATAAGATTTAAAGGGTAAACCCAAACAATGAACTTCTTTATGATTTCCCTTTTTGAATATTAAATAGGCCATTGAAAGTTTTTTTGCTATATATGTTTGATAAATTCAAAACCCAAAAATGTTTGTTGATCATGTCAGAAATTCAAAGAGTAATTAGTCCTTCCTGTTCTTACCTGGGGACTACAAAATTAAGATTAGCCTTTATGTTGTGGAATTATAAAACTGTGTGGGTCTGAGTAGTTTAGTAAGAGAAAAAAACATTGGCCTTTACAACCACTTTTAGGGCCTCATGCACACTAAGTGGTTAGCCGCCATGCATGGAATCCTGCAGGTTTTATGTGGGCAGAAGGCACAGGCAGACCGCCCAGCTCTGCTGCTGGTAGTTGGTAAAACTCTATTGCCGGGTACACACGAGAGGATTTATCCGTGGATACGGTCCTCCGGACCGTTTCCGCGGATAAATCCTCTAAGGATTTGGTTCCGATGGAGTGTACATACCATCGGATCGAAATCCGCGCCGAATTCCCATCGCAATGACGTGTCGCGCCGTCGCCGCGATGATGACGCGGCGACGTGCGCGACGCTGTCATATAAGGAATTCCACGCATGCGTCGAATCATTACGACGCATGCGAGGGATGGGTTCGGACGGATCGATCCGGTGAGTCTGTACAGACCACCGGATCGATCCGCTGGAGCCGATTCCAGCGGATAGATTTCTTAGCATGCTAAGAAATTTTTATCCGCTGGAAATCGGTCGGCCCGAAATATATCCGAGGATAAATATCCACTGGATCGTACACACCAGCGGATCTATCCGCTGAAACCGATCCGCGGATCAATTTCAGCGGATCGATCCTCTCGTGTGTACGGGGCCTAAGAGAGGTTGAAAGCTGCTGCAGCTGGAAGGTGCACCAAATGGTACTAACGTTTAGAGCTGTATGTGGCCAGAGATGATTGCCCAAACCACAAGTGGTCTGCGTTGTAGGCTTGTGTCCCTGGACTCCCACTGACCTAACCGTAAGTACCATTCAATGAACCATCTAGCTCTATCCTGCCACAGAAGCTTTCATGCTCTCATAGAGTTTTACAGGCTGTGGTGCCAGACAGTGTGCATGTGCCTTAAACCCACAGTAAATTGGTTGGGATCTTATGCACAGGGCTGTCTTAATAGCATCATGAGCCCCTGGGTAAAGGAATGCACTGGGGCCCCTACCAGCCTACCCCAATTTATGCACCTACTCTCAAGAAAATAGAAATTTTAAGAAAGAAATAATTGATACAGTTAAACATGTATTTAATAGTACTTTCCATAAACAATAAGAAAACATGCCATAAATCAAAGACTAATCAACACAATAGGCATAGTATAAGGGGGTGCAGGTGGCAGGAGGATTTGACATAACTTCCTGTTTCTTTCAGTCAAAAGACAGGAAGCAATAAAACCTGTCTGTAAGACCCCATTACCCTCTAAAGGCAGCCAGGGACCCCCAAGGTGACTTTCTGGGCTTGCATTTCACCTATTTATGGGGTGGAAGGAATTGGCTACTAACCAATTTAGAAAATAGGACCAATAAACTCAGGGAGAGAGAAATTAAGGGCATGTAATACCGAAAAAGACCAAATTGTAGACTCTATATCACCATTCACGGTCAATACAGAAAAAGGATCTTTAGGGTTCATTCACACCAGATGCACAGGCATGCCTTGATCAATGCATGTCATCGGCACATTAAAATGCAGTATGCCAATGTACATGTGCTTAAATGCGCTCAATGTACACATTGTGCTGTGAATGGACCCTTAGGCCAGACCAGTACTTTGTACTGTTTGGAAAGTAACTCAGTATGCTTACTCCATGAATGAGTCACCAGAACTTCCTGCATTATCCACTAGGGCAACATCTACCTACTCAGCTACTCCAGACACTCTTCAGTAGAAGAAGTTTAACCTCTGGTGCTCCAAACTAGGTAATCGCTTTCCTGTTCAACTTCCCCATAACAAACACTTCAGCAGGACAGCAAGAAGTTTCAGGCCCGGGAGCTCGAGCCTCTGTAGCACAGCCATCCTTTGGACGAGATGAGAAGGCATCCGTGATTGGCGGAACACAGAACAGAGGCGCTACTGGGAAAATTTGTGTTCCGCCAATCACAGGACACGCTGAGAAGACGGCGCGGCTTTGAAATCATGGACGCTCGCAGCAGACGGAGACTGTCAGCGGCCTGCAAAACGTGAGTGATGGCACAGTGGGGGGAAAGTGGGGGCAAATGATGGCACTGTGGGGGCAAGAGATGGCACTGTGGGGGCAAGTAATGTGATGGCACTGTGGGGGCAAGTAATGTGATGGTAAGTAATGTGATGGCACTGTGGGGGCAAGTAATGTGATGGCACTGTGGGGGCATGTAATGTGATGGCACTGTGGGGGCATGTAATGTGATGGTACTGTGGGGGCATGTAATGTGATGGCACAGTGGGGGCATGTAATGTGATGGCACTGTGGGGGCATGTAATGTGATGGCACTGTGGGGGCATGTAATGTGATGGCACTGTGGGGGCAAGTAATGGCACAGTGGGGGCATGTAATGGCACAGTGGGGGCATGTAATGGCATAGTGAGGCTTGAAAAAAGCCTGTTTCTGTCAGCGGTTGTTTCTGTCAGCGGTTGTTCTGGCTAACCCTCAGCTTCCAGAAAGACTAGTAGGAAGGGGGTAGTCTTATACGGCGAGTATATCCCAAAACCAAAATTTTTCCTGGAAAATTAGGGGGTCGTCTTATACGCCGGAAAATACGGTATAAAAAAACTGTATAGTCCAGATAAAGTCCAAATATATATAAATATAGTAATATTGCAGTGACTTATGTGATAAATCCAGACCAAAAACATGCCGATTCAGCAGTAAGTAATTCAAAGACTGCCACCACCACCTCTAGGTGACATGCCTGCTCACCTCTATGAAAGACCTCCAAAGGTCAAATCAAGCCTGGATTTAAAATCCTGAATTATCCTAGATGGCATAATCAGCCATGTCTTGGATCATTGCACCTCTCTCCAAACACCCCGAGAAACATTCTTCAGTATGCCGCTAAAAATGAATCGGAGAAATTCATAGCGCAACACCGCTTGGTATAAATACAGTTTATTTAAATATAGAAATAAGTGCCCACTCACTTTAGATATGTCTTGTATGTGAATGGGCACTTCTTTGGCAGAACTTTGCCATACTGCACAGGTGGGACCCTGTGCTCTAAATCCTGCCTCACTGTTCTACTTTCTGACCCTGTGCTCTACCTATTGACTCTCTGCTCTCCTACCTCCTGACCTCTGCTCTACACTGAGCTTCTGCTCTACTTCCTGACCCTCTGGTCTACCTTTTGCCCCTGTGTTCTATCTCTACCTATCTGCTACCTTTCTTGATCATCTACTCTACCCCTGACCCTCTGCTTTACCTTCTGACATTCTGCTCTACCTTCTGACACCTACTCTACCTCCTAACCCTCTGCTCTTCCTCTTGGCCTTCTGCTCTATCTCCTGACTCCCATTCTACCTCTTGCTCTTCTCTGCTCTACATCTTGCATCTCTGCTCTACTTCCTGTTCCTTTGCTCTACCTCCTGCCCCTCTTATCTGCCTCCTATCCCTCTGTTCTACATCCTGCCTCATTGTCAGCCATGTAAGGGGTCCTATGATACATACTCATTACTGTTACACTCTGTACACTATGCTTTACATTCCATGGTCCAAACTACTGTAACATAGACCTGACCCTTGCACTCTACACTCTGGTGTTGTGTATTATATGGTCCTGACACCTGTATTCTGTATGTCATGTTGTGTATTGCATAGTCCTGACCAGTGGCGGCCTGTCCATAGGGGGCGCCTGGGCGCCGCCCCCCCCTCCTGTTAAAAAAAAGCACAAAAAAAACGGGCCCTTTAAGACATTAAGAATGCCGCCCCCTCTGTCTCTCGCAAATAACATACATTCATGCATTGCATGAATGTATGTTATTGTAGCCAGCTGCCGCTGGTCTATTCAGATGGCCGGACATAGGGTTACCTGAATAACGGCAGCTGGTTGGCTGTGCGGAAATGCCTATCAGAGCCAGCTTTTTTTCCGAGTACAGCCCCTCGGCTCCCGGATGTCTTATCCTCGGAATGTACGGGGGCTGCGTCCCTTGGATAAGGCTGACGGCCGTCTCAATCAGGTTCACCGATTCTGGTTATCGGTAACCTGATTGGCTGAAGCGTCATCGAGGGCGGGAGAGGACATCGAGGGACGTGGGAGCAGAAAGGTAAGTGCATTTTACAGGGCACAGCGGCGACAATGGGCACAGAGGCGACAAAGGGCACAGTGGCATCAATGGGTACAGTGGTGACAAAGGGCACAGTGGCAGCAAAGGGCACAGTGACATGCACAGTGGCAACAATGGGCACAGTGGTGACAATGGGCACAGTGGTGACAATGGGCACAGTGGCAACAATTAAAGGGCACAGTGACATGCACAGTGGCGACAATTAAAGGGCACAGTGGTGACAATTGGCACAGTGGCGACAATTGAGGGGCACAGTGGCTGCGTTTGATGGCATGGCACAGTGGTGACAATTGATGGCACAGTGGCTGTGTTTGATGGCATGGCACAGTGACTGCGTTTGATGGCATGGCACAGTGGCTGCGTTTGATGGCATGGGACAGTGGTGCGAATTGATGGCACAGTGACTGCATTTGATGGTATGGCACAGTGGTGATAATTGATGGCACAGTGACTGCGTTTGATGGCATGGCACAGTGGTGACAATTGATGGCACAGTGGCTGCGTTTGATGGCATGGCACAGTGACTGCGTTTGATGGCATGGCACAGTGGTGCGAATTGATGGCATAGTGACTGCATTTGATGGCATGGCACAGTGGTGATAATTGATGGCACAGTGGCTGCGTTTGATGGCATGGCACAGTGGTGATAATTGATGGCACAGTGGCTGCGTTTGATGGCATGGCACAGTGGTGACAATTGATGGCACAGTGGCTGCGTTTGATGGCATGGCACAGTGACTGCGTTTGATGGCATGGCACAGTGGTGCGAATTGATGGCATAGTGACTGCATTTGATGGCATGGCACAGTGGTGATAATTGATGGCACAGTGGCTGCGTTTGATGGCATGGCACAGTGGTGACAATTGATGGCACAGTGGCTGTGTTTGATGGCATGGCACAGTGGTGACAATTGATGGCACAGTGGCTGCGTTTGATGGCATGGCACAGTGACTGCATTTGATGGCATGGCACAGTGGTGCGAATTGATGGCATAGTGACTGCATTTGATGGCATGGCACAGTGGTGATAATTGATGGCACAGTGGCTGCGTTTGATGGCATGGCACAGTGGTGACAATTGATGGCACAGTGGCTGTGTTTGATGGCATGGTACAGTGGTGACAATTGTTGGCACAGTGGCTGCATTTGATGGCATGGCAGAGTGACTGCGTTTGATGGCATGGCACAGTGGTGCGAATTGATGGCATAGTGACTGCATTTGATGGCATGGCACAGTGGTGACAATTGATGGCACAGTGGCTGAATTTGATGGGCACAGTGAGGCTGCAATATTTTTCTTTTTGTTTGCGCCCCCCCAAAAATTTTGAGCACCAGCCGCCACTGGTCCTGACCAAAGTATTTTCTTTTTTATTTATTTATTTATTTATTTATTTATTTTCATTTATCAACAGTTGTTCATTGCTTTGTAGTTTGAAACTTTTATGAAGTTCCTCTTTAAGGTAGGTTCAGACAAAATATTTGCTCTCTGTGTATATTTACTGTTACTATTATTATTATTTTTTATTGATACTTTCCTTTATGGATTATTTTATAGGTACAAAAACCGCAGACAGTGTACGATGTATACACATACAACAACTGTCCCTGATTTCGAGGGACTGTACCTGATTTGGAACACAGTTCCTTTGTCTCTGTTTCCTCCTCATCTGTCCATCATTTTGGTCTGATCTATATAGTTGTATATAAAATGAACTTTTTATCTTTCAAAAAGTGTTTCACAGTGCTAAACCTTTCATCCAATTTCTAAATTGCTGCATTTGTAAATGTCAAAAGGCAAGTATAAAGGAATAATAGTGGTCTTAAAGCAGCCGACGTTCAATGACGGGAATTCGCCCAGGAAAGCCAAGTGGTTAAGACATACCCAATTTTCAGTGCCACCTTTTCGCCATCCCAAGGTGTCTCTCTTTCCCAACTTCCAAAGTCAGGAGGTATGCAAATATTCTGCAATTTAAGAAGCCCTTTTAGCACCATAACTGACAATACATAACACCTGATGCACTCTATGCAGTGTACAGACCTTTAGGTGATCTGTGCTGCAGAAAACCACAGCACACAGCTCATCAAAGACGTCAGTGTGATTCTGCTGTGGCTACAGTGTAACACTGTTGCTCCCCATGTTAGCAAAGCTGTATTAAATGTAAAGCCTAATGACGCACATAAATAAACCACAAAGTTCCGAATTGCCTGTTCACTATTAAAATAAATCTATAGTAAGAGAAATACAATATGCAGACAGCCATTGTTGATCTCTTCTAAAAATACCTGGCTGCCTCTGGCTTCAATACTTTCTAAGACCTGGAAAAACGTACAGAAAATAATATCATAGCGAAATCAAAACTCCTGTTCTGCATATTTGTCTAAGGACAGAAGTCAGTGGGCCGGATTCAGAACAAAGTTACGCTGGCCTATCTATTGATACGCCGCGTAACTTCTAGGAAGCTCCGGCGTATCTTTTTTCTGTATTCAGAAAACAAGATAAGCCAGAATTTTACTAAGATATGGCCGGCGTAAGTCTCTTACACCGTCGTATCTTAGGGTGCATATTTACGCTGGCCGCTCGGTGGCGCTTCCGTATATTTACGCGTTGAATATGCAAATTAGGTAGATACGCCGATTCAGAAACGTACGTCCGCCCGGCGCATTTTTTTACGTCGTTTACATAAGGCTTTTTCCAGCGTAAAGTTACCCCATATAAAGCAGGGGTAAGTCATGTTAGGTATGGACGTCGGAAACGTACGAACAGCGTCGGATTTTACGTCGTTTGCGTAAGTCGTCCGTGAATGGGGCTGGGCGTAAGTTACGTTCACCTCGTCTAGGCATTGAGCGGGCGTAATTTCATTTGAAAATTCGACGTGATACTGAGCATGCGTGCGCATGCGCCATTCGAAAAAAGCGTCATTTACGTGGGGTCATGATAGTTTAACATAAACACGCCCACTACCAGCCACATTTGAATTAGGCGGGCTTACGCCGACACATTTACACTACGCCGCCGTAACGTAGAGCGCAAGTTCTTTCTGAATACGGAACTTGCGCCCTAAGTTACGGCGGCGTAGTGTATCTGAGATACGCTACGCCCGCCGATAGATACGAAAATGTATCTGAATCCGGCCCAGTGAAGCCTTTAAGCAGTGCATTAGCATTTCCATAAGGACCTCAGCAATGGCAGCATATATATTTCTCTTAGTACAGCTTGTGGTTTCCTTTTTATAAAAAAAAAAATTGAAAATATTAGTTCTGTGTTATTTGATGATTAAAAAAAAATGCAATGTGATGTTAACTTTCATCTACCACTCACATTATACTTTTCTTTCATTGATCTGACTGCTTTAATGTAAGTTACTTTGGCCTTTTTCCCCATAGGTTGTTGCACATGATATGTTTCTGCACTAATTAAGGAGAACATGTACCAGAGAAATATCATACCCCCCAACATTTTGAGATTGGAACACCTACTATCAAACGTATGTAGGCATAAGACACGCCTCCTGCCACAACCCCTTAAAGGAGAAATAACGGAGGGAAAAGGTTAATTAAATCCACAAGGGCTTTTTTTACCACTATTATTCCTATATATTGGCTTTTAAAATTTACAAATGCAGCAATTTAGAATTTGGATGAAAGGTTTAGCACTGGGAAACACTTTTTGAAAGATAAAAAGTGCATTTTATACACAGCTATATAGATCAGACCAAAATGAGGGACAAATAAAGGGGAAAGAGGGACAAAGGGACATTGCTCCAAATCAGGGACAGTCCCTCGAACTCAGGGACAGTTGGGAGCTATGGAAATATGAATGTTAACACCACTGATCCTCTTCTTTGGCCTAGGTCCACAATAGTGCTGCTGCAAAATCATGCGTCTTTCAGAATGTTTTTGTAGCACATTTTTTCACGAGTTTTTGATGCAGTTTCATGTTTCATGTGTGTTTTTTTGTAGGAGGAGACTGGTTGTTAAGCGTAAAACCTGCCACATATGAATGTACATGCATTTTTAATATGCTCCCTTTGAAGTCTATGGGCCAAAAACTTAGCATGCTGCGCCAAAAGAAGCACCTGCACCTTTAAAAAAAATCGCACTGCACCATGTAGCATTGATATGAACAGGCACCATAGAGAATAATGTGATTTTCAATGCTGTGCACATCAGTGTGATGTCAGACACAGGAGAAATCATAACTTGAAGCTCCACAAGATGTGCTTTAAAACTGAACACTAGAACTTCCATTATATTAATTTGGTGCCCATTCATACCAGAGCCAATGCCGCATACAAAAGACCGTTATTCATGTCATAAAAAAAAACGTTGTTTTTCTTGACGTGATCCCTCTTAAGCCTGCCTTGGATACATACGATCGTGATAAAAAATGCTCGAGCAAAGCGCGGTGACGTACAACATGTACGACGGCACTATAAATGGGAAGTTTTATTCGAATGGCGCCACCCTTTGGGCTGATTATGCTAATTTCCCGTCTCATAACTTGCTTCTGAGCATCCGTTTTTTTTTCTCCCTCGTTAAAGCGCACACACGACCGTTTTTCACGACGAGAAAAACGACAATGTGTAAAATCACAAGAAAAAATAGAGCAGGTTCTAAATTTTTAATGGCCATTCTTCTCGTCGAGGAAAATGCTCTGGAGCCTACACACGACCGTTTTTCACGACCAATTTAAAAAATTGCATTTTTCTTGTCATGAAAAACGGTGGTGTGTACAGGGCATAAGTGTCGCTTGAAGCATGAAGCTCGTCACTCAAAAAAGTACATGAGCTTCTTGTGGGGCATAGCCATGCATTTTGGCCCCAACAGACTTCAACTAGAATGTCTAAAAAATTTGTGAAAATTACAAAATCATATGCAATGCATATGTTTTCTTGACTAGTAACAAACTTTCCATTGTAAAAAAAAAAAAGAAAAACTCTCAAGTCTAATGTTGCAGTGCATTTTAAAATTTTGCAGAAACATGATTTCCTATAGGTCACGTTTCACATTTTCAACCAGTATGTTTTATAGAAAGGGTCAGGGACTTTTTTGCCCGTATCAGGTTGTGTTTTTGGATCCATAAACTTCATTGGAAATGAAGAAATACATAAAAAATGCAGTGCTTGCATTTTTGATGTGTTTCTGCTGCATTTTTGCAGGCTTCTCCAGAATGACAACAGACACATCCCAAAAACACAAAAAAGTTGGAAAAATTTGCCAAAACACATGTGAAAAAAAACACAAACTGTACTGGGAAAACACATCAATTGCAACCTGCATAGTTGTGAAACTAACTTAAATCACAAGTAAAAAAAAGATCATAAAAATTATCAAAGATGCTCAGCTCAAGTGTGAATGGGTCAAGGTCTGGGCTCTCTATGGCTTTTTAGTAGGTGTACAGGCACTTGCTTTGCTTTAGCATGTAGCCAATGGCCTCAGATGGCATTACGTGTTTCAGGTCAAGTATTGAAGCAATTCAGCAGAACGGCCAGACAACTGTATTTTCAGATGGAAAGGTTTATCAATGGCAGCCTTCATATTTCCCTCAGTGCAAGTTTCCTTTAACCACTTGCATACTGGGCACATGTACCCCCTTCCTGCCCAGGCGAAATTTTCGGCTTTTAGCATTGTCACGCTTTAAATGACAATTGCGCGGAAGTGCGACGTGGCTCCCAAACAAAATTGACGTCCTTTTTTTCCCACAAATAGAGCTTTCTTTTGGTGGTATTTGATCATCTCTGCGATTTTTATTTTTTGCGCTATAAACAAAAATAGAGCGACCAAAATTTTTTTTTTACTTTTTGCTATAATAAATATCCAATTAAAAAAATAATAATTGGATAGTCTCAGTTTAGGCCGAAACTTATTCTTCTACATATTTTTGGTAAAAAAAAAAAAAATTGCAATAAGCGTATAGTGATTGGTTTGCGCAAACTTTATAGTGCCTACAAAATAGGGGATAGAATTATGATTTTATTTTTTATTTTTATTTTTTTACTAGTAATGGTGGCGATCTGTGATTTTTGTCAGGACTGCGATATTATGGCGGACACATCGGACACTTTTGACACAGTTTTGGGACCATTCACATTTATACAGCGAACAGTGCTATAAATATGCACTGATTACTGTATAAATGTGACTGGCAGGGAAGGGGTTAACACTAGGGGACGAGGAAGGGGTTAATGTGTGCCCTGCAAGGTGATTCTTACTGTGGGGGGAAGGGACTGACTGGGGGAGGTGACCGATGGTTGTCCCTAGGTACAAGGGACACACCATCGGTCTCCTCTCCCTAACAGGACATGGATCTCTGTGTTTACACACAGGGGGCCAGATTCACAGACAATTACGTTACTCTGCGGCGGCGTAACGTATCCCATTTACGCTACACCGCCGCAGGTTTACAGCGTAAGTGCCCGATTCACAAAGCTCTTACCTGTAAACTTGCGGCGGTGTAACGTAAATGCGCTCGGCGCAAGCCCGCCTAATTCAAATGGGACGGGCACCATTTAAATTAGGCGCGTTCCCACGCTGAACATTTTGCGCATGCTCCGTTAGGAAATTTCCCGAAGTGCATTGCGCAAAATTACGGCGCCCCGATGTTTTTTTTAAATGCGACATGCGTTACGGCGTTTCTTATTCCTGGACATCTTACGCAAAAAAAAAAAAACGAAATTTGACGCGGGAACGACGGCCATACTTTAACATGGCTGTTTTAAAGATAAGCCATGTTAAAGCAGGTGTAACTTTGCGACGGGTAAAAACGACTAGCGACGACGTACGGGATTGCGACGAACGCGTGGATCTTCGTGGATCGCCGTAACTAGTCATTTGCATATTCTACGCCGACCGCAATGGAATCGCCACCTAGCGGCCGGCATAGAATTGCATCCTAAGATCCGACAGTGTAAGTCAATTACACCTGTCGGATCTTATGGCTATCAATGCGTAACTGATTCTATGAATCAGGCGCATAGTTAGGATGTGCGGATCACAGAGATACGACGGCGTATCAGGAGATACGCCGTCGTATCTCTTCTGTGAATCTGGCCCAGAGATCCATGTCCCTGTCTCTGAGATTGCCGATCGCGGGTGCCTGGCGGACATCGCGGCCGCCAGGCACGTGCTGGGGCACCTGAGTGACGCGGTGGCTGGAGGCCGTATATAGACGGCCTCCCAGCATTTTAGAGCCACATTGTGGCCGTAAAAACTCGTCGGGCGGGTGGGAAGTGGTTAAAAATATCCAATACTGCATACTGTATAATGATAGTATTTATACAACTCAAGTAGAGGTAGAGATAGTCAAATAGAGGAGAACTCCAGTGGATGGTTCTTTGCTTTGTCCTCTCTACACTGCTGGAATCTGATGGTTTTGGGGAGGTGTCCATCATTAGGCTTAGTGGGCAGTACAGTGGCTTAGTGGTTAGCATGCCTGCTTTCCAGGACTTGGGAAGTAACTTGGGATGAATCCCAACCATCACACTATCTGCATGTGGTTCCATGTTTGCATAGGTTCCCTCTGGATACTCTGGTTTCTTCCCACATTCCAAAGACCTGTTAGTAGGTTTATTAGCTCCTGTCTAAAATGGCCCTAATACTGTATATGTATATGAGGGAGGAACCTTAGGTTGTTAGGGAAGGAACTGTTGTGAATGAATAGTATGAAAAGTGCTGTGTAAATTACCAGCACTATAAAAAAATACTTATAATAAAATTATAAAATTCACACATCCTTTCAATTACTTTTGTTTGTGACACAAAGACCTTTTTTGCATTAGATTATTTTACCTCTTCATTTTTTTTACAACTCATGGTATTTGTGGTGCAGATGCCTCTATAACAGTGTATTGGTATACCATTTAAAATGAATGGAACTACAGTTTGCCTGTTACCATGCGTTGCAGTGTCGCCTGGTAAAATATGTATTTTACCACACATAATGCTACACAATAGTGTGAACGGTGCCTCATTTGTTCTGGAAATGATTGGCACCAAAATTAAATTTATAATAGTACACAGGCTAAAATGCCCCTGAAATTAAAGTGACAATAAACCAAAATGTATTATATTGCAATTTACCAATCATTAGACGAAGTGGCTGCATTAGTTTTTTTTTTGTAGGCTGTTTTCACCTGGTGATCTGGCCAGTTGCACACCTCTAGTATTATGCCTCGTTTCCACTGAGTGGATCGGTTCGGTACGGTTCGGTATGGTACGCTATTTTGGGTGTTTCCATTATGAAAGTGTGCCATAAAACCAAACCGTACCGGACCATTCTGGGTCCTGCTTTAGATGTGGGGCCATAGAAAATGGAACGGTTCCATTAGGGCGGAGATGCAATACATTCCACTGATTGGTGGACGCGCTAGGCATTTTTTCTAAATCCTGTATGGTCCCTGACGATTTGCAGTGGAAACGCTCACGAGAATAGACCGGTCCATTCTAACTGTTCCAAATTTACTGACCTGAACCGTTCCGTTCAATGGAAACTAGGCATTAGACTGCCTGCACGCTCTATGATGAAGGAGCAATAGATACATCTTTGGACAGCAGAATTGTCAATCTGTGGGGGCATTTTAGACTAGCACAGGGGTCTCCAAACTTTCTAAACAAAGGGCGAGTTTTCTGTTCTTCAGAATTCAGGGGAGTTGGAGTGTAGCCAATGGGAGTAGAAAGTGTCCTGGCATCAATGGGGATAAACAGCGCTCCATCTTTCGTATTAGGGGGAGAAATGGTGCCCCATCATTGGTGTCAATGAGAGAAATAGTGCCCTATCATTGGTGTCAGTGAGAGGAATAGTGCCCTATCATTGGTGTCAGTGAGAGGAATAGTGCCCTATCATTGGTGTCAGTGAGAGGAATAGTGCCCTATCATTGGTGTCAGTGAGAGGAATAGTGCCCTATCATTGGTGTCAGTGAGAGGAATAGTGCCCTATCATTGGTGTCAGTGAGAGGAATAGTGCCCTATCATTGGTGTCAGTGAGAGGAATAGTGCCCTATCATTGGTGTCAGTGAGAGGAATAGTGCCCTATCATTGGTGTCAGTGAGAGGAATAGTGCCGTATCATTGGTGTCAGTGGGAGGAATGGTAACATATCATTTGTGTCAGTGGAAAGAATATTGCTCCAGCAGTGTCAGTGGGAGGAATACTGCCCCAAAGGCCAAATAAGGGCAAGCAAAGGGCAGAATCTGGCCCCTGGAACAGAGTTTGGAGACCCCTGGACTAGCATATGGACTTGACTAACAAATTGAAGCCAAATTCCAGCTAACATTTTATAAGCAGTTAAAGCAACTGTTTTTTTTAATTGGGAATAAAAGTTGTCATGAATAAATAAAACTGACCATTGTAAGCACCCCTGTCAGTGGTAAATATTTTGTCTCCACCCTCTAATTTTTATATTTGCGGGACAGCTTGCTCTGTTGATAAACAACAGACTTACTAGCAGGATCACCAGATGAAAATAAAGGAAAGAAAGCCTAAAAAAGAAAAAGAATGCAGCCGTCATATCTGAGAATTAAGTAAAATAAAAGTATATATAATAATAATAAATATAATAAATGTTTTCTTTTGGGTTTAATACCGCTTTGAACATGCCTGGAATGTACATAGATCTATCCTTAAACTAAGTTAGAAGACAATAAAATGTTGCTCTTTTGAGCAATTTGCTAAATAAAAAATATGCAATTGATCAATTATATCTAATCATCTGTAGAATCAAGGATGAATGAATGACTTGTATAGCGCTACTCATGCGAACTGAATCGCCTCTGGGACTCTGGGAAAATGTAATTAAAATAACCCAAATGTTTTATCATTCGCTTACAAAATGAGCTCGATTAGGTAATCGTAACAAACAACAGTAGAGCCCATGTTATACTTAGTTACCAGGATTTGCTAAATGTTATTTATTGCCTGCTTAAGATTATAATAAAATGTTGTGAATTAGTATTTAATCATTGGTATTTAATTGCTGACATTTTGTGAATAAAAAGATAACACTACGCAGAATATAAATAGCTTGATTACCTCGGCAGACGCCAAATTCATCTCCGAAATCATCTTCTTCCGTAAAAAACTGGCAAGTCAGTCCAGGACCACATTTAACTCCATCCATGCCAGACACAGTCCTGTAACAGGTTTCTCCAGCGGCTGCGGCACACACCCTGCAGCACCCACAGTCGTCCAGCACGGTCCTCTTACATCTTACGGTACTCTTGCATTCGTTGCCGTCGCAGCGATCTGGACAATCCACGGCGTACTGGGAACTCCGAGAAGTGCCAAAGTGCATGTTAATCAGCAGAGAGGCAACAAAGATGCAACACTTCATATCTGCAGACAGAATGGACTTTGTAGTTTTGGACACCGAGCTGCACTGACAGCCTCTGGATGTGGACAGGAATGAATCCAAAGTAGTAGCTGAGCATCAATCTCCAAATTTAGCAGCTTTATACATTGTCTTCCCACAGGCTTGTCAATCGTCAGCTTCCTCAATCCGGCCGTGCTGTCCTACTGCCAGCCTCCCTGCTTTTTACTTCACAAAATCCAGGATGGAGGTTGGATTAACAGGCTGCTGCCATCCAGGAACTGAAAAGCATGTGCTGATGTCATTTGTTATGTTTAGATTTTTTTTTTTAGGTTTTCTTTTCTTTTTCGGGAGAACAATAATCTCTCTATCCATATGCAATGACTAAGGATGTCTGCGAGGAGAGAGAATAGACAGAGCATATTCTGTTTTGTGAGGCTGATCATTTCCAAACATGCATGATGCAGACATTAAAGAGCGGTCAAATTCTTTTTATAATAAAGTAGGGCTGTGGAAATTAACTATTAATTCCTCGATTAATCTTTAATTTTTTTGATCGATCAAAATCCTTTTGATTGGTACTCACCTCTCCGCCGGCTTCCGGGCCTTTAGGGAGTTCCGTCGGAGATCCGGTGACGTCACGGACACCAGCAGGGCTTTCCATGTCCATCTGAAGGGCTCCTTTGCTGTGCCTTCATATCTGCATGCCGGCGGGGACCTTACTATCTGCCACACGCAAGGGCTGTTACACTTTCCTCTATCACTTCCCTCTATCAACCTGGGATTCTACAGCCATCCACTGGGAGTTGTGATGGTTCTCTTCACAGGACATCTACATGCCGACGGACTGATGTTAACCCCTCCTCATCTGGATTCAGCAGTGGTATCGTTGTACACATTTTTATACCAGTATCATACTTGGCTACATGTTTTTGACTGCTTTTGCTACCGTTTGGTATTACTCGCACCATTTGTACAGTTTATGTAGATACATCGATTTTATCTCCAGTGCAATATTTATTTTGTTACCTACTTGAAGACTATAAAAGTTGTAATGCTATTCCCATGGAGCGCTGCCTTTGTGTGTTTTTTGTATCCTGCTATCCATTTTTCCAGTGGTTGGTAGCTGCACTGGGAATCAGCCTGCAAGGACATCAGCTAAAAGTAGTTGGATCTGTAAGTGCGTTATAATTAATCAAAATGAGGATGACGTGGAGCACGTGAAGCACGCACGTCTGAGGGAGGGCTTCCCCATGCTACGGACCTGAGCCGAGAGGAGGAGACGGAAGGAGGAAGATCCGACGCAGCAGTGAGCTACAGCTACGATGCAGAGCGGGAGTCTGCGGAGCTGTTGGAGGCTGAGTGCGCCGGACACCTGACACGCTGCTCCACGCTGCTCTCCAGGACCCCAGCTGCCCCCAAACCACTGCCCCCCCGAGGAGAAGGTAGGCACGGTACAGTGCAGAGGGAGGCAGGGACGCTTCCATCGGCTGGTTAACATAGCTGCCGCCCTCCACCCCCTCTGCCTGCCGTGATTCTGCTATTTTAAATCTCCAAGCTGTGTGTTGAACATGGGATCGAGCCCTGACAGCAGAAGGATGTGGTAAGAGTGTCAAGCATACCACTGCACTGTAAGGCTCACTCCATATGTAATAGATGCAACTTAGCTAGTGAAACTAGCCATGGTCTCAGTTTGAATAACCTGTGCAATATTGTTTTAAACACCTTGGGACACCCAGCTGCCTAGTCTCCAATAAGATACAACCCGCAACCATTATACAGTTTTTCCTAAATGTATTAAATGAATTAAACATCCACGGACGGTGAATCCTTACCCCATAAATACCCTATAAATATTGAGGACACTGGTAAGGGGGCGTGGATGAAAAGGCTCCAGTTACCTAGAGACACTATACCTCCCTCGGCGTCAAACATTGTTAAACCACAGTGGGCTGGACTTGAAGCATTGGCGGAAATATTGGAGTCATTTATCTATTGATTTATTTATTTTTTCCTGTTTTTTTTGTCTCTCCTCCTCATCCCCACCATCTGACCACTGTATGAGCACCGCTTGGCCTGCTATATTGGTTCAGCAGGGGGTAAAACATCCTTAAAAACAGTGCGTGGGGGATCTCCCCCCCTAGTCCACAGTTTAAGCGATAGGGGACGACCCCTTGACCCCCTAGAACACCAGCGAAAAATCTCCAGAAGGTGAAGCTAAGGCTGCTTTGTATTACCTTCCCTTCTTAAATAAATAAAAACCACCGCCTAAAAAAGAGGGAGGGGAGGTGACCATCTGCTGTTCAAACTGGGGAAACGTATTAGAGGGATAAAGAAATATAACATGAATAAATCTACAAGGGGTGCCGCCCCGAAAATCCCCAAAGATAACCC
Organism: Rana temporaria; assembly: GCF_905171775.1. Taxonomy (NCBI): domain Eukaryota; kingdom Metazoa; phylum Chordata; class Amphibia; order Anura; family Ranidae; genus Rana; species Rana temporaria. The sequence continues at coordinate 76,220,790 of NC_053489.1, forward strand.
CCCCACCAGTACGATCAGACACTATATGACCTCTGAGGGGAGCTCCAAGAGCCCAGGCCTGCCAAAAAGAGCAGAAAAAACTGGGACAACTAAAAAGGGAGCAGGGGGGGCAGCTACCCCAATTACGGACTCTTCAATAGAAAGTGAACATGAGGTTAGTCAAATTGACGACCCCAGACTGGACACTCATATCCCCACAAAGGGGGAACTGGATGGGATGTTAAGGAGAGTGGAAACCGTGATAAGAGAAGAAATTAGCGCATTAAGAAAGGATTTATTTCATATGTTGGAACGGGTGGAGGAAGTGGAAAAAAAAATGGAAAAACAGGACCTAGAATTAAACGAACTAAAAATCCAACATCAGACGATGAAACAAAACCAGAGGTGGTTACAATACCGATTAGAGGACCAAGAGAACCGTAACAGAAGAAAAAATTTAAGAATACGATCTATCAAGGAGGAGAAAGGGGAAGACTTGAGAAAAATTCTCAACGATCTATTTCTCCCCCTCTTAGATAATGGCTCGGAGGGCCCCCTCAAAATTGAACGTGTACACCGTGTAGGAAAGATGAGAGAGGGAGGAGGCAAATGGCCTAGGGACATTATCGTGAGCTTTAGATATTTCGAAGACAAAGATGAGATCTGGACAAAACTCAGGAGAAAGGCCCCCCTACGCTATGACGGGACTGATATTCAGATTTTCACGGACTTGGCCTGGGAGACTCTGGCCAGGAGAATGTCCCTCAAACCCCTCCTGGAACAGATGCGCCAGCTTAATATTAAGTATCAATGGGGTTTCCCGGCATGTCTGATTGGCCGCAAAGAGGGGATCTCGGCAAAGTTGACATTCCCCGAGGACTTGGTAGGGTTCTGCCGCAAACTGGACATGCCGGTTTTGGAGATCCCAGGTTGGGATGAATAGTTCATCTCGATACAGATAGCCTCCTCAAGCGGTTAAACGAAGGTTGAGCTAGGATGATCAAGGGGGACAGGGGGGTAAGGGGGAGGGAGGGGGGGGATTGAGAAGGGGAGCAAGAAGGCCAGGTCCGTACCCTACCCATGTAAGATCAACCCCCAGAAGAATATCTCGGGGGGGAAAATGGGTGGGCGGGACGTGTGGAGGCCTACCTCATCCATGAGAACCGACGGGTAGGGGAGACCGAGGATCCCTACGGTTCAGAGGCGATGGATAGGCCTAGGTGGGGGGGGGGACGTGGGTGTTCGGGGGGGGGGGACGGGGGAGGGGGGGGAGGGATGGAGGAGGGTGGGGGATGGGGAAGGGAAAAGGGAACTTGGCTCCCATGGAATCTCATGGACAGTTCATTAAGAAATGATCCAGCCATAGAATAATGACTGAAGTAAAATTTCTATCATATAATGTTAAGGGTTTGAATTCAGCCGTTAAAAGACTCAAGGTCCTCGCAGAGATCGAACAACTTAAAGCGGATGTCGTGTTTATTCAGGAATCTCACTTAACCATAGAGGCGAATATTAAGCTTTTTTCACCCGCATACCCCACTTGGTTTTACGGGGATTCTATCTCGAAACGTGCTAGGGGCGTGGCAATTGGGTTCTCAAGGGGGTTTGGATTTGCCTTAGAGGCAAGGAAGACAGACCCAGAAGGGAGATTTATATTCCTTAGGGTAAGGATTGACAACATGGTCTATACCTTAGCGAATATCTACGCCCCAAATGTTCATCAAACCCAATATTTAGGGAAAATCCTGGGAAAGTTAAAAGACTTCGCCGAGGGCTATACGATCCTGATGGGGGACTTTAATTTTGTCCTGGACCCGAAAGAGGATAGTACGTTCCGTGGGAGGGCGACAAAAAACGGGCTTCTACAAAGAATTAAACAAAAGATTCATGACCACCAATTAGTCGATGCCTGGCGGATTTTTCATCCCAAGGAACATGACTACACGTTTTACTCTCCCCCCCACGGAACGTACTCCAGAATCGACTACATTTTGGTAGACCACAGGCTTCTGGACTCTATAACGGAAACGGACATAGGAATAATGACGGTGTCAGACCACGCTCCAATCTCTATGAAAATTAAACTGTCCATACAAAAGAGACAGAGGCCTGTGTGGCGCCTGGATGAGAGCCTGATACGCGATGAAGGAGGGGCAAGCAGGGTGGAGGAGGAATTAAAACAATTCTTCCTCATCAACGATACAGAAGGGATAACCAGCGCAACCCTTTGGGAGACACACAAAGCCTACATCAGAGGAATTTTAATTGCGGAGGGCGTAAAAAAAAAAAAAGAGTTGAAAAGTAAAGCAAACACCCTGACAAAAGAGATAGAGACCTTAGAACGCGAACATAAAGCGCAGGGATTAAAAGAAAAATACCTTAACTTAATAATAAAGAGAGACGCCCTCAAGGAGACCATGGAACAGGAAGCGAGAAATAAACTTAACTGCATCTCTAAAGAGAGATATGTATGGGGAAATAAACCAAGCAAGCAATTAGCTAAAATGGCTCAAAAAAAGAAAGCGAGAAACTATATCGATAGAATAAAAAGGAAAGATGGGAATATGGTTTACGCAAATAGAGAAATAGCGGATTCTTTTAAAAATTATTACGAGGAACTTTATACTCTAAAAAATCCAGGGTGGCAGGCAGGGGAAAGGGAGGGGAAGATCCGAGAATTTCTAGACAGGGCAGGACTTCCTAGTTTAGAGGAGATGGAAAGCTTAAATATGGACCGCCCCATAACTGAAGATGAAATAAAAGAAGCTCTAAATTCCACCGCGGGGGGTAAAAGCCCGGGGCCAGATGGGTTTACCCCCCAGTACTATAAGAGATTCAGCAACATTTTGATCCCTAAGATGTGCAAATACTTCAACGGGCTAGGGTCTGAATTTGAAATCAGCAGGGAAGCTACGGCGGCCACGGTTGCAATAATTTTAAAGGAAGGGAAAGATAGCTCTCTCTGTTCGGCGTACAGACCTATCTCTCTGTTAAATACAGATATTAAGCTCTTTGCCAAGATTCTGGCGGGACGACTAAAAGGGGCTATGCACGTTTTGATTCACCCCGACCAGGTAGGATTTGTGCCCAACAGAGAGGGCAAAGACAACAGTCTCAGGGCTATCCTCCTGCTTCAGACCATAAGGCAGAATGGGCCCCCAGGTCTATTCCTGTCAGTCGATGCTGAAAAAGCTTTTGACAGGGTAGACTGGGGGCTCATGATGGAGACTATTAATACTATGGGAATAGGAAAAAGGATGTCTCGCTGGATTAAAACACTTTACCATCACCCTTCAGCAAAAATAAAAATCAATGGGATACTATCGGACCCCTTCGAGATGAAAAATGGGACAAGGCAGGGATGCCCCCTGTCCCCCCTTCTTTTCATTCTTTCTTTAGAGCCTCTGTTGTCTACCATTCGTAACGACCCTGACATTAATGGAGTCAGAGTAGAAGGGGAGGAACATAAATTATCGGCGTTTGCCGATGATATTTTGTTCTATTTAACCAATCCGGCCAAATCTATCCCGAAGCTCTCTAAAGTGTTGCAACAATATGGGGCCATCTCTAATTTTAAAATTAACGAAACTAAATCTGAAATTCTGAACATTAATTTAAACAAAAAGGAGGTGGGTCAGGTCAAGGCGACCTGTGTGTTCCCCTGGACCAAAGAATTAAAGTACCTAGGAGTCAAACTGGCCAATACAACCCAGAAGATGTATAAAATAAATTATATTCCCCTACTAAATGAGATCAAGAGCGAATTAAAAAGAACGGTAAATAAACCCATTTCATGGATCGGACGCATTAATATGCTAAAGATGGTTGTAGTCCCAAAAATTCTTTATAAATTTTTATTACTCCCAATAGCACTCCCTCAGCAATTTTTGAGAATTCTTAATTCCTTGTTATTAAACTATGTTTGGAAAAATAAGAAGCATAGAATATCCCTCTCTATCCTAAAACAGGGTAAGCCATTCGGCGGTCTGGCAGTTCCGGATATTAAAAGTTACTATAAGGCGGCGGTTTTAGCACGTGCGGTAGAATGGGCACGGGATAGGAAAGACAAAAGGTGGGTGCAAATTGAGAAAGCACTAACTAGTAAATATTTGAACAATATTATTTGGATTCCTGCACAACACAGAGTACTAGACCACAAAACACATGTTTTAACACGGGACACTTTAAGAATGTGGGACAAGACCCTGACACAAATAGAGGGTAAATTTAATTCCCCATTAATGAACCTCAAAGAAAATCCGTATTTTGCACCAGGGGAAAATAAAATTGGAGGAAATTGGATTAAGGTAGACACGGTATACTTAGGGGATATTATTAAAGAGGGAGAGATAATGACCTATGAAGATCTTAGATCCAAAACGGATTGTTGGAACTTGGATAGGTGGCATTACTCCCAATTGCATCACTTTGTTAGGCACCTCCCCCGTCCATTACGGACAGAGGCTGAGCTAACTCCACTTGAGAAGATTTGTAAATCTAAGAATACAAAGGGCACTATCACTAAATTATATGGATTATTGGTAAAGATATGCTCACGGAGCGAAGCACCCTTCATAGGTAAATGGGAAAGAGAATTAGGAACCACAAGAGGGACAAACAGTTATAAGAGGATTATGCATCTTACCCATTCATCCGCAATTGACGTACGAACCGCCGAAACAAACTATAAGTGTATCTCAGGGTGGTATATTACACCAGATAAAGCAAATAAATATAAAGCAGATCAGACCGCAGAGTGTTGGCGGGGCTGCTCTGAAAGAGGCACGATGGCCCACCTTTGGTGGTTATGCCCAAAAATACAAACTTATTGGGACATAATTTTGAGTCAAATTAAAGTTATTACGGGCAAAGACTTAAAGAAAGACCCCTGGGTCGTGCTCTTTCATTGTAGCCAAGAGGGGAAAAAAAAATATAAGCAGTCTTTGATCCCTCATCTCCTAAACGCCGCAAAGAAACTTATACCCAAAAAGTGGCAGGAGACGGAAAGTCCACACGTTTGGAACTGGATAGATGAAGTGGAGGAAACGTACAGGCTGGAAGAGTTAAAGGATAGGCATCTGGAGACGAGCGGCGGACATGGGGAAAAATGGGAAAAATGGCGGGAGTATAAAAAAACATGGAGTTATGCAGAAAGAGTTAGGGTATGCTACTAACAAGCCATATGCTGGCAACACGGAAATTATAACATTTCCCAGGCTAGGGTCATTCCCTAGAGCGAGTCACATACTATTCACGATCAATGAACGTCGGAGATTGTTATAGCTAGCGAAGGAAAAGTTAGGAGATTCCGGGGAGCCAAGAGGGGGGGTGGGGGGCCGTTTAACCAGTATAGAGCCATAATGGTAAGCCATTGTCACAATCCATTACCATCACCATCATAGGGCTGGCCTATATTTATTAAAAAAAAAAAAAAAAAAAAAAAAAACATAAGAAGCATAGTAAATATACCACATATGATGCAAACCACAAAATGAGACGTAAGACGCATCAAACCATGAGCCGGTCTCAAGGATTTGGTAAAAGCTGAGGTGGTGGAAAAAAAAAAAATAATTAATCAAAATTAGTCGATTAATCGATTAAAAAAAATTGATTAATCGAACACAAAAATTTTAATCAGTAACAGGCCTATAATAAAGAGCAAACCAGGGGCCCTAACTATCAGTCTGCCAGGGTTCTGTTATTCCAAATGCATTGGTGTGCGCGGCCTATTGCATTAGGGTGTGCACCCCAAAGCACAAACACACAAGCGTGTATATCAGCGGAGCAGTGGACGGTGTCAGTACAGTAAATATTGGTGTCTGTAGATTATTTTTTTACAATACAATAATACTTATACTTATAAATAAGCATTTACAGTGTAAAGTAAATAGTAGCGCTAAACAGTATAAATAAATCAACCCAGTGGCAGGTGATAGTGATCAACACTAAGGCCCCTTTCACATTGAGGCGTTTTTCATGCGGTACAGCGCTAAAAATAGCGCTGCTTTACCGCATGAAAAAATCATGCCCTGCAGGCTTCAATGTGAAAGCCCGAAGGCTTTCACACTGAAGCGGTGCGGTAGCAGGACGCTCCAAAAGTCCTGCTAGCCGCATCTTTGGAGCGGTATAGGAGCGGGGTGTTTACCGCTGCTATACCGCGCCTTCCCATTGAAATCAATGGGAAACCGCAGTATTACGCCCCGCAATGCGGGCGGTATTAACCCTTTTTCGGCCGCTAGTGGGGGTTAAAACCTCACCGCTAGCGCCTGAATATCGCGGTAAATACGACAGTATAGCGGCACTAAAAATTGCGCGGCTATACCGTCAGCGCACCTCCACTGCCCAATGTGAAAGCAGCCTAACAGATAAATAAACAATACTATTTTTTAAATATTTTTTTTACAGAATCATTTTTTATTATTTTATTTTTTATATTATTATTTTTTTATATATATATTTTTTTTCAATTATTATTTCTTTTTTACATTTTTTTAGGAGCCCCATTATGGGGCTTTGGTGAAATATCAAGGGTCTCAACAGACCCTTGATGTCTCACTTTTGAGACAGAGAAATACATTTAGGACAGAGATTCCCCAGTCCCTTTCTCTGCAGCCTGCAGTAAATATAGTTTATTAGGCTTCAGTTAAAGGGGTTATAAACCTTTGTGTTTTTTCACCTTGATGCATCCTATGCATTAAGGTGAAAAAACACCCTGTGGTGACCGGCCCCCTAGGCCCCCTGTTTTACTTACCTGAGTCCTCTCTCCACGGGTTCTTGGCTCTTGATTGGATAGATTGATAGCAGTGCAGCCATTGGCTCCTGCTGTAGTCGATTAAATCCATTGATGCAGGCGCCAGGGGCGGGGACGAATGCCGCATTCGTGTCTGTGGACAGTAAGGCATTCCCCTCGGGTGAGCGCTTCTCAGAGGGGGTTATCTGATGCAGGGAGGAGCAGTGAGAGCCACTGGGGGCCCTCAGAAGAGGAGGTACGGGGCCACTCTGTGCAAAACGAGCAAAATGTTTGTTATTTAAAAAAAACAAAAACAAAGCTTTAGTATCACTTAAGAATGAAGACAGATCACTCCCTGTGTTTATTCAGAAAAGTAAGGGGCCAGTTAATGAAATATTTACCAGCTCCTTCTCCGCTCCTGAGAGGAGAGGAGAGGAGGGAAGCTGGCAGCACTGCAGGGGGGAGACAGGAAGCAGGGGAAATTGCCACTGCACGGGGTGATTAGGGTGTGCCCAGGCACACCTGGCACACCCTGTGTGCACCACTATGTGCAAATGACTAACAGACCTTATCAGAACGAATTGTGAAGAACAAACTAATCTTCTGAGTTTCATAGTAGATCAAGTTACTCAATTTGAGCACCACTATTGAGATCTGGCCTGCAATATCCTGATCTAGACCTCAGTGAAGAAGAAAAAATGTAATATGTATTAAAAAAATAATAAAAACTTCTATTGCAAAGTAATCCCCAGGCCACAACTATGATGTCAGATGATCTGGATGACATTTGAATTTACTGCACTCATCCAGTGCTCACGTAAGTGAACACAGTGTCATTCGAACATTGAGGCAGTGATGTATTTTTGTTTTGTGCTACCCCCACCCCCATGTAATTTTGCCCCACCGCTTCCTGTTAAATGTATGTGACTCCTTCCAAAATTGAAGGACTGCAAGTTCCAGTACGAACCCCTGACCTCTCATGGGTTTATGCTCGGACCTGCAGTCCTTCACTAGTTGACAAGTTTGGGGGGGGGGGTTGCATCCTCAGTTCTGAGGGATTCATGCTGGGACCTGCAGTCCTTCACTTTTGGGGATCACTCCCCCAAAAATTTAAGAAATACAAGTTCCAACATGAACCCCTTAAATCTAAGGATGTGACTCCCTCCAAAATTGAAAGACTACAAGTCCCGATATGAACCCCTAAGATCTAAGGATGTAAGGATGTAACCCTGGGACCTGTAGTCCTTCATTAGGAGGATGGGATCAGTGGCAGTGGTGGGAGAATGGTAGTGCTGGGGGATGGGTTCAGTGTCGGTGCTTGGGGGGGAAGAGGGTGGGAGGGGGGTAGGAGAGAGGTAGGGAGGGTTGGTAGGGGGGGTGATCTGGATGACATTTGCATGCTCATGTAATCAAATGCAATGTGACTTGAATTTTTAATGATCTCAAGCTTTTTAAAATGCCACCATCGTGCTAATTTTTGCCCTCTTCAATCAGACTTAATCTTATATTAATGTTATGCTAACATTTTAAGCAAACTATTTTATTTCTGTATAAATACAATGTAGTGCAGCATTCAACAGATTACAAAAATGATATATATCACAATGTATAACCTTATAAAAAGTAATCACATTCCTATATGAATACAGCAGTGCAAAGTAATATTCAAAGGGGCAGATCCACAAAGATCTGCCCCGGCGCAGCGTATCTGAGATACGCTACGAGCCGTAACTTACTTTTGTTTGGTTCGAATCCAGAAAGAATTTGCGCCGTAAATTACGGCGGCGTAGTCTATCTCTCGCGGCGTAATGGCACATAATTCAAATCGGCGAGTAGGGGGCGTGTTTCATTTAAATGAAGCGCGTCCCCGCCCCGACGAACTGCGCATGCGCCGTCCCGAAATTTCCCGCTGTGCATTGCGCTAAATGACGTCGCAAGGACGTCATTGTTTTGACATGGACGTAAATTACGTCCAGCCCGATTCACGGACGACTTACGCAAACAAATTTTTTTTTTAAATTATACGCGGGAACGACGGGCATACTTAACATTGCGTACGCCACCAAATAGCAGCTTTAACTATACGCCGAAAAAAGCCGACTAGAGATGACGTAAAAGAATGCGACGGCCGCTCGTACGTTCGTGGATCGTCGGAACTAGCTAATTTGCATCCTCGATGCGGAAAACGACGGGAACGCCACCCAGCGGACGCCGAAGTATTGCATCTAAGATCCGAAGGCGTACAAAGACGTACGCCTGTCGGATCTAACCCAGATGCCGTCGTATCTTGTTTTGAGGATTCAAAACAAAGATACGACGCGGGAAATTTGAAAGTACGCCGGCGTATCAGTAGATATGCCGGCGTACTTCCCTTGTGGATCTGCCCCAAAGTGCGTATAAACAGTTCAAAGGATGCAGAAAGTGCATAAACGTAAATGCAAAAAAAGGAGATAAAGTGCCAAAGTGCATAAGATATATTCATAAATAATATCAGAAACGCAGTATTCAAGTGTCCAAACAAGGGTGAGTGAGAAACTTATATAGTGCAAACAAATGCGAACTTAATCTCCTCAAGGCGCCTCAAGGGTGTTTGCAAAATGAGTACCACTGAAAGTGCTTCTTAATGCAATGATAATGCCAAAAGTGCATCCACAGTGTGCTGATTCCACCACCACAATGCACTCGCCAGAGAAATGAAAAGAATCAGCCTAATAGAGTTATGCCATCACATATAACTCCCATCCTGATCCCCACCATAGATAGCTCAATACTGGTCAGGCATGTCTTGGTGGCTCGAACTCTGCAGGAAACAGAGCCCCAAAATAGTATGATACCGTAGAATTTTTTTGTGTTAAAGGGGTACTTATGCACTACTCTGTGTATAATTACAAATAATATGTAGCGCCCCCTTACTTTCAGTACGGGCGCTACACTAAAGTTAGTGGGGAATGGAAGGGTTAGTTTTACTCCCATTCGTGATTTATGGAAATTCAGGCTGCTGCCTACTTCAGAATTGGTGGTCAGTCTGACCTGTAGGTCAGTCTGCGCTCCAGGGGTATGTTATCACCTCTGGGCGGCAGTTGGCGCTAGAGGGGTTCTGACAGACCCACCTTCTCCCAGCAGCTAATCAGAGAAGTCTTCCCTCGTTCGGCATGCTGGGAGGGGGGTACATCTGGGGCAGCCGCTTTTGGCGGGTTGTTCAATGCGGGGCCCGAGTTCCAGGTGCAGTACCCACCTTCAGGGTACGTGCATCCATGGGCCCCGCCACCGTGGCCTGCTTCGCTGAGGTTGTGCACCATGCAGAGCCTCATCCTGACATTGAGAGGGGCCCCAGCGACTTGCTGGGTCCCAACCTTCTGTTGAGAGGATCCTAAGCTGGAGGCTGTGCGATGGGGGATTGGCTCGGGGGAACCTAGAACTAGAGGTTGTCCAGGAGGCCTAGACGAACCATCGGGGATCCGGTCACCACGCCATATGACAGGTATGCTCAAGCTGTCAGTGGGTGACACTGATTGAACTAACTGGGAGGATTTGCTCAAATTGATCTCACAAATCCCAAGTTGTCCGGCCTGTGGCAGAGGCCCTGAGTCAGGCCTGTGGCAGAGGTCTGTTTCCTCCCAGTGATCAGCAAGTGACGCTCCGGCTGCCAGGCCTGAGATAACCGCCTGTCCGGGGGCACTTTACCCACCCTGATTGGGGGTGGCGGCGAATTGAGCTATATCATTGCTGAGAGTAGGCTTGCTCTCTCTTCATATCCAAGGCCTGATACTAAAGTTCTCTACACTCATCAACCTTTCTCTGTCGTGTGCCATGTTGATGTTGGCCGTGTTGGGCCTTGGAATAAAGCATTGAAAACTGAATTGATGTCTGGACACTTGCTCTTTATTCACACTCACAAAAGTCACCCCTAGACCAAGTCAAGAAGGTAACTCAGTAAGCCGATCCCAAACGAATCAGCGGCTCCTCCGGGGGTAGCGCTACAAATATATCAAAATAAAGTGCAATTAGTGGATAAACAGCTGCTGGACTCCTAGGGCCGGATTCAGATACATTGCAGTATCTGCCGGCGCCGCCTAACGTATGTCAGATACGGTACGCCGCCGTAATTTAGGGCGCAAGTTCCGTATGCAGAAAGAACTTGCGCCCTTAGTTATGGCGGCGTAACGTATGTTTGGCGGCGTAAGCACGCCTAATTCAAATGGGGATGATGTGGGCGTGTTTTATGTAAATTCCCTGTGACCCCGTGTATTTGACGTATTTTACGAACGGCGCATGCACCGTTTGTGAAAAAATTGCAGTGCGCATGCTCGAAATTACGCCACAAGTCGTCATTGCTTTAGACGTGAGTGTAACTTACGTACAGCCCTATTCGCAAACGACTTACGCAAACGACGTAAAATTTTAAAAACTCGACGCGGGAACGACGTCCATACTTAACATTAGCTACGCCTCATATAGCAGGGGTAACTTTACGCCGAAAAAAGCCTAACGTAAACAACGTAAAAAAATGCACCGGCCGGACGTACATTTCTGAATCGGCGTAAATACCTAATTAGCATATTCATCGCCTAACTATACGGAAGCGCCACCTAGCGGCCAGCGTAAATATGCAGCCTAAGATACGACAGTGTAAGACACTTACGCCAGTCGGATCTTAGGGAAATCTATGTGTAACTGATTCTCTGAATCAGGCGCATAGATACGACCACACACACTCAGAGATACGACGGCGTATCTGGAGATACGCCGTCGTATCTCCGTTCTGAATCTGGCCCCTAAAGTGTAACCAGCACCAAAGGTAAATGAAAAATATATATGTTGGAGCAGCGCTATATAATTACACTTTGGTAATACAGACTGTGCAATATTGTAAAAAATTATCAACAAAGATGCAACATATGATATCAATAAATATATATATGCAAATCCTCAAAACTGTGCACATAAGCATCAAGGTGCAAAATAAATATACAGTACATAGAAATATATCTAGTGCAAAAAGGTGAAATAAAAAAATGTAAAAAAAATTATATAATCTCTTCAAATATATAAAAATGTGCAAAAAGAGAAACATGAATAAAGTGATCCAGTGCAGAAAATTTGATGTGATCACACTATAATTACCCCTTGTAAAAAATTATGAAAAAAACATTTATCATTTTCCTTTCACTTCACAATTATGGGCCACTTTGTGTTGGTCTATCACATAAAATCCCAATAAAACACATTTACATTTTTGGTTGTAACATGACAAAATGTGAAAAATCTCAAGGGGTATGAATACTTTTCAAAACACTGTATCATAGCCTAATACATATACATCTGCTATGTAGTACAAACATTAAATGGTGTTATCCACATAGATCATGTAATAAATGGGGTATTGGTTGCCGACATCCGACGTGTCAAAGCCTGATTTAGCAGTAAGACGAATTTTAACAAAATCTCTATTGCAGATGAACAGATTAATCATAAAAACTATAGAAACATGCAAACCTCATGAAGAGAACAGATCCAAAAACTTAAAATAGATATTCAGCCAGGAAACGAGAAACGAGTTTTAAACCACATTCCGTTATGTGGTACTGGTGGTATTGAACAGAATGTTTGCTAGGCAGGGGGGTCCTCAGTCTATCTACGAGTGCCCTAACATCTCCTGGTAAGTGGGAAAATTGTCAGTTTCTGTGATACAGTAATACAGCATGTGGTGCCAGACAATTTTTGTCTGATCTATCTATGTAAGGTGTTCTTTGCTGAACTCTTCCTCCCAATCTTATAATTTATAGACATTTTAACCACTTGACCTCCAGAAGATTTACACTGTACCCAAATATTTTTTTTGTCATTTTGTTCCCAAAATAGAGCTTTCTTTTGGTGCTATTTGATCACCTCTGCATTTTTTATATTTTGCACTATAAACAAAAAAAGACTGACAATTTTGAAAAATATATATATAAAAGGTTAATATTCAAGTTATTGTCATAAAAAGTGTTTGGGGACCTGGGTCCTGCCCCAGGGTACATGTATCAATGCATAAATACGTTTTTTTCGGGAGCAGTGATTTTAATAATGCTTAAAGTGAAACAATAAAAGTGAAATATTCCTTTAAATTTCGTACCTGGGGGTGTCTATAGAATGCCTGTAAAGTAGAACATGTTCCCCATGCTTAGAAAAGTCCCTGCACAAAATTAAATTTCTAAAGGAAAATAGTACCGCATTTGCCGGTGTATAAGGCGACCGGGCGTATAAGACGACCCCCTAATTTAATTTTTTTTTAAGATTTTTTTGCCTGTACTCACCATATAAGACACCCCCCTTCCGAGGCTTCCGACGCTTCATATTTCTTCCTTCTGGAGCCATATTCTTCTTCATTCTTGCTGGAGCTAGAGCCAATCACGGCTAGCGATGTATTCTATTAATGAATACAAAGCCTGCTTGGATTGGCAGAGGCTGTAACATCAGCCCATGTCTCTCTGACTCTCAAAGTCAATCCGAGCAGGCTACTGTATGTAGCCTGCTCGGATTGGCAGAGGTTGTTACTCCAATCCGAGCAGGCTCTGTATTCATTTGAATACATCGCTCACCGGGATTGGCTAAGCGGTATATACTGTATGTAGCCGAAGCTACATACAGTATTACTGCACATCCAGCAGGCATCCGAGCAGCTGACCCGGCGTATAAGACGACCACTGCTTTTTGGACAGTTTTATTAAGTGTAAAAGTCTTATACGCCAGCAAATACAGTAATTTATAACTACTCGCGGCTATAATGAATTGTCGGGTCCCGGCAATATAGATAAAAGTAATTGAAAAAAAAAAACAGCATGGGTTCCCCCCTTAGTCCATTACCAAGCCATTTGGGTCTGGTATGAATTTTTAAGGGGAACCCCAAACCAACATTTTAAAAAAAAGCATGGGAGTCCCCCCAAATTCCATATTGGGCCCTTCAGGTCTGGTATGGATTTTAAGGGGAACCCTGCACCAAAATAAAAAAAATGGTGTGGGGTTCCCCGCAAAAATCCATACCAGACCCTTATCTGAGCACGCAACCTGGCAGGCTGCAGGAAAAGAGGGGGATGAGAGAGTAAGCAAGGGGCTTATCGGAATCTGGAAGCCCCCTTTGAATGAATGAATGACTTGTATAGCGCTACACATGCAAACTGAATCGCCTCTAGGCGCTTTTTTTGCAGCCAGTGTCAAGAAAGGGGAACTCCAGATCCCGCCCACCCCATGTGAATTGTTACTGGGGTACATTGTACCCCTACCATATAAAAAAAAAAGTGGCAAAATTTTAAAAACCACAGGAGACAGTCCTTTATTAAAAAAATAAAAAATAAAAAAAAAGGTTCCAACGATGTAATCTCGAGCGATACGGAGAAAGAAAAAAACACAACGCTAGGAACGATAATGCCTCATAGAAGGCATCCGACCGATTGACGCTCGCTTGGTGTGACAGCTCTTTTATAGCTGAGGGCAGAACCACCCGTAACATGTGCGGGTGACCCCGCCCCCTCTTTGGCGCAAGGAGAAAGCCCAGGGTTACCCAATGACAGGTGACTCCCCCCCCTCTGGCACGTCACGGGTTTTAAAGGTAATGAGATGCATATCGGAACCACTACTAGGACAGAAAGGATATCTTCAAAGGAGATATTTAATCTGTTAGGCCCCCGTACACACCATCGGATCTGTCCGCTGAAAACGGTCCGCTGCACCGTTTTCAGCGGACAGATCCACTGCGTCCGGCTGCCGGATTTCTGTCTGATGGTTGTAGACACCATCAGACAGAAATCCACACGTATACAATACGCGGGGCGTGGCCGCGCCGTTGCCGCGACGATGACGCTGCGACGTGGGCGGCCTTGAAGTTTAAAGCTTACACGCATGCGTTGAATCAGTACGACGCATGCGAGGGATGGCGGTCGGTCAGACGTGTCCGGTGAGTCTGTACAGACGACCGAACACAGCCGACGGACAGATTTCCAGCGGACAGATTTGTTAGCATGCTAAGACATTTTTGTCCGCTGGAAACTGTCCGATCCGCAGGACAATTGTCCGCTCGGGCCTACACACGACCGGATCTGTCCCCTGAAACTGGTCCGTCGGACCAGTTTCAGTGGATGGATCCGGTCGTGTGTACGGGGCCTTACAGTGAGAGGTGAAGCCATCCATCCCCCCCAGATTATGGATGAGCCGAACACTCCCCCCGTTCGGTTCTCACCAGAACCTTTGAACGGACCGAACGTTCGCGCAAACATTTAGAACCCCATTGGCGTCAATGGGACTCGAACGTTCGAATTCAAAAGTGCTCATTTTAAAGCCTAATATGTAAGTTTTTGTCGGAAAATGGGTTTGAGAACCCGGGTCTTGCCCCAGGGAACATGTATCAATGGAAAAAAAAGTTTTAAAAACGGTTGTTTTTTCTGGAGCAGTGATTTTAATGATGCTTAAAGTGAAAAAAAAATGAAAAATTCCTTTAAATATCGTGCCTGCTGGGTGTCTATAGTATGCCTGTGAGGTGGCACGTGTTTAGAACTGTCCCTGCACAAAATGAGATTACTATAAGAAAAAAGTCATTTAAAACTGCTTGCGGCTTTAATGTTTTGTCTGGTACCTGCAATATGGATAAAAATCATTGAGAAAAATAGCACAGGTTTCCCCCCACTCCCCCCAGGTCATTACAAGCCCCTTTGGCCCTATATACTTTGAACAGCATTATACAGGCGGTGCAAACAAGACATGTGTGTGCATCTGTTCAGAAGATTGCAATTCACTTTCTGTCCCAATGACAAATGATTTTTTGAAAATTTGGGTTTTTTAGTGAAACAAGGATTGGTGATAAATCATCAGTAGACAGGAGACACCTCTTACAGAAGAGAATTTCCCTTCCTTGGGGTAGATTTCCTCTCACTTCCTGTCGTCTCCTTCCGTTTGCAAGTAGGAGTCGTTTGTAAGCTGGATGTTTGAAAGTAGGGGCCTTCCATATATACTCTGCAGAAATTTGGGCCCTAGGTGTTGGTGTTGGCACAAGACTGTAAGCCCTCACAGTTAGTCTTGGTGGGCGCTGGAATGCCCTGCGCTGTGAATAGTGTTGCTCACGAATATTCGCATTGCGAATATTCGACTCGAATATAGCATATTCGAGAAATCGCGCTATATTTCGAATTTCGCGGTGAATATTCGCAATTCCGAATATTCACATTTTTTCAATTTGATTTTTAAAACAGATCACATCCTATCGACGTCTAAAAGCATTGCTGGTATGATTAGAGACCCTGGGCCGAGTAGCTAAGCTGAGGCGATCCTTTTATGTTGCCAAATTAAAAAAAAAAAATTGCGATTTTTCGCTATTGCGAATGCGAAAATGATTGCGAATTTTCGATAACTGTGGTAGGAGAACTCTGATTGTCTCTGATGCAAAAGGGGGGGGGCTTTGTGTATGTGTATGTTATGAATATTTGTATGTTTGATATTATTATTTTTTGTAAGAAGGAAAAAATTGCGCATACCTTAAAAAAGGTGAGAATACAGCAGCAACTCAAAAATGTTATACAACATAAATTAATACAAGACAGAAAATGGAGTCGCTCTACAAGAATAAAAAATATGTCTAGTGACAAGACATGTGGGCAAATTATAAAATAAGCAAGCGCAAATAACTTGTGAAATACACAGTGAAACAAATATATAAAGAAATATAGTCCCAATAATAGAAAAATAATCTTTCATAAAAATGTCTTTGATATGTGAAGTGAAAAAAAGTCCAAAGCATGCAGCATGAACGTGTTCAATCTTCAAGGTGTTTGATTGACAAATGGCTGTGACAGATGGATAGAGTAAAGAATCACCACCAATGCAAAACACTTTTTATTTTGTATTGTAAAATATCACGAATATTCTGAGCCAATCAGAGTGCTCCTTCCGCATTTGCCGAATATTCGCAATTATTTTGTATTGTAAAATATCAAGAATATTCTGAGCCAATCAGAGTGCTCCTTCTGCATTTGCCGAATATTCGCAATTATTTTGTATTGTAAAATATCAAGAATATTCTGAGCCAATCAGAGTGCTCCTTCCGCATTTGCCGAATATTCGCAATTATTTTGTATTGTAAAATATCACGAATATTCTGAGCCAATCAGAGTGCTTCTACAGCATTTGTCGAAATTGCGCAATAAATATCGCATTCGCATGTTGCGATATTTCGATAAAATATCACGAATATTCTGAGCCAATCAGAGCGCTCCTCCAGCATTTCTCGAAATTGCGCAATAAATATCGCATTCGCATGTTGCGATATTTCGATAAAATATCACGAATATTCTGAGCCAATCAGAGTGCTCCTACCGCAGTTATCAAAAAATCGCAATTATTTTCGCATTCGCAATAGCGAAAAATCGCAATCATTTAATTTCGATAAAATATCACGAATATTCGAATTTAGCGAATATATCTCGAATATTCGAATATATATTCGAGATATATCGCGAAATCGAATATGGCATATTCTGCTCAACACTAGCTGTGAACTATTATATCAAGAATTGTAATTACATGCCATTATTGAACAGTGGTAGAAAAATTGGGCCTTTGGTGCTGGCGCTGGTGCCACAACTCTGTAAGCCCTCACAGTTACTCTTGGTGGGCACAGGAATGGGCCCTTCTGTGAAATAATAGATCAAGAACTGTAATTACATGCCCCTGTTGAACAGGGGCAGAAAAATTGGGCTTTTGTTGGTGGTGGTGGTGGTGCCATAACTCTGTAAGCCCTCACAGTTACTCTTGGTGGGCACAGGAATGGGCCCTGCTGTGAAATATTAGTTTAAGAATTGTATATACATGCCCCTGTTGAACAGGGGCAGAAAAATCGGGCCTTTGTTGGTGGTGGTGGTGGTGCTGGTGCCACAACTCTGTAAGCCCTCACAGTTAGTCTTGGTGGGCGCTGGAACGCCCTGCTGTGTGAACTGTTATATCAAGAATTTTAATTACATGCCATTGTTGAACAGTGGTAGAAAAATTGGGCCTTTGGTGCTGGCGCTGGTGCCACAACTCTGTAAGCCCTCACAGTTACTCTTGGTGGGCACAGGAATGGGCCCTGCTGTGAAATATTAAATCAAGAATTGTAATTACATGCCCCTGTTGAACAGGGACTGAAAAATTGGGCCTTTGTTGGTGGTGGTGGTGGTGCCACAACACTTCAACCCCTCACAGATACTCTAGTTGGAGCGCAGGAATGAGCCCGCTGGAAAGTATTGCATCAAAAATTGTAATTACACGCCCCTGTCAAACAGGGACAGAAAAATTGGGTCTTAGGCACTGGTGCTGGTACCACAACACTGCAACCCCTCACAAATACTCTAGTTGGAGCGCAGGATTGAGCCCGCTGCAAAGTATTGCATCAAAAATTGTAATTGCACGGCAGAAAAATTGGGCCTTAGGCACTGGTGCTGGTGCAACAACACTGCAACCCCTCACAGATACTCTAGTTGGAGAGCAGGAATGAGCCCGCTGCAAAGTATTGCATCAAAAATTGCAATTGCACGCCCCTGTTAAACAGGGGCAGAACAATTGGGCCTTAGGCACTGGTGCTGGTGCCACAACACTGTAACCCCTCACAGATACTCTAGTTGGAGCGCAGGAATGAGCCCACTGCAAAGTATTGCATTAAAAATTGTAATTACACGCCCCTGTTACACAGGGGCAGAAAAATTGGGCCTTAGGCACTGGTGCTGGTGCCACAACACTGCAACCCCTCACAGATAATCTAGTTGGAGCGCAGGAATGAGCCCGCTGCAAAGTATTGCATCAAGAAATTTAATTACACGCCCCTGTTAAACAAGGGCAGAAAAATTGGGTCTTAGCCACTAGGGATGAGCTTCGTATTTGAGTCGAACTCATGTTCGACTCGAACATCATATGTTCGATCTTCTTGAAATACGAACAAAATGGGTCGTTCGCGCCAAATTCGAGTTACGTTTCACAGACCATAATTCACTGCGGCATCGCTGGCTGATGATTGGCCAAGCATGCACTATGACCCGCATGCTTGGCCAATCACAGCTTGCAAAAAATGGAGAGCCATAATTGGCCAAAGCCAGGGTGGCTTTGCCCAATTATGGCTCAGGGGGTTTAGTACACGCCCCACACTATAAAAGGCCGCCTGAAGGTCGGCCTTGTGTAGTGTGTTGCGGTGGTTAAGAGAGGACAGAGAGAGTGTCATTTTTTGCAGGTAGATAGAGCAGGCAGGCAGGCTAGTCAGTTAATGTTACAGTGTGTAGAGGATATATATACATCCCAGGTGTTGTACATATATTTATACACTGTATAGTTTAGCTAGATCAGTTCTTCCTAATTTACTGGCAGGCAGGTGATTGTGCTAGCTGCAGTATTCTTACATGGTCTATTGCCTGTGTCCTCTGTAGTTTGCACCTAAAGCTACTTGGTGGGTACTGGCAGTGTGCTCTGTAGTTTACACCTAAAACTACTTGGTGTGTACTGGCCATGTGCTCTGTAGTTTGCACCTAAGGATTAAGGAGCAGTGATTTTAATGATGCTTAAATTAAAAAGAAAATATAATGAACAATTCCTTTAAATATTGTACACTGCTGGGTGTCTATAGTACCGATATATAGTACCGATCGTGTGTGGGCCCCATCGGTTAGTTGACCTTCGGTCAAAAAAAAGAGAACTTGCTTTAAAATTGAACCGATGGACGCCTAACCGATAGGTCAAAACCGATCGTTAGTATGCAAAAGCATTGGTCAAAAGGGCGCGCATGCTCAGAATCAAGTCGACGCATGCTTGGAAGCATTGAACTTCGTTTTTTTTCAGCACGTCGTGTGTTTTACGTCACCGCGTTCTGACACGATCGTTTTTTTAACCGATGGTGTGTAGGCACATCAGACCATCAGTCAGCTTCATCGGTTAACCGATGAAACGGTCCTTCAGTCCGTTTTCAATGGTTATGACCGATCGTCTCTACGCGGCCTCAGGCTTTAAAATGAGCACTTTTGAATTCGAATGTTCGAGTCCCATAGACGTCAATGGGGTTCTAAATGTTCGCGCGAACGTTCGGTCCGTTCAAAGGTTCTGGTGCGAACCGAACAGGGGGGGTGTTCGGCTCATCCCTATTAGCCACTGGTGGCGGTGCCCAGAACCAAAAATGTTCTTACAAGCTATCAGCATGATCATTGAGGAGGAAAAGGATAGTCACTCAGCATAACAGGATAGTCATTTAGCATCAGCATAGGCAGTCTTGAAGGGATCTGACATTTAAAAAAAAAATATTCAGTTAGATCAGCATCAGGTGCTTGGTAGCTGGTGGTGATCCAAGCCTGATTCATTTTTATGAAGGTCAGTCGATCGACCAAGTCGTGGAGAGGCGCACCCTGTGATCGGTTACAAAGCCTCCAGCAGCACTGAATGTGCGTTCTGAAAGAACGCTGCATGCAGGACAAGCCAGTAGCTCAATTGCGTACTGTGCAAGCTCTGGCCAGTGATCCATCCTCAAGACCCAGTAACCCAGAGGATTTTCAATGGGAAAGGTGTCCAAGTCTGATCTTGCCCCTAGGTATTCCCGCACCATGTAAAACAGACGCTGGCGATGGCTGCTGGAACCGGTCATACCTTGGGGCTGGGAACAAAATTGTCTGAACGCATCGGTCAGACAGCCACCTTCTCCACCGCTCCTTCTGTGACTGACCGAATCCTCAGCAACACGTTGTCCAGGACCTGGATTTTGAAACCCCCCAGTCTCTGGGAACGCGTTGCACAGACCTTTCTGCACACCTCCCGAAGATGTTTCATCTTCTGCTCCCTCTGTGCCAGCAAGATAAGGTCCGCAACCTTATTCTTGTAACGTGGATCAAGGAGAGTTGCCAGCCAGTAATGATCCCTCTCCTTGATAGCACGAATACGAGGATCCTTCTGCAGGCTTTGCAGGATCAGGGAGGCCATACAACGTAGGTTTGCTGAGGCATTCGGTGCGGAGTCCTCTGGGTCACTGAGGACGACAGGATCCGCAGCCACCTCATCCCAGCCACGTACAAGTCAATGGGTTCCTTGGGACTGTAATTGATCCCTTGAAGACTGCTGCTAATGCTGAGGCTCCACCTCCATGCTGACACAATCCTCCTCCTCTTCCTGTGTGATAGGCGGGCAAGCAGGAACACTGTCTGGATAAAGGGGGCATTGAGAGGTAAGGAAGTCCTCCTCTTCCTCCCTCTGTTCTGCCTCAAGGGCCCTGTCCATTATTCCACACAGTGTGTGCTCCAACATGTGAATAAGAGGGACAGTCTCAATGATGCATGCACTGTCACTGCTTACCATCCTTGTGGCCTCCTCAAATGGTGACAGGACAGTGCATGCATCCCTGATCATGGCCCACTGGCGTGGGGAAAAACAAGCTCCCCTGACCCAGTTCTGCTGCCATATTGGCATAGATACTCATTGATGGCCCTCTGCTGCGTGTGCAGCCGCTGCAGCATGGCCAACGTAGAGTTCCACCTAGTGGGCATGTCACAGATTAGGAGGTTCTTAGGCAGGTTGTATTCCCTTTGGAGGTCTGCCAGCCGAGCACAGGCATTATATGACCGTCGGAAATGCACACAGACTTTCCTGGCCTGCTTCAGGACATCCTGTAAGCCTGGGTACCTGCCCAAGTACCGCTGCACCACCAAATTCCTCGAACACGAAGCTCATCCCTACCCCAGATCTTATCAAATTTAAGAAGCGCCCCCTTTGTTAATTTTTATAGCACTGATCGATGTATAAATGTGAATGGTCCCAAAATAGCGCCAAAAGTGTCCGCCATAATGCCGCAGTCATGATAAAAATCGCTGATTGCCGCCATTACTAGTAAAAAAAAATATTAATAAAAATGCCATAAAACTATCCCCTATTTTGTAGACGCTATAACTTTTGTGCAAACCAATCAATAAACGCTTATTGCAATTTAGAATACATATCGATGTAAACTGAGGAAAAATTTTGTTTCTTTATAGATTTTTTGGGGATATTTATTATAGCAAAAAGTACATTTTTTTTTCAAAGATTGTCACTCTGTTTTTGTTCATAGCGCAAAAAATAAAAACCGCAGAGGTGATCAAATACCACCAGAAGAAAGCTCTATTTGTGGGAAAAAAAGGACATCAATTTTGTTTGGGTACCACCTCGCACGACCGTGCAATTGAAGTGATGCTGTGCCGAATCGCAAAAAGTGGCTTGGTCATTTGGCAGCCAAATGGTCCAGGGCTAAAGTGGTTAAACCCTTTTATCACCCTAGATGTTAACCCCTTACCAACCAGTGTCATTAGTACAGTGACATTGTATATTTTTAGCACTGATCACTGTATTAGTGGCACTGGTTCCACAACGTGTTAGTTAGTGTGAGACTGCCCATCATACTATCACAGCCCGCTATAAGTTGCTGATTACTAGTATAAAAAAAATGAAATAAAAAAAAAATTCCAGTATATAGTATATACCATAGTTTGTAGACGCTATAATGTTTGTGTAAACCAATCAATATACGCTTATTGAGGTTTTGTTACAAAAAATATGTAGCAGAATGCATTTTGGCCTAAATTTATGAAGACTTTTCTTTTTATTAGATATGTTTATAGCAGAAATTAAAAAAAATATTGTTTGTTTTTCCAAATTTTTTTGGAAAATAATTTTTATTGTTTTAAAAAAAACACATATAATATACAAACAAATAGTAAGGACTGCTCACCACAGTACGGTGAGCTATCCAAAAAATGAAGAAAAACAGTTATACACACCAAAAAAAGAGGTGCATCACATTAAGACACCAGTATATACAATGCCCGCAAAGCTTATCAACTCAACCTACACCACTCCCTCATTACATACTTAACCAAAATATAAGGATCTATGTGAAAAAAACACCTGCTCTGTCTATGGGATATGAAATACTCACCATACATTTAGCACAGAAGGACAGTGTACCCGCTCCTTCAAAGGTAATGAGATGCATATCAGAACCACTACTGGGACAGAAAGGATACCTTCAAACAAAGGTGATATTTAATCTGTTACAGTGAGAGGTAAAGACATCCACCCCCCCCCCCCCCCCCGATCTTATCAAATTTAAGAAGCGCCCTCCCTTATTCAAATATGTGGCTTTGTAAAAGAGTCTTATTCACCAAAGCCTTCCAGGACTATACGGACGGGGGCGTAGTGCTCTTCTACGACTAAGGGCCCTTTCACACGGAGCGGATCAGTAATGATCCGCCTCCGTGTGTCCGTACAGCTCAGCGGGGATCCTCCGTAAAATCCCCGCTGAGTTGGCAGCTGACAGGGCGGTCCCGGTTCATCCGATCCGATCCGGCAGACGGAAGAAAAATAGGATTTCTTCCGTCTGCAAATGCGGATCTTTGCGGAGGCGGACAAATTACGGGTGTCAGCGGATGTTCATCCGCTGACACCCGTAATCACATAGGGACCCATGTATGTCCCGTTTTCATCCGCAAACGGACGGATGAAAATGCGGACATACGGTCCGTACGTGTAAAAGGGCCCTTAAACTGAAAAACCTAGTGGTGATTAAATACCACCAAAATAAATCTCTATTTGTGTAAAAAAAAAAAAGATATACATTTTGTTTATGTACAGCATTGCACGACCACACAATTGTCAGTTGAAGCCAAAAAGCAAAAAAATGGCCTGGTCATGAAGGGGGTAAATGTTCCAGAGGTCAACTGGTTAATTCCAGTTTTAGTTACTAGTCTATGTAGATTGTTCAAAGTAATACAATTATTGTTGCTCTGTGTGATTTCACTCACGTCTTCTACAGTACCTAGGTTAGTTGAAATAGCTTTCAAGGTATTTCACCCCACAATGTCCGCTGGGACATCCAAACCTATGTTTTTACTATTTTCCTAACTTATCATTTCATTTATTATTTAATCATATCAACCTCTTTGGAATGTTCTTTAGTCTTTGTTTTCACAGCTGCCTTTTAGATTTATATCCTTAATGCTGAAATGTGTAAGTAATTATTTGAATTCAGCAGTGTATAAATTACTTCATTAAAATGTGTCAGGATAGAAGTATGGTAGCTATAATTGTGGAATCTTTTTAAAAAGTCCAGAGCTACTGTCCTTACCCTTCCTTTAGAACAACCATGGGTATCACATCTCAGGACTTACTAAGCACTAAAACAAAAAAACAACCCTGAAATATAAACGCACCTTCCAAATTTCTAGACTAACCATTGTACTTTAAATATATTTTACATACAGGTTGCCTATATATTGTATTTGAACCTAGGCATCAGCCTCCTGTAATCTTCTGCACATCACAGGAAAGTCATCACTAGGGTTTATTCAGTGTTGCAGTGTTTTTCAACCTAACATTTCAGACACAGAAATTACATGAGATGACAATAGTTATTATTTCCATAACTAAAGAGAATAAGTTTTAAAACTGTACACATGTATAGGGCATAAATCCTCTGTCTGATGATTGCCTGGAGTTCCACTTTAATGAAGGCTGTGGGTTTTTTCGCCAGAAAATTTACCTGATCAGACATCATAAGACATGTTTGGGATAACCCGCGATCGTGCGCCCCCTCGGTGGTGCGGCGTGTCAGTCTGACACACCGCATCTTCTCCCTCCTGCTAAGTGCCCCCATAGAAAGCAGTTTGCTTTGGGGGCACCTGAGCTGAGCCGCAGCTCTGTGTGCCCATTCAGACATGGAGCCACAGTTTGTCTCCATCCCCTTTCTCTCCTTATTGGCTAACTGACTTTGATTGACTGTGTCTCAGCCAATCAGGAGGGAGAGTCCCGGATGGCCGAGGCACTCGTGCAGCATCGCTGGATCGAGATGAGGTTCAGGTACTGCAAGTATTAGGAGGGCTGGTGCACACAGAAGCAGGGGCGGACTGACCATTGAGTCACTCGGGCACTGCCCGAGGGCCCCATGCCACTAGGGGGCCCCATCAGGGTTGCCAGGCTCAGTAAAACCAGGGACAGTATGTAAAAATCTGTGTTTTTTTTAGATCTGTCCCTGATATGTCCGAAACTGACATGCTTTTAATGTGAATATCCCAAGATTTTAGCTGCCCTGCCTCTGCACTGCCTCCTGGCGTGGTGGCCATCTGTAAGCCAGAGGGGCCCCATAATCTTCTATTGCCCGGGGGCCCCATGAGTTGTCAGTCCGCCCCTGCACAGAAGTTTTTTTGTCTTAATGCATAGAATGCATTAGGATAAAAAGCCTTCTGCCTTTACAACCAATTTAAGACTTCAGTGGCAAGATCCCCCTACCAGAATTTGTATACAAAGGGAGTTTGACATCTCTTGCTGCAGCAGGAAGAGTCTCACTTGTCCTGCTGATTTCTAAATACATAGGGCCAAACCCCTCAAAATGGCAGGTGGGTTCACTAGAAACTCAAAAAGATATCTCACTTTCAGAGTCTCTAAAAGATATAAGAAACTGATGTGTGATCCAGCCAGCCAACATCCACTAGCTGGTGTATTGCCATATTTCTCATAATACCAACAATAAATTCTTCTGACTTAGTTTTAAAGAACGTATATGTTGAAGTTTATCTAAACCCTAACTGGATGAGATTTAGTTTGCTAACGTGCTCTGTATTGTAAACGCTTTTTTTTTTTCCATAAAATATTTATGTACCTTTTTTGTATCTCAGTGCTGCTGATCTCCTACAGCCTCTTTTAGCCACTTGCTCTCTACATGCACTCCAGTGGTAACTGTACATTATTGCTCTGAATAGGCTTCCTTAAAGCGGAGGTTCCGCGACCATTCATTTATTTATTTTTGTTCATTCAATTATTTTCCCCATTGCAGATAAATACTCACTGTTTTGGTTTTCAAAATCATCCGCTGTCCATTTTCTTTACAAAGAATAACTTATATAATTGGCGTAGGGCAGTTTCCATTTTGCTTGTGGGCATGTGAAGCCCACAAGCCCTCATTTCCTGGATGCGGTGAATTGTGTCATTAGTGTTTACTCTGAGCAGCGCCTTGAACTTCTGGGTTTGCCATCACAACGTGCGGCGTCATCGAAACTCCCACGCCCATTGTGATGGCAACCACAACGGTGCGTGCATTCCCCTTGTCTCAATGTGCAAATACACCTGCATGCCCTTATTTAAAATGGCGAATTAAGATACGTCCTCGTCACGTGTCACTTCCCGATTCTAATTCACTGGAGATTTCGCTGGTCAGCGCACCGCACTGACTCTTGGGAAGGATAGCACTCAGCTCCCAGGAGACAGTGTTGCGCCGGGGAAAGCAGGGTACACGCCTACTCCCGCGGGAGCGAGAGGCAGGAAGTAGCAATAAAAAGGAAAATAACTAGGTATTTAAACCGCAATTTTTTTTTAAATGCAGCATTAGAAGATGTATGCTATGTACGGAAGGCTATAAGATATACTTGTAATTTTGGGTGGAACTCCGCTTTAAATCGACATCAGTGTACCATCCCGCAGCGGTGTGTGTAATCATGACCACGTGTAGTTGCAATAAGGTGACAATGCAGGAACACAATTAAAATATTGTTGTCACCTCATAACAGAAAGTTCCTGGCACATCATTTTATTAAAAGCTTTTAAAATGATTGAAAACAACTTTTGAAATTACATAAACATTTCACAGCTTACATGAGGTTGATTTAATGATTGAGGTACTTCTTTATTAAAAATAATCTATTTAAAGTACATGTAAAATGTATTACAAGACTCACAGTATGGTTATTTACCCTTTATTTATTATTCTTATTAAATTACATATTTTGCTAATAAAATGTATGCATAATATATAGCTTTAGCAGGAATTGTCAGTGGTTAATGAAGTCCAGGCGCCCTCTGCAGATTCTTTTAACATATTACAGATTTCTAAATAGAGATTTTTATTTACTATGACAATAAAGTGAATTATTGACTTATCCTGGAAAAAAATACATCTATACTATATTATATTATATCATGGACACATAGAATAACATGAAGAGGTGTTTTTAAGCTTTAAAAAAAACACCCAACGTCCCTAGAAGCAGCTGCAAAAACATATAGGGCTAGATTCAAATAGCCCGCCGTAACTTTGTGCGAGCGTAGTGTATCTCAGATAAAAAGCCGGAAAAAGCCTTACGTAAACGACGTAAAAAAATCCGCCGGGCGCACGTACGTTTCTGAATCGGCGTATCTAGCTCATTTGCATATTCTACGCAGAAATAAACGGAAGCGCCACCTAGCAACCAGCGTAAATATGCACCCTAAGATACAACGGCGCAGGAGATTTACGTCGGTCGTATCTTAGCAACATTTAAGTGTATCTCAATTTGAGCATATGCTTAAAGATACGACGGCGCGGATTCGGACTTACGACGGCGTATCTACTGATACGCCCATCGTAAGTGTTACTGAATCTAGCCCATAGTGTGCATAAGGCCTAAAATCCAATCACCAGGAAAATGTGAACCTCTTAATGTTCACTCCCTCCTAACAATAATTTTTTTTTAATTATAAGACTGAAAGAAGAAAAAGCAGCACAAAGAAGCAATTCATTTTTATGCACTGCAAGAGGCATGTTTATAGGTGGAGTCACAAAGAGATGAGCTCATCAGCTTGCTGCTTCTACTTTCACTGTGCAGTCACAGGGAGGGGGTGAGGAGGAGCGCTGTAAATGTTAGGGCCCTTTCACACGGGCGGATCAGTAATGATCCGCTCCGTGTGTCCGCAAAAGCTCAGCGGGAATCCTCCGTAAAATCCCCGCTGAGCTGGCAGCTGACAGAGCGGTCCCCGCACACTGTGCAGGGACCGCTCTGTCTTTCCTCCGCTCTCCCCTATGGGGGATCGGATGAACACGGACCGTATATGTCCATGTTCATCCGATCTGATAGACGGAAAAAAAATAGGATTTTCTTCCGTCCGCAAATGCGGATCTTTGCGGAGGCGGACGATTACGGGTGTCAGCGGATGGTCATCCACTGACACCCGTAATCACATAGGGACCAATGTATGTCCCGTTTTCATCTGCAACAGACGGATGAAAATGTGGACATACGGTCCGCACGTGTCAAAGGGCCCTTAGGGCTCATCAGATGTGCGACCCCCAGACAACCCATCTGACCAAGGACATGTGACTGATCAAGGCTGTACATGCTGCAGCTGTGGCAAAAAGGAAACAGCAGCATCATCACATCCTAAGCGCGGAATCTTTTAGTTTTTAAAAAGGAAACACCCTGTTGCATGCAGCTGGCAGTACCATTGCCAATTGTGAAACAATCAAGTTAATGGGGAGACTCCAAAGCAACTGTCCTGCAACTGCATGTAATGCACACGGACAGTTGTAGCATTCAGTCTTTTGAGGGTTACATTTAGGTGGTGAGCAAGTGACATATAACCTCCTGGCTGCCAGTCATCAGACCTCTGCAAAGTGATTCTCTGTGGACCCACAGCAGAGAAACTAGGGCCCCAAGCTGTATACATTTCACAACTGTATGAAAAAAAATATATAGATTTTTGGTTTGGGAAAGCAGCTTGTATATATTGTAAAAACATTTAAGAAATATAGCATATGGCATTAAGGGAATGTCCAGGATCCAGAGCCTCCACAAAATTATTCCTAGGACCCCAATCTGCAAATAGAAGGTGCATCCTATGCAGTTATGCACACGTTATCTGCATTGTGAGCAAACATGTGTGCATGCGCGGGTGCTTTAGGCAATACCTGGCAGATAACTGCGCACAGCCGGATCTTCTAATCAATGTCTATGGGCTGTAAGCAGCAGCTGTGGGTCCAAGGATAGTTTAAATGGAGGGTCTGGAAGATGTACGTTCACCTTATAGCCATGTGCATGAGCCCAAACACACCCCTACACAGTGCATGGCATACCATTTATTTTTTAATTATCGTTCATGAAAAGATTATGTCTGTATACTTTTTGAGTTAGAATGAAGCTCCTCCAGTTTCTGTTCTGATCCAGTTGAGATACTTGTTGGTCAGAAAGGTGTAAACACCGGGGAATTTGGGATCTGCACATTTTTGACCAAAAGAGGTAACACCTGTGAGCTTGTTGTTACAGATCAATGGTCCACCAGAGTCACCCTAAAAAGGATTAGATACGTCAGTGAATTCTGTTTCATAAAAGTTTATAAAAATCAATAATAAGATTTTGACCAACAGCAACAAAATGCTTCAAGACTTGAACATGATCTAGTGGCATAATCAATATTTGCTTTCACCTCCATACCTTCCAAAACTGTATGCGCTGACCACAGTCCACCTAATCACGGTATATACACTATATTGTCAAAAGTATTGGGACACCAGCCTTTATACGCACATGATATTTAATGACATCCCTTAGTCCATAGGGCTCAATATTAAGTTTGCCCACCCTTTGCAGCTATAACAGCTTCAACTCTTCTGGGAAGACTGTCCACAAGGTTTAGGAGTGTGTCTATGGGAATGTTTGACCATTCTTCCAGAAGCACATTTGTGAGGTCAGGCACAGATTAGGACGAGAAGGCCTGGCTCGCAGTCTCTTCTCTAATTCATCCCAAAGGTATTCTATCGGGTGCAGGCCAGTCAGGTTCCTCCACCCCAAACTCGCTCATCCATGTCTTTATGGACCGTGCTTTGTGCACTGGTCCAAATCACTTGGTGAAGGGGGATTATGGTGTGAGGTTGGTTTTCAGGAGTTGGGCTTAACCCCTTAGTTCCAGTGAAGGCAATTCTTAAGGTGTCAACATACCAAGACATTTTGGATAATTTTATGCTCTTAACTTTGTGGGAACAGTTTGGAGAACTTGACTGGCCTGCACAGAGTCCTGACCTCAATTTGATAGAATATCAATGTTTGGGATGAATTAGAGTGGAGACTGCAAACCAGGCCTTCTCGTCCAGCATCAGTGCCTGACCTCACAAATGCACTTCTGGAAGAATGGTCAAACATTTCCATAGACACACTCCTAAACCTTGTGGACAGCTTTCCCAGAAGAGTTGAAGCCGTTATAGCGGCAAAGGGTGGGCCAACTCAATATTGAACCCTACGGACTAAGACTGGAATGCCAATAAAGTTCATGTGCGTGTAAAGGCAGGTGTCCCAATACTTTTGGTAATATAGTATAAATATATACAGTATATATGTGTATCATAGGGAATAAGTGTGCTCCTCAGCGCCATCTAGGGACAATTATGCAGTATTTTCTGCATTCACACATTTTTATTTCAATGAATAGCATTAGGTCTGCCTGAGAACATTTGATTTTGCCCCATTTTCAGTGAACAAATTTACATACAATTTTGATGGACGCCATGCAAATGTTTTATAAATACACCCAGAGTGTAAGGCCACGGTGGAGGTGTAAGGCAGCACTATATTAAACATTCATTCTGCTCTAGGCACACATAAACAATGTTTTCCAAGTAACTGCTAAACATTTGTTTATCCAC
Organism: Rana temporaria; assembly: GCF_905171775.1. NCBI lineage: Eukaryota > Metazoa > Chordata > Amphibia > Anura > Ranidae > Rana > Rana temporaria. The sequence continues at coordinate 76,250,939 of NC_053489.1, forward strand.
TTAAGCCCCGGACCAATATGCAGCCTAAAGACCCAAGGTGTTTTTACAGTTCGGGACTGCGTCGCTTTAACAGACAATTGCGCGGTCGTGCGACGTGGCTCCCAAACAAAATTGGCGTCCTTTTTTCCCCACAAATAGAGCTTTCTTTTGGTGGTATTTGATCACATCTGCGGTTTTTAGTTTTTGCGCTATAAACAAAAATAGAGCGACAATTTTGAAAAAAAAGCAATATTTTTTACTTTTTGCTGTAATAAATATCTCCCAAAAACATATATAAAAACATTTTTTTTCCTCAGTTTAGGCCGATACGTATTCTTCTACCTATTTTTAGTAAAAAAAATCGCAATAAGCGTTTATCGATTGGTTTGCGCAAAATTTATAGTGTTTACAAAATAGGGGATAGTTTTATTGCATTTTTATTTTTTATTTTTTTTTTACTACTAATGGCGGCGATCAGCAATTTTTTTCGTGACTGCGACATTATGGCGGACACTTCGGACAATTTTGACACATTTTTGGGACCATTGTCATTTTCACAGCAAAAAATGCATTTAAATTGCATTCTTTATTGTGAAAATGACAGTTGCAGTTTGGGAGTTAACCACAGGTGGCGCTGTAGGAGTTAGGGTGCACCTAGTATGTGTTTACAACTGTTTGGGGGTGTGGCTGTAGGAATGACGTCATCGATCGTGTCTTCCCTATAAAGGGAATGACGCGATCGATGCGCCGCCATAGTGAAGGACGGGGAAGCCGTGTTTACACACGGCTCTCCTCGTTCTTCAGCTCCGGGGAGCGATCGCGACGGAGCGGCTATAAACAAATAGCCGCGCCGTGGTCCCGGATCGCTCCCCGAGCGGACCCGACCACCGCATGTAGCGGGGGGGGTCCCGATCGGACCCCCCACCCGCTAATAGGCGAGGACGTACCTATACGCCCATGTGCCTGTACGTGCCATATTGTGGACGTATATGTACATGCGGTGGTCCTTAAGTGGTTATATACTGACAATTGTGGAATCAAAAAAGGAATTTGATATCTGAAGTAGGAATCAGATTAATGTTTGCTTTACATACACACGCACTACAATCTACCATTTTACAGTTATTAAAGGAAATGTAAACACTAACTAGGTGATATTTTTAGCAGGTTCACAGAACATGCAGTCCAGTGTGTTTTCTGCATTAAAAAGGCATGGAAAGTAGGTTATGTAGGGCCAGATTCAGGTACAAATGCGGCGGCGTAACGTATCGTCTTTACGTTACACCGCCGCAAGTTTTTCTCGTAAGTGCTGGATTCACAAAGCACTTGAGTATAAACTTGTGGCAGAGTAACGTAAAGACGTCCGGCGCAAGCCCACCTAATTCAAATGGGGCGTGTACCATTTAAATTAGGCGCGCTCCTGCGCAGAACGTTCTGCGCATGCTCCGTTAGTAAATTTCCCGACGTGCTTTGCGCGAAATTACGGCGCCCCGACGTGTTTGTGAATGGCGACGTGCGTAACGTACTTACGCCGAGAATTTTTTTTTTCAAATTTAACGCGGGAACGACGGCCATACTTAAACATGGCTTGTGTAAAGTTAAGCCATGAAAAAGATTGCTTAACTTTGCGACGGTAAAAAACGACGTAACGCACGCGAGTAGCTTCGTGGATCGCCGTAAAAGCTAATTTGCATACCCGACGCTGGAAAACGACGCGAACTCCACCCAGCGGCGGCCAAAGTATTGCAGCCTAAGATCCGAAGGCGTACGAAGCCGTAAGCCTGTCGGATCTTAGCCAAATGCTGTCGTATCTTGTTTGTGAATCACAAATTAAGATATGACGCTGCAAATTTGAATATACGCCGAAGTATCAGTAGATACTCCGGCGTATTTGTTCTGTGAATCTGGCCCATAGTTTGCAATGGCATAGTTTACACAAGTGCTTTTCAGTTCCAGAAAAAAAAGTAGAACATGCTGCATTTTTCCTGCACTGGAATTCTGCATCAAAAACGAACTGGAATGCACCTAAATGCACCAAAAACACACATGTCCTTATTTAAGGTTAACAAAAAAGAGGGGGGAAAAAAGGCACTGCACTGCATCAAAAACGCACATGCAGAAAAGCATCTGGAACGCATCCAGACTGCATTTCTATGGTGTGAACTGGCCCTTAGTTTAGTAAAGCACCATATATCGTTAACAATTGCTATTTCGTTTTTATAAAATTCAAAAAACTCTTCACTTTTTTCCCCCCATCTTCTTCAAGCCTAATTCAGCCACACATTTTGCACAGAACCACGTTCCTGATAGTGGCAATGGTGGACTGCACATTGTAATTAACACCAAGGTGACAATGCAGGAGCACAACTGGAAAACAGTGGTCACTTCATAACAGGAAATACCTACACAAAGACGTTCATGGCAGGATCACCAGGTACTATTTAAAAAAAAGATTATGAATTCTTACCTGGCAAGTGTCATCTTTGCGCTTTTTAAGTGGTCCCGCACATATCATACTGCTGATTATTTTTTGATTTTTCTTACTGTATGCTTTGCTGCATGTTTTATTATCTACAATGGTCAGATTGACCTCACGTAGGACATCTGATAGTTTTTCTGGTTTCTTTAGATCAGTGATCCCCCACCCAGCAGTGCTGCACTGTGTTCCCGATTTCACATTCTCCTCCTGTTTAGGTAGCGGCAGGGTTGACACAAACTTGTTTAACTTGGCAGGTTTCTCCAGCTGTAAACAAAAAAAATAACATTTGCTGAAAAAAGACTTAGTCCACTGCTTTTTATATTCATAATGAAACATTTTGTAAAACACCAACACCAGGAGATTCCCTGCCCACTCTATAGCACACAGTAGGTGATGGACAGCCTCAGCTGTGCAAGTTTCCCTATTAGACTGTGTAGAAGGAGGGGTGTCCTTTCCCTCCACTCAGGTCTCAGATTATACTCAGCTCTCTGCTCTATGCAGTACAGTGTTTGACATCAGATCCCTGCTCACTTCCTCTGAAAGCTGAGAAATGCTTTAGCCTGCTGTCAACTCAAAACAGGTCACAGGAACAAACTGCACTCCTGTGATCCATAGGAGAAGTAGGGCCAGCAGGACCAGCTGCCAAAATACATTAGCCACAGCGGGAGAGTTCAGTGTATGGCCAGCTTTGGACTAGTTGTGAGGTTAGACAGGGCCCCCCATATCCCTCCATGGCTGCCAACAACAGAAGCTATTAAGAAAATGGCACTTTTCTCCTCCAAGTGCGACCCCAAGCACCTGCTTGAGGGAATGCAGGGGAGGGGGATTGTCAACCTTAAGGCTGCATTCACACCTAGGCGTATATACGCCTGAAGCGCGACATGGTCAGCTATGGAGATGGTTCACATCTCCACGCCGAACGCCGAGACGCCTGAAGCTCAAAAGAAGTCCCGGACCCTTTTTTTCGGGCAGCTTCGGCGTTCGGGCATAGCCGACCATGTAAAAAATCACCCCTCCAGCAAAAAAACAATGTTTAAAACGTCGCGTTTTGTCGCCGCAAATCGCAGGACAAAACGCCTATTTGATGTCGCCGCAATACGCGGCAGATCACCTACGCTGAGGTGTGAATGGAGCCTTAGGCTTCATTTCCACTGACGTTTTTACAGCCACTTTTCTGAGCGTTTTTTACAGCTTAAAAACGCCTGTCCATGTTATTCTATGGCATCATGTCCACATAGGCATTTTTGAGCTGCAAATGGCATAGGCGTTTTTGAGCTGTAAAAAAAACGCAGGACCAGGGCGTTCTGAAGCTCCAGAGTAGAGCTGTAAAAACGCCAGACATTAAAAAACGCTCAAAAACGCGCGAAAACTCTCAAAAACGCTCAAAAACGATACCGCAGCGTTTTTGAGCTCCAGCTCACAAAAATATATATATATATAGAAAAATGGCTTCAGCCAGCTGATCCAGACAATGTTTCCAACAGTCCTGTTCAACAGAAATCTATTGTTAGATCGACTTTTGTTAAGAGGGAACGACCATAGATGGATCAAAATGTCTCTCCATCTATAGGCAGCTTTAGAACAGAACTAACTGATAAAAACGTGAGTCAGGCTTATTCTTTAAAGTGACCCTATCAGTAAAGAAATAAACCATTAGCATTCTGTTAAAAAGCAGTTTAATACTTTAATACTTAGCATGTAGTGTTTAAATTCTGCCAGTCTGCCAACGCCATGGCTATCCATCACTTCTGGGTGTGTCAGATCCTTAATCCCCCTCTGGGTGCTATGATGGTCACCCACTGTTCCCTGCCACAGGACACAGTAGCAATATATGGGTTGGCAGGAGGAACCACAGCATCCAGCAGAAGAGTTGTTATCCAAAACACCCAAAAGCAGTGGAGTACATGGATCTGCAAGACAGCAAAGATTTATCACATGACCTAAAAAAAAGGTTTAGCTGCTTCTTTTACAGGATGCTGTTTTTTCCTCTACTAACATGATCTTTTCTTCTAAAAACAAAAGATGTACAGGCAATTAAAGGAATAAATGTTGTTCTTCTTACCTGTAACAGTTGAAGGTCATTTATCTTTAAATCCTTGTCAAAACAAGGGTATTTAATAGCACGTTTAATGCGAATCACCTGCTGCTGGTTTGTAATTTCAGTCCGCGAGTGAGCACCTAAGATAGCCTTTGTCGCATTGCCACTGAAATCAAAATAGTTAAAGTTACTCAAAGGAAATTAAAAGTTATTTAAAAAAAAAAATATTATTTTTTTTTTAACCATTTCACATTGGTGCAATGTTTAAATTTTTCACACACATGTTAAAATCATCATTTGTTGCTAGAAAATGACTTTTAAACCCCTAAACATTGTATATTAGAAGTAGGCAGAAGTCCTGTAGAATGAAATTGTGACAGCTACAGTAGCCAGAGAATGAATAGAAGCTGAAATGGGAGAAATGCTTGTTGTCACTTCCTGCTTCTTCACGCAAAGGAGATCGGGAAACAGATGTTCCTTGATCTCCTCCGGCTCTAACTGATGGGGCAGTTTACTGCAGTCCTGGGCTCACCAGAGGAGCAAGGAGAGCCTGGGAACCACCAAGGCATCAGTGGAGAGAAGGGAGGCCTGCCACTCTCACTACTGTAAGGCCCCATACACACGGGAGAATTTATCCGCGAATACAGTCCAGCGGACCGTTTCCGCGGATAAATCCTCTCGAGGATTTCCGCGGATTTCTATGCGATGGCGTGTACACACCATCGCATTGAAATCCACGCCGAAATCCTCTGGCGATGACGTGTCGCGCCGTCGCCGCGATTATGACGCGGCGACGTGCGCGACGCTGTCATATAAGGAATTCCACGCATGCGTCAAATCATTACGACGCATGCGGGGGATCCCTTAGGACGGATGGATCCGGTGAGTCTGTACAGACCAGCGGATCCATCCGTTGGGATGGACTCCAGCAGATGGATATGTTCTGCATGTCAGCGAATATTCGATCTGCTGGAATCCATCCCAGGGGAGATATATCCGCGGAAAAAGATCCGCTGGCGTGTACACACCATAGGATCTATCCGCTGAAACCCATTTGCTGGGATTTATCTGCGGATGGATTCTATGGTGTGTACGGGGCCTTAGAGTGATCTTCTCCTGCATGAAGGTAAAAAACTTCTGTGCAAAAGTCCCCCCCCCCAGCCCCCCTGACACTTACCTGAGCCCTCTCTCGATCCAGCAAAGTCCACAAGAGGCTTGCCTATCCAGGGACTCACACTCCTGATTGACTTTTGGCAGAAGCAGGAGCCATTGCTGTCCGTCACAGTCAGTGAGCCAATCAGGAGATGGAGGGGGCGGGGCAAAGTACCAGCTCCGTATGTGAATGGACACACAGAGCAGTGGCTCAGCTTGGGTGCCCCCATAGCAAGGTGTTTGCTGTGGGGGCACCCGGGAGGAGCCAGGAGTGCCGGGGTGAGACCTGAGAAAAGGAGAATTTATATCACTCTGTGCAAAACAACTGCACAAAGCAGGTAAGTATAATATGCTTTACAATCACCTTAAAGTAGTGAAAAATTAAGATGAAAAATGAACAAAGCATATCCCTCTATAGTGTGTACTAGCCTCAATCATAAGCAGTGAGTGTGATTTTTGTCTCCTCACTTTTCCCTTTGCTATCTGCATTAGACACTTCTCACAGGTTAACATAACACTGTAGAATCTTGGGAGATGGCCCATCCCCATTTCAGCAAACAGAAGGTGATTAACAGCCTCAGCTGTGCATGTTTTTCTATGAGACTGTATAGAAGGGAGTGCCTAGATTCCTTCCACTCAGGTCTCAGATTACACTCATATCCCTATTCAATGCTGTGCATTGTGTGGCATCAGATCCCCAACCCCTGCCTGCTGGAGCTGAGGAAAAAAGCCTTTGATCTGTGTGTAGCACTACACCGTAGGAGCTGCTAGATATTTAACCCAGATCTTACCTAATTCTAACTTCCACAGCCAGGCACACACTATTTCATTCCATAGTCAGATGCGCTCTTCCGCTTGTTACTCCAATAACCAGTTTAGGGATTTTTGTTTGTTTTTGTTGTTTTATTGGAGAACTTGGATAGAGAAGGTATATAGTGGGATACTCTGAGATTCAACTAGATGCAACAAATACTGAACATACTGAACTATGGAATAACTGTATGATACACTGTACACACCTGAGCAAGTCCTTTGTAGGAATAATGGATGGTTGCTGTTCAGGATACTAGCCCAGATCCCCTTTCTGCTGAATCCAGTTGCTAACTTTCCTAGCACAGAGGGGGGTAGCCAAAGAACCAGACCTCAACATCCTATAAAGTCTGTACTCACAAGGCCTCTGGACTGAATGGCAGCCTCCTTCCATTTCTCCAACAGCACCCTCCAGTGATCCCAGACAGATCTTTTTTTGCATCACCCAAGGCTTGTCACGTGTATGTATATATATATATATATATGTGTATATATATATATATATACAGTATTTATACACAACGATTTATAGGTTTACAACCACTTTAGGGAATCAGAAACTATTTTGGCTGTTACATGTATAAGACTTTCTATACTCTTCATTAGTTAGTTGCAGTTTCTGTTATGAAATACATAAAGGTCTGCGCTTTACAATTGTGTTATTCACAGTATTTATTGTGACTTGGATGCAAAATTAAAAGTTAGAAAAAAGGTCCCCCTATTAAAGCTGTAGTAAACCGCTGCAGAATAAAAGAAAAAAAAACACCTGTAAGACAATGGCATAATGTGCTAGTATGCATACTAGCACACTATGAAATACTTACCTTAAAACAAAGCTCTTCCAGTGGTATGCCAGCCCTTGAGAGCGCATGAACCAGTGATATCAGTGGCTGCATGCAGGGTGAATAAATTGTGCACGTTTAGGAGATATTCATTTTATCTACAGGTAATCCTTATTATAGGCTTACCTGTAGGTAAAAATAACAGAGTGGGCTTTACTACCACTTTAAGAGGAGATAATACATGTAATTGTCCTCCCACTTGCACTGACAATATTCACTTCTAGAGCTGTGGTGCCCATAGAATCCATTTAATCTGACACCCCAGCAGGTGGAATTCAGTACTCAGCAGTGGACCAGACAGTCACCACTCTCGAAATTTACAGGCTGGTTCTCCTGTCCTAAGGATGGGAGAAATCAGTCTGTTTTTTCAGTAACTGAGATGAAGGCTTTGGCCCCCCCCTACAGTGCTTGTGGAGTCCTTCCTGCAACTCGCTCTTCTCCGTGCCAATGAGGATGCAGGGGAAGGAGCAGATCGGGCGGCTGCGGTATGCAGTGTCAGCGAGCAGAGGGAGGGGGGAGGAATCCCCCGCAGGAGCTGACTGGGGACGCTCTCCCTCTCAGGAGAGACTGTTACAGGGGCACAGCATATTGTTGGGGGGGCCAGGGCCCCCTCTGGCCCCCCTCTAGGGACGCCATTGGACCAGATGGACAACACAAACAGCGAGACAGGTAAATAAGACAATAAACCAATCAATTCAAGAAATGGGCACACATTGCTAGTATATATTATTAATTTATTTCTTCCTTTCTTCTCCCCTTCCTTCCTGCACAAACCTTGAGATATTTGCACTTTCTGTATAGAAATAGTTATTAAATATTTTATATTTGTTTCTTTCGCCTACAGTGTCTCAAAGGCTGCAATATAATATACTTACCAGTTACAATGAGCAGCAGTTAGCACCCAGTTAGGTTTAATGAGCGTCCCGCCGCATGCACCTTCACAGTTCAGAAAAACCATGTAAGGTCTAGAGTGGGGAGCAGCGACATTCCCTCCAATTATTTCCATACACACATCTGTAGATTAAAGTACATTGAAGTTATTAAAGAGCAGTTCAAGTCACGAAGTCCAAGCATTCAGTGAGCTGCTAATGAAACAGTAAACACAGCACCCATGCTAAAGTAAAAAGGTTCCATCAAGTGAAATACATCTGATTTAATCCCCTGCAAAATAGGGCAGAGAGCCGTTGAAGTGTACTTCTTGAAGCCCCTGCTTTTTAAAGGCTTATTTCACCTATTGCAGTGGTTCTAAAGTAGTGTGTATTAACACCGCTCCCATTCACTTACATTGTTTTTCTCTACAGCGCGACTTGGGACGACTTGAGGCGACCTCAAGTCGAATCCCAAGTCGCCCCAGTGTGAACCGACTCTTAGGGTGTAACCTGAATTATGTTTGCATTACCCAGAATTCTTATCTGAATCACAGGGTGCTTCTCCCTGCAACATCCTGTGTGCTCCCACAGCTGCGTCATCCATTTACAGATACTTTATCAGGGAATGGAGAGACTACAAGTTCCATCTTCCATGGTGGCATGGCGACTCACAGAACGGAATAGGGCACAAGTGTGATGACACCATCGGACTTGTGGTCCATTGTTCTCTTCCTCCCGCCACACAACTGAATGTCTGTATCGACCTAGGGCTGGGATATAACCAATGCAGGAGCCAGAGCATTGTCCCTAGATAGCAGCCTGCAAATGTGCTGAACTGAGTGCCTTATAAAGCTAGCCATGGATGGATTTTTTCTTATCAGCCAGTGGATTGATCAAAAAAAAGGACAATGGATTCCCCCATCCACACATTCAATGGGGATTTAGGTTCGTTTTACATCTAGGCTTCCCGGATCGCGGGACGCCCTTGCGATCTCCGTCACTACCAATGGCACCCCGATCGCGACGATATTTTTCACGCCACGAATCATGGTAAAATCACGCAAACAGAATTGCAGTATGCCTGTCCCACAAAAGTAGTTCTGGAACACCAATGGCCCCCCAATAGCGGCAAAATCTCACACGCGACCGGGATGCCATTGCAAGTGTTGGGGATCGCAAGGGTTTCCCGCAAATTGGCCAAGATTCAGGATCATGGGCAGATTCGCGGGGATCCCACGATCCAAGACGCCTAAATGTGAACAGAGCCTGAAGAATCCTTCCTGCTGTGCTATTGTATTCTGACAGCAGGGACGCCTCCACTGTCGGAATACACTGATCAGCATTGCAGCCTACTGGCTGCAGCGCTGATTGAAGGTACATTTCCCAACATTCATGTTCGTGAGAAGATGATCATTAGATCGATGTGTCTTGAGTGGGAATGGCCATAGATGCATCAAAATCGGATGATTTTCGATCCATCTATGGCAAGCTTATTGTAACAGAAACCTAATCTCCCCTCTAGAAACTGCTTTCCAGGTAAATTTCCCAGTATGTGTCCATGTGACTGATAAATGCATTAGACTGTGAGCTTCTTCAAGTGTATGTTTAGCCAATTATTTTGTTTTATTATTATTTTATTTCTTAGATAGAGCAGGAAGGGGTTAAAACCCCAGTCAGTTTATTTATTTTGCTTCACTTCTTGTTCCAGAGACACAACAGGAAGTTAGACGAAATTTCTCAAAGTGAGATGAATTCCCCTTTAAGGCAGTTGGTTCCAGACTAGGTGTCCCCATTGGAGGATTTCCCCTTACCTCTTGCTTTGGGGAAAGCTCTTACAATGGGTACATGGGTCACTAGTACAAATAGAAGCTAGTGACACATAAGGCAATAGAAACTTGACAGATGTTCTTCTCCACTCTATCACAAATAAAAAAAAGGTTTTGCCCAAAGATATACTTTAGGAGGCAAGGCAAACACACTATGCTCTGTGCAGATGCAGTTATTTTCCCCAGAGCTTATTGAATATGGTGAAGCTCTGCTGATTTCTTTCATCCAATCCTGTGCAAGCAAAACTGAATTTTCTTCCCTTTGCACATGACTGGGTATTCTTTACAAAGCGAAGCTTTACCACATTTCACCAAGCTTGGTGAAAATGAGCACAACTGCAGTTGCAAAGTGCACATTCTGGGCCTAATCCACAAAAGGGATACGCCGGCATATCTACTGATACGCCGTCGTATCCCTGTTTCTATCTATGGAACTGATCCACAGAATCAGTTTCACATAGATAGGCAGAAGATCCGACATGTGTAAGAGACTTACACTGTCGGATCTTAGGATGCAGTACCGCAGCCGCCGCTGGGGGCATTTCTCGTCGAAATCCAGCGTCAGGTATGCAAATTAGCACTTACGGAGATCCACAAAGCTTTTAAGCTTCGTTTTTTCTCCGTAAGTGTTAGTTTGCCGTCGCAATATTAGGGCTGCTTTTACAAGGCCTAAACTGTTTACACCTTGTAAAAGTAGACCCTTCTATCCCGCGTCGCTGTAATTTAAAAAAAAAAAAAAAAAAATTCCCGCCGCAACTCGTTTTTTTTTACGCCCGTCGCGATTCTCAAAACCCGGCGCAACGTAAAACGGCGTAAAGCACGTCGGGAAAATGACGTCGGGAGCATGCGCAGTACGTCTGGTGCGGGAGTGCGCCTAATTTAAATGGGACTCGCCCCATTAAATTAGGAACGCCTTGCGCCGGACGGATTTAAGTTACACCGCTCAAAATTTCTAGGTAAGTGCTTTGTGGATCGGGCACTTAGGTAGAGATTTTGCGGCAGTGTAACTTAAACGGGAAAAATTAAGTTAGGCAGGGTTTTTGTGGATCAGGCCCTTAATTTGTACATTGAACCCAATGATTGATGTGGTTCATTCAATGATCTCTTGTTGCACTCTAAAAATGACTAAAGCCGCGTACACACGACCATTTTTAATGTCTTAGAAAAAACTATGTTTTTCTCGACGATATTCTTGTCAAGAGCAGCCCAAAGGGTGGCGCCATCTGAATGGAACTTCCCCTTTATAGTGCCGTCGTATGTGTTGTACGTTACCACGCTTTGCTCGAGCATTTTTTTTTCACGATCGTGTGTATGCAAGATACACACGATCGTGAAAAAAAAATACTCGAGCAAAGCGCGGTGACGTACAACACATACAACGGCACTATAAAGGGGAAGTTCTATTCAGATGGCGCCACCCTTTGGGCTGCTTTTGCTGATTTCGTGTTAGTAAAAGTTTGGTGAGAGACGATTCACGCTTTTCAGCCTTCGTGCTTTTCAGTCTGTTACAGCGTGACAAATGTGCTATCTCCATTACAAATGCTAGTTTTACCAGAACGAGTGCTCCCATCTCATAACTTGTTTATGAGCATGAACGTGAAAAACGACAAAGTGAAAAACAACAAGAAAAATTGGAGCAGGTTCTAAATTTTTAATGCCCATTTTTCACGTTGAAAAAAATGGTCTGGAGCCTACACACGATCGTTTTTAATGACCAATTTAATCACTTCCTGGCGGCCGTATGACTTTATACGGCCGCAGTGTGGATGCCAATTGCCGGGAGGCCATCTATATATGGCCTCCAGCCACTGCGGGGCACACAAGCGCCGCCGACGGCGGCGTGCGCGTGCCCGCCGCATCAATGAGATGCCGATGCGCGTGCCTGGCAGCCGCGATGTCCACAAGCCACCTGCGATCGGCGCTTACACAGAAAAGGACGTGGATCTGTGTGTTTAGGGAGAGAGGAGCCAGATCTGTGTCCCTACATAGGGACACAGATCGGTCCCCTCCCCCAGTCAGTCCCCTTCCCCCACAGTTAGAAACACTATGCAGGGTACACATTTAACCCCTTCCTCACCCCCTAGTGTTAACCCCTTCCCTGCCAGTCACATTTATACAGTGATTAGTGCATATTTATAGCACTGATCGCAGTATAAATGTGAATGGTGCCAAAAATGTGTCAAAAGTTTTCGATATGTCCGCCATAATGTCGCAGTCCCAATAAAAGTCGCAGATCACCGCCATTACTAGTAATAAAAAAATGAATAAAAAATAAAAATTAATTCTGTCCCCTATTTTGTAGGCACTATGGGCCGGATTCACAGATAGTGGCGCACATTTATGCTGCCGTAGCGTATCTCCAGTACGCTACGCCGACGCAGAGCAGAGAGGCAAGTATGGAATTCACAAAGGACTTGCTCCCAAAAACTGCGCTGGGTTTCCTAGGTGTAAGGCGGCGTAGGTGGAAGTGGGCGTGAGCCATGCAAATGAGGCGTGACCCCATGCAAATGATGGGCCGAGCGCCAGATAGATACGTATAACGAACGGCGCATGCGCCGTCCCGTGGTCACATCCCAGTGCGCATGCTCAGAATCACGTCAGAACTACTCCCTAAGATACGTCGGATCACTGCCTACGGCGTGAACGGAACCTACGCCTAGTCATATTCACGTCCAACGTAAACTACGTAAAATACGTCGGCTTGTGTTCCCTGGTGCAGCCCTTTGCATGGATGCTGCTGAGTTACACCTCCTTTATGGGGCATAACTTTACGACTGCGTCGGGCGCATGTACGTTCGTGAATCGCCGTATCTCCCTCATTTGCATATTTGAATACAAAATTAATGGTAGCGCCAAATGCGTCCAGCGTAAATATGCGCCCACTCTACGACGGCGTAGGCAAGTTACGTCGGTCGGATGAAGCCTGTTTTTAGGCGTATCTTTTTGTTTGTGGGCCCGGAGCATAGATACAACGGTGCATATTTGCACTTACGCAGCGTATCTGGAGATACAAAAAAATGTGGGGAAAAAAATTGCGCTAGTTAGAGAAATTTAGACCATGTAGCAGCCAGCACACAAACAAACAAAGTCAAGTATAAACAGAAAACAATAAGTGCAGCGCTAAAGTTGATATTGAGTGGAAAAATGTTGCCAAAATCACATATCATTGGAAGTGAGAACAACAGAGGACTGTGAGGAATGTGAATGGGAATTCACTCAGCATGGGGGCAATGCTTGTAATGAGTCCATGTGTGTATAACCTAACAGGTGAATGGAAACACCGACCAGGTGCAATGAACAATGAAAAGTTCAATGAACAAATGGAAACAGTTCATAGGTATGCTTCCCAGTGGAAGGATAAAACACTTCAAACGTAATGCTGGTTCAGATAAAGAAAGTAGCAGTCATGGCTTGTCTGTAGCAATCTTCAGAAAATCATATAAAGAGGGTGGATACTCTTACCAGCTAAGGTGGACTTGCATGTTAGTACTAACATCAAGTCGGATACAGCATGGTGGTCACAGCGGACCCTGGGCTCTGTACGGATGGATCTGTGGGATGGTCTCTCCAACTGGAACGATGGAACCGATCTTTTCAGATACCTCTCTCAGGAACAGAAACCCAAATGGACAGGGCCGATGACTCATGGATCAACACAGCATGTGTGGAAAGGAAAAAAAAAATGCTCCAATGGTGCAGGTCAAAAAAAAACGTGAAGGCTTTATTTGTAAAAAAATTCAACAATAAAATCACGTGAATAGTTATAAAAGGCAGTATGGGGTACTAAGCATGTTACCCGACGCGTTTCGGCTCTAAGCCATCAACAGGGGCATGTATCTGTTTCCCCACACTGCTAAATTTATATGTACCAAACAATCCAACGCTCCTCCCCAGGGAGGGAGGAGACAGGAAGTTAAACAATCATGGTAATGCATGGCATAAGCTGATGCGTATTTTACATATGCAAAACATGTCATACAAGTATACATCATAAAACCATTAAATAAAAATGCACATATGTAGCACAAAAATATAAAAAATGACTTGCAGAGGGTAAAATTTGACTTATACCAACTATTTGTGTAGCAAACCGTTTATCACAGTATATGTTAAAACGTGTCAATGCTGAGTGTCCAACTGGAAGCTGCAATCCGCCGCCAGCCATAACACATCACCCCTTTTTTTTTTTTTTTTTTTTATACATGTTGGTGCTGGAGAGTGTGTGCTTCTTCCAGAAGGGGTGATGTGTTATGGCTGGCGGCGGATTGCAGCTTCCAGTTGGACACTCAGCATTGACACGTTTTAACATATACTGTGATAAACGGTTTGCTACACAAATAGTTGGTATAAGTCAAATTTTACCCTCTGCAAGTCATTTTTTATATTTTTGTGCTACATATGTGCATTTTTATTTAATGGTTTTATGATGTATACTTGTATGACATGTTTTGCATATGTAAAATACGCATCAGCTTATGCCATGCATTACCATGATTGTTTAACTTCCTGTCTCCTCCCTCCCTGGGGAGGAGCGTTGGATTGTTTGGTACATATAAATTTAGCAGTGTGGGGGTACAGATACATGCCCCTGTTGATGGCTTAGAGCCGAAACGCGTCGGGTAACATGCTTAGTACCCCATACTGCCTTTTATAACTATTCACGTGATTTTATTGTTGAATTTTTTTACAAATAAAGCCTTCACGTTTTTTTTTGACCTGCACCATTGGAGCATTTTTTTTCCTTTCCACACATGCTGTGTTGATCCATGAGTCATCGGCCCTGTCCATTTGGGTTTCTGTTCCTGAGAGAGGTATCTGAAAAGATCGGTTCCATCGTTCCAGTTGGAGAGACCATCCCACAGATCCATCCGTACAGAGCCCAGGGTCCGCTGTGACCACCATGCTGTATCCGACTTGATGTTAGTACTAACATGCAAGTCCACCTTAGCTGGTAAGAGTATCCACCCTCTTTATATGATTTTCTGAAGATTGCTACAGACAAGCCATGACTGCTACTTTCTTTATCTGAACCAGCATTACGTTTGAAGTGTTTTATCCTTCCACTGGGAAGCATACCTATGAACTGTTTCCATTTGTTCATTGAACTTTTCATTGTTCATTGCACCTGGTCGGTGTTTCCATTCACCTGTTAGGTTATACACACATGGACTCATTACAAGCATTGCCCCCATGCTGAGTGAATTCCCATTCACATTCCTCACAGTCCTCTGTTGTTCTCACTTCCAATGATATGTGATTTTGGCAACATTTTTCCACTCAATATCAACTTTAGCGCTGCACTTATTGTTTTCTATCTGGAGATACGCCGGCGCAAGTGCTTTGTGAATCCGGGCCTATAACTTTTGCGCAAACCAGTCGCTTATTGCGATTTTTTTTTTTTACCAAAAATATGCAGAAGAATACGTATCGGCCTAGACTGAGAAAAAAAAATGTTTTTTTAAAAAAAAAAAATTGGGCTATTTATTATAGCAACAAGTAAAAAATAGTGATTTTTTTTTCAAAATTTCCAGTCGTTTTTTTTGTTTATAGCGCAAAAAATAAAAACCGCAGAGGTGATCAAATACCACCAAAAGAAAGCTCTACTTGTGGGGAAAAAAGGACGCCAATTTTGTTTGGGAGCCACATCGCACGACCGCGCAATTGTCAGTTAAAGCGACGCAGTGCCGGAAGCTGAAATTTCACCTGGGCAGGAGGGGGGTATATGTGCCCAGTAAGCAAGTGGTTAAAAAATGTCATTTTTCACGTCATGAAAAACGGTCGTGTGTATGCGGCATAATAGTAATGATATGGTATGGAAGTATAGTTTCTATCTATGGATATTGCCATTTGTCAATGGTAAGCCTCATTTAGCCAAAAACAACATAGAACAAAACCCCGCCTGTAGAAATTATGTACAGATAAAACATGTAAAGATTGGGAGGCTTTGCATATATAAAAAATAAATAAAAAATATTTTAGGATTACATAAATAGTTATTTTAGATAACTTAAGCTTTTTGTCTTAGGTTTACTGGTACTGTGAAACAACCATAGCAAGAAACAAATATAGTATATATTAGTCTGTACTTACAGCCATTGATATACAGAAGGAAGGACACAGCCGAGAGTAAGTGGAGATGCCTCATTGTTAGGAATCTCTCTCTAGCAATCTTGAACTTTCACACTACAGCCAGAGATGGAGTAGACATTTATATATGTGAACAGGTGATGTGGGCTGACTTCTCAGAAATGCTCTGCTTCACATGAGGGTTTACATTTTGTTCATGTGGTTAGAGACCACCGACATCTCATCGCTGTTCAAGGGGAAATAATGATGAACACAATTCACAGGAACATTGTCTTCGTAATAAAATAATTAATTTCTGTAGTTTGGAAAAACACCAAAAAAGGATGCTGGAGGGCAAATCACTTACTGAATGACAATAAAAAAAAAAACAGACCACCTAAATCTGATCAGTTCAGTTTTGGATAGATGTATTCAGCCTTACATTGTGCTTGCAGACCTCTTCCAAACTGAGATGACCATTAAAGTAGGGTGACCAGACATCCCCAGTTTCAGGGGACAGTCCCCTGATTGAGGACACTGTCCCCGTCTCAAGTCTGTCCCTGGTTTTGTCCCCAGATTGGATTAAATAGGGGACAGGGGCAATTTCAATGACAGTCAGTGCAGAATTAAATTAAAAAAAATAGAATTAAACACCCCCCCCCCCACTCCGCCGTGCCTACTAGCTTAGGGGGGATGTATTTTTTTCATTATCTGTGCCCCTTTCTGATGATCATGTGCTGGTCGGAGCGGAGGGAATATTTCTTCAGTTTCGGGTGCATGCCCATTCAGCTTCGCTCGCATGTTCTTCTGCCTTGGCTCAAATCCTGGCCAGCCACCTGCCTATCTCCTTGCCTTCCCTGGCGGAGTAATCTTCCTCCGCTACCCATCCAGTAGTAGCCGGGGCCCGAAGTGTAAGACTTGAGAGGCTGTGAGGCGGGTGGCGACGGGCAGAGAGTCGCTGATTGTTGCCATTACTAGTAAAAAAAATTTGTCCCCAGATATCATTTAAAAAATCTGGTCACCTTACATTAAAGCAGAGTCTCAGGCCGCGCACACACGGTCGGACAAAACCGATGAGAATGGACCAAGGTTCAGTTTCATCGGTCTGTTGTCCTTCGGTCCAAAATTTCAAAACATGCTTCAAAATCGAACCAATGGCAGAAAGCATCGGTTCAAAACCCGCGCATGCTCAGAATCAAGTCGACGCATGCTTGGAAGCATTGAACTTCGTTTTTTTCAGCACGTCGTGTGTTTAACGTCATCGCGTTCTGACCCGATAGTTTGTTGGAACAATGGTGTGTACGCACATCAGACCATCATGCCACTTTAGCGGTGAACTGATGGAAATGGCCCGTCGGACCATTCTCATCGGTTTGGAACGACGTGTGTACGCGGCCTCATACTTCCTGTTACATATTTAAATAAATGTTATCATTAATTTAGTTATAAATGATGTTGAATATATAGCAGGAGGTTTAAACTTGGGTATATAAGGACAGTTTTTTCCAATCAACCAAACGTTAGATTCCCGCAATCACAGAAGCGATCTCCACCCTGCTACTGTAATCTGACAAGCACTCTGACAAGCACTGTGACTGGAAGGAGAGAGCCTCAGATCAGTACAGCAGGGATTTCTGTAGATCCTGACCTGGAGTATAGAACAGGTGCATGGCTCCTGGGGTTTGCAGCATGCAGATTCTACCAGAGGAAGAAGTTTAACAAGTAGGATAATGGTGAGAGAGCATTAGGACATCTTCTAGGCATGGTCTCCAACCACATGGATACCAACATATACTGCAGTGTTTCTCAACTCCAATCCTAAAGGTGCCCCAACAGCAGGGCTGTCTTAATGAGAGGGCACACCTGGACACTGCCCAGGGGCCCCAGCTGCATGGGGGGCCCCTGCACTTTCCCCAAAGCAGCTGGTCCTTGAGCCCACTCTGCCCCGAAATTGGGGGCCCCATGATGGCAGTGAGAGTGATAGATACACAGGGGAGGCAGCCTGCCTCCTACCTACTTGAGGTCTGTTTACCTGCACTGTCATCATTGTAGGGGCCCCAGAGCATTACTTTACCCAGGGGCCCATGATGCTATTAAGACGGCCCTGCCCAACAGGTCATGTTTTCAGGATTTCCCTCAGATAAAACAGCTGTGGTAATTACTAAGGCGGTGAAACTGATCAAAACACCTGTGCAAAATAACGGAAAGCATGAAAACATGACCTGTTGGGGTGCCTTGAGGACTGGAGTTGAGAAACACTGACATACTGTATAACAGGCTCAGAGAGGCATGCTGGATAGGGTCAATCAAAGAATGCTGGGTAGGGTCAGCCAAAGATCTGGATGTTGCCCTTAAACCACAATTTGCCCAGGTCTGGACTTGACTAACAAATTAATGCTTAACTTCATCCACAGTATTGAAGAAAGGCCAAATGTTTATTGTGTATACCTTCACAATGGGGGTTGTTTAGATAAAAAAAATTTTAGGGGGAGGGGGGGGGGGCAAACAAACTGGAAAATTAGAAGAAATGCTGAAAAAAAAATCAATTGCAACCTCACTGTTCTATCAATTGCAGCCACTGTGCCCATCATATGCAGCCACTATGCCCATCATATGCAGCCACTGTGCCCATCCCATGCAGTGCCTGTGCCCATCATATGCAACCCATGTGCCCATTATACAGCCTCTGTGCCTATCATATGCAGCCTCTGTCCCCATTATACTGCCTCTGTGCCCATCATTAGCAGCCTCTGTGCCCACCATATGCAGCCTGTGCCCATCATATGCAGCCTCTGTGCCCATCATATGCAGCCACTGTGCCCATCATATGCAGCCTCTGTGGACCCCCCCCCCCCGCTCGCGGTCTGCCTGGCACACACCTTTTCCATCCTGGTGGTAGGCGATGGCGGCAAACTGTGGGACATGCAGCAGGTCAGGCAATGGATCCTGTGTCGTCCATGGTTCTCTGTCTTCCTCTGCGTCTCTTCTTCTGTTCCGTTAGGCGTCCAATCGAAGCGCCTGTGCCTTCAGTCGATCAGGTGCTGAGTATCAGATCCGCGCCTCCTGATTAGCTGAGAGGTGGTTCAGTATTCGAAAAGCAAATATTCATTTGCTTTACTAACACACCTGGGTGGACTGCGAGTGCAATGCTTTGCGTTACCTTTTTTAAAGCCTGTTAGAGCCTATGCTCCTGGCTCAGTCTTCCAGTGGTGCAGCTGAGAAGCTGAGCCAGCTGCCAATCCAGGCATGTGGGTGGATCCTGACTGTAAAGTCTGGATCTTTCTGCAGCCTGGGATTCACTCCTGAACGGTACTCCTGTGACCCATAGGAGAAGTATGACCAAAAAAGCTTTGGTCATACTTACCCTTTCAAATTACCTTGTACTCCTGGACATTTGTTTGATGCTCTCATTGGACTGTATGTATATTAGCTAAATACATGTCATCCAGTTTGGGATATGATGAATTTTTAGGCCGGATACACTCCTTGTGCATCACGCTTAGCTCATATTGAGGTTCACTTGAATGCCTAGATTCAGGTACGTTGCCGCAACTTTGCGGCGGCGTAGCTTAAGGCATTTAAGCTACGCCGCCGTAAGTTAGCGAGGCAAGTACATGATTCACAATGTACTTGCCTGCTATTTTACGGCGGCGTAGCCTAAAGCGAGCGGGCGTAAGGGCGCCAAATTCAAATGTGTGTAAGGGGGGCGTGTTTTATGTTAATAAGGCTTGACCTTACGTTTTTGACTTTTTTATAAATACTGCGCATGCGCCGGGCGCCTACATTTCCCAGTGTGCATTACGGCTAAGTACACCGCACGGGCCTATTGATTTTGACGTGGACGTAAACAACGTAAATCCCGATTCACGGACGACTTACGCAAACGACGGGAACGGCGGCCATACTTAACATTACTATTCCACGTAGGGCTAAGCTCTAACTTTAGGCACCTATCTCTAACGTAAACGGCGTAAAAGTACTGCGTCGGCCGGGCGTACGTTCGTGAATCGGCGTATCTACTCATTTACATATTCTACGCCGACCGCAATGGAAGTGCCACCTAGCGGCCATCCGAAATATTGCAATCTAAAATAGGACGGCGCAAGCCGTCGTCTCTTAGATATGTTTAAGCGTATCTTAAACATAAGTCGGCGTAGATTCTGAGTTAGGTCGGCTTATCTACTGATAAGCCGGCCTAACTCTTACTGAATCTACCTAGAAGTGTGTTATGATATGTTTTTTTTTTAACGTGTTGCATTGATATGTTTTTTTTTTCTACAGCACAATCCAAAATAGCACACTGTGATGCTGCATAGTGGGTTGCAGCGTGTTGTACTGCATTTGTGCAGTATATTTTATTTTGACCCAGCATAGATTGCACAGTGCACTGATGTTAAAAGGTCCTATTGAAAATAATAGACTTCAGTTTGTCATGGTGTGGGTGGGCTCTAGGTGAATCTGTCTTTTCTTAGCTTTTACGGATGTGAGAAATGAAATTTCGAATAACTGTAATTCCACTTGTTTTCACACATATGTCACCTGCTTGTGGAAAAATGCTTTATTGTATTTTAGTCTGCCTTATGTGACAGAAAACATTGACCGTTTTTTTTGTTTTTTTTTTGCAGTCTCATGCCCTGTACACACGATCACTTTTTGTGATGAAATAAAATGACATTTTTAAAAATGTCATTTAAAATGAGCGTGTGTGGACAAAATGTCATTTTATGTTTTCTGAAAAATGACAAAAAAAAAATTCGAACATGCTTGAATTTTTTATGTCATTTTTTGTGTCATAAAAAATGATTGTGTGTGGGCAAAAATGACGTTTTAAACCCGCACATGCCCAGAAGCAAGTTTTGAGACGGGAGGTAAAACTACCATTCATAATGGAGTAAGCACATTCATCAACTGTAACAGACAAAAAAGGACGAATCGTCTTTTACTAACAAGTAACCAGCTAAAAGCAACCTCATGGCGAATAGAACTTCCCCTTTAGAGTGCCGTCACTTTGTTCATCATTTTTCAAAAACTATGGTGTGTGGGCAACATCATTTTTAATGATGAAGTTGGAAAAATGTCATTTTTTTCATGATAAAAAATGACTTTTTTTTTCATCACAAAAAGTGATCGTGTGTACAGGGCATCATGGTAAGAGTTTTATAGGTATCTTTATAAAATCACTTAGAAAACAGTAATTCATTCCCATAATAGTACACCTAGAAATTTCATTTATTAGATGCTTTTTTACCACTGTAGAGCCACAATGTTTTTAATGGAAGATTTACATTTTCAGCCATTGGAAAATACACTTCTTTGGTTGATAAACACCATGAAGTGCATTTAAATGACTAATGTTGGCCTGCGGGTGAGAAATAATCCAAACAGTGTATACAGCTAAATGTGTTTAATGAAGTCATGAATAACGTCTTGTCCATCATTAATGTTGGCCTGTAAACACACACACAGCAAACAGCACATACAGCCAGCTCTGTTTTAAGAAGACATTAGTAATGTCTCATTCTGCACTAAATCTGGCCTGCAAGGGTGGTGCAGTGAGCACAGGCACTCTTATCAAGGTGAATGCCATACACAAGTTAGTTAATTGATTTGATTTATCTTAAAGTGTTTTAACGCCAACAAAAAAAATTCCAATCCTGGTCCGTTAAAGCAGATTAAACAGCACAGTGCTTGTGCTGTGTAATGTTCCCTCCTCTAAACTGTAAAAAAAAAACCTGGCTGATCCTGCCACTTCCTGTATCCCCCTCTCTGCGCTGACCACAATAATCAGGGCTGCTGAGCCCTGATCACGTGGTTAGTTTGCATCCATTTGTTATACGCAGCTCTCCTCTCTGCTCTCCTTTCTCCCACTCACCCCATCCCTCCATGCCTGTCAGCTCCATTTCTGTGTCTCTGCCCCACCCACCACTATTAGTAAAAATATAAAACTTGCAATGGTCACTGACAGCCCCTCTAATATAGGCAGGCATAACACACTGTGTAAGGCTTTTCTAAAAACGAGGCTTGCAGATACCAATTTAGGGCGATCTTCAGGCCGGTCACGTGACTTGTGCCCGCTTTACAGCTCTGAGACAGGGCTTCTGTGAGAGGGGCTGAGCGGACATGTGACCTCTCCAGCTGATGCAAGAGGAAGATCTCAGCCCCTCCTGCTGTTTCCATGTATCTGAGCTGTTAAGCGGCCGCGAGTTACGTGACCACCCTGAAGATCGCCCTAAATAGGTATTTACAAGCCTCGTTTTTAGAAAATACTTACCCAGGGTGGTATGCCTGCCTATAATAGAGGGCTGTCAGTAATTTAGAAGTTTGATTTAACAAACACTTTTAGTGGGTTTGTCATTTTATGACATACTGCTTATAAAAATGTTCAAGTCATATATATCAATGATCATTTATATTTTCCCGTAAATTAGCTATGTAACCATTACAAGCCCATATTTCTCATAAATAGCAGTATTTTTTGGTAAAAACCAAGATGGCTCCTATTTCTGCTCCACAATGTATACTACATAGAGCTTAGTAAATCCTACCTCTTGGATTGTTAATTATACCATTGAAAGGACTTTGTTATATCTGTTCTGGAAGTACAAGACAATACTTGTTTATCGTGCCAGAAATAAAGTTAGCTAAATACGTACCGTATAATCTGCCACTACTTCACTGTTAGCATTGTTCGCAGTTCTCTCATTATGGACTACAGAGCCCCACCAACCTCCCCCAAGTTATGGCGATAAGAAGAGAGGTTATTCTGTACTCCTTTTTTTTTTTTTTTTGCTCAGACATAACTTTCTTGGTGACTTTCTCATGGAAGATGGACCCCCATCGTCTCCATAGAAGTTTAGCATCATATGCAGAGAATTATTTGCTTTTTCTACATTTGCATGGTAAACTCTTGTTTTTTTTTTTTTTGTTGATTTAAAAAAAAGATAAGTAGCCTTCAAAGACAATACAGGGATACCATTAATTGAGCAGTCCTGTCCCACCCCCCCCCCCCCACCATCTCGTGACTCCACTACCCCTTCTTTACTAGTTTGGCCCTATAGCGCTTGACCTTTCTATAAATCTATCATGTTTTCCGCGAAGCTCCGGGTTCTTTTGAATTCCTTCCAGGTTACCCATTTGTCCCTGTGAACTACATTTTCCTCATCCACACCATTCTTCCATTCCTCCCTCCTATATGTATCCTCCACGGAATCCATCCACTCCCAGATTTGTGGGCTTTCCACTTCCCTCCACTTCCTAGGTATCAGTTGTTTGGCTGCATTGAGTAGATGGGGGGTCAGGGATCTTTTATATTCTTTTAAGGGCTCTTCCCCCCCATGGAACAGGACTACCCATGGGTCTTCTTTTATCTCTTTCTTAGTTATGACCTTGATCAGTAACAGGATTTTTTTCCAATAGTTTTTTATTTGTGGGCAGTCCCACCACAATGACCGCACACTATTCCTCCAACTAATACCAATGACCGCATACTACTCCTCCCATTGACACCAATGGTGGAGCACTAATCTTCCCATTGACGCCTATGATGGCATACTATTCCTCCCATTAACACCAATAATGTGGCACTAATCCTCCCATTGACACTAATGATGGGGCACTATTCCTCTCATTGATACCAACAATGGGACACTATTACTTCCCCTAATACCACATGGAGCACTGTTTACTACCACTACCACAACATTTTCTTCTCCCACTGGCCACAGTCTGGCCTCCTTAAAGTTTGAAGGACAGTAAATTGTCCCTTTGTTTAGAAAGGTTGGAAACCTCTGGCCTAGAATAAGTGTGTTACCACATATTTATTACACCCTTCCGGGGTCACCAGGTGAAAATAAAGAAAAAAAATAGCCATCACATCTAAGAACTGTTAAGCTGTAATATATTCCATATCTGTTTCAAATGCCACTTTATACGTTGACATACCCCCATAGGCCCAATATGTCTGGACAGTATGGTCACCTGCTGAATGGGCACTAACTACCCACAGGCAGCTTATCTCCTCATAAGACACAGAAGTTGAATCCAACACAATTTTTTCCTATAGTAATGCTGTACAGAGAATGTTTTTTTCAGTTTTTTGAAGCATAAGAAAATAATGATCTTTTTAAGCCCTGTTTCTGTGAAGAAGTAACACTGAGGCCTCGTACACACGACCGGTTTCCTCAACAGAATCCATCAAGAAACTTGGTGGCAGAACTTTTTTGCCGAGGAAAACTGTTGGTGTATGCTTTTCATCGAGAAAAGTCTCAATTTCCTCGTTGTGTTCCTCGTCGGGCTGGTTTCGACGAGAAACATGATTGTGTGTATGCTAAGAAACCCACGCATGCTCAGAATAATTGTCCCCGGACATTTTGTAAATACAGACTGCTGCGAGAGATCTTAGAGACTTTTGGGCTGCTGCCACCCCTCTTGTGAGAGTCAGCTGTGTGTTAGTTAAAGGGGACATGATGTTCTGAAGAGCTCAGTCTAGCTGATTCCTTGTGAAGGGATTCTGCTCTTATTGCTCTAGAGAAAGAAATCTGCTTTTAAAGCGGAGTTCCACCCAAAAGTGGAACTTCCGCTTTAAGCACTCCTTGCCCCCTTACATGCCACATTTGGCATGTAATGTTTTTTTTGGGGGGGGGCTTCGGTAGGAGTGGGGCTTCCTGTCCCACTTCCTACTTCCGCCCAGGGACCGCCTCGGCGACTCCTCCTCTTGCCTTATGCGGCCCCTACCTTTAGGCTCCAGTGACACGTGACAGGTCCCAGGAGATTGCCTGTCCATTTAGAGCACAGCGCGACTCACGCATGCGCAGTGATTGCCCGGCCGTGAAGCCGAAAGCTGTCACGGCCAGGTGCCCACACTATTAATGGAGGCACTGGCTGGAGAGGGGGGGGGGAGAGGAGGGGAGCTCTGGGCGGCCGCATCGCTGGACCGTGGAGCAGGTAAGTGTCTGTTTATTAAAAGTCAGCAGCTACACTTTTTGTAGCTGCTGACTTTTAATAAACACTAAAAGGATGGAACTCCCCTTTAACTGCTTCTATTACAAGCCAAGTTCACAGTTTGCTATAAGAAAGCACTTCACTGTCCTCTACCTGTACATAGTTCTGTTTCTTGAGTATACAACTCAATTCCCTTAAGCCCACCCAAGTTCTTCAAAAATAAAAACAAAAACAACACCCTAAGACTGGTTATTGAAGAAAAGTGTGGCTGAGATTGTGTGCCTGGCTGTGTGCAATCCACTGGGAAAAAAACCTGGGCAAATTTCAAGCAGGTCCTATGGGAGGAAGCACTAAACAAACCTTTCATAGTAAAGTGTGAAATATCTATAATGTTAGTCAAGTTGTTATTGCTGTTCTTCCTGTATTAGTAAGTCCTGTCCTTCTCCAAAACTAAATTAAAATTTGTATTTGTAAAAAAAACTATGATATTAAAGGAACACTAAACGTTCGTTTTTTTATTAGATCAATTGATTGCTGTAAGCAAGAGCATTTAAATATTACTAACCTCGTTTTTCCTTTTGACCTCCAAAATATGGATTCCAGACAAGGCCACCGAGGCCAGGCCTCGGGGCGGCAGTGGGTGAAGGGGCACAGCGCTAACACTTTTCACTTGTTTATTATTTCATATTTTGTCTATTAAGGTAGACCTTCCTAGTGTTTGCAGCAGTGCTCCCTACACTTCCCTTCCCCCTCCCTTTCCCATTCACAGACAGCGCAGGATTTTTACCCTATTCATCTACGTTGGCCATGCTGCAGTGGCTGCACACGCAGCAGAGGGCCATCAATGAGTATCTGTGCCAATATGGCAGCAGGACAGAGTCAGGGGAGCTTGGTTTTTTTCCCCACGCCAGTGGGCCATGATCAGGGATGCATGCACTGCCCTGTCATCATTTGAGGAGGCCACAAGGATGGTGAGCAGTGACAGTGCATGCATCAGTGAGACTGTCCCTCTTATTCACCTGTTGGAGCACATGCTGCATGGAATAATGGACAGGGCCCTTGAGGCAGAACAGAGGGAGGAAGAGGAGGACTTCCGTACCTCTCAAGGCCCCCTTTATCCAGACAGTGTTCCTGCTTGCCCGCCTATCACACAGGAAGAGGATGAGGAGGAGGTGGATTGCGTCAGCATGGAGGTGGAGCCTAGCACTCAGCATCAGCAGCAGTCTTCAAGGGATCAATTACAGTCCCAAGGAACCCATGGACTTGTATGTGGCTGGGACGAGGTGGCTGCAGATCATGTCGTCCTCAGTGACTCAGAGAACTCCACACCGAATGCCTCAGCAAACCTACATTGTATGGCCTCCCTGATCCTGCACAGCCTGCAGAAGGATCCTCGTATTCGTGCTATCAAGGAGAGGGATCATTACTGGCTGGCAACCCTCCTTGATCCACGTTACAAGAGCAAGGTTGCAGACCCTATCTTGCTGGCACAGAGGGAGCAGAAGATGAAACATCTTCGGGAGGCCTTGCAGAAAGGTCTGTGCAACGTGTTCACAGATAGTGGGAGGTTACAAAATCCTGGTCCTGGACAACGTGTTGCTGAGGCTTCGGTCAGTCATAGAAGGAGCGGTGGAGAAGGTGGGAATACCTAGGGGCAAGATCAGACTTGGACACCTTTCCCACCAAAAATCCTCTGACTTACTGGGTCTTGAGGATGGATCACCGGCCAGAGCTTGCACAGTACGCAATTGAGCTACTGGCTTGTCCTGCATCCAGCGTTCTTTCAGAACGCACATTCAGTGCTGCTGGAGACTTAGTTACCGATCACAGGGTGCGCCTCTCCACCGATTTGGTCAATCGACTGACCTTCATAAAAATGAATCAGGCTTGGATCACCACCAGCTACCAAGCACCTGATGCTGATGTAACTGAATAATTTATTTTGAAATTTCAGATCCCTTCAACTTCAAGACTGCTTATGCTGATGCTGAATGACTATCCTGTTATTCTGAGTGACTATCCTTTTTCTCCTCAATGATCATGCTGATAGCTTGTAAGAACATTTTTTGTTCTGGGCACCAGCACCAGTGACTAAGGCCCAATTTTTCCGCCCCTTGTTACCGGGGCGTGTAATTACAATTTTTGATGCAATACTTTGCAGCGGACTCATTGCTGTGCTCCAACTAGAGTATCTGTGAGGGGTTGCAGTGTTGTGGCACCAGCACCAGTGCCTAAGGCCCAATTTTTCTGCCCCTGTTTAACAGGGGCGTGTAATTACAATTTTTTAATGCAATACTTTGCAGCGGGCTCATTCTTGCCCTCCAACTAGAGTATCTGTGAGGGGTTGCAGTGTTGTGGCACCAGCACCACCACCACCACCAACAAAGGCCCAATTTTTTTGCCCCTGTTCAACAGGGGCATGTAATTACAATTATTGATCTTATATTTCACAGCAGGGCCCATTCCTGTTCCCACCACGAGTAACTGTGAGGGCTTACAGATTTGTGGCACCAGCACCACCACCACCACCAACAAAACCCCAATTTTTCTGCCCCTGTTCAAGAGGGGCATGTAATTACAATTCTTGATCTAATATTTAACAGCAGGGCCCATTCTTGCGCCCACCAAGAGTAACTCTGAGGACTTAAAGTGTTGTGGCCCCAGCGCCAGCACCAAAGGCCAAAATTCAAGATATAATAGTTCACACAGCAGGGCGTTCCAGCGCCCACCAAGACCAACTGTGAGGGCTTACAGTGTTGTGGCAACACCAACACCTAGGGCCCAAATTTATGCAGAGTATATACGGCAGGCCCCTACTTTCAAACATCCAACTTACAAACTACTAATACTTGCAAACGGGAAGGAGAGTACAGAAAGTGAGAGGAAATCTACCCCTAGGAAGGGAAATTCTCTTCTATAAGAGGTGTCTCCTGTCCACTGATGCTTTATCACCAATCCTTGTTTTACTAAAAAAAAAAAAAAATTTTCAAAAAATCTTTTGTCATTGGGACAAAAAGTGAATTGCAATCTTCTGAACCGATGCACACAGACAGCAAAACAAATGTAACAGGGGTGATAACCCTTCTTTATGTTTTAGAAAAGCTTAAAAAAAGATTTTATGGCTGAAGCTACACTTTAAAAAAGTACCAGTTCACAATTACAAACAGATTCTACTTAACAACAAACCTACAGTCCCTGTCTTGTTTTCACCGCCTGTATACTGCTGTTCAAACTATATAGGGCCAAAGGGGCTTGTAATTACTTGGGGGGAGTTGGGGGAAACCCATGCTATTTTTCTCAATGATTTTCATCCATATTGCAGGGACCAGACATTACATTTAAGCCGCAAACAGTTTTAAATGACTTTTTTCTTATAGTAATCTCATGTTGTGCAGGGACAGTTCTACACACGTGCCACTTCACAGGCATACTATAGACACCCAGCAGGTACTATATTTAAAGGAATTTTTCATTTTTTTTTTTTTTTTTTTACTTTAACCACTTCCTTACTGGGCACTTAAACCCTCTTCCTGCCCAGAGGATTTTTTGCGATTCGGCACTGCGTCGCTTTAACTGACAATTACGCGGTCGTGCGACGTGGCTCCCAAACAAAATTGGCGTCCTTTTTTTTCCCACAAATAGAGCTTTCTTTTGGTGGTATTTGATCACCTCTGCGGTTTTTATTTTTTGCGCTATAAACAAAAATAGAGCGACAATTTTGAAAAAAAAAAAATTTTACTTGTTGCTATAATAAATAGCTACATTTAAAAAAAAAAAAAAAATTATCCTCAGTCTAGGCCGATACGTATTCTACATATTTTTAGTAAAAAAAAAAAAAAAAAAAATCGCAATAAGCGGCTGGTTTGCGCAAAAGTTATAGCGTCTACAAAATAAGGGACAGAATTATTATTTTTTTTTTTTACCAGTAATGGCGGCGATCTGCGATTTTTATTGCGACTGCGACATTATGGTGGACACATCGGACACTTTTGACACATTTTTGGCACCATTCACATTTATACTGCAATCAGTGCTATAAAAATGCACTAATTACTGTATAAATGTGACTGGCAGGGAAGGGGTTAACACTAGGGGGTGAGGGAGGGGTTAAATGTGTGTCCTGTATAGTGTTCTAACTGTGTGGGGGAGGGGGGTGACTGGGGGGGTGACCGATCTGTGTCCCTATGTACAAGAGACACAGATCGGTCTCCTCTCTCCCTGACAGCACCGCTGTCTGTGAGAGCCGGCAATGAGAAATGATCTCATATGTAAACATATGAGATCATCTCTCATTGGCCGCACAGATCGCCTAGCAAACGGCCACTCCGATTGGCTGTGTCCAAGGGACACGGCCAGCACAGCAGTTCCCCGCTGCGTGCTCGGGAGCGCGCGCGGGGAACGCGGAAAGGGGCGGACTTCAATTGACGGCGCCTCAGAGATGTAGAACCACCCTGCGGCCGTCTTTAGTCGTACGGCCGTCGGGAAGTGGTTAAGCATCATTAAAATCACTGCTCCATTGATACATGTTCCCTGGGGCAAGAACCGGGTTCTCAAACCCGTTTTCCGAAATAGCTTGCATATTAGGCTTTAAAATTAGCACTTTTGAATTTGATCGTTTGAGTCCCATAGACGTCAATGGGGTTCTAAATGTTTGCGTGAATGTTCGGTTTGTTCGAAGGTTCTGGTGCGAACCCGAGCAGGGGGGTGTTCGGCTCATCCCTAGTTGGGACGTGGTGGGCTAGGCTTTACATTATCAATATCTTGTTGGGTCAGTCTGGGTGCCAGCAGTGTGGGAAGTAGGCAAGAACAGTGCACACACTGAACACTGGCTACAAAAAGGATGGACTAGGATAGGAAATGGATCCTGACAGGTAGGGACAGTGTAGGGATGGTCCAGAAATTCCCTAGAGACTGCTGTATATTGGGGAGGTCAGCACAGAACCGTATTGAGAGGCTACTTTATATTGGCCAAAGGGATCTGTTTAAAGAGCATTCCTTGAGTATACTACACATGTAAGCTATTATATTACCACCCATTACAGTGTTGCCTTGTCACATACCTGTAGAGTGACTTATTTTACATATGATTACTTGGTATTATCACTAGGGCTGTTACTGATTAAAATTTTCGTGTTCGATTAATCGATTTATTTTTTAATCGACTAATTTTGATTAATTATAACACACATACAGATCCAACTACTTTTAGCTGATCTCCTTGCAGGCTGATTCCCAGTGCATCTATCAACCACTGGAAAAATGGATAGCAGGATACAAAAAACACACAATGGCAGTGCTCGATGGGAATAGCATTAAAACTTTTATAGTCTTCAAGTAGGTAACAAAATAAATATTGTACTGGAGATAAAATCGATGTAGCTACATAAACTGTAAAAATGGTGCGAGTACCTCCGGCGTTCTAGTTTCTGTTCTCTCATTCACTTCCTGGTTTGCATCACACGTTCATGTAAGAACTACATTTCCCATTATGAATTGCGGCACACCCAGTAATTCACACCTCCTTGAAGTCTCTCAGGCCCCGTACACACGACAGAGGAACTCGACGTGCTTGGCACGTCGAGTTCCTCGTCGAGTTTTGGGATGAAGCCGCCGAGGAGCTCGGCGGGCCGCCTTCTCCTATAGAACAACGAGGACAACGAGAAAATAGAGAACATGTTCTCTATTTTCTCGTCGAGTTCCTCGGCGGCTCCATCGAGCCAAAACTGTACAGACGACAGAGTTTCTCGGCAGAATCCGGGTTTTGACCGAGTTTCTCGGTGAATTCTGCCGAGAAACTCTGTCGTGTGTACGAGGCCTAACACGTAGAGAGCATCCTGCCACACAGATGTAGTTCCCAGGAGGAGGTGAGCACGTTACTGACCACCGCAGTAAAGCCTCCCTTCACGGTGGTCAGTAAAATCAGACAAGCAGGAAGTGAACAGAACAGAGAAGAAATAGAGCAACTTCTGAGCAAAAATGAACAATGAGGAAGTGAAAAGAGGAATGTCTGCAGGTAAAGGATGCTTATTATGAAAAAAAAAATCCTTTACAACCCCTTTAATTGTGCTTCAGAGGTTTTAATTTGAGGCATCCAAAAAACTGGCAATATTGTGGCTTAATGTGAATAATTGCATTCAATCTTGATCATAATGGTTACATTCCACTTTAAACTGAATATTAGACTTATATTTTCACTTACACGTTCCACAGAACCATTCACTAGCTTGCTTCTACAAATATATTGTTCTTTTTAACTGATATTGCTTTGTCATTCTGAGTGTTGAAACTAAAGTCACCGATAGCCACATTCCTAGACTGTTCATGTCATCCGTCAGTGGGCAAACCTGGTGGTCTATTAAGCTATGTGAGCTAGGTCTGTGGTGAAACACACAGACATTTATTATCTTTTACTACCATTTACAGGAAACAGTATCAAGTACTGCTATGAAGATGCATGTGTGGAAACTGAGGCAAAACATACTAAAGTTGACCATAACCTGCTATAATCTCATTGGCTCATCTGCAGTAAATGGTTGACACCACTTAGTTCAATAAAAGTCAATTGTTTAATCATTTTTGTTTAAGGAACTTGTCAGAAAATTGTTAGCTGAACGGCACCTGTATCCAATTTAGAATACAATAGCCTGGCAGGAAGGGGAATTCATCCATTCGCACCTTTGTGGTGAATCTGTAAGGTTTATTTGGCTCAGCTCGCAGGCTCAACGAAACACATATTCGTGCATGGCCAGCTTTGCTCACACATTGGTTGCAAACCACAGCAACCAATCAGATTTGAGTCCACTGTTGTCATATCAAACATCAATTCTAATAAACTGCTATCGATCATGTAATTGCATTGTCCTGCTAAATACAACTTCTTGTGTTTGACTGAATTAGTTAGGAGTGCATTCACACCATTACAATACTTCAACAGACTGTAGCGCACCAAGCACAGTGCAATACTTACTTTGCCATTTATTTTGAATAGCACCCCCAAGCATCCACAGAATCCACCTGTTCTACAGTGCACCACAAAGCATTGTGCTTTTTACCTATGCTGGGCTAAAGCACACTGTAATGCATGCATTACTGCAGTGCATCTATTTCACATTCAGTTGTAACTGAATCCCTTAGCCATCTTGGGTTAGGGCTAATTAAGCCTGATTTATAAAGGGTCCCTTTAGATTTACAAAAAGATTAAAAAAAAGCATATATAAATAAAAAATGGGCCAGACTCAATGGACCAGTTGGCCTTTTTGATGCCATTCCTCTTCAATGTTTTTATGAATTATGTGTTTATGTGTTCTTCTGCACTCAGGTTTCTCAGGTCAAACTCCACCAACAGCTTGGTCTCCATAGAGTTTGTATGCTCTCCCCTTGTTTACACAGATTTAATTCAGGTGCACTGGGTTTTTCCAAAACATAATGGATAGGGTAAATGACTTGTCCACAAATAGGCCCTACCCTATAGTTCCTATGTATCACTGTAGTAAGGACAATGTTTTGTAAGATTCTTTGAGATGTTCTACAGAAAAGCAGTTATACAGTGTAGCACTACCCCCGAAGGAGCTGCTGGTTTGTTTTGGGTGGCATGTTACCTCGTGGCTCCTCCGCCGTCCTAGGGGTGTATAGTGAATATAACAGTAACGGAATGTCCACGACAGGTGTCTTTTTCTGTGCTCTTTATTACCCAGCCGGGTAAAAACATTAAAACTTGTGATGAAGAGTAGAGGTGAAGTAGAAGAAAAAATAGCAGACTCAGGCGTAACAACAGGGAAACAGTCCTGCTCCCAACAATACTTTGTATTCTTCGCCACTCTAGCCAAAGTGGGTATAGCGTACCTGGACAGGCCTCTCTCACTGGCCTGGCAGCCAGAGTATCACTTGGAACTTGAAGGAAAAACCTCTGCCACAGGCCCTCCCTGTGATTGTGATTACGAAGATGATCCTCCTTGATAGAATTGCTCCTGGATCTCGTTCAGATAGTTTTCAGGTACCGACTGACAGGTGACCAGCCTCTCAGTGTCCGGCTACCTTGATCCCCGGTGGTTTGTCGAGACCCTATTGGATCTCATTGGCTCTCCTTAGATGGACTCTCCACCAAACAGCTATCTCGCTTGGGATCTTCAGGATTGGGAACCCAGTCGACTACTGGGCTCCCCGCCACAGCTTAAATGTTCCGGACCAACATGGTCCCGGAACCAGGAAAACCGCATGGCACGCACACCCCTGCCTGGAAGGCCATTATGCCGGGGTGCCGTGATGCAGTCACCCTGAAGATGGGTGCCGCACTCCGAAGAAGAAGACCCAGACCAATGGCGTCTGCCTCATAAATTCCCTCCCCCAGCATGCACAGCGAGGCTCAACCCTCCTGATAGGCTGCTGGGGAAGAGCACCCAAACTTCGACTCCACTGCTGCCACCCATCGTCCTGGGGTAGGAACTACGCCCAAGGAACAATAGACAGCCCACAACACAGCCAAGCTGAGACAGAGACCCAGTTTTGAACATAATAATTGGATCAGAGTCAGTTAACACTCTGATCCCTCTCTAAATTTAACTAGCACCGGTACTTTTTAAGTAACCAGGCGCTACAACAGTAAAAAATATATTTCTCTTTTTTTTATCAACAGCTTAAAGCGGAGGTCCGGTAAAAAGAAAAAAAAATTAAAGTCAGCAGCTAATAAGGACACTTACCTGTCCTAGTCGCCAGCGATGTCGGCCCCCGCCGAGGCCGATCCCTCGATCCTGGCAGCTCCAGGCGCCGCCATCCACAGTAAGGGAAACAGGCAGTGAAGCCGTGCGGCTTCACTGCCTGTTTCCTACTGCACATGCGCGAGCAGCGCGGCGCTTTGTGAATGGGCCGGCTGCTCTCTAGGATACACACAGTTCCCAGAAGGCAGCGTGCAACATTCACAAGAAGGAACCGAGTGTAGGACAAGGAAGAAGATCCACCGCGGAGGATGAAGAGGCAGATTCAGGACTTCATAGCAACCGCTATTTCGTGTAAGTAATTTTTTTTTATTTTTTCATTTTTTTTTTTTATTATTATTTTTTTTTTCGCTTTTTGGTGTAAAAAAAAATTTCAGGGTGGAACTCCACTTTAAGAGACAAAAAAGATGTAGATGTAGCGGTTATCAAACAAAACCATCCACATATGATATGCACACCACATCACAACATAAAATAAATTCATGAGATTATTATCAGCTAATGAAAATCCACAGCCTTTGATGCTAGAAGTTTAATGGTAATGTTATGACTCATAGCAGTCATTTCATGAATTTCAGATGCTAATGCAAAAGGCACAAAAAAAGAGAACATTTAAATATTTGACAAACTTTTGTCTCAAATAATTACAACCAAATGTGCTGTGTTAACCTATCAAGTAGATAAAACCATAGAATAACCCAACATTTTCTTTGATGTGGTGTATTGGTGGTTACTGTGCTTTTTGTGAAATATTCACTTAAAGGGAGGCACATTTTAAATTAGGTGCAGCTTGGCTTAAATATGGGTATATACAACAAGAAACAACAAAATATTCAGAGTTTAAGGGTGCCGAAACTTCCTCCTGGAACAATAGATCTTACAACGTGATATTTAAAATTCTATTTTATTAAGAATATAAATGGTTAAAATTATGTCTATACCAAATATTTGGTATAGACATCATTTTAACCGTTGTTTCTTGTTGTATAATCCTTTTTGGGATGTGGTGCTGACTGTCAACTGAATGACTTTACTATATTGATTAAATATGGGTACAGTTGACAGGATCATAGTGAGGTTTGGAATTTGCAAACACGGCACTATCTATGGCAAGTGATGCCAGAACTAAAGGCAAGCCCAGTGGCGTAACATGTAAGGGGTAGAACATAGTAGGTGATAGATAAATTCCAAATTCTAGCCTAAAACAATATATTACCTATAAGGTCAACAATGCAATAGTGATTTGAAGTGCAAGTGCTTATATAATATCAACATCAAAAAATAGGTGCAAACAAGTCCAAATAATGAAGCAATGGTCACTAAATGATAAGCATTGGTAAGTCCATGCATCAAATGGTTGACTTGAGAGTAGGCACCATCACTTCAAAACAGATATCAAACTGACGACACCCGGTGAGAGGTAGAGGTAAGTGCCTACTTACCAGACCACCATGACCCTTCGTTTAAAAAAAGGATCAGGTGGAGCTTTCGTACAGTTGGTGGCCTAAGGTCTGTACTGGTACCTGGATGGGACTGGCCAGGAATGGACTCCAACAGTAGAAATTACCATGGATAAAATGAAGAAAAACTGGCCATAGTGAAGTTCTGCGATTAATTGTAAAACAGATTAAAAACAAAAGCCAAATGGCCGCTTACTTGTGAAAGTGCCGAGACCTTGACACTAAGGAATAAAGGGTGTTACAGCTAGATGTGACAAGGAGCACCAGCTGCACTGTGTCTCACTCGCGTGGGTAGGTGTAGCGTGCATTCCACCGCCTCTCTGTGCCAAATCCAGAAGTAGCTGAACGTGACCAGGAATGCCTCAACGTACGTTTCATCTATTGATGTCGTCAGGAAGCTTTAGAACACTGTCTGCAGACATCTATGCCTGTTCACATCTTTGCTATTTGTAATCTGACTGGATACAACAGAGTTAAAATCCTGCAGGAAAAGTTCAAGTAACATAAGGATACACTACAGATCCACCAAATCTGTTATACCTTTTTGCCAAGGATCCCTTTGATCACATGATTACAAAGCTAGCGGAAGATGTCTGGATTTCAAGGAGTAGCACTTTAACCCTTTTTACCCTCTCTTTGTCTGTTCAAGTGACTAAAGTTGTTTTAGAATGGAAGGTTTATTTTTATTTCACCGGGACTTTATTTAAAAGAGCCAGCCAACTTGAACACAACAGTTTGCATATGGTTAATGGCCTATGGGTTGAGGAAACAGAAGGGAGTAAGCCTGGCATAGGAAGTAAAGTGCCAGTTCCCCCTTTCTGCTGACCTGTTTACAAAGGTTTCTGTGATTTGGGTAAAGTCTAATCAAATTTGAATCATACTGTGTATTTTGTTTTCCTAGCTACTGAAGGGTTTCAAATCACTAAGTTTTCCTTTCATAAATAGAGCTATAGGCCCAGATTCACGTAGGGAGCGCGTATTTGTGAGCGGGCGTAACGTATCCTATTTACGCTACGCCTCCGCAACTTTGACAGGCAAGTGCAGTATTCACAAAGCAAAGTTGCGGTAGCGTAGCGTAAATAGGCCGGCGTAATTCAAATATGGAACATGTGGGCGAGTTTTATGTTAATGTATTGTGACCCCACGTAAATGACGCTTTTTACGAACGGCGCATGCGTCGTCCGTGAAAGTATCCCAGTGCTTTCGACGTGAACGTAAATGACGCACAGCCCTATTCGCGAACGACTTACGCAAACGACGTAATCAACGGAAAATTCGACGCTGGCCCGACGTCCATACTTAACATTGGCTGCGCCTCATATAGCAGGGGTAACTTTACGCCGAAAAAGCCTAACGTAAACGGCTTATCTGTACTGCGACGGCCGGGCGTACGTTCGTGAATAGGTGTATCTAGCTGATTTACATATTCTAGGCGTAAATCAGCATACACGCCCCTAGCGGCCAGCGTAAATATGCAGTTAAGATACGACGGCGTAGGAGACTTACGCTGGTCGTATCTTAGAGAAATTCTGGCTTATCTGATTCTTTGAATCAGGCGCCAAGATACGATGCCTCACACTCAGAGTTACGACGGCGTATCTGGAGATACGCCGTCGTATCTCCTACATGAATCTGGGCCATAGTGTTCATATAAAAACCTTTTACCATTCACAGTGTGTGTTTTACATTTTCCTGTGTTCTCATTAATACCGTAAACAGATTGAACTGTTTCACTGATAGTGTGTGAGTCTCTTATTATTGATACAGTTGGTAAGATGACTGAACCCATGATGTCAGAGGATTTGCAGAGTTGGGGCAACCAGTGGGGTACAGAGTCTATTAGCAGCCCTTACGAGGGTAGCGCTAGATATATAATTCAAACTTTTTTAGAGAGAGAGAGAGAGAGAGAGAGAGAGAGAGAGAGAGAGAGAGAGAGAGAGAGAGAGAGAGAGAGAGAGAGAGAGAGAGAGAGAGAGAGAGAGAGAGAGAGAGAGAGAGAGAGAGAGAGAGAGAGAGAGAGAGAGAGAGAGAGAGAGAGAGAGAGAGAGAGAGAGAGAGAGAGAGAGAGAGAGAGAGAGAGAGAGAGAGAGAGAGAGAGAGAGAGAGAGAGAGAGAGAGAGAGAGAGAGAGAGAGAGAGAGAGAGAGAGAGAGAGAGAGAGAGAGAGAGAGAGAGAGAGAGAGAGAGAGAGAGAGAGAGAGAGAGAGAGAGAGAGAGAGAGAGAGAGAGAGAGAGAGAGAGAGAGAGAGAGAGAGAGAGAGAGAGAGAGAGAGAGAGAGAGAGAGAGAGAGAGAGAGAGAGAGAGAGAGAGAGAGAGAGAGAGAGAGAGAGAGAGAGAGAGAGAGAGAGAGAGAGAGAGAGAGAGAGAGAGAGAGAGAGAGAGAGAGAGAGAGAGAGAGAGAGAGAGAGAGAGAGAGAGAGAGAGAGAGAGAGAGAGAGAGAGAGAGAGAGAGAGAGAATAATGGTTTATTCTTTTTGTGACTTATCTTTTCATCAGTTAGACTGTTTGTTCAAAGATTTTTTTTGTGGTAAGCTAATAACCTACAGCCACATATATGACACATTTTTATTTCCTCAGACCATTTCCTGATCACTTAAACCTGTTCTTTGAACATAGAACACTCTAAAATAATTTTGAAAACCCATATTTGTAGCGCACAAACTCGGGCAGCAACATCTCGTTTTTTTTTTGTTAAATAACAAACATGCCATACTTGCCTGCCCTGTGCAGTGGATTTGCACAGAGCAGCCTGGATCCACCTTTTCTCGGATTCCTCTTCAGTGCTCCTGGCCCCTCCCTCCCACTGAGTGCCCCACAGCAAACGGCTTGCTACGGGGGCACCCAAGCCGAGCCCCAACTCCCTGTGTCCATTCAGACACGAGCCATGACCTGCCTCGCCCTCTTTCTCTCCTCAATGGCTGACTGACTTTGATTGACAACAGTGGGAGCCAATGAGGAGGGGAGTACCAGGCAGCTGAGACACTCCTACAACATTGCTGGATCGATATTGGGTTTAGGTAAGTATTAGGGGGGCTGAAAGGTGCTGCTGCACACAGAAGGCTTTTTATCTTAATGTATAGAATGCATTAGGATAAAAAAAAATAAAAAAAACTTCTGCCTTTACAATCACTTTAAACTTGGTTTAAGGAGTACGGTGAGTATTGGGATGCTCCCAAATTTAGTGCAAATTGAAACTAAGGACACTCTCTGGTTGTAGCTCTTGTGAGAGATAGTGCGTTAATGGGTTAAGCAGCAACAGTTTTTTTTTTTTTTGAAAAGCCTATGGCGTGTGAACACACCCAAAAAACTCCACCCGGTGCAGAAAAAATGTGCACACACATAAAGAGTGTTCACAAAAACGTGCAGACGGGTGCAACGTCAAGTGGTCCTCCTGTGAAGAGGGACCCAAACCCTGATCCCCCGGGGCGTTAGGTTAAGCAGCAACAGTGTCTCAAGAATCTCTCTCTCTCTTTTAGGCCTTTACACGCTGTGTCTCTGTGCACATGGATGCCTCCTTCCAGAACCCGCCAGATACAATACTGTGAGCCCCAAGGCCAGCTCCTCAGCATTTTAAGAAGCAGGCCCCTAGCTCTCCCTGAGCTGGGACCTCAATGAAACTCCTGCAGTCTTCAGCTATTCTGCTAAGGGTAGCAGCCCTTCAGGCTGAATCTTCTTCTCCTCCAGGCCAAAGACATTTCATACAGCCTTGCTGGTCAACCTCTTGACCAGGGATTGGCTGGAGCTGTATAAATTTCAGCCCAGTGTCTGCCTGTTCCACCCACTATATTCCAGTACCTAGTAGTAGACAGGGGGAAGTAGCTGAGTCTGCAACCAGCAGGACCCAGAACAGCCTAAGGCAATCAAACTAGCAAATAAATGTACCTACTAGAAACCTAAGAGGGTGCTACATATTGATTTGTCTTACATTTCTAATTAGAACCCATGACTTCTGATCAAAGCATTAAGCTTTGATTAAGCAGGAATTATAGTTTAATGTAATGATTGGTTTAAGGAATTTTGAAATGTGTGTGTATTTAATCTAGTTACCTATCTAGCTATTGTCAGTAGATACAAATGATTTCTCATTAAAGAACCACTGATGAAAATCATCTGGACACAGGATATCCCTGTAGAACAAGTGAATAACCATTAGAACTGGACAATGTTCCTCAATGGGCAACGGCTACCAATAGTAGAAATTAATGCAGCATTTTTGGCTCATAGCTTTTTGTTACATATGATAGTAAAGTTGAGTTCTCAACTATGCATTTTATCCATGTTAAAAAGAAATCCTGCTTCCTGTAACTTGGATGTGTTTCATGAAAATGCATTCTATATAGAGTTGGTAACATGCCTAAAAATGCATGTAAAACATGCCTGAAGTGTGCCTTTCAGAGCTTTTTTTTCTCAGAAAATAGGTGCAGGAACTCAACCACGACCCCGTTCAGATTTCAAAAACAGCAGAAGGGTCTTAAAGGGGCATTAAATACCAGGATAGTATTACATAAAGAGTGTAGAGTTCAGGGGGTTACACACAGAGAACAGAGCTGTCACTTGTAAACACAGAAACCAGACTTCTGTGTTACAAGTGATTGTGGTGAGCAGGCACCAAAGGGTCTGAGCCAGAGGTGGTGGAACTGAGTTCCCCCCAGTTCCCCCTGAAAAAAAGCCCTGGTGCCTTTAATATAGTTTTAATTGTTTTACAGCAACAGCATACAATTTCTACAACAAACACATCCCTTGCAAGAGGTCCCTGCTAAAATTAAACTCAATTTCTGGATAAAAATAGTTGCGCCACATATGATAGGGAAAAAAAGGAAATGGTTTAGCAGCACAGAAAAAATAAGATAGTATGAAAGTAATAGGCCAACAATTTAAATACTAGAATATTTAATTATTCCAAAATACATATGACCATGACTTTGGCATTTCCTTGTTGCATAACTCTTCAATACTATGCAAGGGTTACTGGCAGCCAAAGGTGGTACAAGCCACACCATCACAGTGGCCTCTTTATAGTGCTATGCTCCTCATAACCTCCATTATCTTGAAATCATATTGATTAAACCAACATATAAATAAGAAACGTAAACTATTATTCAGAATACTGCCACTAATTTAAAGCAGGATTAAACCCAAAACCAAATATGTAATATTTATTAGTTTACCAGTTCTTAAATGTGGTGGCAGCATTACATTTCCTTTTAGGCACCCCCCTTATACTTACCTGAGCCTGATCTTGATCCAGAAATGTGCATGAGAGTAGTTGCTCTCCCAGGTCTCTATCTCTGTGATGGGAGAAATTTTGGGCGGGGGGCCTGTGGAACCCAGAATCTCTTGGGGAGGTTGGGAAACCCTTGTTTCAGCTCCCCATGCACCAACTATGTCTAAGTCATCCTGTGTATCTAATAGGGGCAACACTAATCAAACTCACTGGAATGTTTTGTGTGTGTGTGTGTGTGTGTGTGTGTGTGTGTGTGTATGTATATGTATGTATGTATGTATATATTGTATATTGTCTAATTTTGTTGTGTACTCTTTGCTGGGTCATTTGGGGTGGGTCATTGCTGGGTCATTTGGGGTGTGGCTGTATTCCATTGTTCTACTGTGTCTGTCTGCCTTGGGAGAAAAGTATATTATGGGATGTATGTCTATGTGAATGGGGGGGGGGGGATTTCTTCAGCAGTCCCTACCTGCTAAGACTCTTTACTGATAAGAAGTTTGAATATACCTGACTTGAGTGTCTATTGTTATTGGACAGATTACCTTGCCCTGAATGCAAAGGGAGGGGTTGTCCCTGAGTGTTACCTCTCTGTACATGTGTTTCAATAAACAGTCCATGTTCCAGCTTGCAGCCAAATGAGTCCTGCCTTGTTTCTGGTTGTAATAGGCGGCTAATATCTAATATCTATATTCAGACTGGAGGAAGCGGTATATGACGAAAGAACTCAAGCGGAGTTTGGGACGTTTCGTTAAAATCTCCTCATTGGCTCACACAATAGGGGCAGCTATTGTCTCCTCCTGCTGTCAATCACAGCCAGCCAGTGAGATAATAAGGAGAGGGCGGTGGGTGGGGCTGAGCCGTGGTCTGTGTATGAATAGACAATGTTGATTCAAAGGAGCAAGCCTGCTCGAGTGCCCCCATAGAAAAGGCTTGCTATTGGGAGCACTTGGTAGGGGGGAGGAGCCATGACCGCTGGCAGGGGACCCAAAAGAAAATAATCAGGGTGGCTCTGTGCAAAACTATTGCACAGAGCAGGTAAGTATAACATGTTTGTTATTTATTTATTTATTTTATTTATTAATTACAATCTTTACAATCAATCACCAGTGGGGACACAGACAGCAATACAAATCAATCGAAATTAAAAGAAAAGTTTAGATACACTTAGAGGATGAGGTGAGATCAGAATAAATCTGAAATGAGGAGAAGCTCTGCTGATTTTATCATCCAATCGTGTGCATGCTAAAATGCTGTTTTTTATTTTCCTTGTATGTCCCCCTCGGATCTACAGCGACTGCACTTCCAAGTACACTTTCAGTGCAATTTCAAGAGCACTTTGCACTTGTAGTTTGCACTTTAGCGCAAAGTAGATTTGCCTTTCCTAAATAACCCCCAGTGTGTTAAGCAATCCATAGATAATGCAATTTTATTCTCTTCCACCACGGGTGGATGGAAATAAAATGCTCAATTCCCCCTTCAACACAGTCAGTGTTGATGGGGGGATCACTCCCATATCGCTATTGTGCGTTTCCTGCTAGCAGAACACAATGGTCACTTCTGATGGCTATTATATGAAAAAAATTACATGAAAAAAACCCAAAAGGCTGGTTGTACCGAAGTCGATTGATGGATTGACTTCAGTAAAACCAGCCTGCCCATCAGTGGATTGAATTTTGGGCAGTCCCTGCTGAACCAGCTAGGATTCGATCCATCTATGGCTGGGTTTAGCAAACTAAATGTCAATCATTCATTAGAGTTTACATCTACTTCAATGTTAAAAGTATTAAAAGGAGAAATTATGAGAGAGGCAATGCTCTCTCAAAGCGTAATGGGACTGTTAATGGAGATGGTGTGTCTGTTTGTAAAGGTGAGCACTCGAACAAAAAATTAAGAAAGTACAAATTTATTAAAAGTATACAATAAAAATGACTCAGTCATAATAACATATAGACCATGGTAGAATGCTGGATGCATGACAATAAATGGTTGGTAATGCAGGAGACCAACATATTTCACAAGAATGCATCGTCAGGGCACCGCATCCATCTAAATTTGCATCTAGTTTTTACGAGACATAAAGCATGTCATTAGTATAAAAACAGACAAACATTTAATAAATTTAATACTGATATACATTTTTACTCAAATCAAATATAATTTAATTTAGTCGCAGCAAACAACTTCACATGCTCACCTGGTCTAAAAGCTTGGAATGACTCGCATACATCATTACCCGGGCATCAGAAGGGCCGGGTCAGTCCCTGTGGCTATAAATCTGGTGGGAGTCTGATCCACCAGAGTGGCCCATAAGGCTACTGGACCGTGTTAGCAACCAATGTGGTACATTCGGTAGAAATCTAAAATGTAATAGAGAAACCATAATAGCTAAAGAAAATAGAATAAAATGTATTCAATTGACATAGCTGATAGAATATATTGGGAAGGCTACGTATGCATGTCAATAGCATAGTACCAGGCCAATCTATTATAAAAAGAGACTTATAACTTTTAAATGAGGATAAACAAACGTATGTATACCTGCTAATATGGTTATATTAATTGCACCGTTGCTTACTCCGTCGGTTGAATCAGAGCCAATGATAACCAAGGCAACGATACTGCAGTCATCCAGCAAAAAGACAACAATATATTTGCAACAGTTAGAACAATAGTGATCTCAACAGATAGAAACATCTTATCAGAATTGATATTAACTGATTAAGAAGAATAGTATATGACTTTAGAAACACCTATCAATATGCTTTGTCAGTTAGAGGTACCGTATAAAAACCATTACTGCCTGCCGTCCAACAGTAGTATAGCCACTAGATGGCAGCAGTAAGTCACATACTAAGCAGCACAAGAATAGAACATCTACATTGATGGAGAAGAGTTTATTCTAGACGTAACCTAGACACATCAACAATATAAAGCAAATAAAAAGCAAATGAATAAAAGGCAAATACTAATTATAAATTAATAATTATAAAAAAAGGTTTGAATGATAATGCTGTGTTAAGTCCTGGTGGGTAAGTGGCTCTATGGTTGAATATCCACCTATCCTCTTGCTGAAGAATTTTCTTATCAAAGTCCCTCCCCTTTCTCGTTCAGAAATTACTTCTAAGGCAAAGAAGGAGCTGTACGATGGATCATAACTGTGGTGTAATCCCACAGCAGTCCTGCATTCGAATAGTACAGATGGTCTTGTATACGCCTAGCAAAAGGACGCTTGGTCTTGTTGATATAAAATGTGCCACATAAACATGTAGCTAAATAGACAATACCAATAGTACAGCAATCTGCGTATACTTTAAATTTGTGGAAACCACCTCTGGGTAAAGGGCACCCCAACCCACCCCACCCCACCCCTTCTTTAATCCATGGATATTGCTCACAGCTACCACATCTGAAAGTCCCCTTTCCACCCGTTGCTCCTAGAATTGGGGCAACCGGGGGAAATTGACTATGAATAAGGCTGTCCCTGATTGACCGGGACCTCCTATAGACAATTTCTGGTTTAGCTGCCACGTATTTGGAGATAATGGGATCCTCAGAGAGGAAATGCCAGTTGTTTGCCACCAGTTTGCGGAAGACATCCTGATGTGAACTAAAGGTAGTAATGAATTTGGTAGTTGGATTTGGTTTATGAGTCTTAAGCTTAAAAATCAGTGACTCTCTAGTATTGGATTTTGCCCATTTTATAGGCTTTTTTAAAGACCTTTTTACTATATCCTCTGCTGAGTAGACGTGAATATAGAGCTTTGGCTTCCAATTCAAAATCCTTCTCCCTGGCACAGTTGCGGCACAACCTTAGATACTGGCTAAATGGAATGCTCCGAACCAGGGAGCGAGGATGGGCACTTGAGTAATGAAGGATTGTGTTACCGGCTGAGATATCCCCAGAACCTTGTAAATTCAAGGCTACGTTTCAAAAATTCCCAAATCTCCAGACATGTCTGGCGGTGTGGGCATTCCTTAAGCAAACCAAAAAAACAAATAGAAAACTTTTCGTTCCCACGGCACATTGAGGATAATCTATCACAGGCACAGCAGGAAGCATTTCAAAATATTATGCAGAACGGCCAAAAGTTTTCTATTTGTTTTTTGGCTTGCTTAAGGAATGCCCACACCGCCAGACATGTCTGGAGATTTGGGAATTTTTGGGACTTGGCCTTGAATTTACAAGGTTCTGGGGATACCTCAGTGTCTGGTTCTTCCTCATCCGAATG
This sequence comes from Rana temporaria, assembly GCF_905171775.1. Taxonomy (NCBI): domain Eukaryota; kingdom Metazoa; phylum Chordata; class Amphibia; order Anura; family Ranidae; genus Rana; species Rana temporaria. The sequence goes on from NC_053489.1 coordinate 76,295,564, forward strand.
GGGTCAGTCGGGTCTCCCGAGCTCTCATTTTCATCCAATAATTGGATTAATATTTTCAGAGCTCTGAAGTCTTGAACCATCCGATAAAGGTGGAAATGTGGTCGTAATGGATACAATTCAGTATACCACCATGTGTAACAACATTTTAAATAATTAGGAATGGTATCAGCAGGTCCCATATGAGCAACTTAACGTGGCTAGATCGCAGTATTACTGAGGCATATCAACAGACCCTCATTGACAAAAATCTCCTTGAATACCTTGAGGTTAAATGGCCAATCACACCGACTTTCTATTCCATACCGAAAGTCCATAAGGACATTAAGAATCCCCCGGGATGGCCCATAGTATCAGGAATAGGCTGTCATACAGAGACTGACAGTAAATATGTGGACAATCATTTACGCCCTCATGTCATGGGCCTGCTCTCATATCCTAAAGGACACCTTGGATTTACTAAAGGAGATTGAGGGACTGACCGTACCAGCAGGGGCCATTTTGGCTGCCATTGACATTGAGGAGCTATACTCCAGCATCCCCCATCAAAAGGGTATAGAGAATGTTTCTGGCTTCCTTAGGGAACAAGATAGAAACAACTGGAAATTATGCCAATTTGTTACCACTTTGTTGGAACATATCCTAACCACCAATATTTTCTTATTCAACGGCTCCACCTACCTCCAGGTACAGGGGGTTAAGATGGGGACATCTTGTGCCCCATCGTATGCCAACCTGTACCTGGGGGGGGGGGTGGGAGAGAGCCCTGTTTTCCGATGACGGCTCCTCGATATACCTCCGCCACATTTTGCTTTGGCGGAGGCATATCGACGATGTCTTGGTCATCTGGATGGGGTCAGCCAGCAAACTGTCTGATTTTGTGACATTAATTTCCCATAATACCTTTAATCTTAAATTCACTATTCAATCTGACACTCAAAGCATTCCCTTCTTGGATTTACATATTTTTCTCAATAACGATGGAACAATACATAGTAGCCTATATAGGAAGGAAACAACCGGTAACACAATCCTTCATAACTCAAGTGCCCATCCTCGCTCCCTGGTTCGGAGCATTCCATTTAGCTAGTATCTAAGGTTGTGCCGCAACTGCGCCAGGGAGGAGGACTTTGAATTGGAAGCCAAAGCTCTATATTCACGTCTACTCAGCAGAGGATATAGTAAGAAGTAGTGGTGCAAAGGATCGTCATTGATCCGTGATCCGAACTGAAGATATTGATCCGAACCGCACACACGTGATTCGCGGATTGATTTCTAAAAAAAAAAAAGTTGTGCGCATTTTCAGTCCACACACAACGTGGTCATGGCGAACGAAGGAGCTTGAACGCCCCGAGTCATTTAAATCCCCTGTATGGGAGCATTTTGGCTTCCCTGTCAAATATAATGATGAATAAGGATGAGCTTCGTGTTCGAGTCGAACCCATGTTCGACTCGAACATCGTATGGTCGATCGTTCGTCGTAATACGAACGTTACGGGCCGTTCGCGCCAAATTCGAGTGGCGCGTCACAGCCCATAATTCACTGCGGCATTGCTGGCTGATGATTAACCAAGCATGCACTATGACCCACATGCTTGGCCAATCACAGAGCGCAAAAAACGGAGAGCCATAATTGGCCAAAGCCAGGGTGGCTTTGGCCAATTATGGCTCAGGGGGATTAGTACATGCCCCACACTATAAAAGGGCGCTTGCAGGTCGGCCTTGTGTAGTGTGTTGCGGCAGTGGTTAGAGATCTGTCCAAGAGAGAGAGAGGCCCGGATTCACAAAGACTTACGCCGAAGTGTCAATGTGCGCCGTCGTATCTATGCGCCGTACTCCTAGAACTAGATACGCCTGAAATTAGGCTTCCTCCGACCGACGTAACTTTCCTACGCTGGCGTATCTTGGGCGCATATTTACGCTGGTCCGCCTCATTGCAAATATGCAAATGAGGGAGATACGCCGATTCACGAACGTACTTGCGCCCGTCGCAGAAATATACGCTGTTTACGTAAGGCGTACGTCCGGCTTAAAGTTATTCCACATCTTAGGAGGCGCATCCAATGCAAAGGTATGGACGACGGAACAGCCGTCGTATTTTACATTGTTTACATAGGACTATGTAAATAGGGCTGGGCGTAGGTTACGTTCAGTGATTCGACGTATCTTAGGCGTTAGGTCCGACGTGATTCTGAGCATGCGCACTGGGAAGCGTCCACAGGACGGCGTATGCACCGTTCGTTCGGCCATTCATTTGCATGGGGTCACGGTTCATTTAAATGGATCACGCCTACTTCCTTCCTACTTTGAATTAAGCGGGCTTACGCCGGCCAATTTACGTTACGCCGGCGTAACGTTGGGAGCGAGTGCTTTGTGAATACTGTTCTTGCCTCACTGAGTTACGTCGGCGTAGTGCATATGAGATGCGCTACACCGGTATAAAGATGCACCGAGCTATGTGAATCCGGCCTAGAGTGTCTTTTTTTTTTAGGTAGATAGTCAGTTAAAGTTACAGGCCCGGATTCACAAGGCACTTACGCCGACGTATCTCAAGATACGGCGTCGCAAGTACAAATGTGCGCCGTCGTATCTATACGCCGACCCACAAACTAAGATACGCCTAAAAATAGGCTTCATCCGACCGACGTAACTTGCCTACGCCGGTGTATCGTGGGCGCATATTTAAGCTGGACGCATGTGGTGCTCCCCTTGATTTTCGATTCAAATATTTAAATGAGGGAAATACGGCGATTCACGAACGTACTTGCGCCCAGCGCATAATATACGCGGTTTGCGCAAGTCGTACGTCCGGCGTAAAGTTATTCCCCATATATGAGGCGCAACCCATGCAAAGGTATGGACCAGGGAACATACAACGTCGTATTTTACGCAGTTTACGTTGTACGTGAATATGGCTGGGCGTAAGTTACATTCACGCCATAGGCAGTGATTCGACGTATCTTAGGCAGTTGTTTCAACATGATTCTGAGCATGCGCACTGGGATGCGGCCACGGGACAGCGCATATGCCGTTCGTTATATGTATCTGTCTGGCACTCGGCCCATCATTTGCATGGGGTCACGCCTCATTTGCATGTCTCACGCCCACTTCCACCTACGCCGGCTTACGCCTTAGAAACCCAGCGCAGATTTGGGAGCAAGTGCTTTGTGAATTTGGTGCTTGCCTCTCTGCGCTGCGACGGCGTAGCGTAAAGAAGATACGCTACGGCGGCATAAATATGCGCCGATGTCTGTGAATCCGGGCCACAGTGTGCAGAGGATATATATACATCCCAGGTGTTGTACATATATTTATACACTGTATAGTTTAGCTAGATCAGTTCTTCCGAATTTACTGGCAGGCAGTTGATTGTGCTAGCTGCAGTATTCTCACGTGGTGTGTTGCCTGTGTCTACTTGGTGGGCTCTGTAGTTTGCACCTAAAGCTACTTGGTGTGTACTGCACGTGTGCTCTGTAGTGTGGACCTAAAGCTACTTGGTGTGTACTGCACGTGTGCTCTGTAGTTTGCACCTAAAGCTACTTGGTGTTTACTGCCCGTGTGCTCTGTAGTTTGCACCTAAAGCTACTTGGTGTGTACTGCACGTGTGCTCTGTAGTTTGCACGTAAAGCTACTTGGTGTGTACTGTCCGTGTGCTCTGTAGTTTGCACCTAAAGCTACTTGGTGTGTACTGCCGTGTGCTATGTAGTTTGCACCTATAGCTACTTGGTGTGTACTGCCTGTGTGCTCTGTAGTTTGCACCTAAAGCTACTTGTTTTGTACTGCCCGTGTGCTCTGTAGTTTGCACCTAAAGCTACTTGGTGTGTACTGCCCGTGTGCTCTGTAGTTTGCACCTAAAGCTTCTTGGTGTGTACTGCACGTGTGCTCTGTAGTTTGCACCTAAAGCTACTTGGTGTGTGTAACAGGAGTCACTTTTGGGCACAGGCTGAGCCAGGAAATAAAGAGACATATATTGGATTGTTTTAACATGGACAGTAATCTACCATATATTCTTTAAATGTCTGTAAAGGATATTATGACCCAACCAGTCAATACTGACTCTTTTCAATGATTAGCCCTGGATAGTGACACGTTAAATGAGCCTGGCTCTTGAAAGGCCTTCCATTGTGTGAGGCTGTTGAGATGCCAACTAAGACTGCTTCTGTGGATTGAAACTGAGAGTCAGCCTGGCTACCAGACCTTTCATTATGTATACTGTTTATGTGTGGAATGTACTTGTCGGAGACGCAACAACTGGGGGATAATTAACTCTGAATATCATTATGTAAAAGAATGTGATTGAAGCCCCCCATGGTGTGATGAGGGGGGTGAACAGTTTGATTGTTCCTGTGATTTCTGTGACCTGTTGTACTGCATATAAGCAAGCTGAGAAACCATTAACCTGCCTGGCGGTATTCCCGAGTCTGACTCGGGGTTAGATTTTCCTGCTGCGAGCGGTAACCCCGAGTCAGACTCGGGCTTGCCTCGCTAGATCCACAGGCATGGTTTACTTACCTTGTCCCTGGATCCAGCGATGCCACCGCGCTGTGTGAGCGAGCGGGACCTCGCTCGATTCACACAGTGCCTCCGTGTGACGCCGATCTCCGTTCCCTGCGACGTTACGACGCACGGGGACGGAGAACGGCGCCAAATTCAAAAAAGTAAACAAACACTTTACATACAGTATACTGTAATCTTATAGATTACAGTACTGTATGTAAAAAAAACACACCCCCCTTGTCCCTAGTGGTCTGTCCTGTGTCATGCATGTCATTTTATATAATAAAAACGTTTCTTTCTCCCTGCAAACTGTAGATTGTCCATAGCAACCAAAAGTGTCCCTTTATGTCAAAAATAGTTTTAGATCAGCTAAAAAACAGCGATAATAAATTATAATCACTTGCAGAATTGTGCGATAGCGATTTGTGGGGAAATTCGTCATAAAAAAAAAAAATAATGACAGCGACAATTCTGCAACTGAAAAAATTTCAGTGATTTTGATTTGATTACATTATTGAATAATTTTTATTATAATTATATTATTATTTGTTATAATTATTTATAATTATTTATTATATTATAATTTATAATTTTGTTTTTAAAAAAATCTCATACCCGGGATGCCTATTAGAATCTTGTTTGGTCAGATTTAAGTGAGTTATTTCTAAAAATTACAGACCTACAATATAAAACGCCAAATTTCCTTGCAAATAATGGTACCGCTTTCAGCATGTTTTTTCTGAAAGAATCATACCGCCAGGGAGGTTAAAAGTTAGTTCATATTTTGACGCAGTAACAGAGCTTGTCAGTCTCGTTATTGAGGGAATTCTTATGGAATGGTTCGGGCCTGCTGGATGGTTGGAGGGTCGGAAGCTGTCGTGGGTTGATGGAAGGTCGTAAATGGTGGTGACCGTTACAATTGGTGGCTAGCAGCGGGATAATTCCATCGCTTAAAGGACAGTTACAAGGACTACTGGAGAACCGTGGCAGACCAGCCAGCAACCATAAGAAGATGGACGTGATCACAGAACTTGTCCAAATGGATGGAGCGGAAAGACCCAACTTAACGGAAAGGCCCAGCGTAACAGACAGGACCCCGGAGGAGGCAAGTTTTGATCGGGCTGTCAAACTAAGACTGGCACACTATGGGCCAGATCCACAAAAACCTGGCGCAACTTAAAAAATCCCATTTAAGTTACACTGCCTTAAAATTTCTACCTAAGTGCCCGATCCACAAAGCACTTATCTAGAAATTTCAGGCTGTGTAACTTAAATCCGGCCGGCGCAAGGCGTTCCTATTCAAATGGGGCGAGTCCCATTTCCATGCTCCGGTAGGTACCCACGTGGGTAGGCACCCACCACGTGGGTACCTACCGGAGCATGATGGGACGGTGAGGCCTATATAAATGGGATGCAAGGCGCGCTTCCATCATTGCAGTGAGAAGAGGGGTCGGGTCAACATCAGAAGAAGAGAAGAGAAGAAGTTGATGTCACAGAAGACCGCGCTGGCTGCCTGCTAGTAATTGAGCTAACACACGAAGATAGCAGGCAGCCAGCGCTGAAGAAGGCACCGGACAGCTGGAGAAGAACCGGGGTGCGCCGAGTCAACAGCGGAGAGCGGCGAAGATAGAAGAAGACCCCCGGAGAGCAGAGAAGACCCCCCCCGGAGAGCGGAAGAAGAAGCCCCCCCGGAGAGCGGAGAAGACCCCCCCGGAGAGCGGAAGGAGAAGACCCCCCCGGAGAGCGGAAGAAGCCCCCCCTGGTATTAGAGCTAAAGAAGACAGGGGGGCCTCCGGAGCAGACTAATAAATGATTTTAAAAACCCTTGTGTTGTGTGTTTAATAACTATCACTTTGCCTCCAGGTGAATGGGTAGGGGTACGATGTACCCCATATCCATTCACTTAGGGTGGGGGGCCGGTATCTGGGGGCCCCCTTATTTGAGGGGACTCCCAGATTCCGATAAGCCCCCCGCCCGCAGACCCCGACAACCAACGGCCAGGGTTGTCGGGAAGAGGTCCTGTCCTCATCAACATGGGGACAGGGTGCTCTGGGGTGGGGGGGCCCGCAGTGCGCCCCCCTGCCCCAGAGCACCCAACCCCCCCATGTTGAGGGCATGCGGCCTGGTACGGCTCAGGAGGGGGGGGGGGTGCTCGCTCGTCCCCACTCCCATTCCTGGCCGGCCGGGTAGCGTGCTTTGGATACGGGTCTGGTATGGATTGTAGGGGGACCCCTACATCGATTTTTCGGCGTAGGGGGGCTCCTTACAACCCATACCAGACCTAAGGGCCTGGTATGCTCCTGGGGGGGAACCCATGCCGGTTTTGATTTTACAAATTGCCGTGAAGTTCTCCCTCAGGAATGCATACCAAATGCCGTCGCTTGAATGTGCTTTTACATGGTGTTACTAACTTTACACTTTGTAAAAGCAGCCCTAATTTTACACTTGCAAACTAAAACTTACGGCGAAAAAACGAAGCTGAAAAGCTTTGTGGATCGCCCTAAGTGCTAATTTGCATACCAGAAGCGGCATTTCGACTCAAAATGCCCCCAGCGGCGGATGCGGTACTGCATCCTAAGATCCGGCAGTGTAAGTCCCTTACACATGTCGGATCTTCTGCCTAACTTTGGAAAACTGATTCTGTGGATCAGTTCCAAAGTTAGAACCAGGGATACGACGGCGTAACAGCAGTTACGCCGGCGTATCCCTTTTGAGGATCTGGCCCTATAATCCTAACCCTCCACCGGAGATCATAGACCGAGTTATAGCTGCTGTGGACGCAAATTGGCTACGGCAAAGACGTTCTGCAGCAGCAGAAGTCACAGCAGCACCAACTGAAAGGAGAAAGATACATTTTGCTGCTTTTAAGAACTTCATTGAAACTGAAGGGGAGATTGATGGGTACCTTGCTGATTTTGAACGGCAATGTGCCCTACACGGGGTGCCCACAGAGGAATGGGTTACCAATTTGTCTGGGAAATTGTCCGGCCGGGCCAGTGAAGTGTTCAGGGCCATCCCAGACAAGGATATTATGAACTATGGACTGGTAAAAGAAGCACTTTTGGCCAGGTATGCCGTCACACCGGAGGCGGTTCCGAGAGACGAGCAAGCAGACTGGAGACTCATATACCGAGTGGGCATGCCGCCTACACCGCACAGCATCCCACTGGGTCGATGGATGCCAAGCAGAATCCGGGGAAGAGGTGCTGCAGGTGTCCCTGCTGGAGCACTTCTTTGACAAACTGTCCCGGGAAGTCAGAGAATGGGTCCGGGACAGAAACCCTTTCTCCATGTCTGAAGCAGCTCGCCTGGCGGACGAATACACAGACGCCCGCAAACTGGACAACTCTGTGGTCAAGACCACAGCTCGGGTGGATTATCGATCAGCGGCACTCACGCCGGCTATTGCCTACAAACCCCAGTCGGACCGTCCTACAACACCATCTCCAGCGGCCACTTATCCTCAGAAGCCTAGGTTCAACTCCCTGGACTACTCACAGCCCATCAGGTGTTTTGGGTGTAAACAGCTAGGACACAGAACGCTAGACTGTCCATTGAATCCACCCAGGCAGTCACAGTCATGGAGACAGCCAGAAAGGGGGAACCCCCACACATCCATGCCTGCGGCCCACTGCGTTGAGGAGGAAGAACATTGGGGCGTTCTGCACGAGGCAGATCCGATACAAGCAGCTAACCAGGACAACAGGCAGCAACACAGGCAGACTGTCTGGGTCAATGGAAAGGTAGCCAATGGGCTACGTGATACTGGGGCCACGATGACCCTGCTACAGAAGAAACTCATCCCAGAGAGCCAGCACACTGGGGACACTGTAGCCGTAAGAGTAGCGGGAGGCACCGTCTTCCGGCTACCCGCTGCCCGGGTTCACCTGGATTGGGGGGTTGGTTCGGGACATGTGAATGTGGGGGTGATGAAGGATTTGCCAGCGGATGTACTACTGGGGAATGATTTGGCCCCCCTTGTTTCTGCGTACGCCCCGATGTGCCCCACTGAAGCCCACACAGTGACTACCTGTGCCCCGACCCGCGTTGCTGGAACCAACTCGCTTGCTGCTGAGACCCGGGTAAGACTACCTTCCCCAACATGTACCGTAGATCCGGCACAATATCACAGTCTAAAATGGGAATGTGACAAGTTGGCCAGTGAGAAATCGGAGATGCAACGACACTACGTCATGTATTATGAGATGTCCCGTGGCTTGAACATTGAAATGCACAAACAGGCTGAAATTGCCAAAAGGTTAAATGGGATTTGGGTGCAGGTTGTGTCCTATCTCGCCCAAGAGCATCAACAACAGGTTTTGGGAGCCATTGAGAGAGCAAAGCAAGTGACTGTTCCAGAACTGAATTCCATTATTCACCTTCACCATCGGCTACTGACCTGGTAAGCCAGATGGCAATGCTGATGGTTTATCCTGGCAAACAGACGTCACCCCGGCCTCCTAGTTCCGGACATCCCCAAGTTGACCCGAAAAGGATCAAGCCGGGTCTGCCGGAGTGTTCCACAAGGAGGGAGCCATGTAACAGGAGTCACTTTTGGGCACAGGTTGAGCCAGGAAATAAAGAGACATATATTGGATTGTTTTAACATGGACAGTAATCTACCATATATTCTTTAAATGTCTGTAAAGAATATTGTGACCCAACCAGTCAATACTGACTCTTTTTAATGATTAGCCCTGGCTAGTGACACGTTAAATGAGCCTGGCTCTTGAAAGGCCTTCCATTGTGTGAGGCTGTTGAGATGCTAACTAAGACTGCTTCTGTGGATTGAAACTGAGAGTCAGCCTGGCTACCAGACCTTTCATTATGTATACTGTTTATGTGTGGAATGTACTTGTCGGGGACGCAACGTCTGGGGGATAATTAACTTTGAATATCATTATGTAAAAGAATGTGATTGAAGCCCCCCATGGTGTGATGAGGGGGGTGGACAGTTTGATTGTTCCTGTGATTTCTATGACCTTTTGTACTGCATATACTGTAAGCAAGCTGAGAAACCATTAAAAGTTAGTTCATATTTTGATGCAGTAACAGAGCTTGTCAGTCTCGTTATTGAGGGAATTCTTATGGAATGGTTCGGGCCTGCTGGATGGTTGGAGGGTCGGAAGCTGTCGTGGGTTGATGGAAGGTCGTAAACGGTGGTGACCGTTACAGTGTGTACTGCCCGTGTGCTCTGTAGTTTGCACCTAAAGCTATATGGTGTGTACTGCACGTGTGCTCTGTAGTTTGCACCTAAAGCTACTTGGTGTGTACTGCCCGTGTGCTCTGTAGTTTGCACCTAAAGCTACTTGGTGTGTACTGCCCGTGTGCTCTGTAGTTTGCACCTAAAGCTACTTGGTGTGTAGTGCCCGTGTGCTCTGTAGTTTGCACCTAAAGCTACTTGGTGTGTACTGCACGTGTTCTGTAGTTTGCACCTAAAGCTACTTGGTGTGTAGTGCCCGTGTGCTCTGTAGTTTGCACCTAATGCTACTTGGTGTGTACTGCACGTGTGCTCTGTAGTTTGCACCTAAAGCTACTTGGTGTGTACTGCACACGTCCTCTGTAGTTTGCACCTAAAGCTACTTGGTGTGTACTGCACGTGTCCTCTGCAGGCCATTAGTATGTCTGGAAGGACAACAAGGAAAGGCAGAGAGTCATGAGGGCAAACATGCTCTGCCTCTAGAGGCAACAGTGCTGGTCGTGGACACCTTGCATCCTCATCAGGACGTGGCCGTTGGACACGCTCGTCCTTGTTTTCAGCAGCTGGCCATGTTGAGCCACAACATGCCGAAGACTTGGTAGAGTGGATGACCAAGCCGTCCTCATCCTCTCTCACCCAGGCTCAGGGTACTTTGTACTTCAGTCTTGAATGACTTTTTTCTTATAGTAATCTCATTTTGTGCAGGGACAGTTCTAAACATGTGCCACTACTATAGACACCCAGCAGGTACGATATTTAACCACTTAAGACACGGACCAAAATGCAGCTAAAGGACCCAGCCAGGTTTTGCGATTCGGCACTGCGTCGCTTTAACAGACAATTGCGCAAAATTGCCGTCCTTTTTTCCCCACAAATAGAGCTTTCTTTTGGTGGTATTTGATCACCTCTGCGGTTTTTATTTTTTGCGCTATAAACAAAAATAGAGCGACAATTTTGGAAAAAAACAGTGGCCCAGATTCAAGAAGCAATTGCGCCTGCGTAACCATAGGTTACGCAGCACAATTGCTGACTTGCTCCGGCGTTACGAATGCTCCTGATTCAGGAACATCGTAACGCCGACTGCAGCCTAAAATCTGCGTGGCATAAGGCTCTTATGCCACGCAGATTTTAGGCTGCATTCTTGCGATTACCGCTAGGGGGCGCTCCCATTGTGCTCAGTGTATAGTATGCAAATTGCATACTAACACCGATTCACAATGTTGCGCGGGCCCTGCGTATGCAAGTTACGGAGTTTCCGTACGGCGTCTTTAGCGTAAGGCTGCCCCTTCTAATAGTAGGGGCAGCCAATGCTAAAGTATACACTTTATACACCCGTGTCGTGAAATTTGAATTTCACGTCGTTTGCGTAAGTGATTCGTGAATGGCGCTGGACGCCATTCACGTTCACTTTGAAGCAAATGACGTCCTTGCGACGTCATTTGCCGCAATGCACGTCGGGAAAGTTTCCCGACAGAGCATGCGCTCTACGCTCGGCGCGGGAGCGTGCCTAATTTAAATGATTCCTGCCCCCTACGGGATCATTTACATTAGGCGCCCTTATGCAGGGCAATTTTAAAGAGCGCACACGCAATTTACGGAGCTACTGCTCCGTGAATCGCGCGCAGCGCAGATAATTTGCGGGGGCGCAGGGCAAAAACGCTGCCCTGTGCCTCCGTAAAAAAGGGGCAAATTCTAGCTGAACCTGGGCCAATATTAACTTTTTGCTATAATAAATATCCCCCAAAAACATATAAAAAAAAACTTTTTTTTCCTCAGTTTAGGCCGATACGTATTCCTCTACCTATTTTTGGTAAAAAAAAAAATCGCAATAAGCGTTTATCGGTTGGTTTGCGCAAAATTTATAGCGTTTACAAAATAGGGGATAGTTTTAATGCATTTTTATAAAAAAAAAATGTTTTACTACTAATGGCGGCGATCATCGATTTTTTTCGTGATTGCGATATTATTGTAGGAAAACGGGTTTGGGGACCCGGGTCTTGCCCCAGGGAACATGTATCAATGGAAAAAAAAGTTTTAAGTAGTTGGTAGATTGAAACACAGCTACACAGTACTAGAGCCTTTAAGCCATCCGGCAGTACTGTGAGGGTAAATTGGTTTAGATGCGTCCTCCAAATGAGTCACCAGGTCCTTCTCGAGAAACCAGCCTAACGCTCGATTCTCTCCAAGAAAGGTCCTTCCCCTGGATCTTCTCAGTTTGCTCGGCTTCTTCCCGCAGGCAAGACAGCATAGGACCACCTCTGGACTCGTAGGCCCCCAGCCAGACTTCTGGGCCTATGTGTAGTAACACAACCTCGAGCCAGCAGGGCCCGAGGTTGAAGAGAGCAGTTGTCACATTACTTAGGCCAGGAGGGCCATGAGGTCAGAGAGAGCATAATCATGCCATCTGTCCCTTAAATATTCTCTCCCAGAATGCCCAGCTACAAAGAAGCTCCTGATTGGGCTGTTTCTGGGGAAAGAATAGCCAATACACTTAGCTTGCTGTATTTCTCACACTGGCCTGTGGTGACAGCGACACCTACTGGCAACAGTGAGAAATGCACACAACACAGCTAAACTGGAACAGAAGCTAATTTAGCTTTGAGAAATAAATTCTGAACTATTTACAATTCAGACAAAAACTAAATTTACTTTATAGCACCTATTCATTAGGAACAGGGCACTACATAATTATTAATTTATAATTATTAAACTCTTCTCCATCAATATAGATGTTCTATTCTTGTGCTGCTTATTATGTGACTTACTGCTGCCATCTAGTGGCTATACTACTGTTGGATGGCAGGCAGTAATGGTTTTTATACCTCTAAGGCCCCATACACACGAGAGAATTTATCCGCGGATACGGTCCAGCGGACCGTTTCCACGGATAAATCCTCTCAAAGATTTCCGCAGATTTCTATGCGATGGAGTGTACACACCATCGCATTGAAATCCGCGCGGAAATCCTCTGGCGATGACGTGTCGCGCGACGCTGTCATATAAGGAATTCCACGCATGCGTCAAATCATTACGACGCATGCGGGGAATCCCTTTGGACGGATGGATCCGGTAAGTCTGTACAGACGAGCGGATCCATCCATTGGAATGGATTCCAGCAGATGGATTTGTTGTGCATGTCAGCAAATATCCGATCTGCTGGAATCCATCCCAGAGGAGATTTCTCCGCGGAAACAGATCCGCTGGCGTGTACACACCATAGGATCTATCCGCAGAAACCCATTTGCTGGGATTTATCTGCGGATGGATTCTATCGTGTGTATGGGGCCTCAGGCCTCGTACACACGACTGGATCTGTCCGTTGGAGTTTATCCGCAGATCAGTTCCAGCAGACAAATCCGGTCGTGTGTACGGCCTAGCGGACATTTTTCGGCAGAGATTTCTCCAGCCGACGGTTTTCAAGCGGATAAAAATTTCTTAGCATGCTAAGAAATCTATCCGCTGGAAACCTGTCCGTTGGACTGATCCGGTCGTTTGTACAGACTCACCGGATAAGTCCAAGCGATCCCCATCCCTCGCATGCGTCGAAGGGATTTGACGCATGCGTGGAAGTATTTACCTTCCAGGGTCGCGCACGTCGCCGCGTCATCGTCGCGGCGACGGCGCGGCACGTCACCGCGTATGTTTTCCGCGGGGGTTTTGATCTGATGGTGTGTACAGCCCATCAGATCAAAATCGGGAGCAGAAATGTCCGCTGGAAACGGTCCGGCGGGCCGTTTCCAACGGATATCCTCTCGTCTGTACGAGGCCTAACTGACAAAGCATATTAATAGGTGTTTCTAAAGTCAAATACTATTCTTCCCAATCAGGGCCGTCTAAATATCATCTTGGATCCCTGGGCAAAGTAATGCTCTGGGGCACCCCAGATATCCCCCCATCACTCTGACCCCTCTGTACCCCAGATATCCCCCCAGCACTCTGACCCCTCTACACCCCAGATATCCCCCCAGTACTCTGACCCCTCTACACCCCAGATATCCCCCCAGCACTCTGACCCCTCTGTACCCCAGATATCCCCCCAGCACTCTGACCCCTCTACACCCCAGATATCCCCCCAGTACTCTGACCCCTCTACACCCCAGATATCCCCCCAGCACTCTGACCCCTCTACACCCTCTCCCAGATATCCCCCCAGTACTCTGACCCCTCTACACCCCAGATATCCCCCCAGCACTCTGACCCCTCTACACTCCAGATATCCCCCCAGAACTCTGACCCCTCTATACCCCAGATATCCCCCAGCACTCTGACCCCTCTACACTCCAGATATCCCCCCAGTACTCTGACCCCACTACACCCCAGATATCCCCCATCACTCTGATCCCTCTACACCCCAGATATCCCCCCAGAACTCGGACCCCTCTACACCCTGCTTTGGGGAAACTGCAGGGGCCCCCCATGCAGCTGGGGCCCCTGGGCAGTGCCCAGGTGTGCCCTTTCATTAAGACTGCCCTGTTCCTAATCAGTTAATATAAATTCTGCTAAGATGTTTCTATCTGTTGAGATCACTATTGTTCTGCGTGCAGCACAGGCTACCCCCCGGGACACACGAGATTCCTTCTCTACTAAGGCTTCCAACTCCTTGGCTTGTCCTATATTGGACATTGCAGCGTGGCTGCCTGCTTTTTGGATCTAAATTCCATCCTGGCTTTGCCCCTGCTTCCTGCCTTACTGGTCCCGGTCCATTTTGGTTCTTGTTTTATTCCAGAATCTATCCGTATTTATTTTTTGATATACTACGGTCTGTTGCCAACTATAGGAAACTTCCTTTTCCTATTGGGCTGCATTGAGCTTTCTCACAAGCTACATACCACCTGTACATCTGTGACTCTATTTTGTCCTCGGTGCACTTGGATGGCTAGCAATCTATCTGATTTATGAAATTAGCAATACTTTATTGTCAAACTCTCTCTCAAACTCGTCCTGAAGAAGCCGCTAGGCGAAACGCGTAGGCGAGACGAAAGAAAATATTGCTTGTGAATGTATATTTTGTATTTTTTCAATGTATTTTATTGTATGTATTTTTTGTAATTAAATTTATATTTTTCTAAATCTCTATGTCCCTGTGATTGCCTTAAAAAGTCCGCCTTGTCACTACCTTGTGTAGTATTTCTCCCTTGATTCAATATTTCGGATGTTGGCAAATGTGAGTGCTTTTTTGTTTCCTTCTCCCCCCTACCTTTTGCACTATTGTTCTAACTATTGCAAATATATTGCTGTCTTTTTGCTGGATGACTGCAGTATCGTTGCCTTGGTTATCATTGGCTAGAGCTATTCCCCGTGGCTTGCGGCTTTAGTGAGGCTACTCGAGTGTCCCTGGTAGAGAGGAGGGAACTATGTTTCCTTCTCACCTCCCGTCCACACTAGCTAGTGTGTGATGGCGTTATGATGACTCCTCGGTTCTTGTGCGCATGCGCTCTTTCAGGGATTCACGCCCCGGAAGTGATGTCAGGGGTCAAGCTTGACCCTTCACTTCCGGTGGGACCGTGTCCATTTAAGATGACGGTGCCGACATACATGTCGACACACGCATCTTCTCGGCTGTACAGTGCACTATATGTCACTGTTGAACGGACAAGGCAGGCATTGCAGACCTCCTTATTATCACTCTCTGATGAAGTAAGGGATCCCTCTTATACACCGCACTAGGCTCTTCTAAATATGGGCATTTGTTGGCCACTTGCTGGCCTTTCTGTTCTGAGGTTGAACATGTCTGCTTGTTGCATATGTGTTGTATTGCATTTATAGCAACAGGTCTATCCTAATTCTACTATACTGGCTCATCATCTATAGCCCTTTTGCCTACTGCCATGTTATTACTCTGTCATATTATTTTATTTTTGTTTTATTTCCTTCTATTATTGCCTCATATAGTAATATTAAATATTATCGTTTATTCAATTACCAGTGGTGCTGCTGTTGTGGGTCCCCATATTCTATAGCTCTACTTACCTCTGATTCAACCGACGGAGTAAGCAATTAATATAACCATATTAGCAGGTATACATCCTTTTGTTTATCCTCATTTAAAAGTTATAAGTCTCTATCCACATGCATATGTAGCCTTCACAATATATTCTATCAGCTATGTCAATTGAATACACTTTATTCTATTTTCTTTAGCCATTATTTTTTCTCTATTACATTTTAGATTTCGAACGAATGCACCAGATTGGTTGCTAACACGGTCCAGTAGCATTACAGGCCACTCTGGTGGGTCTGACTCGGCCCTTCTGATGCCCGGGTAATGATGTACGTGAGTCATTCCAAGCTTTTAGACCAGGTGAGCACATGCAGTTGTTTGCTGCGACTAAATTTAATTATATTTGATTTGAGTAAAAATGTATATCAGTATTAAATGTATTTAATGTATGTCTGTTTTTATACTAATGACATGCTTTATGTCTCGTATAAACTAGATGCAAATTTAGATGGATGCGGTGCCCTGACGACGCATTCTTGTGAAACATGTTGGCCTCCTACATTGCCAACCATCTATTGTCATGCATCCAGCATTCTACCATGGTCTATATGTTATTATGATGTCATTTTTATTGTATACTATTAATAAAATTGTACTTTCTAAATTTTTTGTTCGAGTGCTCACCTTTACAAACAGACACGCCATCTCCATTAACAGTCCCATTACGCTTTGAGAGAGCATTGCCTCTCTCATAATATCTCTTTTTAACAATCATGTGGGACTGGAGAATATGGTCTGTTTCTGGAAACTGTCCAACCAACAAATCTCTATATAATGTTAAAAATATTTTTGAAGGCACAACACCAAAAGCACACTGAAGAAAAATAAATAATCATATTAAACAAACTGTAGATGCATCTAGTAATTTTTCATAGTATGATCACCAGGTGTTTTCATTAAAGCTGCAGATTTAAAATGATTGAAAATTACTTTCAAATTTACATTAAAGCTGATGTATGGTCAAAAACTTTATTGGGACATTAGCTGGGTTCCAAAAGGTACCTAATGTGTTCACCACTGGAGGCTGCTTATTTCTTGAACAATGTTGGTTACATGCAGTGGCATTGCGTGGGGGGTACGAGGGGGACCACCGCCCTGGGCGCAAAATTTAGAGGGGCGCTGTCACGAGTGTGAAGAGGAGGGAGCGCCAACAACAGGTGGGACATAGGAACATATGCATGAGGTCACAACTCCAGGCTTTTACTAGTCATTATCAAGCATGCTCTCCTCTTCCCTACAGCCACCGCTGTCTCACATGGTGGATCATGTGACCAGACTGGAGATAGCTGAAAATAGGTAAGTCCATGGGTCGGGGGGCGCAAATTACTTGTCTCATCCCAGGCGCTGACAACGCACGCTACGCCACTGGTTACATGCAGCCTCTGACAGTGACATCACCCCTGGGGTATATAAATGTCACATTCTCCCCTTATCTAGTCACAGAGTGCTGTATGTTCTTTGAAAACGGCTTTACACATACAGTAATTATATTTAAAAATTCATATACCAATTCAGAACTTAAAGACAAAGAAAAGTTTTCTTGTAAAAAAAAAAAAGACAAAGAAAAGTATGCTACGTACTGCCTACATTACATGAGTGAGGTGTGTTCTCCTTTAACACACTTTTTAGGTGTTCAGTCAAAGCGAAACTGTATTCAAGGTGTCATCTATCCACAGTGTAAAGTATATAAACTAAGAAAAAAAAAACCCCAGTTGGTATTTTTGTCGTTTAGAAAAACTGAAAACAAGATGCTTCACTGGATTGCAACTTGTCTGTTGTCTTCTTTATTGCTTCCAAATGGTAAGTTTGAACTATGGAAGAGTGCAGGTAAATAAAAGTAATTTTCTTATCATAAATGCTTAAATACCAGACTTGTATTTGCTTTGTAAGTTTTAAATAGTGTTAAATAATGTTTTTATTTTGTAGAACATCCACCTAAATTTCAGGTTATTTTGTATGATGCATATGGCTTTTTACAAGTGGTGAATTGTCTATTTTTGCTTATTGATAATTGTCCTATACTACATTGATATTATTATAGATTTTTTCCCCCAAATAATTAAAAAAGAAGAACCAAATATTAGCTTGCTACAGTATTTTTACCTTAATCCAGTGTTTCTCAATTCCAGTCCTCAGGCCCCCCCAACAGGTCAGGTTTTCAGGATTTCCATTATTTTGCACAGGTGATTTGATCAGTTTCACTGCCTTAGTAATCACCACAGCCTTTTCATCTGAGGGAAATCCTGAAAATCTGACCTGTTGGGGGGGCCTGAGGACTGGAATTGAGAAACACTGCCTTAATCCAACATTACATCAATAGTCTTGCAGCCCAGGTTTGGTGTCTGTGTGTATATACGTATATATTTAACATCAAGTCGTTTCTGCACTCTTCTTTTTATATATATATATATATATATATATATATATATATATATATACAGTGTATATATATATATATATATATATATATATATATATATATATATATATATATATATATATATATATTGGCCCAGATTCACAGAGGGGATATGCCGTCGTATCTCTGAGTTGTGCCGTCGTATCTATGCGCCTGATTCATAGAATCAGTTACGCATAGATTTCTATTAGATCCGACCGTCGTAAGTCTCTTACGCCGTCGGATCGTAACTGCATATTTACGCTGGCCGCTAGGGGCGTGTACGCTGATTTACGCTTAGAAATATGTAAATCAGCTATATACGCAAATTCACGAACATACGCCCGGCCGACGCAGTACAGATACGCCGTTTACGTTAGGCTTTTCCCGGCGTAAAGTTACCCTTGCTATATGGTGGCGTACATGCGGTGTACCAATGTTAAGTATGGACGTCGTTCCCGTGTCGAATTTTGAATATTTTACGTCGTTTGCGTAAGTCGTCCGTGAATGGGGCTGGATGTAATTTACGTTCACGTCAAAACCAATACGTTCTTGCGGCGTATTTGGAGCAATGCACACTGGGATATGTCCACGGACGGCGCATGCGCCATTCGTGAAAAACGTCAATCACGTCGGGTCAGGGATATTTTACATAAAACACACCCCCCTGTTCCAAATTTGAATTAGGCGGGCTTACGCCGGCCGATTTACGCTACGCCGCCGCAACTTACGGAGCAAGTGCTTTGAGAATACAGCACTTGCCCGTCTAAGTTGCGGAGGCGTAACGTAAATCGGATATGTTACGCCCGCGCAAAGATATGCGGATGTACGAGAATCTGGCCCATTGTGTATTATCAATTATTTATAAATGATCCCTCTCACACATACATAATTGTGTTTTTATTTATATCAGGATATTTCAGTGACACTTGTAACTGAGGGCATTTATGGCTATTTAAATATAACCTGTTACAAATGTCACAGAAATGCCTTTGGGGGTATTGGAGCCCCATGGGCTCTAAATCTCACTTCTACTGCACATCAAAGCCCCACTGTGTCTTTCATTCATTTCTCTTCTCGGACAGAGAAGAGAAGGGAAAATATATGCGGTGAAGCGCTGCAATGTGTAAAAGCAGGAAATAGCACAGTTTAATAAACATACACCTAAATCTGTGGCTTTAACCATCTTAAATAGCCTACAGATGATTCTTTTTTTTATTCAACCAGTGGATGGGGATTTCTGTATTCTGACAGTAGGGAGACTTTCCAAACATCAAAATACCATCAAAATACAATGATCAGAACTGCCGGCTATAGTGGAGTAGATTTACTAAAGCTGGTGCACTCCGAATCTGGTGCTGCTGTGCATGGTAGCCAATCAGCTTCTAACTTCAGCTTGTTCAATTAACCTTTGGCAATAAAATCTGGAAAATTATTTGTTTCTATGCAGAAGTGAGCCTGATTTTGCACTCTCCAGCTTTAGTAAATAAACCCCAATGTGTGATAATGGAGATTAGGCAGGTAGTTAGTGGATAGTGTGTTCAGTCAGTTTTGTGCAGTCAGTGTAGTGTACAGATATACTCCACTTTTAAGTACACAATGGGACCAAAGCATGTATGTAAAACAAAAATGTACTTAAAGTGAAGCAATACCTTTTTTCACTTCTCAATGCACGTACTGCATTGAACTAGTCATTTACAGGCATTTTTTTTTAAAGCACATGGTGTGTGAACACACTCAGACTCTACCCGATGCGGAAAAAAAAATGCACACAAAAAGTGCAACACAAAACGTGCACAGGGTGTACACATAGTCCTCCTCCGAAGAGAAAGGACCCTAGCCCCGATCCCCTGGGGGGGTTAGGCTCCAGACAGTGACTGGGGTACTTCACGTGGTCCATCTGGCCAAAACCAGACGGATCCCGTTCGCTTTGAGGTCTGCCGAAAAAAAGGGTTTCCTAAACACAGTGGGGCAGATCCACAGAGATCTGCACCCGCGCAGCGTATCAGAGATACGCTACGCCGCCGTAACTTTTCCGGCTTTGGTTCGAATCCTAAAAGATTGCGCGCCGAAAGTTACGGCGGCGTAGTCTATCTCTGGCAGCGTAACGGCGCGCAATTCAAATCGGCGATTAGGGGGCGTGTTTCATTTAAATGAAGCGCGTCCCCGCGCCGAATGAACTGTGCATGCTCTGTTTCTAAATTTCCCGCCGTGCATTGCGCTAAATGACGTCACAACAACGTAATTTTTTTTAACTGAGATGTGAATTACGTCCATCCTGATTCACGAACGACTTACGCAAAAAGAAAAAATTAAAATTAAACGTGGGAACTACGGCCATACTTAACATGGCAAATCTAATTATAAGCCGCAAAACACCAGCTTTAACTATACGCCGGAAAAAGCCGACTAGAGATGACGTAAAAGAAGGTGACGGCCGCGCGTACCTTCGTGGATCGTCGGAAATAGCTAATTTGCATACCCGACGCGGAAAACGACGCAAACTACACCCAGCGGATGCCGAAGTATTGCATCTACGATCCGAAGGCGTACGGATCTAACCCAGATGCCGTTGTATCTTGGTTTGAGGATTCAAACTAAAGATACGACGCGGGTAATTTGAAAGTACGCCGGCGTATCAGTAGATACGCCGGCGTACTCTCTCTGTAGATCTGCCCCAGTGTTTCTCACCACTATCTTGAATGCCACAATAAAAATCCAGCAGGTACCACCTTTGTAGCTATTGATAGATTTACACCTCATTGGCGAGGGAGAAATCTCACGGATGGAGATCCGCTGGATTTTTTACCTTAAATGTTATAACCCTTTTGGATTAAATGTCGCTTGGGATATAAATTGTTTCATTAACCACTTAAGGACCGCCTAACGTCGATACACCTTCCCTGTTCTTCGTTGTGGCGCTGTCATTGATCGTCTGTTCCCTGATATAAGGAAAGGCGATCAATGACGTCACACGTCCAGCCCCGCCCCCCAAAAGTTAGAAACACATATGAGGTCACACTTAACCCCTTCAGCACCCCTAGTGGTTTATTTTCTAAACTGCAATTGTCATTTTCACAGTAAACAATGCATTTTTATAGCATTTTTTGCTGTGAAAATGACAATGGTCCCAAAAATGTGTCAAAATTGTCCGTTGTGTCCGCCATAATGTCGCAGTCACGGAAAAAATCGCTTATCGCCGCCATTAGTAGTAAAAAAATTTTTTTTTTATAAAAATGCAATAAAACTATCCCCTATTTGGTAAACGCTATATATTTTGCGCAAACCAACGCTTATTGCAATTTTTTTAACCAAAAATAGGTAGAAGAATACGTACAGTAGGTGAACGCGATATTGTGTCAATCTCGCTCCCTTTCTCGGCGAGATTGACCACCTACGAGCCCCATCGCGGGAGCCAGCGCCGAGCTGGCTTGCCGCGATGGAGACAGAGCCGTCATAGAAGCGACGGGAGATCCGACTTGGGTTCCCGCCAATTCTACACGTGTGCGGCGTTTGTTATGAATCCTGAGGGGGAAGTCCCCGCCGGATTTTAAATAAAAATCCGGCATGGGTTCCCCCCTCAGGAGCATACCGGGCCCTTAGGTCTGTTAAGGGTTGTAAGGAGAGCCCCCCTACGCCGAAAAAAACGGCGTAGGGGGTCCCCCTACAATCCATACCAGACCCGTATCCAAAGCACGCTGGCCGGCCAGGAAGGGAGTGGGGACGAGCGAGCGCCCCCCCCTCCTGAGCCGTACCAGGCTGCATGCCCTCAACATGGGGGGTTGGGTGCTCTGGGGCAGGGGGGCGCACTGCGGCCCCCCCACCTCAGAGCACCCTGTCCCCATGTTGATGAGGACAGGGCCCCTTCCCGACAACCCTGGCCGTTGGTTGTCGGGGTATGCGGGCGGGAGGCTTATCGGAATCTTTGAGCCCCCTTTAATAAGGGGGCCCCCAGATACCGGCCCCCCACCCTAAGTGAATGGATATGGGGTACATCGTACCCCTAACTATTCACCTGTAGGAAAAACGTCAAAGTTAATAAACACACCACACAAGGGTTTTTAAAATAATTTATTTTTCTGCTCCGGAGGCTCCCCCTGTCTTCTTTATTAGCTCTGTTTACCAGGGGGGGCTTCTTATTTGACGTCTTCGGGTGGGTGGGGGCCGCCGTCTGGTTCTCTTCCACCGCCGGGGGGGGGTCGCTTTTAAAAACGTGGGTAGGTATCACATGGGTAGGTACAGAGCATGATGGGACTGTGAGGCCTATATAGGTCCGATGCAAGCCGCGCACACGTCATTGCAGCGAGGAAAGGCGACGTGTCAACATCGGGAGAAGGAGAGAAGTGAAGAACATGACGTCACAGCACGGAAGAAGAACTCACAGCACGGAAGGAGAAGAAGACGTACAGCACGGAAGAAGGCACCGGACAGCGAGAGGAAGAACCGGGGTGTGCCGAGTCAACAGCGGAGAGCGGCGAACATAGAAGGAGACCCCCGGAGAGTTGAGAAGACCCCCCGGATAGCGGAGAAGACCCGTTGGGATAGCGGAAGAAGAAGCCCCCCCGCCGAAGACGCCGGAGGAAACCCGCCGGGGGGTGGGGGCTTTTTTAAAAGCGACCCCCCCCGGCGGTGGAAGAGAACCAGACGGCGGCCCCCACCCACCCGAAGACGTCAAAGAAGAAGCTCCCACTGGTAAAAGAGCTAATAAAGAAGACAGGGGGAGCCTCCGGAGCAGAAAAATAAATTATTTTAAAAACCCTTGTGTGGTGTGTTTATTAACTTTGACATTTTTCCTACAGGTGAATGGTTAGGGGTACGATGTACCCCATATCCATTCACTTAGGGTGGGGGGCCGGTATCTGGGGGCCCCCTTATTAAAGGGGGCTCCCAGATTCCGATAAGCCTCCCGCCCGCATACCCCGACAACCAACGGCCAGGGTTGTCGGGAAGGGGCCCTGTCCTCATCAACATGGGGACAGGGTGCTCTGAGGTGGGGGGGCCGCAGTGCGCCCCAGAGCACCCAACCCCCCCATGTTGAGGGCATGCAGCCTGGTACGGCTCAGGAGGGGGGGGGGGGCGCTCGCTCGTCCCCACTCCCTTCCTGGCCGGCCGGGTAGCGTGCTTTGGATACGGGTCTGGTATGGATTGTAGGGGGACCTCCTACGCCGTTTTTTTTCGGCGTAGGGGGGCTCTCCTTACAACCCATAACAGACCTAAGGGCCCGTATGCTCCTGAGGGGGGAACCCATGCCGGATTTTTATTTAAAATCCGGCGGGGACTTCCCCCTCAGGATTCATAACAAACGCCGCACACGTGTAGAATTGGCGGGAATCCAAGTCGGATCTCCCGTCGCTTCTATGACGCGCTTGCTGGGATGTGCTGTCACTATTCCAGTGAGTGCGAGATGTCGGCGAGATCTCGGCACCATGTCGCCGAGAATCAGCGCGATGCTGTCGTGCTAAAAACACAATATCACAAACACCTACTGTATCGGCCTAAACTGAGGAAAAAAACTTTTTTTATATATTTTTGGGGGATATTTATTATAGCAAAAAGTAAAAAATATTGATTTTTTTTTTTCAAAATTTTTGCTTTTTTTTGTTTATAGCGCAAAAAATAAAAAACGCAGAGGTGATCAAATACCACCAAAAGAAATCTCTATTTGTGGGAAAAAAAGGAAACCAATTTTGTTTGGGAGCTACGTTGCACGACCGCGCAATTGTCAGTTAAAGCGACGCAGTGCCGAATCGCAAAAAGGGCCTGGTCCTTTACCTGCATTTTGGTCCGGGTCTTAAAGCGGGGGTTCACCCTAAAAAAAAAAAAAAATTTCTACCATGGCATCCAGCATTCTAGTGTGAGCTACAGTATGCCTTTATTTTATTTTTTTGAGCCGTACTCACAGTTTAATCCCGTTGTTAAGTTTCAGACT
Organism: Rana temporaria; assembly: GCF_905171775.1. NCBI lineage: Eukaryota > Metazoa > Chordata > Amphibia > Anura > Ranidae > Rana > Rana temporaria. Next base: position 76,319,586 of record NC_053489.1, read on the forward strand.
CCCCACGGGGAATGGGCATTCCTATGCAGAGGGAACTTAATTGACGGCCGGCTATGGCGCGTCACGCTTCCCGAAAATAGCCGAAATAGGACTTGGCCTTTCACGGCGCCTGCGCAGTCAGCTCCTAGTCTGTGCGCAGGCGCCGTATAGCGCCGTGAAAGGCCGAGTCCTACTCCGGCTATTTTCGGGAAGCGTGACGCGCCATAGCCGGCCGTCAATCATGTTCCCTCTGCATAGGAACGCCCATTCCCCGCGGGGAGTCTGAAACTTAACAACTGGATTAAACTGTGAGTACGGCTCAAAAAAATAAAATAAAGGCATACTGTAGCTCACGCTAGTATGCTGGATTTCATGGTAGAAACTTGTTTTTAAGGGTGAACCACCGCTTTAAGTGGTTAAAGCGGAGGTTCACCCTTAGAGAGCACATTTTCCCCTTAGATGGATGCTCGTTTTGTCTAGGGGAATCGACTAGTTGTTTTAAAATATGATCCGTACTTACCGTTTACGAGATGTATCCTCTCCGTCGCTTCCGGGTATGGGCTGCGGGAATGGGCGTTCCTTCTTGATTGACAGTCTTCCGAGAGGCTTCCGACGGTCGCATCCATCGCGTCACGATTTTCCGAAAGAAGCCGAACGTCGGTGCGCAGGCGCAGTATAGAGCCGCACCGACGTTCGGCTTCTTTCGGCTACTAGTGACGCAATGGATGCGACCATCGGAAGCCTCTCGGAAGACTGTCAATCAAGAAGAAACGCCCGCTCCCGAAGACCCATACCCGGAAGCGACGGAGAAGATGCATCTCGAAAACAGGTAAGTACTGCTCATATTTTAAAACAAATAGCCGATTCCCCTAGACCAAACGAGCAGGAATCTAAGGGGAAAAGAAGAAAAATTTAATAAATGGGTGAACTCCCGCTTTAACAATAGCTGAATTATGTTTATTATCCAGATGAATTTATATATCTATTTTAGAAGGCTATAACTTGTCTTAATGTCCACTTGGGGGTTGAGTGGCTTTAGGGGACAGCTCTTTATATACTTTTTAATTATATTTTTTATTTATTGTTTTTCATATTTTTAAAAAATATATATTTTAAATGTTTTAAATATTTTTTTTATACATTATATTACCTAATTGAGACTCCTACAATGTCATATTGTACTCTTTAAATCATTTGTTAATGGACATGTGGCATTGTTTGTAATAATTTGTTGGATTTACATTACTAGCATACTACATAAATAGTACAGTGAAACCTCGGATTGCGAGTGACGCGGTTAACGAGCGTTTCACAATACAAGCATTTTTTTTAAATCCTGACTTGGTTTGCGAGTGTTGTTTCGCAAAACTAGCAGGATTCAAGCAACAGCGGTGTGCAATACCGCATTTGGCCAGTGGTGCAGGGGCGCCAAAGCCAATTGGAGCCGTTCGGATATACTCGATATACTCAGAGAAACTCAGAAATACTCAGTTCCCAAGCCTTTCCAAGGTTTTCTGAGTTCAGCCGAGCTGTCCACGAGCCTTTCCAAGGCTCTCCGGCGCCCCCCCATCTCTGGCCACATGTGGTATTGCATGTCATAGAAGTCAATGCAGAACAAATTATTTTCGTTCCCATTGACTTCTATGGGGAAACTTGCTTTAATATGCGAGTGCTTTGGATTACGAGCAATCTCCTGGAACGGATTATGCTTGTAATCCTGTATTATAGAAATATTTAATAAGTTGATATATATGCACCTCACTGGCAGTTTTCTTGATGTCTGCTTCTCCATCTCAAAGGTGAGGATAGCAGGGAGTGAAGTGGAAATGCTTTTATGACTATATACATATAATTTGTTATAAATGTCACAGAAATGCTTTGATATAAATAAAAACACAATTATTCATGAATGGCTCTCTCACACAGGTCTTTTATTAGCTTTAATTGTATATTTTAACTGTTTTTTTGTCTCCTGTCAGGAGTATTTGAGCCCTTGATCTCATAAGATCGGGGGCTTAAAGCTCACTTCTACTACCAATCACAGCCATTCACCTTTTATTTCATTCACGTCTCTTCTCAGGCAGGTATATAAACTATTTCAGCTCAGGAAGCTTTTACTTCCTTTGAGACCAAGTCATTTGTTGGACAAATGGCACTGTGCTATTTTACCTGGAAATTGTTCAGTCATGCAGCGCTGTACCCAAACAAAATGTATATATTTTTTTTTTTACACAAAGAGAGCTTTTATTTGGTGGTATTTGAGCACTACTGTGTTTTAAATTTGTTATATTCAAATTAAAAAAGGCCGACATTTAAAAATATATATATATATATATTTTTTATAGCACTTTCTGCTATAAAACATATCCAATGAAAAAAAAAATCAAATTTCTTCATATATTTAGTCCAAAATGTATTGTTCTACGTTTTGGGTAAATAAGAATCCCAGTAAGGTCGCGTACACTCGGTCGATCCATCCAAAGAGAATGGTCAGACGGACCGTTTTCATCGGTTCACCGCTGAAGCAGACCGATGGTCTGATGTGCGTACACACCATCAGTTCAAAACCCAATCGGGTCAGAACGCGGTGACGTAAAACACACAACGTGCTGAAAAAAACGAAGTTCAATGCTTCCAAGAATGCGTCGACTTGATTCTGAGCATGCGCGGGTTTTGAACCGATGCTTTGTGTACTAACCATCGGTTTTGACCGATGGTCAGCCGTCCATCTGTTCGATTTTAAAGCAAGTTCTATAATTTTTTTCCGAAGGACAACAGACCGATGGGCCGTACACACGGTCGGTTTGGACCGATGAAACTGGACTTCAGGCCGTTTTCATTGGTTTGCACCGGCCGTGTACGCGGCCTAAGTGTATATTGTTTGGTTTGTGTAATGCCGCGTACACGCGATCGGTTCCGATGGACCGTTTTCATCAGACGAACCGATCATGTGTGGGCCCCATCGTTTTTTTTCCCATCAGTGAAAAAATGTAGAACCTGTTTTAAAAAACGATAGAAAAAAACGATCGTCTGTGGGGAATTTCATCGGTTAAAAATCAACGCATGCTCAGAATCAAGTCGATGCATGCTCGGTCATTATGTTTTACAACACCGCGTTCTGACACAAAAGTTTTTTTAACTGATGGTGTGTAGGCACGACTGATGAAAGTCAGCTTCATCGCATATCTGATGAAAAAATCCATCGGTCCGTTTTCATCGGATGAACCAATCGTGTGTACAGGGCATAAGAGTTATAGGGCCGGATTCAGATAGCAGTTACGACGGCGTATCTCCGGATACGCCGTCGTTACTCTGAGTTGCGGGGTCGTATCTATGCGGCTGATTCATAGAATCAGTTACGCATAGATTTCCCTAAGATCCGACTGGCGTAAGTGTCTTATCTTAGGCTGCATATTTACGCTGGCCGCTAGGTGGCACTTCCGTATATTTACGCGAAGAATATGCAAATAAGGTAGATACGCCGATTTAGAAACGTACGTCCTCCCGGCGCATTTTTTTACGTCAGTTACGTTCAGCTTTTTCCGGCGTAAAGTTACCCCTGCTATATGAGGGGTATCCTATGCTAAGTATGGACGTCGGGCCAGCGTCAAATTTTCCGTCGATTACATCGTTTGCGTAAGTCGTTCGCGAATAGGGCTGTACGTAAGTAAGCAATGACGATTTGCGGTGTAATTTCGAGCATGCGCACTGGGATTCTTTCACGAACGGCGCATGCGCCGTTCGTAAAAAACGTCAAATACGTGGGGTCACAATTAATTTAAATAAAACACGCCCACATCATCCACATTTAAATTCCGCGGGCCTACGCCGGACCACATACGTAACGCCGCCTTAACTTAGGACGCAAGTTCTTTCTGAATACGGAACTTGCGCCCTAATTTACGGCGGCGTAACGTATCTGAGATACGTTACGCCCGCCGAAAGATACACTATTGTATCTGAATCCGGGCCATAGTTTCTACAAACAATTGAATATATACAAAATTAATTTTTTTACTTTTTCTACTAGTAATAGCGGTGATCAGCGACTTATAGTGGAATTGTGATAGTGTGGCAGACAATCTTTCACTAAGGCCTCGTAAACACGACCGTTCTCCTCGACAAAATCCATCAAGAAACTTTTTTCCCGAGGAAAACGGTCGTGTGTATGTTTTTCGTTGAGAAAACTGTTGTGGATCTCGACGAGAAAAAAAGAGAACAAGTTCTCTTTTTTCTCGTCGGGAGTCTCAATTTCCTCGTCATGTTTCTTGTTGGGCTGGTTTACGACGAGAAGCACGTTCGTGTGTATGCTTAGAAACCCGCGCATGCTCAGAATAAAGTGTGAGACGGGAGCGCACCTTAGGTAAAAGTAGCGTTCGTAAGGGAGATAGCACATTCGTCACGCTGTAACAGACTGAAAAGAGCGAATCGTCTCTTACCAAACTTTTACTTAACACGCAGTAACATGAGATTAGCAAAAGCAGCCCCAAGGGTTGTGCCAGTGGAATCGAACTTCCCCTTTATAGTGCCGTCGTACGTGTTGTACGTCACCACGTTTGAGAACGACGGGATTTTGTTTTGACAGTGTGTATGCAAGGAAAGCTTGACAAGATTCTCGACAAGCCTGACAAGGAACTCGCCAAGGAAAACAATGTTTCTTTTACGACGAGTTTTTCGGTCGTGTGTACGAGGCCCCACTGATGCTGGGGGGAACTGACTAACTGGCACTGACATCACCAGTGACACTAATACAGTAATCAGTGCTAATACATTTACACTGTAACCAGGGCTGATCCGCCCTACAGGCTCACTATGCAAGCCGCTTAGGGCCCCCCAAATTACTAGAGGCCCCGCCTGGTGAGAAGTAATTTTCGGGCCCCCCGCTTGGGGTGGGAGGTAAGAAGCCAGCACCCCCCCCCCCCTTCTCAACTGTAATGTGAGATGTCATTTTCGGCAACCCCCCCCGCTTCTCAACTTCAATGTGACATGTAATTTTGCTTAGGGCCCCAGGGAGGTCAGGATCGGCACTGACTGTAACTGTACTAGTGAAATTGGCTGGGAAGGGGTTAACATTTAGGGGTAATCAAGGGGTTAACTGTGTGCCTAACAATGTTTACTGTGTGTACAGTTTTTACTGAGCGATATGACAGTTTTTACTCTCTGCTTTGCAGGGAGACAAAAAGAAAAACAGCACATTGCTGCTGTCTATAGAGAGCTCTGGATTGTTTAACAACCCAGAGCTCTCTTCTGTCATTTGCTCAACCGATCAGCGGGTTTCGGCCATATATTGTTGGCCTGGACACGTTGGTTGGCTTGTGCTGTAGCGAATGCCCCCTACCTGCACATGCTGGATCACATACAGTACATGTACGTCCACATTAAAATGGGGCCAGTCTGCTCTCGGAGAGCTTTATATGCGGTGAAAGGCCACCATGTGTAAAGGCAGGAGATATCACGCTTACAAATGTACACCTAAATCTGTGTTCATAGGAACTGACACTGTCTCACTGGCTTTTACCTTTATATTACTAATCTTGTTTAACTTGTCTTTCGAGGATCAGCCACAGAAGAAAGTTCAAGTTCTCACATTAACATGCTGCCATCGAATATCATCATCTGAAACATTTATAATCTGATATATAAAAATGTATCACAGCAATCATCCAAATCAGAAAAATAAATGTAGATCAAATACCACATTAAGCCTCTATGGTTGTAAAGTATTTTGCTGGTGTATTCATTTCGCCTCTCCCTCTTTTATACAAATTCCCTATCTCCACCTCATTTTAATTTAGGGAAATGATCAATGGCCATATATAGTACTTTAATAGTAAAACTGCATGGCCATTAACAAGCGTCTACCTAATGGTATGCCAATTCTTTCATCACAATTGCATATTTATGCCTTGCAATGTTGGTATTAATATATATATATATATATATACATATATATATATATATATATATATATATATATATATATATATATCTTTAAATAAATATATATATTTAAACATAAACATTTTGACCCAAACAAATTTCTTTAACTTTTATATAGGTGTTCGTACAATTGTACTACTGCGCTGACATCAAAAAATGAATAAATATATAAATAAATATAAATGAATATTTAAATAAATATATATGACTAAACTACACGTAGCAATCATAAACAAACTCATATAGTGTACCAACGTGGTCCCTAAAGCATATATTGTGATGTGATCACATGTATAAAAAAATATTATATAGACCCCTTTTCCTGCAAACTCAGAGGCGCCAATGCGCTGACAATCAATAATGTGTATGAATATAAATAAATAAGTACAAAAAACTATATAAGTACAAAAAACTATAACCGATCTATATAAGAAATAGTCCAGTATTATCGTGCATTAAAATGCAAAGTCCTCAAAGTATGTTTCCAATGTGTGCAGAAATTTGTGCCTTGCTGCAAAAATTCGTGACTTTTCCACCTTAAATGTAAGTGTCACCACCACCTCCTATTTCGCTATGCTCTCACCAGATCCAAAGAGATAAACAGCATGTAAACATATGATGTGCGGTTTCCACTGCTGGTCCCGAACCTCCGCGCTCCAACTCTCTATGGGTTCTTTTTTTGCTCTAGAAAAAGAAAAGTCCCATATGGTGTAGTAAGTTTTTAACTAATTATTCATAAAACATTTAAAAAGCAGAATATGCACTCACATGCTCTTGTGCCTAAGCCGGCACTAGCCTGTCCAGCGTCACTGCTACCTCCCCGGCGTGCGCTCCAAGCCTCGTCCGCAGTGCGTTCCAGCAGGCGGAAGTGCCTGTGCGATACCGTTGCGGAGGTCAGAGTCGTGTGCCGTGTTACAAAAGTGTGGTACCCCTAGGCCTCGACGCATTTCGAGTTGTTCAAATTCGTCAGGAAGCTCAAATACAGACCTCACACCGAGCCGTATTCGCCAATCCACGGTCAGCCCCGACACTGAGCCACCATCCGTACTTACCTGAGAAACTCCTGTTACTGCCGGGGGAAACAACACTTGCCACCACACTCCCTGAAGACGTCGTCATCACGGGGGGAGCCGACACCCCCTGGCTAATTCACTTGCGAATTGCCTGCCACCACCACACTCACCCCAGTACCAGTAGGAGAAGGCCCCGTTAATAAAGTAGCAGCCGCCCCGGGGGGACCCCGAAGGCGTATGAAGCCCCCCTGTACCCCCGGCGAGGCCACCGGCGCCAACGTGGCGCCTGCCCGCCCACTGTCCCCACCCAACCAAGCACCGTGGTAACGGGGGGCATGACTTCCGCCCCCCACTCACCATATCCCTGCCATATCTTGCAAGAGGGATGTCAAAAGCTGCTGCAGTAATGCTAATCCCATACTATGGGCACCACCCCCCATCGCCACCCCTACCCCATCGACCGTCAGCAACACCGGCCATGACCCCGTCCCACCCCCCTCCAGAGCCCCTGAAAGTGCTGGAAGGGTAAGGGGGGGAGGTGGAGTAGGGGGAGAATGACAACAATTATACAGGAGAAACAGTTAAAGGAGTAGATGAAGACTTACCCGGATGCCCAGGGGAAACCGACCAACCAGCTGCTACTCCGGGTCCTTGCTAAAGCCCCGACGGGGCCGCCACCGCTCCTTGACCATCCGAGTGTATGTCTGAAATCTCTCCTTCCAACCGCTGGTCCCCCTGACCAGCAGGTGACGCTGCAGGCGCTGCCAAGACTGGATGCCCGCTGTTGATGATACCCCCAAGGGCCCTGGGATCAGGCCGCATCACATCCGCAGTCCTCCCCCGCGGGGCCCCCTGTGTGCCAGCAGCAGCCGCTCTGAAACTGCCGTCGTCAACCTAACAGGACCTCCGCTTCTCCCCATGCTAGGCACGGCCGCCCTGGAAGAGGAGCCCACGGCCGCTCCTGCAGTCCTTCCACGTCGGGTAGCGCTGCGCTGGGTGGATGGGACAGCCCACGCTACCACCAAGTCCCTGTCCACCGGAGTGGGCCCGGAAGGAGAAGGAGATGCCACCCTCCTGGCCACATTGCGTCTAGGCCAGGGATTCCTCCCGGCATCCCCCGCAGAAGCTGTGGCAGGTCGCATCGCCCAGTGGGCCGGAGGGTCCGCAATCAGGCTCCCTAATTGGCGCTTTCCACTTGAGGGTCCCTCTGGGCTAAAACGTGCCGGAGGACAGGACCACCGCACGCGGCGCAGGGAGGGGGGCAGGAGGCATCACTGGACCTACCTTCCCCTGACCCTGGCAACATCCCCACCACCTGCGCCGAATACCACTGAGGCCCATGCTCCATAGCCGCGGACCGCAGCCGCTCGAGCAGGCTGTTCAGCTGACACATGAAGAGGCAACAACACAGCAAAATCAGTCTGTGTGTTACCTCTTCCTCCGTAGCGCCAGAATGAATAGCCCCGCCAACTCCTGTTAACTAAAAGCCCAGCTCGTGCTGCTGAAACTCCACCCCCCTAACAATACTGCACCCCACCCACATCCTTTTCCTGGAGCAACCTACACAGCGTTCACCCAGTCATGTGGCCCCTCCAACTAGGTTCCCTTTTGCTCCGGGGCATTCTTTAGCTAGTGAGCCGTATCGTCAACATTTTAAACCAATAAAGGTTCTCCTTTGTCCTGGACAATCGGTCCCTGTGGACGTACCCCTTCCCTTAAGATAAGGGTAGGAGGTCCTTGCCAACTACAGACAATATCACAATCGACATAGATCTCACTACAGGTGCAACAAACTTGTGATGCCAATGACCACGAATAATATGGAACCAATCTAATGTTCACGCAAAGTGAACATTTTGTTCACCATGTTCATACCCGGTTCGATGGTCGCTTATGCTCAGCCACCAGTGGGGTGTCTGGTTTGCCAAGAACAATTGTTTAAATTTGGGATCAGCCAGTGCCAGCAATGCTGTGTCCAAGCTAGATGAGACTGAGAACGTCCATGAAATGTGGTCTTTCCAAGATGCCCAAGTGGAGTCAAATCTTTTTAGAGTATTCCTGCAGGTGACAAGCCACTCCTCCGCTTCCATGATCCACTTCACTCTGAGTGTGCAAACTTTTCCAGTAGATTGGAATGAGGTGCTTACCGGAGCCGTCTGTCGCGTCTCTCCCCTCACTGCCAGGATGCTGAGTGAAGGGAAGATGGCCCCTGCTCAGCTCCATAGCATTGGAGGGCGGAAGCAACGTGAAACGTCACTTCCACCCAATGCTTCTAAAAGAATATATTTTTTTATTACATTTTAGTGTAAACATGAGATCTGAGGTCTGTAACTCAAAACTGGTAACCTGTAGAAATTTTTAAACGTCGCCTATGGAGATTTTTAAGGGTCAAGGTTTGTCGCCATTCCACCAGCGGGTGCAATTTTGAAGTGTGACATGTTGGGTATCAATTTACTCTGCATAACATTATCTTTTACAATATAAAAAAATTTGGGCTAACTTTTGTCTTATTTTTTTATTAAAAAAAGTGTATTTTTTTTAAAAAAAAATGCGCTTGTAAGACCACTGTGCAAATACAGTGTGACAGAAGGTATTGCAATGACCACCATTTAATTCTCTAGGGTGTTAGAAAAAATGTATATGTAATATTTGGGGGGTCTAAGTAATTTTCTAGCAAAAAAAATGATTTTAACTTGTAAACACAGAGGGCCAGATTCCGCTCGTATCTAGGCAAAATTCATGCGTAACTGATTCTAAGAATCAGGCGCATAGATACGATGGTGCACATTCGGACTTACGACGGCGTACGTGGAGTTACGCCGTCGTAAGTCCTTTGTGAATCTGGGCCAGAGTCTAAAAAATAGGCTCGATCCTTAAGTGGTTAATCTGTAAATTGGAGACTTGGCTATACACCGATAATTCCTCCATCGGGTTAGGCAGTGAGATAGCGGGGTTCACAATGTGAAAAACTACATCGTCTTTTTATTGTTTTTTGATTTCTTCATAATGTGTTCCTAATATTGTACAGGTGAGAGCAGTGACATCATTGGAGGACGGGAAGCTATCCCTCACTCTAGACCATATATGGCTCTACTGAAGACAGAAAGATCCCTATGTGCTGGAACATTAATAAAAGCTGACTGGGTGTTAACTGCAGCTCATTGCAAAGTGTAAGTAAACATAATTTTGTCTATGCTCATTAAAACTATTTGTTTCAATTGTTCCTTAATGTTAAACCTTGGAAAACAAAAAGGATCCCTTGCAGCCCTCCCATCCACTCTGGCAGTGGACTGGACTGTCTCTCGACATCCTCATGTCTCTGCATGGAACCTGATGAAGACAAAGCACCTTAGATCACTGGAGTGCAGGAGAGAAGAAGCTACTGGGACTGGTCTAGCCTCAGGGAGGAGCCTGCGGCAGCAAGAAGTGTATTCTATCTGGGAATTCGGTTATGGTTGTTATATGTGTAGCACTACCCCCGTAGGAGCTGCTGGTTTAGATTTTGGCCTTGCACGTTACCCCATCATTCGTTGTCTAGGGGATGATATGAGAGTCTATAGGAACTTCAATGTCCACACAAGTTATAAATTCTGTTACTGCTATATTCACTATACACCCCTAGGACGGGAAGAGCCCTATTGGATCGCCAACCTCTCATCGGCTCTCCTCAGATGGACTCCCCACCGAACAGTTATCTCGCTTGGGATCCTCAGGATTGGGAACCCAGTCGACTACTGGGCTCCCTGCCACAGCTTAAATGTTCCGGACCAACATGGTCCCGGAACCAGGAACACTGCGTGGCGCGTGCACCCCGGCCTGGAAGGTCATTACGCTGTGGTGCCGAGATGCAGTCACCCTGAAGGTGGGTGCCGCACTCCAAAGAAGAACCCAGACTAATGGCATCTGCCCCATAAATACCCTCCCCCAGCATGCACAGCGAGGCCGAACCCTCCTGATAGGCCGCTGGGGAAGAGCACCCAAACCTCTATTCCAATGCTGGCACCCATAGCCCTAGGGTAGGAACTACACCACAGTAACAATAGACAGCCCACAGCACAGCCAAGCTGAGACAGAGACCCAGTTTTGAACATAATAATTGGATCAGAGTCAGTTAACACTCTGATCCCTCTCTAAATTTAACTAGCACCAGTACTTGCTAAGTACCCAGACGCTACATATAAATATGACAAAAATGGTAAAACTCAATGGCATACAACTTATCTACAGATCGGTGATCTTCAGAGCACAATATCTGCAATTTAACATTCAGTTATTAACTGATCAAAGGTATGAAGGAGATTATTAGCTGGATTCAGGTAGGGCGGCTTACTTTTGAGGCGGCGTAGCGTATCGCACATACGCTACGCTGCCGTAAGTCAAGAGGCAAGTGCTGTATTCACAAAGCACTTGCCTCCTAAGTTATGGCGGCGTAGCGTCAATGGGCCGGCGTAAGCGCGCCTAATTCAAATGAGGATGAGGGGGCGTGTTTTATGTAAATTACTCGTGACCCGACGTGATTGACGTTTTTTACGAACAGCGCATGCGCCGTCCGTGGACATATCCCAGTGTGCATTGCTCCAAAGTACGCCGCAATGACGTATTGATTTCGACGTGAACGTAAATTACGTCCAGCCCCATTCACGGACGACTTACGCAAACAACGTAAAATTTTCAAATTTCGACACGGGAACGACGGCCATACTTAACATTGACTAGGCCAGCTATTTGTTCGACTAACTTTACGCCGGGATTCGCCTTACGTAAACGGCATATCTTTACTGCGATGGGCAAGCGTACGTTCGTGAATCGGCGTATCTCGCTAATTTACGCATTCTAGGCGTAAATCAGCGTTCACGCCCCTAGCGGCTGGCGGAACTAGACACCCGTCACGTGACACCCGTCACCCGTCACGTGACCCCGCACCCTCTGACGTACCCTCTGCTACGTCACTGGGGAAGCCCAGGAAGAGGGAAGACTCTGGGCTTCCCCAGTGACGTAGCAGAGGGTACGTCAGAGGGTGCAGGGTCACGTGACGGGTGGCCCTGCCTCCTCTATATAAGTAATGTCACAGCTGCTGTCGCGTCATTCGCTGGGCTGTGTCCAGCGGTGAGGAGGTCGGCGATGCTGCGCTCCGGATGAATGGATCTTTTCATCGCTGGAGCGGAGATCACCCGTCGCTGGATCTTCTCATCGCTGGAGATCACCCGCACCGTCGCTGGATCAGGACAACGTTGGAGCAGGAAGCCGGGAACGAGTAGATTATCACCGCTGGAGTTTTTTTTTTTTTTTATTAATAAAGGACTTTATTCTACGGTGTGTGTGTGTGTGTTTTTTACAAGACTTTACACTTCCTTTGTGAAATGGTAGGGGTACAGTGTACCCCATTACCATTTCACACAGGGGGGGTCAGGATCTGGGGGTCCCCTTTGTTAAAGGGGTCTTCCAGATTCTGATAAGCCCCCCGCCCGCATACCCCCACAACCGCCGGGCAAGGGTTGTGGGGATGAGACCCTTGTCCCCATCAACATGGGGACATCCTCCCCATGTTGAGGGCATGTGGCCTGGTGCGGTTCAGGAGAGGGGGGGCCGCACTCTGTCCCCCCCTCTTTTCTGCGGCCGGCCAGGTCAACATGCTCGGATAACGGGTCTGGTTATGGATATTTAGGGAGAACCGCACGTCATTTTTTTTTTAAATTGACGGCGGAGTTCCCCTTAATATCCATACCAGACCTGAAGGGTCTGGTTATGGATATTTAGGGGGAACCGCACGTCATTTTTTTTTAAATTGACGGCGGGGTTCCCCTTAACATCCGCACATTTTTTTTTCCCGAACTCCGATCCCGGACCCGAACTTTTTCCAATTATTCGGGTTCGGGAAAAACACAAAGTCCGTACCGAACCCGAACTTTACAGTTCGGGTTCGCTCAACTCTACTAAGAACGCTATGAATTTCATACTGATGAGTAAAATGTCTACCAGATTTTGGTAGTCTGGATTTATAAGTTACTTATGTCTGTGTATGACTATCAGCAACCATGGCTTGAGGATTGAATTGTCACAAATTGGTGACAAGTGATAATTAATCCATGGATTCCAAGTTTTTCAAATATGGGAATTTGGGGCCAAATCCTCAGCCAGGCGGCGTAACTTAACTTTTTCCATTTAAGTTACACCGCCGCAAATTTCCCAAGTTAGTGCCCGATCCACAAAGCACTTACCTGGGAATTTCCAGCGGTGTAACTTAAATTCCGCCGGCGCAAGGCGTTCCTCTTCAAATGGGGCGATTCCCATTTAAATGAGGCGCGCTCCCGCGCCGGCCGTACTGCGCATGCTCGTGACGTCATTTTCCCGACGTGCATAGCGTGAAATTACGTTACGCCGAGCTTTGTGGATCGTGACGGGTCAATAAAGTTGCGTCAAAAAAAAAAAAAGATACGGCGAAAAAAAAAAAATTAAAAATAAAAAAAAAATCGCGTCGCTGGACAGAAGGGTCTGCTTTTACATGGTGTACTAACTTTACACTTTGTAAAAGCAGCCCTAATTTTGCGTTTGCAAACTAAAACTTACGGAGAAAAAACGAAGCTGAAAAGCTTTGTGGATCTCCGTAAGTGCTAATTTGCATACCCGAGGTGGCATTTCGACACGAAATGCCCCCAGCGGCGGATGCGGTACTGCATCCTAAGATCCGGCAGTGTAAGTCCCTACTTACCTGGCAGGGGAGACACCATGATCATGAAGGTGGTTCTCCCAGGGCGAGGCACGGCTATTGCACACTCTAGGCCGTGCTGATCGTGGTTGTCTTCCCTGCCGCTTCTCGGCCTTTTGGCTAGGACTAGGTGTGGTATCTGTCCTTATCAGTTGTCAGCGGAGCGCTGAAGCACCTCCTACATGGGGAGGGTGGATGCAATCCAATGACGTCATTGCACCTGGAAGGATGGTTTCAGCAGGGACTACGCTGTGCTGCCCGACAGAATACTGGGGGCCGGCCCATGGTTGAGTCTGAGCCATCTGGAAGGGTGCTCCTGGTGAGGATGGGTGCTGCGCTTGGTCTTGGTCTTTTTGCCGAGTTCTAGTCTGGCCTTCTGGCTGGCTGGTGTAAGTGCTATCTCTGTCAGCGATCCGGTTGGAGGAGCTGGTAATGCCCTGTGGTAGGACGGGGCAGAGCCATGCAAATCCGCTGGGTTGACGGAGGGTCTGGACGGGCTAGTATTGGTGGAGGCTGTTACCTGAGCGGCAGTTCTCCCCAAGAAAACCTTGAAGGGCTCTCTAGCTGGCAGGGGTGGAGGGCTGCACTGGCCGGTCGGGGGGTCGGATATGGAACGAAAAGCCTATGGTGCATGTGCCCCTGGAGTGGCAGTCCAGGGGTATCTGAAGATCACTGTGTGTGAGGGACACATTGATTTAAGATACCACGGTCACTGCACCAGATACACGCTTTTTTTAGCACCTGCCTCCTGGGCCGGGCCTTTTGGCTAGGACCGGAGGAATTTTTTTATTCCTGGCCGGAGGGCCTGGTCATTGTTTCACCACAATGGCCACTTCTTTCACTCTCCTCTCCACTATCCCTTCCCCCACTTTATTTTATTTAAGCCTGTGTTTGTCACTTTTTTGTCTTTTTTTGTTGTGCACGTTTTGTCACTGTGTGATTAGTAGGGTGCGGGTCCTCGGGCCAGCCCTGAACGTCTTGGGAGTGGGTGGACATGGCCTTCTGGCTTAGTTCGCCTGCTCTCATGGGGTCTCCCTTCGGGGGAGCCCCACCTAGTACTGGGAGGGTTCTGTTTCGGCAGTCCCTCCGAGGAAGTTGGGTCCGTGTCGGCTTCGGTTGCTCGGACCACAGTACCTCAGTCCCCGTCTGGAGCCTAACGCCCCGGGGGATCAGGGTTTGGGTCCCTCTTCACAGGAGGACCACTTGACGTTGCACCCGTCTGCACGTTTTTGTGAACACTCTTTATGTGTGTGCACATTTTTTCTGCACCGGGTGGAGTTTTTTGGGTGTGTTCACACGCCATAGGCTTTTCAAAAAAAAAAAAAAAGTCCCTTACACATGCCGGATCTTCTGGCTAACTATGGAAAACTGATTCTGTGGATCAGTTCCATAGTTAGAAACAGGGATACGACGGCGTATCAGTAGATACGCCGTCGTATCTCTTTTGAGGATTTGGCCCACGGTCTCTTTCTATCGCCAACATTTTGGCATGAGACAGGAAAGTATTTAGTCTGTGTTTGGTCTCGGATATCCCTAGGTTGGCGATCCTCCATGCCTTTGCGATCGGCTGTTTTGCAGCCGTGAGGAGTTGAATAAGGAGTTTAAATTGGTTATATGTGAGATAATCTGGTTTTAAGTTGAGTAAGGCTATGACCGGTTCTGGTTGTAAGTTTAGTTCAAACATTCTGGAAGCAATTCCAATTTTTTTTTTCCAATACGTTTGTACTGTCGGACAGGACCACCATATATGCAGGTGGGTGCCTGGATCTGGACAGCCACGAAAGCATTGAGCTGCTTGGGTTGGTCCAAATTTGGTCAACCTGGAGGGTACAAGGTACCAACAAGGTTAAAACCTTATAGTTAGTTTCTACCGCCAGAATGTTAGGTGAGGAAGATTTAGATGCAGACCAGATTTTAGACCAATCAGCCATGTAGTAATTTTTCATGAAGATGTGTGTACATGGTTATTCCATTAGATGTCACTAGAATAAAGAAAAAGGAAACAGAGAAACTGTATTTAGTCAGAGCGAATCTTACATTAATAAGAAGCTTCAGGAAAAAACTGCTGTTGACACAATACCAGGCAACTGAGGCCCGGATTCACAAAGCACTTACGCCAACGTATCTCGAGATACGCCGCGTAAGTGCAAATATGGCTTCATCCGACCAACGTAACTTGCCTACGCCGGCGTATCGTGGGCGCATATTTACGCTGGACGCAAGTGGCGCTCCCTTTGATTTCCTATTCAAATATGGAAATGAGGGAGATATGTCGATTCACGAAGTACTTGCACCCGGCGCATAATATACGCGGTTTGTGTAAGTCGTATGTCCGGCGTAAAGTTGTTCCCCATATAGGAGGCGCAACCCATGCAAAGGTATGGACCAGGAAACACAAGCCATTGTATCTTATGTCGTTTATGTTGTACGTGAATGTGACTAGGCGTAGGTTACGTTCACGTCGTAGACTTAGGGAGTAGTTCCGACGTGATTCTGAGCATGCGCAGTGGGATGCGTCCACGGGACGGCGCATGAGCCGTTCGTTATTCGTATCTTTTTGGCGCTCGGCCCATCATTTGCATGGGGTCACGCCTCATTTGCATGGCTCACGCCCACTTCCACTTACGACGACTTGCGCATAGGAAACCCAGTGCACATTTGGCAGCACTGGCTTTGTGCTCCTTCAGTCTGACATGGAGAGCTCTTTTGGTCCGGCCAATATATTGCCTAGAGCAAGGACACTGAATGTCGTCACATGAATACACTGAATATACAACACATTCACTAGAACAAGTGATGATGGAATCAATGTTGTAAGTTTTAAGAGTTTGGGTGGATTAAAAGGACAACAGTTTACGCCCTTGAAAAGCATTAATTTTGCAAATGTTACACTTGCGACAGGGGAAAAAACCCTTCATATCCTAAAAAAAAATGTACAGTGTTAGGGGGGTCAATTACGTTAGGAGCTATTTTATGACGTAATGAAGGCGCACCCCTGAAAATAACAACCGGTTGGTCCAGGATGATCGGACCCAGTACTCGGTCATTTTTCAAGACGTTCCAGTGTTTTTTAAGGATTTTTTTCACTGAAAAGTGCTGGTTTGAATAGCCTGTGATCATAGCATACCCAAAAGAATTACTGGTGTTATTGATATTCTTATTTGCACCGCTTAGCAGCTGTTTTCTATCCAGAGAACCGATTGATTGAATAGTGTCATCAATATTTCTCTCATCATAGCCCTTTTCCAAGAATCTTAGTTTTAGAACTTGTGCCTGCTGATGATAATCTATTGATGTAGTACAATTCCGTCTGATTCTCTGAATTTGCCCTTTTGGGACAGCTTTAAGCCACTGAGAATGATGGCAACTAGTGAGTGGGATATATGCATTACGATCGGTATCTTTGAAGTGAGTAGTGGTGCACAAGAGTACAACTAATCCACCAGGCCGTCCCATTATCAGCGGCATAGATTCCGTAACTGCACGCATAGGGAAATATATTGACGAATTTCTACAACCCTTGGTCACTACCACTCCATCATATTTACGTGATACAACCCAGGTTCTCAATTTTTTATGATAGAGAGGTTTGAATGGAATGAATACTTACCTGGCAGGGGAGACACCATGATCATGAAGGTGGTTCTCCCAGGGCGAGGCTCGGCCATTGCACTCTGGCCATGCTGATCGTGGTGTCTTCCCTGTCGCTTCTCGGCCTTTTGGCTAGGATCAGGTGTAGTATCTGTTCTTATCAGTTGTCAGCGGAGCGCTGAAGCACCTCCTACATGGGGAGGGTGGATGCAATCCAATGATGTCATTGCACCTGGAAGGATGGTTTCAGCAGGGACTACGCCCTGCTGCCCGACAGATACTGGGGGCCGGCCCATGGTCAAGTCTGAGCCATCTGGAAGGGTGCTCCTGGTGAGGATGGGTGCTGCGCTTGGTCTTGGTCTTTTTGCCGAGTTCTAGTCTGGCCTTCTGGCTGGTGTAAGGCCTCGTACACACGACCGAACATGTCTGCTGAAACTGCTCCGTTTCAGCAGACCGGACAGGACAGGTTTCCAGCAGACAAATGTTTCTTAGCATGCTAACAAACATGTCCGCTGGAACCATGTCCGCCGGACATGTCCGATGGTCAGTATGACTCATCGGACATGTCCGCTGGGCCGGAATCCCCCGCATGCGTCAAAGTGATTGACCTTCCAGGGTCGCGCACGTTGCCGCGTCATCGTCGCGGCCACGGCGCGGCCACGTCACCGCGTATCCTGTCCATGGGGATTTCGGTTTGATGGTGTGTACAGCCATCAGACCGAAATCTCCGAGCGGACATGTCCGATGAAAATGGTCCGTGGACCGTTTTCATCGGACATGTTGTATCGTGTGTACAAGGCCTAAGTGCTATCTCTGTCAGCGATCCGGTAGAAGGAGCTGGTACTGCCCTTTGATGGGTCGGGGTAGGACCATGCAAATCTGCCGGGTTGACGGAGGGTCTGGAGGGGCTAGTATTGGTGGAGGCTGCTAACTGGAGCGGCAGATCTCCCCAAGAAAACCTTGAAGGGCTCTCTATATGGCAGGGGTGGAGGGCTGCACTGGCCGGTCGGGGGGTTGGATATGGAACGAAAAGCCTATGGTGCATGTGCCCCTGGAGTGGCAGTCCAGGGGTATCTGAAGATCACTGTGTGTGAGGGACACTTTGATTAAAGGATACCACGGTCACTGCACCAGATACACGCTTTTTTTAGCACCTGCCTCCTGGGCCGGGCCTTTTGGCTAGGACCAGAGGAATTTTTTATTCCTGGCCGGAGGGCCTGGTCATTGTACACCACAATGACCACTTCTTCACTCTCCTCTCCACTATCCCTTCCCCCACTTTATTGCCTATGTTTGTCACCTTTTTGTCTTTTTTTGTTGGGCACGTTTTGTGTCACTGTGTGATTAGTAGGGTGCGGGTCCTCGGGCCAGCCCTGAACGTCTTGGGAGTGGGTGGACATGGCCTTCTGGCTTAGTCTGCCTGCTCTCATGGGGTCTCCCTTTGGGGGAGCCCCACCTAGTACTGGGAGGGTTCTGTTTCAGCAGTCCATCCGAGGAAGTTGGGTCGGCTTCGGTTGCTCGGACCACAGTACTTCAGTCCCCGTCTGGAGCCTAACGCCCCAGGGGATCAGGGTTTGGGTCCCTCTTCACAGGAGAACCACTTGACGTTGCACCCGTCTGCACGTTTTTGTGAACACTCTTTATGTGTGTGCACATTTTTTCTGCAACGGGTGGAGTATTTAGGTGTGTTCACACGCCATAGGCTTTTAAAAAAATAAATAAATCTCCACCTCTTCCAATCAAAGAACGCTTTGCATTCATTGAGAAAATTTAAAATACTCTCTTCATGTATCAACATGGTTTGAGTCTGTGTCAATGGCATTAGTTTGACATCAGTTTGAGACACTTCTGAGATCGTTCAGAATTTACCGACAGGTCCATTTGACTGGCCTAAAATGGGTGTTGCATTTCCATAGATGTGAGTTGACCCTTGGGCCCCATGCACACGAGACGCAGATGCAAACTCATCTAAATACACGTTTTAAAGCGCAAAAACTGGCGTTTAAAACGCCCGTTTTTGACGCGAATTTCGCGGCATTTTACAGCGTTTGCGTTTATAAGCGTTTGGTTAAGAAACATCATAAGACCCTTCCTAAGCTCAAAAAACAGTATTATTTAACCATTTCAGCCATTTTGTGAGACCAGAGTGAGTAGCAGCTGAGAGAGCAGCAGTGTACGTGTATTTAGCGTGTCACTTGCCACGTCACCTGCCTCAAGTTGTGAATTGTCCACTTGCCACATCATCTGCCACGTCACCTGGCCACGCCACCTGCCACAAGTTGTGGATTGTCCACTGGCCACGTCACCTGGCCACGTCACCTGCCACAAGTTGTGGATTATCCACTTGCCATGTCACCTGGCCACGTCACCTGGCCACGTCACCTGCCACAAGTTGTGGATTTTCCACTGGCCACGTCACCTGCCACGTCAACTGGCCACGTCACCTGCCACAAGTTGTGGATTGTACACTTGCCACGTCACCTGACCAAGACACCTGCCACAAGTTGTGGATTGTCCACTTGCCACGTCACCTGCCTCAAGTTGTGAATTGTCCACTTGCCACATCATCTGCCACGTCACCTGCCACAAGTTGTGGATTGTCCACTGGCCACGTCACCTGCCCACGTCACCTGCCATGTCACCTGGCCACATCACCTGCCACAAGTTGTGGATTGTCCACTTGCCCTGTCATCTGGCCACATCACCTGGCCACGTCACCTGCCACAAGTTGTGGATTGTCCACTGGCCACGTCACCTGCCACGTCAACTGGCCACGTCACCTGCCACAAGTTGTGGATTGTCCACTTGCCACGCCACCTGACCACGACACCTGCCACAAGTTGTGGATTGTCCACTTGCCACGTCACCTGCCACAAGTGGATTATCCACTTGCCAAATCACCTGGCCACGTCACCTGCCACAAGTTGTGGATTGTCCACGTCACCTGGCCATGTCACCTGCCATGTCATCTGGCCACGTCACCTGCCACATTCCCATCGCGATGACGTGTCGCGCCGTCGCCGCGATGATGACGCGGCGACGTGCGCGACGCTGTCATATAAGGAATTCCACGCATGCGTCGAATCATTACGACGCATGCGAGGGATGGGTTCGGACGGATCGATCCGGTGAGTCTGTACAGACCACCGGATCGATCCGCTGGAGCCGATTCCAGCGGATAGATTTCTTAGCATGCTAAGAAATTTTTATATCCGCTGGATCGTACACACCAGCGGATCTATCCGCTGAAACCGATCCGCGGATCAATTTCAGCGGATCGATCCTCTCGTGTGTACAGGGCCTTAGATTTGGAAAGAGTGTTAGCATCCCATAGCAGAAATAAATAAACAGGAGTTCTAATCATTTCCCAATCTATCTAAAATTAGAATCATTGTTGACTTGATATGTACTTTATTATTATTTAGAGTGTTTTCAAATCTTGGTGATTATTATCAAAAAAGTATGTGTTATGGGGGGATAACTGTCTCCTGACTGTGGTTCTGTGTTTGCACCCTGTCACATGTGCCCCTAGTTGAGACTACAGGCAGCCATGCTGGCACACATTGCACAGACAAGGTCATCTAGAACAGCCTTTTCCAACCAGGGTGCCCAGGCATTCTAAGGTACCTTTAGGTTTCTTCAGGGGTGCCTTGGCAAAATGCCTACAAATTGCCCAAAAATTGTATACAAGCCTGAGGGTGGATGAAACCTGCCATCTAGTTGCACAAAGCCACAGTTTTTTACAACTTTCCAGCCTCCAGCATCCTAACAACAAGTGACATAATTTGTTGATAAGGAGGACCCAAAGCACCTACATAGCATGCTTGTTTGCCCATCCTAGTCAGCACTGGTATTACATTAGATTTATGAGGTAGAAGAGAAACGTTGGAATACTAGTCAGTACCAGTGTGCAAAAGTGTATTTGCTTTGGAAGAATACATCACCTCTAACGTTGGGTGTCCTCAGTGTTGCCAACCTACCAGATTAAAATTTACTGGCACGACACCCAAAGTTTACTGGCGCAGCCACGTTTTTACTGGCATTTCACAAAAGTTACTAAATTACATTTTTAATTGCAAGTTTCAGTATTTAGGCTACGAACAAGTATGCTAGGCAAATAGCAATGTGATTTAAGGTAGATATTATGGTAAAAAAAACATATTTTTGTTATTTTCGTTTTAATAAGGGCAAATTATTTATTTAGTCACATCACCCCCTGCCTCCATCCCCCTCTGCCACCAACACCCCCTGTCTTCACCCCCTCTGCCTCCAATCTCCCCTAGTCCTTTTGCCTCCAATCACCCCCTGCCTCCATCGTCCCCTGCTTCTTTCCCCCTCTGCGGTGCCACCAACAACCCCTGTCTCCATCCCCACCCTCTGCGATGCCACCATCCCCCTCTGCGGTGCCACCAACACCCCCTGCCTCCAATCACGCCCTGCCACTAACACCCCCTGCCTCCAATCTCCCCCAGGCCCCCTGCCTCCAATAACCCCCTGCCTCCATCGTCCCCTGCCTCCATCCCCCTCTGCGGTGCCACCAACAATCCCTGTCTCCATCCCCCACCCTCTGCGGTGCCACCATCCCCCTCTACGGTGCCACCAACACCCCCTGCCTCCAATCACCCCCTGCCACTAACACCCCCTGCCTCCAATCTCCCTCTGCCTCCATTGCCCCCTGCCTCCATCCCCCTCTGCAGTTCCACCTCAGCCACCTTCACCCCCTGCCTCCAATCACCCCCTGCCTCCAATCTCCATTGGCAGTTCCAAGCCGAATCGATCTTGGCTATTTTTACTGGCACATTTCCGCAACAACACGGACATTTACGAACGAATTTACGAAGTGCCCATTTTTACGAACTGTCTGTAAAAATACGGACGGTTGGCAACACTGGGTGTCCTACGTGTTGCTGCATTATGTAAAACTATTTGTTTTTTTAAATTTTTGAATAGGGTGCCTCAAGATTGTGCATAATTGTAAGGGCACCTTAACTGAAAAGAGGTTCAGAAACCCTGATCTAGAACAACGACATGCATGCGGCTAATGCTAGGTCAGGTGCATTGAGACAGTAAGTAACTGAAAAGGATAAGATCAGCTGCGCTGAAATACAATAAAAAAAATATGAAAAACAATATTTTATGGAATTATTACTAAATGTTGTCCAGCTGGGGTTTGTATTTACCATAATTGTGGATAAAACATTTGTTTGCATATTTAATTCTTAGCAACTCTTCAACTACAATCCAACTGGGTGTCCACTCAAAGACAGTAAAAAATAAATATATACAGGAGTTCAAGGTCTTAAGAAGCATAAGACTCAACTATGATGAGAAAACAAAGGATAATGACATCGAGCTTGTACAGGTAAGTACATCAAGTAAATAGTAAAAATCGAAGTGTATTTCACCACAAGAAAAGAAAAACAAAAAATATTGTTTGCCTTAGATGTGGTGGCTGCATTATGTTTTTTTTTTATTAGGCTTGCTTCTTTTTAATTTATTTTTACCCATTGATACTGCCAGTAACACACTTTCTGCCTTAGGATGCCAATGTTCAATCATTGTACAGTATCTATGGAGGAATTATGTTGTCATCTAGGACAGGAGGAACAAAAAT
Source organism: Rana temporaria (assembly GCF_905171775.1). NCBI lineage: Eukaryota > Metazoa > Chordata > Amphibia > Anura > Ranidae > Rana > Rana temporaria. The sequence continues at coordinate 76,342,429 of NC_053489.1, forward strand.
TGTCTCTGGACAGCCACACTGCATTGTAGCCTTTATTAAAAGAAGGACAGCACTACAAGTCACAGAAAAATAAAATAAAACCCGACTGCTGACATGTTTCGCACTAAAACTAGTGCTTAGTCACTATGACTAAGCACTAGTTTCAGTGCGAAACGCATCAGAGGTCGGGTTTTATTTTATTTTGCTTTGACTTGTAGTGCTGTCCTTCTTTTAATAAAGGCTACAATTTGTTCAGAATGTGACTGTCCAGAGACAATCTTTGTTCCTGCTTTGCTAAGTGCATTGCCTGCACCTGAGTTGTCTGCAGCGGAGGATATTCATCTGGGTTCCCACCTTTTCCCTTGTCATGTAGGACAGGAAGTATAGTAAGAGCATTGAACACCTACCATGCTGTAGTCCACTGATGATAATTAAACAGGACTGACAATGCTGCTTGGGATTTTAGTACAGCATAGGAAGTAGTGCAGAGCAAATCATGAGCTCACTGGATTTCTGTTCTTGCAGCATTTCTAAAGAGACAATGCATGGGAAAATGTGTACGTAAGGGAGGAATGCACCAAATATCTTTTTGATTATTATTATTTTGCCAATCCACACACTTTAATGAGGCTTTAAAGAGGAAGCAAACCCCAGACGATTTTCCAATTTTCTTCAATTTTTAAATACTATATAGTATTGCAACTTTATATGCATCAATATTGGCAAAAAACGAGGCAGGAAAATACCTTATTTCCAGCAAGAACTCATCCATGTGGTCTTTTATTAAACGTTCCAGTATCTTCCCAACTATAGAAGTTAAACTAACAGGTCTATAGTTACTTGGTAAATATTTTGTTCCCTTTTTAAATATGGGCACCACATTGGCTCTACGCCAATCCAGTGGTACCATTCCTGTCATTCATGAGTCCCTAAAAATTAGATACAGTGGCTTTGAAATTACAGAGCTCAATTCTTTTAGGATCCGTGGGTGGATGCCATCTGGCCCAGGTGCTTTATCCACCTTTATTCTGTCTAAATATTTCTGGACCATATCACTTTTGAGCCATTGTGGATTTGGTGTCACTACCACCCCCATTATGGACATGAGCCCCTCCTCCATGCTCTATTGTATATACAGAGCTGAATAAAGTATTTAATAAATTAGCCTTCTCTTTGTCCAACGTCACCCACTCTAGATTATTTTGTAAAGGGCCTACATGCTAAGCCTTGACCTCCGCTCTCCTCTATGGGGGGATTGGATGAAAATGGACCGTTTGTCCGTTTTAAGCCGATCCGATCCACCAGACGAATGGAAAATAGGGTTTCCATCCGCCTGTATTCAACGGATCGGATGTCAGCGCTGACATCCGTCGCTCCATAGACCTGCATAAAGCGTCCGTTCAGGTCCACCTAAAAAAATGACAGGTGGACCTGAACGGTCCGCCCATGTGAAAGAGCCCTTAAACAGATAGTCAAAGAACTTTTTGCACTTTGCAGGTTTCTGCAGCTGAAGTTCCTTCTGTTATTTACATGTACCAGCTCATGTTACAATGTAGTTAGTTATGTTATGTACACCAGTGATCACTGTTACAAGCTCTGAATTTGTAGGGGGCAGGGGCGTTGCTAGGTCTGCAAAAGATGTGGGACTAGAGCCCATAGCAGCGGTCATCAACCTTTTTGCAGACCCGGGGGAGGGGGGTGCAAAGCAATTACAGCAATGTACACACATTCGTTGGCGGCCAATTTTAAAGCATGCTATCCCACATTTGTTGGAGGAAAATCCGACAACAATTGTCCGATGGAGCATACAAACGGTCGGATTTTTCGACAAAAGCCTGTCATCACACAATTCCCTTTGGATAATCCGATCGTGTGTATAAAGGTTTAGGAATGCGAATACATGATAGGGTGATCATGTGCAATACATTATTAGGCTTCATTTCCAATGGCGTTTTTACAGCCACTTGTGCTAGCCTTTTTTACGGCTTAAAAACGCCTGTCCATGTTTATTTTGTAAAAAAAATAAAATAAAATAAAAAAAAAATGGTTTTGTGAGCTGGAGCTCAAAAACGCAGCGGTAGCGTTTATGAGCGTTTTTGAGCGTTTTCGCGCGTTTTTGAGCGTTTTTTAACATCTGGCGTTTTTACAGCTCTACTCTGGAGCTTCAGAACGCCCTGGTCCTGCGTTTTTTTTACAGCTCAAAAACGCCTATGCCATTTGCAGCTCAAAAACGCCTATGTGGGCATGATGCCATAGAATAACATGGACAGGCGTTTTTAAGCTGTAAAAAACGCTCAGAAAAGTGGCTGTAAAAACGTCAGTGGAAATGAAGCCTTAGTGCCGTGTGTAAAATATGAGTGTGCAAAACATAAGCAATGCATACAAAAGAAAGTACAATTTGAAATAGAGTGTAACATTTCTTTCACAAAGATTAGGGTTGTTTGCCACAAGAACAGGTCCAAGATAATTTAAAGGAGATTACTTAACCCACGGGAGTTAGTCAAAACACACTACTGGCAAAAGGTTCAAATGTTTGCCAATATTTTGGCAAAAGAAACTCTCCCAATATCGTTCAGCTCTAAATATGATTTATGTTTGCTTCTCATATTCATTTCCCACTTAGATGAAACTTTAGAACTTAATTATTTGAATACAAAAATCAATGTGGCTTTCCAAATCTCTTTCAGCTGTCTTGCAAAGCAAAACTAAACAAAGCTGTGAAGATTTTGCCATTGCCAAAGAAATTTGATGATGTCAAAGATGGGACTGTGTGCGACACAGCAGGATGGGGTTCAACCAAAAAAAATACTCTGCAACTGTCAGACAAGCTGATGGAAGTCAGTCTTCCAGCAATAAGCAGAAAGAAATGTGCTGCAATGTGGAAATCTAGCATAAAGATCGCCACAAACATGATGTGCACCTTCGATGCGAGTGGAGAAAAAGATGTATGCAGAGTAAGTATGGAATAGGTGTTGTCATTTAAAGTGGAGTTCCAACCTGGGTAAAAAAAAGTACAAGTCAGCAGCTACAAATACTGTAGCTGCTGACTTTTAATATAAGGACACTTACCTGTCCAGGGAGCCTGCGATGTCTGCACCCGAAGCTGACCCTTCCATTGGCTCCTTACTAAGAGAAACAGGAAGTGAAGCCTTGCGGCTTCATAGCCTGTTTTCTACTGCGAATGCGTGAGTTACGCGCAGGTCCCAGAAGGAGATGGGGCAGAAAGAGGAGGGCACAAGAAAAAACGCAAAAGTGACGTATGTCGGCGCGGGGCGGAATTCTCAAACAAAACATACCAAAAAGGTATAAAAAAATAAAAAATTCCAAAACGAGTTCAGGGCAATGCAGGTTTCAACCTGAACTCTAGCTGTTTGCAATTTTCTAATTAAATGGCCTGTTTGCATAACCTCTCATCAAACAGTCTGCTGTGCAGTAAGTAATTCATTAGTATTATTACCTCCATCAATGAACGACAGCTTCCTGCTCAGCACTGTAGATTCTAAAATGCTAGTGGCTGCTTGATTTCTATCAACTATTTTACATCACAACCCCATTCAGCTGAATGTAAACAGTGGTGCTGAGGATGCTGGCTGAAATAATCAACCATATATATAGAGAAATGTGGCCATATTTGGTCAGTGATGTTAGCTAGTATCACCAGACCCTTTATTTACATTCAGTTGCTGGCAGGAGAACCTTCTGGACAGTGTTTCCAACCTAACACATTGAAATTTACTGACACAACACCCAAAATTTACTGGCACAGCCAAGTTTTTACTGGCATTTCCAAAAGTTACAAAATTACAGTATTAAGTGCAAATTTTAGTATTTAGGCTACAAACAAATACAATGTGCAATTAGCAATATGTTTTAAGATAGATAATAAGGCATAAGAATGGGCGGCACACACACATAAAATTTACTCTCACAGTGACACTGACAGCAGTGTGCAGTAGCACAGATGATGATGAGACCTCCCTGACACAACACATCCCCTCCTGAGACACAGTGACAGTCTCTCTCCAAGCCTAGTGATCCCTCCAGTCCACTCCAGTCTAAACAGCACTGACAGTCTCGGTCCCAGCCTGCCTTGCTCCCATACCGCAGACCTGCACACGAGTAACTGGCTGCTCTGCTTGGCTCCATTGACATCACTTGACATGCTCAGGCACCGCCTCCGCCAGAGCCACCAAATCACACTGTAGTAGGCACTCAAATGGTTTCAGCTCTAATACCAAGCCAAGCTTCACAGCCCTATTTTTTTACTGGCAACCTTTTACTTTTACTGGCATTTACTGGCAGGAGAAAATTGCCTGTTTGTTACTGCCTGCCAGTAAAAATACTGACGGTTGGCAACACTGCTCCTGGATAGAAATTGGGACCAGGGGTGTGGGGATGAGCCCAGCCACTTGTTCTCATCAACAGGGGAACAGGGTGCTTTGCCTGGGGACACCCCTGAAATGTTTTAGGAAGAGAGTCCACTGCTCAATGCCCAAAAACCATTTGTTTGACAATCCCTTCCATATTGACCTTATTAACCCCCCTCCATAGACTTGATTCATCCCAAACTCAGGCTCATTCAGTTCATCATTATTCCTAAGCAACCAACATTAACATGACAATATGTTGGGTTATAAAGGTTAACAAAATGTACTCAAACCATTTTAATACAGATGGTATCCAAAAATGTCAGAGGCATCTAACAATTTAGCCTTACAGTAGGGAAAAGTTTTACCTGATTTCATAATGGAAAGTTGCTCTTGTCTGGAATAGTCATTTCACTGACATTTTCCATTGATGAATCCTCATACCTGGAATTCCAAATATAATGAAATAAAAGTAAAACCTAAAATAAATGTAACAATTCATTCACTGGTCATTCACTGAACAAAATTCAAGCGATCCAGCAGGCGAGTTTCACTGTCAGGCCCCATACACACGAGAGAATTTATCCGCGGATACGGTCCAGCGGACCGTTTCCACGGATAAATCCTCTCAAAGATTTCCGCAGATTTCGATGCGATGGAGTGTACACACCATCGCATTGAAATCCGCGCGGAAATCCTCTGGCGATGACGTGTCGCGCCGTCGCCGCGATTATGACGCGGCGACGGCGCGACGCTGTCATATAAGGAATTCCACGCATGCGTCAAATCATTACGACGCGTGCGGGGAATCCCTTTGGACGGATGGATCCGGTAAGTCTGTACAGACGAGCGGATCCATCCGTTGGAATGGATTCCAGCAGATGGATTTGTTGTGCATCTCAGCAAATATCCGATCTGCTGGAATCCATCCCAGAGGAGATTTCTCCGCGGAAACAGATCCGCTGGCGTGTACACACCATAGGATCTATCCGCTGAAACCCATTTGCTGGGATTTATCTGCGGATGGATTCTATCGTGTGTATGGGGCCTCAGAATACAATATCCCAGTAGTGGGGATTCTTCCATCCACCTCATTTATATCCCTTTGATTGACAGTGATAATGTTTACAATAGGCACAAACTGCCTACAAGTGTATTGTCTATTGTGAAGTGGAAGGTAAGTTCACAGCTTTGATCACCTGTGCTATCTCCCTGGTTTACTGTAAGAGCATGAAGGTTGTAGCTGGGCCTCTACACCTCCACCAGGCTCTAAGGGCCTGATCCTCAAAAGGGATACGCTGGCGTATCTACTGATACGCCGTCGTATCCCTGTTTCTATCTATGGAACTGATCCACAGAATCAGTTTCTCATAGATAGGGAGAAGATCCGACATGTGTAAGGGACTTACACTGTCGGATCTTAGGATGCAGTACCGCAGCCGCCGCTGGGGGCATTTCTCGTCGAAATGCCGCTTCGGGTATGCAAATTAGCACTTACGGAGATCCACAAAGCTTTTACGCTTCGTTTTTTCTCTATTAGTGAGTGTCGCAAAATTAGGGCTACTTTTACAAGGCCTAAACTGTTTACACCTTGTAAAAGTAGACCCTTCTACCCCGCGTCGCTGTCTTTTTTTTTTCCAATTTTTTTTTTTCCCGCCGCAACTCGTTTTTTTTTTTACGCCCGTCGCAATTCTCAAAACCTGGCGCAACGTAAAACCGCGCAAAGCACGTCGGGAAAATGACGTCGGGAGCATGCGCAGTACGTCCGGCACGGGAGCGCGCCTAATTTAAATGGGACTCGCCCCATCAAATTAGGAACGCCTTGCGCCGGACGGATTTAAGTTACACCGCTCAAAATTTCTAGGTAAGTGCTTTGTGGATCGGGCACTTAGGTAGAGATTTTGCGGCGGTGTAACTTAAACGGGAAAAAATACGTTGCGCCGGGTTTTTGTGGATTAGGCCCTAAGCTTCTGCCTAGGCTGCCTTGTTTATGATCTGGTTTTGCCAAATCACCATCATGTCTTCCTAGTCTAGTTGTTTTTGTTTATATTATTTTGCTTTATATATTTCAGGGTGATTCTGGAGGACCTTTAATATGCAAGAAAATGTTTCGGGGAATTGTTTCTTTTGGTCCAAGAATTTGTGGGAACCCTGAACTACCAAGTGTCTACACATTCCTCACCAAAGACTATAATAATTGGATTAAAAAAGAAATAAATAAGAAAACAAATGCTATTTATTAGCCCTTTTGTGCTTTTGTATCTAAAATTACTGCTAGTCCTGCTTCCTCAATCCCTTCCCCATAGCTCATTCTTTCCCCTCTGCTATAATATAATCCCCCTTTTTCATTCTTTTCTGTTTTCAAAATTCTTAAAATGTCCTTAATTTTGAATAGCGATCTCAAGAATTCAGAGAGAATAATGCCCCGTACACACGATCAGAAATTCCGACAGCAAAAGTCCGATGTGAGCTTTTGAACGGAAATTTCAACCGTGTGTATGCTCCATCGGACTTTTGCTGTCGGAAATTCCGCCAACAAAAGATTGAGAGCTGGTTCTCAAATTTTCAGATGGAAAAAATTCCTATTGGAAAATCCGATTGTCTGTAGCAATTCCGACGTGAAAAATTCTAACGCATGCTCGGAAACAATTAGACGCATGCTCAGAACCTAGTTTTCTCAGCTCGTCGTAGTGTTGTACGTCACTGCGTTTTTGACGGACGAAAGTTCAGAGAACTTTTGTGTGACTGTGTGTATGCAAGTCAATCTTGAGCGGAATTCCGTCGGAAAAAACATCCAAGGTTTTTCCAACGGAAAATCCGATCGTGTGTACGCAGCATAAAGCCTCGTACACATGATCAGATTTTACAATGGGAATTGTGTGATGACAGACTGTTTGCCTAAAATCCAACCGTTTGTACACTCCAGCAGACAATTGTTGTCAGACTTTCAGCCAACAAATGGTGGATGGCAGGCTTATAAATTTTTCGCTGTTGTCAGATTTTACTATCGTGTGTACACCATTCTGTCAGACAAAAGTCCAAAGTACAAACACGCATGCTCGGAATCAATGCTCACCAAACACAACAGAAGGTGCTCAAAGGGTGATGCTCAAGAGCTGAAATTTCACGTAGTACGTCACTACATTCATGTTTGTTGGCCGACAATTGTGTGAAAGACAAGTTCCCGGCCAACGCCCTTTGGACAAAAGTCTGACGTTTTGTCTATGGAAAATTGGATCGTGTGTACAAGGCTTTTACTCTTACTCCTCCTCCAAAGTTCCTTTTTATTACATGTTAGCAAACAGCTGATGCGCAATTCTTTCTACCATCCTGATCATACCACATATTCAAGATGACTATTTATACTAAATGAAAATAAGGTTATTTTTGTTGTTTGATGCATTGGTTATTTTATATGACTCTGTACTTGATTTGTTTGTAATTTGTGGAATGTTGACATTTTATTGTATTTACATTGTATCTCTGCCTCTGGGGAGCGTTATCATTTAAAATGACTGCTAGTGATATTAGATGTATCCGGGTGTTATATAAAACAGGTGGAGTCACAGCAACCAATTCTCATGCTGGCTTGACAATAAAGTTTTACCTTATAGTCATCCTCTTTTTTTTTTTTTTATTGTTTTCCTAATAACTGGCTTATTCACTAAACTAAAAAAGTAACATGCATTACTCAACAATAGCAAGCTATCAGAATTCAACTTGCACCTTATTCACCTTTGATTAGCATAAACTGAAATTAAATTTGTTGCCATACAAATATAGTGGCCCAGATTCTCAAAGAAGCGCCTATCTTTAGGCGGGCGTAGCATATCTCAGATACACTACGAATGGCGCATGTGCGCGCATGCTTAGTATCACGTCGAATTTTCAAAGTAAATTACGCCCGCTCAATGCTTAGTCGACGTGAACGTAACCTACGCCCAGCCCCATTCACGGACAACTTACGCAAACGACGTAAAATACAACGCTGTTCGTACGTGTCCATACCTAACATGACTTACCCCTGCTTTATGAGGGGTAACTTTACGCCGGTCCAACGCCTTACGTAAACGACGTATGTTTATACGCCGGGCGCACGTACGTTCGTAAATCAGCGTATCTAGCTCATTTGCATATTCAACGCGGAAAAATACAGAAGCGCCCCTAACGGCCAGTGTAAACATGCACCCCAAGATACGACGGCGTAAGAGACTTAAGCCGCTCCTATCTAGGCAACAGTGAGGCGTATCTGATTCTATGAATCAGGCGCAGAGATGCAACGCCTCACACTCAGAGTTACGATGGCGTATCTGGAGATACGCCGTCATAACTCCTTTGTGAATCTGGGCCAGTAAGTTTTATTAATTTCAACAGAGAAAGTTTCCCCGAATGGGGTTTTTAGGCAGCTCAATTGGACGAATAAGATGCAATTTACATGAAAAAAGTATTTATTCACATGTATCAAAAAGGGAAAAAAGGGAATAATAAATAGGATATGGGTTGCGGCAATACAAAAGACATAAAAAATTCATACAATATTATACAGTACACAACAAATCATTTATACAGCTGAATACAATTATTGCATGTATAAACAATGTTCTAACGCGTTTCGGCCATAATGGTCTTCTTCAGAGGTTTAATTGGTTGTGACTGAAAGAGAATGTACAAAAGGTTACAACGGTATTTCACATATTTTAGTCCAATCACCTACCCCATCTGGACACGTTGCAGGCGCGTGCTAGGCCGCACGCACGCCCAAGCTCAGCGATGCAAGGTTAACTCCCTCGTTGCCGGACAGTTCAAACACACAACTCCGGACACTTTCCGCTCTTTTGTAAATAATCTCACTTTCTGGTTGCCAATGGTAACGGCCGAATCCCGGACGAGCCTCCATGTGTAGCGCTCACCCCCGAAGGAGACGCTGGTTTGTTTTGGGACCGGTCTGCTAAGTTACCCTGGCGTTGTCTAGGGGTGTAATAGTGAGAGCAAAAGCAGTGAGCGAAGGTCCAGACAGTGAATAAAGGTTTTTTCAATGCTTTATTTTCCAGGCCCAACACGGCCAACATCAACATCAGTTGGGAAGGTCAAGGTTGATGAAGAAAGAGAGAGAACTTTGCGGTATCAGGCCTGGATATTAAATGGAGCAGTCAGTACTGCTCTATATAGTACCAATTTGTAACACGTCGCCACTCTATCTGAGTGGGTAAAGTGCCCCCCGGACAGACTCCTTTTCACAAGTCTGGCAGGCGAGGTGTCACTTAGGATTTCTGGGAGGATGCAGGCGTGTCTCACTGGCCAAATACAATAACTGGGCTAGGTAGATCAATAAAGCAATCCTCCCAGTAGATTTCTGCGTTGGTCACCAGATGACAGCAACATACCTGTCAGTACTCTGGTCACCGGATCCCCAATTGGTTTGTCCCGGCTCTGTTGGACGACCTGCCTCCAGGTCCTCCTCAAACCGACTCCCCAATCGCACGGCACTCAGCCTGGGATCCCTTCAATAGAACCGGGAACCCAGCAAGTCACTGGGGTCCCCTTGTACCTCCGGAAGAGGGTTTTCATAGACTGCAACTTTGGCCAGGTGGGCCACGCCGGCAGCGTCCATGGATGCGCACACCCTGAAGGTGGAAGCCGCACCTGGAACGGGACCCCGCGAAGATTTTAGAACACATGACACCTGTCACAGATATACTCTTCCCCAGCATGCCTTGCGAGGAAGAAACTTCTGTAATTGGCTGCTGGGGAAAACTTGCTCTGCCAGAATCCCTCTGGCGCCAACTGCTGGTCAGGGATGATATTGCATCCCTGGACCACAGACTGACCCAGCGGACATTTCTGGAATGACAGAAGTCCCAGAAATTGTAACAATTAGTGAATGGGAACAAGGTAACTCTCCCATTCCCCACTAACTTTAGTGTAGTGCCCATACTGAAAGTAGGGGGGCGCTACATATTATTATTATTTATTTTTTTCAGAATGATTATGCAGGACCTTTAATATGCAATAAAATGTTTCAGTCCAAAATGTTGGTCCAAAATGATGTGGGAGCCCTGAATGTCAAAGTGTCTACACATTCCTCACCAAAGACTTGGAGTAAAAAATTAATAATTTTTTTTTTTTTTTTAAAGCCTATGGCGTGTGAACACACCCAAAAAACTCCACCCGGTGCAGAAAAAATGTGCACACACATAAAGAGTGTTCACAAAAACGTGCAGACGGGTGCAACGTCAAGTGGTCCTCCTGTGAAGAGGGACCCAAACCCTGATCCCCAGGGCGTTAGGCTCCAGACGGGGACTGAGGTACTGTGGTCCGAGCAACCGAAGCCGACAGGGACCCAACTTCCTCGGAGGGACTGCCGAAACAGAACCCTCCCAGTACTAGGTGGGGCTCCCCCGAAGGGAGACCCCATGAGAGCAAGTGAACTAAGCCAGAAGGCCATGTCCACCCACTCCCAAGACGTTCAGGGCTGGCCCGAGGACCCGCACCCTACTAATCACACAGTGACACAAAACGTGCACAACAAAAAAAAGAAAAAAAGTGACAAACACAGGCTTAAATTAAATAAAGTGGGGGAAGGGATAGTGGAGAGGAGAGTGAAAGAAGTGGTCATTGTGTTCAACAATGACCAGGCCCTCCGGCCAGGAATAAAAAATTACTCCGGTCTTAGCCAAAAGGCCCGGCCCAGGAGGCAGGTGCTAAAAAAAGCGTGTATCTGGTGCAGTGACCGTGATATCTTAAATCAATGTGTCCCTCACACACAGTGATCTTCAGATACCCCTGGACTGCCACTCCAGGGGCACATGCACCATAGGCTTTTCGTTCCATATCCGACCCCCCGACCGGCCAGTGCAGCCCTCCACCCCTGCCAGCCAACCCGGCGGATTTGCATGGTCCTACCCCGTTCCACCATACAGGGCATTACCAGCTCCTCCAACCGGATCGATGAAAGAGATAGCACTTACACCAGCCAGCCAGAAGGCCAGACTAGAACTCGGCAAAAAGACCAAGACCAAGCGCAGCACCCATCCTCACCAGGAGCACCCTTCCAGATGGCTCAGACTCAACCATGGGCCAGCCCCCAGTATTCTGTCGGGCAGCACAGCGTAGTCCCTGCTGAAACCATCCTTCCAGGTGCAATGACGTCATTGGATTGCATCCACCCTCCCCATGTAAGAGGTGCTTCAGCGCTCCGCTGACAACTGATAAGGACAGATACCACACCCAGTCCTAGCCAAAAGGCCGAGAAGCGGCAGGGAAGACAACCACGATCAGCACGGCCTAGAGTGTGCAATAGCCGTGCCTCGCCCTGGGAGAACCACCTTCATGATCATGGTGTCTCCCCTGCCAGACACCATGATCATGAAGTCCTGTTTACTAGCCCTTTGGTGCTTTGTAGCTAAAAATACTGCCAGTGCTAGCAATACTAGATGTATCCAGGTATTAAATAAACCGTGGAGAGAAACTTTTTTTTTTTTTTTTAACATTTTAGTCACAGCAACCAATCGGATTCCAGCTAAAATTATCATGCTGGTTGGAAAAAGAAGAAAGATTGAATGTTTGCAGTGTTTTTGATAAATGTTAAATGTGTGTCTTATTTCATCCATTTTGTTAAGCAATAACGTTTTACCTACCATTTTGTAATTTTTTAAAAAAATTTTATTAAAAAAAAAAAAAAATGCATTCACTAAACCAAAAAAGCAACACTCAAACGTGCATGCTATTAGGATTAACCTTACACCTTTCTTATGTATCTGCTTAGAGTAAATTGAAATGAGATTTTTTTTTTATTTATTTTTTTTTGTGCGTGTACTCGAGAGAGGAGCCGGACTGCAGGAGTTGGGAGTAGGCAGGCCTCCCCCAGAGGCAATCTGCCACCTTTCTCCATGCCCCGGGTGGCAATGGTGGGTGTGTAAGAGGGTTCTCCCACACAGCCCGCCCTACATGCTCCGCTTTGAAGCCCAACTGGGCAGAGGGACTCATTATAAGGGAGTGAGAGGATCTAGCCCGCTCAACCAGCCCCGTTAGTCCTTCGCCTCTCTTTTTTAGAGACCGTGTGGTCAAAGTGCGTGCATGTTAACCCAATTTCGAGTGCGTGTAAGTGTGGTGGTTTTTGTGGGAGGGGGGTGGGCGTACTAAGCGCAGGCTTACCACACATAGCACACCCACCGGGAGCCGGGCTGAGACCACCAAACTCAATTCACATGTAGCCGAGACCGGGATCCGAACCCCTAGCTGCAGAGGTGAATGGCTTGTCAGCGCAGTGCCAATCGCGTTGAGCCACCGCAGCTCCCCGAAATTAGATTTGTTGCTATGCAGAGGTATAGTTGTGACAAACCCTCGTCCTCAAACTGGACTATGTCTGCCGTCAATGCTTCCTATGTCCAGAACCAGCACTATCCAAGACTCTTTAGCCCATTCAGTCACCAGTCACCAGCTGCAACACAGTGTAGAGTGGCAAACAACAAACTCATTTATTTTCACACATGGACACAACCGATAAATAACTCTTTCCCCCCACCCTTGGAAAACAGGGCGAGTTAAACTTTTCAATGACAATAGACACACGGGTCAGGTGTGTTCAAACGTCTCATCAGTAAACAGTCTGCTGGAGGAGTCCCCCTCCCTCTTTCCTGAAAGCAAACACACTTACACATCCTATAAGTGTTGAGGCAGACAGCCACAATAGAACAATAGAATACAGTCACACCCCCCAAACGATCACAGCAAATAGTACACAACAGCATGAGACAACACACAATATATACAACACTGAGTCTGACTAGCACAGATCATAGTGGGGATTCTCATTCACCCTGTGCCTCTATTTAGAGACATAGGCCCAGATTCACAAACGAGATACGACAGCGTATCTTCAGATACGCCGTCGTATCTCTGAATCTGGGCGGTCGTATCTATGCGCCTAATTCTTAGAATCAGTTACGCATAGATTTCTATTAGATCCGACCGGCGTAAGTCTCTTACGCCGTCGGATCGTAACTGCATATTTACGCTGGCCGCTAGGTGCGTGTACGCTGATTTACGCGTCAAAATATGTAAATCAGCTAGATACGCGAATTCACAAACGTACGCCCGGCCGGCGCAGTACAGATACGCCGTTTACGTTAGGCTTTTCCCGGCGTAAAGTTACCCCTGCTATATGAGGCGTACATGCGGTGTACCAATGTTAAGTAAGGCCGTCGTTTTCGCGTTGAATTTTGAATATTTTACGTCGTTTGCGTAAGTCGTCCGTGAATGGGGCTGGACGTCATTTACGTTCACGTCGAAACCAATACGTCCTTGCGGCGTACGTTGGAGCAATGCACAGTGGGAGATTCCACGGACGGCGCCGTTCGTGAAAAACGTCAATCACGTCGGGTCACAGAACATTTGCATAAAACACGCCCCCCCTGTTCCAAATTTGAATTAGGCGGGCTTACGCCGGCCGATTTACGCTACACCGCCGCAACTTACGGAGCAAGTGCTTTGAGAATACTGCACTTGCCGTCTAAGTTGCGGAGGCGTAGCGTAAATCGGATACGTTACGCCCGCACAAAGATACGCCGCTGTACGAGAATCTGGCCCATAGGGTGATTTACACATAAGAGGGCCTGGGGAAGCTGGACACAGTGTTTCCAGAGCTCTCCAAGGTAAGGTAAACCCCTCCCCACCCAACGCGACCCCTGTCACAATAGTAAACAAATATTGATTTTAAAAAGACTGTAATGGCAGTGATCTATCACAGTCTCATGTAACATGTCTCCAACAACATGCCCTAATCACACCAGTAGCATGTTCACAGTCTCTCATCAACTCCTATAGTTAGTCTGCACTTTTTAAAGTTTTCTGTAGCATTACATATGCTAAATATTATGTGATGTCAGGAATGACAGTTGAGACCCCCTATACCTCCTAAGTTGACAACCAATAGCTTAGAGTGACCAATTATATTGCATTTGCTGGGAATAGAAACAGGGTCACTTAATTCCTCAGCAGCATTCACTCCCCTTTCCTCGCTGCTTCTCCATTTTGTTTGGCCAATAAGACTGGAAAAGAAAGCCCAAACCATCCTAAGCAAAAGCAGGACACGTGCATTACTGTGTTATTTGACAATAGATTGCAAGGGTGCAAGGTCAGGCATTTGACAGGGCCATAAATGTTTAGCTTCAGATGGCATCTGGTTCTTGGCTCTCAAGCTAAAGGCTCAGAAAGAAGTAAGTAAAATAAGGGTGTTGGGCCCAGTAGCAGATGCTACCGTTTTTGCTGTACCACTGTTTCTATGGGATGCTGCACTTTGCATATCACCTATGTGCTGCCCTCATGTTTTGTAACAAACCTGAATATACCTTTAAAATGAAATACCTCTTTGTAAGTGAGAAAATGAAACAAATAAGAAGGCTGTTGAAGTAGCTTGTGGATACCACTGAACGTAAAACCACATAAAAGAGCAATCTCAAACACCTGCAAAATACATGCACATGCCAGCAGATCATCACAAGCTGCAAAGAAGACTGAGCAGACATGAATGCTGTTTGGCTTTTACTGATTGCTGCAGTTATTCTGCAAACTGGAAACTGTAAGTATTTTTATAATATCTATCTTAGGGCCACATTCATAGAAATGTAATATTTTTTTAAACATGGCTGCTTAAATTGTGACCTGGACCCCTGTTGTTTTGAACAGCTGGAGATGACTTCAGTCTGTGTAGGCTCACCTTTGGCTCAGAACGAAAACCCTAAATTAATTATTATTCTCCTAACAATAATAAGAGTGGTGTATGGGTTCTGAAAAAAGATTTATGGCTAAGATAAGAATCTTGCTTGAGGTGCCAGCTCTTTGGATATATTTACTCAACATGCATGGCTAACATTCAAAGAACCCTAAGTCACCTGTATAAAGGTTTTGCGTTTCCCCATCCTACACTTTCCTGCACAGCACACTGGATATAGAACACACAGGTATGTATGAAGGGTCATTTTCATGTCAGTCTTCCTTTACTACGCCATCACAAGGTGTGACCCAACTCGACACATTTCAAATGTCTAGACACGGTTGTCAAGACTGACCTTCACTACTTTCTTTTTACTTGTTTTATTGTAATATCACAGCTGAGGTAGCATTTGAGACATTACAAAATACATAATTGGTACATGTAATAAATAATTGGTAAATTAAAGAATTTCCTAATTCTCATGGTCCTATGTTCCTTTGGCAGAATTAGGCTGCAATACTCACCCAAAATGAATAATTTAATCCATCTATACTGCATATAGCCAGGGCCGTCTTTAAGGCAGGGCAAAAGGGAAACTGCCCTGGGCCCCATCGATGTTGTGGGGCCCAAAGAGCCTGCCTCATACTTGCCAACTATGCCAGTTTTAGTCCTTTGCTGTGTCCCGATATCCCAATGTGAAGTGCTGCTACTAATGCTCTCCAGCTCTGCCCTATTGTTGTGTACAGATGACTCACCTGCAGACCCTGGGCCAGATTCACAAAAGAGATACAACGGCGTATCTCCGTATCCGCCCATCCTAACTATGTTACGCATAGATAGCCCTAAGATCCGACAGGTGTAATTGACTTACACCGTCGGATCTTAGGCTGCAATACTTCGGCCGCCGCTGGGTGGAGTTTGCGTCGTTTTCCAGCGTCGGGTATGCAAATTAGCTTTTACAGCGATCCACGAAGCTACTCTCGTGCGTAACGTCGTTTTTTCCCCCGTCGCAAAGTTAAGCAATCTTTTTCATTGCTTAACTTTACACCAGCCATGTTAAAGTATGGCAGTCGTTCCCGCGTCGAATTTTAATTATTTTTTTTCGGCGTAAGTACGGCGTAAGTACGTTACGCACATCGCCATTCACAAACACGTCGGGGAGCCGTAATTTCGCGCAAAGCACGTTGGGAAATTTACGAACGGAGCATGCTCAGAACGTTCAGTGCGGGAGCGCGCCTAATTTAAATGGTACACGCCCCATTTGAATTAGGCGGGCTTGCGCCGGACGTCTTTACTATACACCGCCGCAAGTTTACAGGTAAGTGCTTTGTGAATCAGGCACTTACGCTGAAAACTTGCGGCGGTGTAACGTAAACGGGATACGTTATGCCGCGGCGCAGGTACCTGAATCTGGCCCCCTGTGTTTACATGTAAATAACCTGCATTGATGTGTAAATAGCGGTGGCATTCATATGTAAATAGCCGTTGACCGGCTGCATTGATATGTAAATAAAGGCAGCATTCATATGTATATTATGCCTCCCTGAGGTCATATCCCCCATCACCTATACTGAATGCTGCCCACTGGGCAAGTAAAGGGGCACGCGTAAAAGTCCTGCCCGCAACTTTGGTCATTAAGCCTAACATCTGCCTGTTCTAAAAAGGTAAGCAAATTGGTGGGGGTAACCTCTAGCAACCAGTCAGTAAGCGGTAATGATACACTGTAACCTCTGGCAACAAATCGTAATCGCTGTCTGATCTGATTCAGTAAACTGATTTTGAGTCTAGCTGCTATTTGTTGCATGTCTCATAGCAGGTGGAGAGTGATATTGCATAGAGGGGGGCCCAAGAAAATGTTTACCCAGGGTCCAATCAATATTAAAGACGGCCTGTGCATATAGCATTTGCATCTCCAGTAGTTTCCAAACTAAAAATTATTACAATGTTGAGACAACTGTTCAGTGACTTGGTTCCTAAATGCAGCACTACAAAATGTAGATGTTTTGCCCATGTACAGGTATGTATTGCATTTGTACACTTAGCACAATCAGCACAATCAGCTTTACTGCTCACAATATAAAAAAAATACCAAGTGCACATATCATAATTTGCATTTATTATCAAAATGTATTTAAACTGTCAATGTTGTTATTACAGAATTATTATTATTATTATTATGGCTGTTAGTATAATCATGTAAACTATATCTCTGTAGTAGCAACAATTAGCTAAACTCTAGCATAGCAGCTATATACGCTGTGAAAATGAATACGTGGGAACTGTTTTACTTGCTAAATGTTTTTTTTTTTTTCATTTTGAGCTATTTTTGAGGCATGCCTAGATGCTTAGGTAATAGCTATACCAGGTAGGTACATCAAGCTCTTCGACCTCTACCTCAGCAATAATGCAACGTCTTAATGAAATACCATCAGCCACTTGATTGGAAGGTGAATGGACAGCAGCAGACTGAATAGATCATGACTCATGATCAGTAATCTCTCCCTCTTGTCAACAATGTTCAGTGACAGCACATTTGTACTGCATCAGAGCCTAACTAATGCCGCGTACACACCATCACTTTATGTGATGAAAAAAAACTACGTTTTTAAAAACGTCAATTTAAATGACCGTGTGTGGGGGAAAACGTTGTTTTATGTCTTGTGAAAAACGACAAAAAAAAATTGAAGCATGCTTCAATTTTCTGTGTCGTTTTTCAAAACGTAGTTTTTTGTTTCACAAAAATTGACCGTGTGTAGCAAAAAACGACGTTTAAAACGACGTTTTTAAACCCGTGCATGCCCAGAAGCTAGTTATGAAGCGAGCTTCAATAGAAAAGAGTGGTGAACGTAATCTCGCTTTGCTAGAGCATTGTGACAAAAACGATGGTGTGTAGGCTATGTCGTTTTTGAAAATTTAAGTTTTAAAAACGTTGTTTTTTACTTCACAGAAAATGTTGTTTTTTTCCATCACATAAAGTGATGGTGTGTACGCGGCATAACTTCTACCGCTGGCCTTCCCTCTCACAGTTCGACTGTGTAGGAGATTACGATAGACTGATAAAGACAGATTTAAGTACATATACTAGGTGCATTGAATACATTTCATTATAAACATAAATGCATTAACTCTTATTTTCTGTATGGAGTTCAGCCTAAAACTGACAACATTTAGGAGTCAAGTTCAGTCCCACTCCTCTCACATGCAGAAAACATTTTGTTTGAAAGTGGGTAAAGGTTTAGAAGCCCAATTATGCCAGGAAATGCAATCAGCTACTGTATATCAGTTGTCATGGTCAATGTGTTTGTACATTTGAAAAAGACTGTAGCCGTCAGAAAGGTTTAGATAAAAAAACAGTGCAAACTTGTGACCTTTTTTGAAAAAACTTTGCAAAAGACATATGAGATTGTGTCTGATAATATTGGGGTGGTGCTTCTAGGGACAAAAAAAAACCTTTATGTCTAAAAAGAATATATTTGACAGGACACATCGGATCTTTAGTCCAAATGGTTTTTATTTCAGCATGCTTACATCATAAGCAAAATAGTGCAATGTGATTGCATGCCTGATGAAGGGGTCCTGCATGACTCTGAAACGTGCACTTTCTTGCTTGTGATGTGATCATGCTGAATTAAAAAACTTTTGGACTGAAGATCTGAGGTGTGCTGGCAAATATATTCTTTGTGGTGTTCATGATCCAGTCTCCAGCTGGTGGTTGCTACAGCACCCAGTATCCTAGAGCTGCGATCTGTGTGCGATGGGAATATGGACTATAGCCTTTATGGCTAAAACTATTCAGGTATCTCGAGATTATTATTTTTCATTTCATTATTATTACTGCAAATCATTTTGTTCTATAAAGTAACCCTGGTTATCATACATGCTAGGTTTACAGCATTCCTTATTTATCTTATTTTTCCCTTTAACTTATTTTTTTCTTAATCTCAACTTACTGCTCATGCTTCTTAATAGTTAAAAGGTTGAGAAAGACTTTTTTATTTTGTGTTACCTGCAGGAACTAAGCTGAATTTTGGCTCCCTACTGTAACAAAACATTAGTGGAAAGATTTTGCAAATGCTTTGAAATTGTAGAATCCATGTACACTACATGGCCAAAGTATGTGAGCATCCATCCATGTCATTGAGTTCTTATCCAATTCCAATTCAAAAAGTTTAGGGAAGGTAATTTTCTGTTCCTGCATGACTGTGTCCCTAGGCAAGACATGGTTTGATGAGGTTAGTAAGAAGGAACTCCAGTAGGCTTCACAGAACCCTGAACTCACCTCTACTGAATACCTTTGGGATGGAATGTTGATTATGAGCCAGATTTAATTGTAGCTGACCTTGCAAATGCTCTTTTGGCTGAATTGGCCCAAATTCCCACAGACATAG
This sequence comes from Rana temporaria, assembly GCF_905171775.1. Classification (NCBI taxonomy): domain Eukaryota; kingdom Metazoa; phylum Chordata; class Amphibia; order Anura; family Ranidae; genus Rana; species Rana temporaria. The sequence goes on from NC_053489.1 coordinate 76,361,877, forward strand.
GGGTAGATTCATATAGGAGATACGACGGCATATCTCCTGATACGCCGTCGTATCTCTGAGTCTGGCCGGTCGTATCTATGCGCCTGATTCATAGAATCAGTTACTCATAGATTTCCCTAAGATCCGACCGACGTAAGTCTCTTACGCCGTCGTATCTTAGGCTGCATATTTATGCTGACCGCTAGGTGGCACTTCCGTATATTTCCACGAGGAATATGCAAATTAGGTAGTTACGCCGATTCAGAAACGTACGTCCGGCCGGCACTTTTTTTAACGTCGTTTACGTTAGGCTTTTTTCGGCGTATAGTTACCCCTGCTATATGAGGTGTATCCTATGTTAAGTATGGCCATCGTTCCCGCGTCGAGTTTTAAAAAGTTTAAGTCGTTCGCGAATAGGGATGTACGTAATTTACGTTCATGTCAAAAGCAATGGCGTTTTGCGGCGGATTTTCGAGCATGCGCACTGGGATTTTTTCACGAACGGCGCATTCGCCGTTCGTAAAAAATGTCAAATCCGCGGGGTCACAGTTAATATGCATAAAACACGCCCACATCATCCACATTTGAATTAAGCGGGCTTGCGCCGACACAGATGCGTTACGCCGCCGTAACTAAGGGCGCAAGTTGTATCTGAATACGGAACTTGCGCCCTAAATTACGGCGGCGTAACATATCTGAGATACGTTACGCTGGGCGGATAGATAGACCATTCTATCTGAATCCAGCCCATAGTTTAAGAACTTGGGGGATGCCTTCCCAGAAGTTTGAGGGCTGTTATAGCCACAACGATTGGAGGGAAGGGCACCTCTATAGTAATGCTGTGGTTTTGGAATGGGATGTCCAATAACCTCATATAGGTTTGATAGCCAGATTTCCCCAATTTTTCACCATATAGTCCAGGGGTCTCCAAACTATGGCCCTCCAGTTGTTCAGGAACTACAATTCCCATCATGCCTTGTCATGTCTGTGAATGTCAGAGTTTTACAATGCCTCATTGTAGTTCCGCAACAGCTGGAGAACCAAAGTTTGGAAATCCCTGATATAGTCTAAAAAAAAAAATTGGTTTGCATTGAAGAAAAAAAAATTAGTAATTTATTCTTTTGAATTATAGGTGTGTCTTTGGAAATTGTAGGAGGAAAGGAAGCTGGACCAAGGCCATACATGGCCCTGGTGAGAACCCCAGGAAAGACGCTCTGTGGTGGAACTTTAATAAAACCTAACTGGGTTTTGACAGCAGCTGAATGCACAGTGTAAGTAGTAATTAATGTCTATGTTTTTTTTAATGGATTAAAATTTACACCACTCAAGAGCCAGCTCTCTCTACATAGTTTATTTGTAGTGTCTAAAGGATGGCTTGGCAAAAAATACAAAGAAACTCATTACCCTGAGCCAACCTGTACTAAGTATTTGGAGTCTGAGAAAATCCCCTTCAGAGCTAAAGCAAGGACACAGATTAAAGGTGGGAAAAAATGAATGACTGTTTTAGGTGTGTTCCTTCAGAAATTTTAAAATATTTGGATGTGGTCTTTATAAATTCTTTCAACCAACAGCCTCAAAAGTTAAGTAACTCCTCAACAGTTACATCATTTTCAGTAGGCAGTATCCTAAATAGTATGCAAGTTAAAGTGGCATTATTTAGGCTATATTAAATAAGTCTTACAGACCTTTTATATGATCAGCTCTTGGCGATATGACATGCATATGCAACTGGCAGCCCAATGCCTCACGACAGAACCATTCTACATCTGCAGCCTTTACAATAAAATGTATTTCAGTATTTGTGATTGCTATAACTCTATATTACTTCTGATTTCCGTGACTAATCTTATGTGGGAATATGAAATTGCATACTCAAAGCAAAAATATGTTAAATTTCAGGAAAATTGTATATCTGTCAAATTTCTGGGATGGCAAAGATGAACACCTTTTACTAAAAATATTTTTAGACAAAAAATACACTCTTGTTCCACCTCTGGTCCTGCAATTCATAAAGAAGACCATCCGTTATCAGCTATCAATGACATTAAGCTGGACTTGTTTGGATGATTATTTCCAGCTACTGCTAGCTAAACCATGATCTAAATAAATGAGAATCTTAATATACATAAACAATAAAAGACAAAAATTGTATGCATTAAATCAGGGATGTCCAACCTTTTGAAGAGCGAGGGCCATTTAAGTGACTTGGAAACCTGTCGCGGGCCACAATAAGTGGAGCGGGCGGATGACAGGTCTGTGTCCACTCTGCATATCGAGAGCAGACACGGACACAGCCCACTCTACAGGCCCTTCGATTCGGTCCACCCAGGCGGAAGGGGATGGATCCCCCTCTTTTTTTCTTTACTGCCGGCTTCATTCACAACACTGATGCTCTGGAATGACGGATAGGCGATCTGGGCTTGCCAACCAGCCATCCCAGAGCAGGAGGTTTGTGGGCCACATCCGGGCCACTGGCTGGGCACCCCTACATTAAATAATGCCTACAATGGTCATGAGACATGAGAATCAAGGACGCTCCAAAAATACAATCTGTATCATACTCATTTTCAAAACTGCTTTCCTTTATACTAACATTTGAAATTTTTAAGAGATTTAGACCCCATTAACACCTGAGCGTTTTGTAGCTTGAAGCCTGAAGCTACAAAACGCTGGAGGAGAAAAAATCTAATATTCTCTATGGAGATGGTTCACATCTCCACTCCAAAACGCCTGAAGCCAGAAGTTCCAAAACGCCTGAAGCTCAAACAAGTTCTGGGACTTTTTTTAGGCACATTTGGGCGTTTTTCTGCTTTTAACATAGGTGACCTGTCCAAAATCACAGTAAAAAACGCTGCAAAAATCATGGCAAAACGCGGTAAAAACACGCCACAAAAATCGCGGAAAACGATACGCTCAGGTGTGAATGCAGCCTAAGGCCCCATACACACGAGAGGATCCATCCGCTGAAAAATCTCAGCGGATCGTTTTCAGCGGATGGATCCCCTGATGTGTATGCTCCAGCGGATCTTTATCCGCGGATATTTCCGAATTCCAGCAGATAAAAATTTGTTGACATGCCAACAAATCTATCCGCTGGAATCGGATCCCACGGATCGATCCGCTGGTCTGTACAAACTCACCGGATCGATCCGTCCGAGGGGATCCCCCGCATGCGTCGTAATGATTTGACGCATGCGTGGAATTCCTTATATGACTGCGTCGCGCACGTCGCCGCGTCATCATCGCGGCGACGGCGCGACACGTCATCGCCAGAGGATTTTGGCGCGGATTTCGATTCGATGGTGAGTACACTCCATCGGATGGAAATCCGTGCAAATCCTCAAGAGGATTTATCCGCGGATACGGTCCGCTGGACTGTATCCGCGGATAAATCCTCTCGTGTGCATGGGGCCTTAGAGGTAAGACAAAATATAAAAAATTATAAATATTTTTACAGTTGAATAAAAAAGCCAATCAAAAAGTGATGCTTTAGATATAGGAGGAACCTGGCAGGCTGAGTCAGCCCCTGGCTTCTTATACTGTCTGTATGCCTTAAACACTCCTACAAGGTCAATGGGTAAAGTGGGACTCTCATAGTGGCTGCAGCAGGTTTGAAGATCCAGTTACAGATATACAGAAAACACATTGCTGGGTGGTGTTATGCTGCGTGCACATGACCGTTTTTCATGATGTGAAAAATGCCATTTTTTTAAATGGTCATTAAAAACGATTGTGTGTGGGCTCCAGAGCATTTTGCTCGATTTGAAAAATGGGCATTAAAAATTTAGAACATGCTCTAAATTTTCGCGTCATTAGGCTTTAACGACGTGAAAAAAACGTGCATGCTCAGAAGCAAGTTATGAGATGGGAGCACTCGTTCTGGTAAAACTAGCATTTGTAATGGAGATAACACATTTGTCACCCTGTAGCAGACTGAAAAGCACGAAGACTGAAAAGCGCAAATCGTCTCTCACCAAACTTTTACTAACACAAAATCAGCAAAAGCAGCCCAAAGGGTGGCGCCATCTGAAAGGAACTACCCCTTTATAGTGCCGTCGTACAGGTTGTACGTCACCGCTCTTTGCTCGAGCATTTTTTTTCACGATCGTGTGTGGGCAAGGCAGGCTTGACAAGAATCACGTTGCAAAAAACGTTGTTTTTTCTAGGACATTAAAAATGGTCGTGTGTACGCGGCTTAACTCCTTGGCTTTTTAAACAAGTGTATGCATTACATGTACAAAATAGACAAAGTGCTGAAAAGAACGGCACAGAGATTTGGTTCTAAATATGGAACAGTTGGGAATTGTGCCATTAAGCATAGTAAATACATAGAAAAAACACAACTGAATGCTTTAACATGATATTCAAAAAATGTTGTACATTTTGCAAATATATACCTGTTTTGTTTTTTGTATTGAACTTCCACACGTTTATGCCAGTACTGGACACAGAAACCTATTTAGGTCCAAAGGAATCTCACAGGAGGCTCTTAAAGTGAGACTAAACATCATCTTTGTTCTCCAAAAAGAATCCACACACACATCCACTATTTAAAGTGCTATTTAACTCACATGTTTAAAACAAATGATGGCAGGAAGGGTTTTTATGACAGAAGAGACCCTATTGGTCTCTTCCGTCATAAATTCTTCCCCCTACCTAGCTCATTTAATGCACCGCTCTGTGCTGTGATGACGTGACCCTGTGTGCATGCGTGTAAGTGACATTATCACAGCCCGGCCATTGAAGTGGCCCGGAAGGAAGACCCGAAGAAGTTGATATTAAAGGCAATGTTTTTTTTTTTAAATAACAAACGTGTCATACTTACCTGCTCTTCGCTGTCCCACCAGGCTGCACAGGGTGGAAAAGATAACATGCAGGATACAAGACCTTTCTTGCAAGCAAACCCTTCCACTCTGAAAGGCTAAGTAGGAGGCTACAACCTCTATTAGTAATCTCTACCATATAAAAAAAAAACCTGCGCAGCACACTGCGGACATTGATATCTCAGGTGGTCTTGGTGTCTGCCTAACGAGACCCGCCCCGGGTTACCACCTATTCCATCCAGCCTACATGGCTTTCTGGTAATTTTTTATTGTATTTTTAACCACATGGTGTGGCGGATCGCATCAGTTCATCTGGGGGCACCCTACTATACCAATATCACATACACTGATTGCCCTGAAGAAGGAGTCTTAGAACTCCGAAACGCGTTGGCATTGGCCTCTGTAGCCCCTACATGTGTATTGTACTATTACTGGGCGCCTTCCCCACTAGTAACCCTGTATCTCATTTCACTATGTTGACTTTTTATACTGTGCCAAATTACTGTTTTGTGTTCTATAAATAAAATCATTATCTTTTAATACAAATATATTTGTACTCTCTGAGCCTTTAAAATCCCATATTCAGTGAGGGTAATTCACGATTTTCTACTTACCTGCTCTGTGTAATGGTTTTATACAGAACAGCCCCAATCCTGCTCTTCTGGGGTCCCCTGCCAATGCTCCTGGCCCCTGCCTCCTGCCAAGTGTCCCCAGATTAAACATCTTGCTGTGGGGGCACCCGAGCAGGCTCGCTTTCAAGCTGCTGCTCTGCATGTACATTCAGACACAGAGGAGTGGCTCAGCCCCGCTCCCTCTCTCTTCTCAATGTCTTACTGGCTGTGATTAACAGCAACGTGAGCCAATGGCTCCCCCTGCTGTCTCTGCCAATGAGGAGAGAGAGTCTCCAGTTAGCAGAGGCTCTCTTGCACATCCCTGGATCGAGAGAGGGTCTAGGTAAGTATTGGGGGGGGGGGGCATACAGAAGTTTTTTCTTACCTTAATGCATGTAATGCACGAAGATAAAAAATCTTGAACCTTTAGAACCACTTTAAGTCTGTCATAATGTGCTATTATGCGGTGCATACAGTAATAACAAATGTAGCCAAGAAGTCAGATCGCAGCAACAGAAAGAAGGGATTTGGAGGAGACTGAGAACAATAGGATGTACTTTTTTGGGTCAAGAACACATATTTGAACATATATTTTGTTTAGCCAGAGTCTAGTGTCACTTTCATAAACTGCTGGTTAGTTAATTACATGTGTAAATTTACAAATAATCCAGCATACAAACCTTTGAGGACAGGGGGGCAACAATTAAGATGTCTAACTATACTGTATACATACCATACCAAGTACATGTAGCGCCTGTGTACTTTTCAGTACAGGTGCTATGGTTACATTTAGTTGGGGAATGGGAGAGTTATTTGCTCCCATTCATTTTGATTTGCTAAATTCGGCTGTCGCCAGCCCTGAACTGTTCTCTGGGTCATTCTGTTCTCCAGAGATGCCGTTTCATCTCTGGACAGTAGGTTGCGCCAGAGGGGTCTAGGCGGAGCCGCTTCTCTCCAGCAGCCAATTAGGAGAGTTTTCCCTCGCGGAGCATGCTGGAGAGGGGTATTTCTGTGGCGGAGGCCATTGCTCAGGGTTCTTTGCGGGTTCCTGGTTCCAGGTGCGGCACCCACTTTAGGGTGTGCGCACGTCACGGGCCCCGGCGATATGGCCTACCGGGCCGGGGCGCACGTTCTACGGGGAGTTCCCGACTCTGGGCCCTCATGGCCCGGAGCATCTGATGCTGCACAGGGGCCCCAGTGACTTACTGGGTCCCTCCATCTCTATTGAGAAGATCCCAAGCAGGTTGTGCTCTTCGGTGGGGGATCGGTCTGAGGAGAACCCGGAGGCAGGTGATCCAACAGGGCTTGAACGAACCATCAGGGATCTGGGCACCGGACACTGACAGGTTGTATGTGGCAAACTGACAGTCGTTGACCCCTAGTGATCCACTGGGAGGATTTGCTCTATCATCCAAACTTTCAAGCACTAGGCCTGTGGCAGAGGTCTCATCCTAAAACCTAAATTCTATTAGAGCCAAGTCTGTGGCAGAGACTTGTTCCTTCCCAGAAGTTTAAGTGACGCTCTGGCTGCCAGGCCTGTGAGAGAGGTCTGTCCAGGGGCACTTTACCCACTCCGGCTGGAGTGGCGATGAGGAAAGAGTTACTATTGAAAGCAGGACTGCTTTTGCTTATCCATCGCCTGTATCTGCAAGGTTTATTCTTTCACCAATCTTTCCTGTCTACCTCGGGTTGACTGTTGGTCATGTTGGACCAGAAATAAAGCATTGAAAAACGTCAACCAACTGTCTGAACATTCCGTCACTGCTCTCACAACCATCAACACCCCTAGACACATCACAGAGATAACTTAAATACGCCGATTCCAAATCTAATCAGCGGCTCCTCCGGGGGTAGCGATACACGCATCATAGATATGTGACATGTGGGGAAGTCAGTCTCATTGTAAAGAGAACTTTGAGTCAGAGTGAAACATCCTGTTAGCAAACATCACCTCTAAGTGAGAAGTTTCCTATGATAAGTGTTAAAACAACAAGAAAAAAATGAATGTAGGCTTCCTCTGACCTATAATACTGTCACAGAAACCTTTTGGAGGAATTTAACTACAATAACACTGTGCTGTAGAGTATACAGAGATATGAGGATTGATCTAGAACATGCAGATTCAGAGATCTAACTTAACTGGTTAGATAGCTATACCTGTTCCAGGTTAATTAGCCAATGGTGCTGATTTATTGAAGCTTATAAACATGCACATCTGCATAGATCATGCTTGAACAACCAGATCTCATCCTCCTGGTATTGATTATGTGTTTGCAATGCACACAGATATGAATTCATTTAGCTAGAAAATATGGTTTGCTATGGAGCTCGTGCAAGGCTGCAGTGTAAAGGCCAGCACGCATGATCAGATTTTCCAACAGGAAAAGTGTGATGACAGGCTGTTGTCGGAAATCCGACCATTTGTAAGCTCCATCTGAGAATTGTCGGATTTTCCGGCAACAAATGTGGGATAGCATGCTTTAAAATTTTCCGGCAACAAATGTGTGATGTCGGAGAAAAATTCATAGTACAAACATGCATGCTCACCATTACACAACTTTAGCAGAAGTTTCCCAAAGGGTGGCGCTAAAGAGCTAAAAAAAATGTAGTTTAGTGTTTGTTGGCCAACAACTCTTTGCCGTTTGTATGCAATACAAGTTCACGGCCAACGCCCTTCGGACAAAAGTCAGAGGTGGAAAATCTGATCATGTGTACGAGGCTTTAAGATTACCATAACCATTTTCCTTGCTCTTTTTCAATTCTTTCTATAATTTAGGCCCAAATTAGTGAATATAGAGGCAGCTAGGCAACTAATATTCTTAGTATGAGGTCAGCAATGGCAGCTTCCATATTTCTCTCATTCAACTTTTTTTTTTAATTCCTAGAGCTGGTGTAGATTGCATTCAATCTGCTGCATGAAAACCCATACTGCTCTGTTCTTGTACACTGCAGCTAACTTCTGAACATTCCTGCATGTCTAAGAACTCTAATGTCAATATTCTAATTTACTCATCGCCAGCACAGCACTGCCCCTTCCCACCCGGAGCCGCCTGGCACATGGAGGATGCAGTGTTAACGCACCATGCAATCTCACACATGTACAGTGGGGAGCCAGTTGTGATTCCTTAATGTAACACATGAATAAATGATGGACAAGCGGTAAGAGGGGGCCTTACAGAGAAAGAAAAGACCCCATACTCACCAATCAGCAAAGCTTAGGTGCCTGTGGCTATGTTCACTGAGGATGGCAGCAATATATGCTTGGAAGGGAGCAGAGCCAACCAAAAATCCCAACCAAGAAACAACGGGAAGGCAGACATGGCATGGGTAGAAATGAGTGACATTGGAGGTCCTAAATAGTCAGTTCAGGTGTCAATTGACTAATATGATATAATATGTATATAATTAAACATTGCTACATTGGCAAAATAATTATGAAGTACCGTATAGAATGGGATTCATGTATAAACCAACCTGTTGCGATGGTAAGAGGGATAAAGGCCAAGCAGGAATGTGTGTAAAACTGCAGATATGGGAAAAGAGATGTCAAAAAAGGCAATCCCTGAAAGGAAAAGGGGGAATGTGAGAAAGGGTAAATATAAAAAAAAAAAAACATAACCAGGCACAAGAGAGTGCATGAGAATGATGAAAGATGTATCCCTGTGTAGAATCAGTAGCTTTTAGCAGTAGAGTGAACTGTCCCATGTGAAGTGAAATGAAAGATCCCAGCCATGTATTCTCTCCCATTTATAACCCCACAAGGGCTCCAGTGGCCTCCACCCCTGGATAATCACTTAAAGCGGATTTTTTTTTCACTAAAGAAAAATTATTAAAAGCCAGCAGCTACAAATACAGCAGCTGCTGACTTTTAATATATGGACACTTACCTGTCCAGGGTGCCCGCAATGTCGGCAGCCGAAGCCGCTGACATACTCGGTAAGGGAATCAGGAAGTGAAGCATTGCGGCTTCACTAGCTGTTTCTCTACAGTGCATGCGCAAGTCGCGCGGCACATCCTTACTGGTCCCTTCTGTCTTCTGGGACCTGTGTGTCTCCCAGAAGACAGCAGGGGGTGCAGAATAGGCGCCGGAAGTGGCGTAAATCACAGAGGTGATCTATGCCAGGAAGTGGGAGCAAATATCTGTATTATACAGGTATCTGCTCCCTCCTCCCCCCTGAAAGGTGCCAAATGTGACACGGGGGGGGGGGGGGGAGATTCCAAAAAGTGGAAGTTCCATTTTTTGGTGGGACCCCACTTTAAGGTGTCAACTATATTATAATATGTATATAATCAACCATTGCTAAGTTAGCAAAATCATCATAATTTTTTATATAATGGAATGCATGAATGTATGTGTAGCGCCTGGTTACTTCAAAGTACCGGTGCTATTTATATTTAGAGGGTGATCAGAGTGTAGTTAAACTCTGATCCGGTTAAAATTTTTAAATTGGGTCTCTGTCTCAACTTGCCTGTGCTGTGGGCTCATTCTGTTGTGCTGGGGTGTTCTTTCACCCCAGTGCAGTAGATGGCAGCAGTGGAGTCAAGGTTTGCGTGCTCCCCAGCAGCCAATCAGGAGGGTTGAGCCTCGCTGTGCATGCTGGGGGAGGGTATTTGTGGGGCAGACGCCATTGGTTCAGCGTCTTCTTCGTCCAGTGTGGCACCCACCTTTAGGGTGACCACATCACGGTGCCCCGGCGTTATGGCCTACCTGGCCGGGGCGTGTGTGCCACACCGTGTTCATGGTTATGGGACCATGTTGGTCCGGAACATTTGAGCAGCGATGGGGACCCAGTGATCGACTGGGTTCCCACCTCTGAGGATCCCAAGCGGTATAGCTGTTTGGTGGGGAGTCCGTCTGAGGAGCGCCAATGAGAGGCTGGTGGTCCAAAAGGATTTTGACAAACCACCGGGGATCAAGGTAGCCAGACACTGAAGGATTGATCACCTGTCAGTCGGTACCTGGGCGATATTAAGAAGGAGATCCAGTCGTAATTCACCTAAGGAGGATTGCCTCTGTAACTGCAATCAGAGAGGGCCTGTGGCAGAGGTGTCTCCCTGACGTTCATTTCAAAGAGGGTCTGTGGCAGAGACTTTTCCTCAAAGGTTCGAGCGATACTCTGGCTGCCAGGTCAGTGAGAGAGGCCTATTCAGGTACGCTATTCCCACTCAAGCAGGAGTGGCGCAGAGAAGTGTTACACTTGGGAGCAGGACTGTTTCCCTATTGCTACGCCTGAATTTGCTATTCTCCTTTCTTTCTTCAACTCTACTTTCCTCACCACAAGTTTATTTGTTTTTACCCGGCTGGGTAATAAAGAGCACAGAAAAGACACTTGTTGCGGACATTCCTTTACTATTGCTATATGAACCATTCACCCCTAGGAATTCAGAAGAGCCACAAGGTAAATATGCAACCCAAAACAAACCAGCAGCTCCTCCGGGGGTAGTGCTACATATGTAGAAACCAACCTATTACGATGGTAGGACAAATAATGGGGTCAGGGAGGAATGTGTACAAGACTGCAGATATGTGGAAAGAGATGTCAAAAGGCAATCATCTGAAAGGAAAGTGGGGATTGTGAAAAAGTGTTAATGTCAAAAAAGAGGTAAAATGAAGTGCTAGGTGTGAAGGATAAAAGGGTTGTGTACCTGTGAGAGATCAGTGGCTTGCAGCAGCAAAATTAATTGTCCTATTAAAAAATAAATAAAAAAATCCCAGCCATGTGGGCTCTCCCATTAAAATCCCTGAAAAGCCTTCAGCAGGCTCCGCTCCCAATGCCATGTATGGGGTGGCATGGCATGCTGGCGCTAAAAGTTACATCTCACGAAACGCATTGGGTGTTTTAGATCTTATGTATATCTAATGCAATACAATCTTTAACCATGTACAAATTGTATCAGCTTTGCCTTTGTTTATGCTACTCTTATGTGTGATAATTTCTGCAATAAATGTTTTTATTGTAATTCTATTTGTCAATTTCATCGGCCTATTGTGCACACCTCATTTAAAGTGTTTTATTGTACTATTAGGGATGGAGGTGTGTCACTGGTGACACCAGACCTTTCTTTTATGTACAGTATAACAAAGAATACCCAAAGGGCAGAAGAATGGAGTTTGGAGGTGCCCCTTGGGCATTGTTCCCAAGAAAGAGCCGGGTAATTTCAGGCTCATCCACCATCTGTCCTACCCGACAGATGCCTCCCTTAATGATGAGGTTTTGATAAAGCGATGGCCCTCTTAAGACATTTTGGGCAGGGAGCATTGTTAGCAAAAGCAAACATCAAATCTGCTTTTTGGTTGATACTCGTGCATCCACAAGGGTTCAACTCCCTGGGTTTCCAATTCCGAGATCATTTTTATTTTGATAGATGTATGCCCATGGGCTTCTCTCTATCATGTTTTTATTTTAAGGCCTTTTCAAAATTTTTGCAATGGGTTTTGTCAATGAGGTCCCCTGATGGTGGTTTCTTACACGATTTAGATGACTTTATCTTTGTTGGTCCAAGGGACTCTCAGTTATGCCTGGAGTCAATACACACATTTTTTCATATCTGTGATTCCTTTGGAATCCCCATTGCACATGAGAAAATTCTCCCATCCTCTACTATTGAATTTTTGGGAATACTTATAGACTCCTCCGTGATGGAATTTAGACTGTCCAGTGAGAAATTGCACCGTATGAGTGAGTGAGTGAGTGAGTGAGTGAGTGAGAAACTTGTAAAGCGCAACAAATGCAAACTTAATCGCCTCAAGGCGATGAGATTGTTGGTCTCGTTTTTCCTAAGCGCAAGGTCTTGTTAAAAGAGGCCCAATCTTTATTATAATCGCATTCACAGCCAGGGTCATTCCTGTTGCCACAGTCTTTTCTAGGCGTTTTGCGTTAGCTACCAAGGGTTTAAAAAACCCTTATTCCCATGTCTGTGTCTCTGCAAGTATTAAGGAAGATTTGAAAATATGGGATTCTTTACTCTGCAATATTAATGGGTCTACTTTCTGGCAACAACCTTTTTCAGACAGCTTTCAGCTAAATTTATTTATGGATGCCACAGGTTCTTCAGGTTTTGGAGCCTTTTTGGATGGCTAATGGTGCGCCTACGAATGGCATCCCAGCTGGCGGTATGCGGAAATTCTGCAAAACATAGTCCTTTTTGAGTTGTTCCCAGTGGTGGTTTCCATGGTAGTTTGGAAGGAGCAGTTTAGGAATCACAGGGTTATGGTGCATACAGACAACACAGGCCTACTTTTTGCCATCAACATGCTGTCATCCAGATCAGAGTCAGTGATAAAACTGTTAAATTTTTTGGTGTTACACTGCATGCGTTTCAATATATGGTTAAAAGCTTGTGACATTGCTGGGATTGATAATACCATAGCATAACAATACCATACATAGCTGACGCTTTATCTCGTTTGCAGTTTTAGAGATTCCAGGAATTGGTTCCATTAGCGGATCGGCACGGCACCCCTTGTCTAGATTGCCTCTGGGGCTTGATATGGGAGTAATCTCCATTCATCTCCAGAAGTCGGTAGCACAGAAGACGTATAACCTGACCTGGTCCAAATTGTGTTCTTTTTGCCTTGACAAGGGTTTAGATGTGGATGCTTATGTCTCCTTGGCCTTCGTGTCTTCCCTTATTCAGGCCCAGCTTAAGCCTGCTTCAGTTAGTAAGATTTTGGCTGGAGTTTCTTTTTTCTTGAATTTTTTTTATACTTAACAGAAATGCTGTTACTAGGCAGATCGTCCTAATCTGCCACTTCCTGGTCTGTGGTGGTCTTCTTTCTTCTCTTCCTTGCGCTGACTCCTGGGAAATGGGGAGCAGTGTCCTCTGGGACCTTGTGTGTCTCCCAGGAGACATCCGCCCATTCACATAGCGCCGTGCGACTCGCGCATGCGCAGTAGGGAACTGGGAAGTGAAGCCGCAACGCTTCAATTCCTAATTCCTTCACCGGGGATGGTGGAGGGGCATTCGAGACCCGAGCGCTTGCTCGGCTTTGGCTGCCGACATCGCGGGCACCCTGGACAGGTAAGTGTCCTTATTAAAAGTCAGCAGCTAGAGTCTTTGTAGCTGCTGACTTTTAATTTAATTTTATTTTTTGAACGCCCGACCTCCGCTTTAACAGTGCATGTCAGAGCACAAGCCATGAACTCCAAGCAATTGTCTGATTGTATTGAGGCACAGATCTGGGAAAGGGTACAGAAAATTTTCTCGAGCATTCAAGGTCCCAATGAGCACAGTGGCCTCCATCTTCATTCGTAAATGGAAGAAATTTGGAAACACCAGGACTCTTCCTAGAGTGGACTGCCCAGCCAAACTGAACGTTTGGGGAGAAGAGCCTTAGTCAGAGAAGTGACCAAGAACCCGATGATCACTCTAACAGAGTTCCAGTTTCTCTGTGGAGAGAGGAGAACCTTCCAGAACAACCATCTCTGCAGTACTCCACCAATCATGCCTGTATGGTAGAGTGGTCAGATAGAAGCCACTCCACAGTAAAAGACACATGACAGCCCATCTGACAATGACCCTAAGCACACAGCCAAGTTAACAAAGGAGTCGCTACAGGACAACTCTTTGAATGTACTTGAGTGGCCCAACCAGAGCCCAGACTTGAACCGGATTGAACATCTCTGTAGAGATCTTAAAATGGCTGTGCACCGATGCTCCCCAACCAACATGATAGAACCTGAGAGGTTCTGCAAAGAAGAATGGGAGAAACTGCCCTAAAATAGGTGTACCAAGCTTATAGCATCATATTCAAAAAAGACTTGAGACTGTAATTGGTGCCAAAGGTGCTTCAACAAAGTATTGAGCAAAGGCTATGAATACTAGACATGTGCAATTTGTTTAATTCCAAATTAGTTTTTTAACTAATTTTAACAAATTCGTTAATTCCGAATTTCCGAATTCCAAATTTTCGAAATATCCGAATTAAAAAAATCGGAAATTTGAAATTCGGAAATTGGAAAATTAGAAAATTAGAAATTAGAAAATCGGAAATTGGAAAATTAGAGATTGGAAAATTGTTTTCCAATATCCGAATTTCCGAATTCTGAATTTTTGAATTTCTGACTTTCCGATGTCCTAAATTCCGAATTTTAGAATTTCTGAATTCCCGAATTCCGAATTTTTGAATTTCCGAAAAAAGCTAAAAAAACAAATAAAATGAAAAAGCGCACATTTTTCGGCAGTGCACATGTCTAGTGAATACTTTTTGTAAATTTTTTGTTCTTTATTTTTAACACATTTGCAAAGATTTCTAACAAACTTCTTTCATGCTGTCATTATGGGGTATTGTTTGTAGAATTTTTAGGAAAATATTGAATTTAATAAATTTTGGATTAAGGCTATAACATAACAGGATGTGGAAAAAGTGAAGCTCTGTGAATATTTAACGGTTGCGCTGTGTTATTCGGTGTAGAATCTATGGGAACACACAAGTACATAAAGGGATTCCAGTAAATAAAGGGAAATATTTTTCTCCTCTGTACTACCTTTTGGTCTCCAGAATCTGGTACAGGTCATAGAATTCATTAATGTGAGGAGTCATGCTGCGTACACACCATCACTTTATGTGATGAAAAAAACCGACGTTTTTAAAAACGTCACTTTAAATGACCGTGTGTGGGGGAAAACGTCGTTTTATGTCTTGTGAAAAACAACAACAAAAAATTGAAGCATGCTTCAATTTTATGTGTCGTTTTTCAAAACGTCGTTTTTTACTTCACAGAAATTGACCGTGTGTAGCAAAAAACGACGTTTAAAACGACGTTTTTACACCCGCGCATGCCCAGAAGCTAGTTATGAAGCGAGCTTCATTGGAAAAACGTGGTGAACATAACCTCGCTTTGCTAGAGCATTGTGAAAAAACGATGGTGTGTAGGCAACTTCGTCTTTGAAAATTGAAGTTTCAAAAACGTCGTTTTTTACTTCACAGAAAATGTCGTTTTTTTTTCATCACATAACGTGATGGTGTGTATGCGGCATCACTCTGTGTAATTATATTTTAGTTATACATTTTTCTGTTTAAGACATCCTATAGAAATGATTTTTTTTCCTGAATTTGTATTAATTTATTTAATTATAGTTATGTTATTAACTCTTTTTAGAGACAAAACAACAACAGTTGACCTTGGTGTTCGCTCAATAAAGGCAACAAGAGAAAAACAGAGACAGCAGTTCACAGTTATCAAATCAATTACCCATCAGAAATTCAATGCAAAGAAACATACAAACAATCTCCAGCTTCTGCAGGTAAATATACCAACACACTATTTGTTAATATTATAACTTGGGGACCCGGTACCGGCCGGCCGTAGGTCCCCTGGACAACTTGGCACACATGTAGCCCCAGTTTTCCTCTACAAGTGTGCAAAATTTGCTGTCTGGGGGACCTACAGCCGTGGAGCACTGACTTTTCAAAGCCTGGCACCCCTTCTATATACTCCCAAGTTAAACATAAATCTAGTTATGGACACAGTGAGGCATGGGCACAATGAGGCATGCACATGGACACAGTGAGGCAAAGTGAGGCATGCAGATGGACACCCTAGGCTTATGCCGCGTACACACGATTGTTTTTCGGCATGAAAAAAAACGACGTTTTAAAAAACATCATTTAAAATGATCATGTGTGGACTTCACATCGTTTTTCGGCTTCTGAAAAACGACCAAAAAAAAATTCGAACTTGCTGTATTTTTTAACGTTGTTTAAAAAAAATATTTCGGGTTGTAAAAAATGATCGCGTGTGGGCAAAAACAACGTTTTAAACCGGCGCATGCCTAGAAGCAAGTTATGAGACGGGAGCGCTCGTTCAGGTAAAACTACCATTCATAATGGAGTAAGCACAATCATCACGCTGTAACAGACAAAAAAGCGTGAATCGTCTTTTACTAACAAGGAATCAGCTAAAAGCAGCCCCTTTAGAGTGCAATTGTACGTGTTGTACGTCACCGCGCTTTGTTTATCATTTTTTTAAAACGATGGTGTGTGGGAACATCGTTTTTAATGATGAAGTTGGAAAAACCTCGTTTTTTGGACATGAGTTTTTTTCCAATGCCGAAAAACGATCGTGTGTACGCGGCATTATACTCGAGTCAATACGTTTTCCCAGTTTTTTGTGGTAAAATTAGTTGCCTCAGCTTGTATTCGGGTCGGCTTATACTCGAGTATATACGGTAATGTAACACGTGATTGTAAACCCCCCACTTTGTAAAACAACTCATTCAGTTTAAAACATAAATTTAATTCAAAACATTTGGGTATCGATCTAAAAAAACATTATTAATACCTTCTTTCCCTTTTTTATGAGTAATCACATGAATAAAGTGAGTAATAGTCATTCAAAATACAGTAGTGCATTGGTTAGGATATTAGAACATTATTCGGATACAGTTTTTGCTTAATTAAATACTAAGATAAACATAAACTATAGAAAAAGTAAACAATAAATAAATAAATAAATCAGCTTACCTAAATAGTTCAAGCATCCTTATATAGTGGGCCACCAAAGCCTAATACATGTGTCCATGATACTTAGCCATTCATCCCAATTTTTTTCAAATGTTGAAGAAAAGCCTTAAAAGGCAATCTATATGGGGATAATGTTTGATTGATTGATTACATTTTTTTCATAAGTGAAGTTTTACTTACATAAAAAAGGAGCTCAAGAGTTTATTTTTATAGGCACTGATATCTTTAAACATACCTAAGAGACACTAATTTGGATTATATTTATTTGCGTATATCAAAATAATTTTAAATTAAGGCGGTGACTGCATTGGTATTAGTTTGTATTGTTTTCTCTGTGGAATGGAGAAGAGGAGAGTAATGTTCTGAAGTCCTGTCCGTCCATGGATGATAACACAGATCCTTATGGTGGGACTTTATTTGCGAAAGGAAGTTCCACTGATTGACCTTTAATAGATACAGTATGATAAGTGAGCATTGTCACCCTATGATAGGTAGTATGTAACTGGTAGGGTCATCAGGTGAATAGTAAACCTAAAAAGAAAAGGGAAATTAATGCAGCATCATGTACCTGGTAGGAGTCTGAAATTACGAGGTCGGCCTCTCTTGTATCTCCAGCCCAAGCCCCACTGGAGGTGGAACAGATGGTGACTACGGTCAGGAGGAAAACGTGTGCCTGTAAGTGTTGCGTGCAGAACTTGTAAGTGGAGGTGCAGGCAGAGCATCCGGTAAGGAGCTGGACCCAGGGAAGCTGAGACGATGGACAGTCAGCACAGGCACTCGGCGACAGCATTGAGCCAAGCAGGAGACAGGACCAAGGTCACTAAGCAGCAAATTATATCACCTGTAGGGTTGAGCCGAACACCCACCCACTCTCGTTCGGTTCGCACCAGAACCTGCGAAGTGCGAACAGACTAAAATTTCATGTGAACTTTAGAACCCGTTAAAGTCTATGGGACTCGAACGTTTGAAATCTAAAGTGCTAATTTAAAAGGCTAATATGCAAGTTATTGTCCTAAAAAGTGTTTGGGGACCTGGGTCCTGCCCCAGGGCACATGTATCAATGCAAAAAAAAAGTTTTAAAAACTACAGTTTTTTTGGGAGTAGTGAATTTAATAATGCTTTAAGTGAAAGAAAAAAAGTGAAATAGTCCTTTAAATTTCGTACCGGGGGGTGTATAGTATGCCTGTGTAGCAGCGCATGCTTCCCGTGCTTAGAACTGTCTCTGCACAAAGTGTAATTTCTGAAGGAAAAAAGTCATTTAAAATCACTCGTGGCTATAATGAATTGTCGGCTCCCGGTAGTTCAGAGAAAAGTCATTCATAAAAAAAAAAAAAAGCTTGGGGGTCCCCCCAAATTCAATTACCAGGCCCTTCAGGTCTGGTATGGATATTAAGGGGAAACCCCGCCGTCAATTAAAAAAAAATGACGTAGGGTTCCCCCCAAATATCCATTCCAGACCCTTCAGGTCTGGTGTGAATTTTAAGGGGAACTCCACCCCAAATTTAAAAAAAAATCCAATATTGCAGAAGGGAGATGGAGAAAAAGATTTTTTATATGCAGCCGCCCCCACTGTTCCTCCTTCAGCTCTCATACTCTTTGCCTCCACGTGATCTCCACATCCCCCCAGTTCTCTCTGCCACCTCCCCAGGGCTCTCCAAGACCCCCCCAGGGCTCTCCACCTCCCCCCAGGGCTCTTTGCCACCCCCAGTGCTCTCTGCCACCCACAGTGCACTCTGCCACCCCCTATGGCTCTCAACCTCCCCCCAGTGCTCTCCACCTCCCTCCATGCTCTCTGCTACCCCCCAGTGCTCTCTGCCACGCCTCAGTGCTCTCAACCTCCCCCCAGGGCTCTCCGACACCCCCCAGTGCTCTCTGCCACCCCCCAGTGCTCTCCTCCACCCCCCGCAGTGCTCTCTGCCACCCCCCAGTGCTCTCCGCCACCCCCCAGTGCTCTACACCTCCCTCCATGCTCTCTGCTACCACCCAGTGCTCTCCGCCACCCCCACAGTGCTCTCTGCCACCCCCCACAGTGCTCTCTGCCACCCCCCAGTGGTCTCTGCCACCCTCCAGTGCTCTCAACCTCCCCTCCAGTGCTCTCAACTTCCCCCTCAGTGCTCTATGCTACCCCCCCAGTGCTCTTTGCTACCCCCCAGTTTTCTTTGCCACCACCCAGTGCTCTCTGCCACCCCCCAGGGCTCTCAACCTCCCCCCAGGGCTCTCCGCCACCCCTAGGTCTCTCCGCCATCCCCCAGTGCTCTCTGCCACCCCCCAGTGCACTCAACCTCCCCCCAGTGCTCCACACCTCCCTCCATGCTCTCTGCTACCACCCCAGTGCTCTCTGCCACCCCCCAGTGCTCTCTGCCACCCCCCAGTGCTCCCTGCCATCCTCTGCAGTGCTCTCTGCCACCCTCCAGTGCTTTCAACCTCCCCTCCAGTGCTCTCAACTTCCCCCCCAGTTCTCTCTGCTACCCCTCAGTTCTCTTTGCCACCCCCCAGTGCTCTCTGCCACCCCCCAGGTCTCTCAACCTTCCCACAGGGCTCTCTGCCACCCCCCAGTGCTCTCCACCACCCCCCAGTGCTCTCAACCTCCCCCCAGGGCTCTTCGCAGAACCCAGGTCCCCAAACACTTTTTAGGACAATAACTTGCATATTAGCCTTTAGAATTAGCACTTTAGATTTCTCCCATAGACTTTAACAGGGTGTTCCGCAGCTTTTCGAATTTGCCGCGAACACCCCAAATTGTTCGCTGTTCGCCGAACATGCGAACAGGCAATGTTCGAGTCGAACATAAGTTCGACTCGAATATGAAGCTCATCCCTAATCACCTGTGATGTATTTAAGTTATCTTGAAAACCTGGCCTGTTAGTGGGCCCTGAGGACAGGGTTGATGACCACTGGTTTAGAACAGAGCATATTCATGTGTTAGAATGGCCCAGTCAAAGACCAGACCTAAATCCAATTGAGAATCTGGGGCAAGACTTAAAAATTGCTGCTCTCCATCCAATCTGACAGAGCTTGAGCTATTTTGCAAAGAATGGGCAAAAATGTCACTCTCTAGATGTGCAAAGCTGGTAGAGACATCCCCAAAAAGGCTTGTAGCTGTAATTGCAGCGAAAGGTGGTTCTACAAAGTATTGATTTAGGGAGACTGAATACAAATGCACAATACACTTTTCACATATTTATTTGTAAAAAAAAATGAAAACCATTTATCAATTTCCTTCCACTTCACAATTATGTGCCACTTTGTGTTGGTCTATCACATAAAAGCCCAATAAAATAATTTTTTGATTGTAACATGACAAAATGTGGGAAATTTCAAGGGGTATGAATACTTTTCAAGGCACTGTAAGTGAGCTTTGCCACCCCATGATAGGTAGTATGTAACTGGCAGGATCACCAGGTAAAAAAGAAACTTAAAATGAAAAGGTAAACTAATGCAGCCACAAAATGTAATGATTGGTAAGCTTTAATATATATCATTTGTGGCCTTGGTTTTTAGATCAACTTTAAACATGCTATGGATTTTACATGTTAGTATTTCTACTGCAATACATTTTTTATATTATTTTAAAGTTGTCAGGCAAAGCGAATTTAACCAAAGATGTGAGTGTCGTTCGTCTTCCTGAGACATTTCCAGAAGTTAAACCCGGCAGTGTCTGTGATATAGCTGGATGGGG
This sequence comes from Rana temporaria, assembly GCF_905171775.1. NCBI lineage: Eukaryota > Metazoa > Chordata > Amphibia > Anura > Ranidae > Rana > Rana temporaria. Next base: position 76,382,436 of record NC_053489.1, read on the forward strand.
AAAGACCAATAACAAAAATTCGTACAATTCAGACAAGCTAATGGAAGCAAGAGTGACGGTCATAGACAGGAAGACGTGTGTTACCCAGTGGAAGCCAACAGTTCAGATCACAAAGGACATGATGTGCACCAGTGGGAAAGAAACATCAAGGGGATTCTGTAATGTGAGTATCAAAACAATGCACTACAAAAGAATGGGCCCACAGGAGAACAGACTCTATCTGTACCATTATGATTATTATTATTACACAGGATTTATATAGCGCCAACAGTTTACGCAGCGCTTTACAATATAAAAGGGAGACAATACAGTTACAATACAATAAAATACAAGAGGATTAAGAGGGCCCTGCTCAGAAGAGCTTACAATCTAATAGGGTGGGGCAGGTGGTACAAAAGGTTGTAACTGTGTGGAATGAGCTGATGGATGTGGTAAAAGATTAGTTGGAGACGTCCATGTCTGTAGTCCCCCTGTATTTGGGCACTGTTGCATTGGGTCACTGTACAGGTAATTGAATATGTGTATACAGGTGCAGGGTACGCACTTGTAGTTAAAAGGCAGCAATAATGTCTTTGGGTTCAGTTTGTCTGTTTATTTAGGGTTATTCATTTTTTTTTTAACTGCTTTTTATATTATTCTTTTTTTTTCTTACTGTAGCATTCTCTAATGTGCAACTAATGTAGGTAAATGTATTTTGTTGACTCTTGGTAATTATGTGAGTGTGTAATTAGGTTGGGTTACTGCAGGTCAGGCTGGATGGCATAAGGCCAGGTTCAGACTGGTAGGACACAACAGTCGTACCACTTTGGATCTGACTTTGCCTTGCGACTTGAAGTCCGACATGCGTCCGACTTCAATGAACAGGGATCCGACTTTGATCCCCTACAATATCAGGCACTGTGTCTGGTATGAATCTTTAGGGGGAACTCCACGCCAAAAAAAAAAAAAAACGGCATGGATTCCCCCCCTTTTTTTTTTTTTTTTTTTTTTTTTTCGCCTCAGAGAACTATCAGGGTATTCAATCAATTTGCGTTCAATTCGCAGTCTCCTTAGTTCGCATCATGGTTGGAAAATTTATTTATCTATCCATTTCATTTTCTTCCCTTTTTTTTTATTCCCCTTTTTTTTTTTTTTTTTTTTTTTTTTCTTAAATATATGTCAGTAAATATACAAAAGAAGAGAAAAGAAAAAATACTTAAATACATAAATAGATACATTAGTTTCCCCTAGCCGAACAAACCCTCGTCCCACCCTCAAGCCGCCCCCAACCCTTATCCCCTCCTTCCCACCCTCCCCTATCTCCGGAAATCTGTCTCCTATTGAATCACTCTTTACCCATTAACCTTCCTACACTATATCATATCATCATATCATCATATCATCCTATCAATATACCTTGGTGCAAGTTTAAAATTAGCCCAGTCCTGCCATTTTCGTTTAAATCCGCCTTCTCCTTCCTCTCCCATATACCTGAGCTGTTCAGCATAATATATATCATTGATTCTGCAAAACCAGCTCTTCTCTGTCGGGCTCATAGGGTCCTTCCATTGTTTGGGAATCAGACTCTTTGCTGCATCTAATACGTGAGGAAGTAAAGTTCTCATGTACTGTTTAGTTGACATTTCTGTCCCATGGAACAAGCAGACCCATGGATCAGGAAGTATTTTAATTCCGGTTATCTCCTCAATTACCAATAATACATTATTCCAGTATGTTTTAATTTTTGGGCAGGTCCACCATATATGTGACATAGTTCCCTCTTCAAGACAGCCCCTCCAGCAATATTTGGAGGTGTCGTCTTGATAACGGTGTGCTATGGCCGGGGTTATATACCATCGTGCTAAACACTTAAAATTCATTTCGATCAATGCACAATTAAATGAAGTCGTATGCGTCCTTTCTAATATTTTCCTGACCTCTGTCTCGGTTTTACCCGTTCCCAATTCCTCTTCCCATTTATTAATATAAGGAGGGAGACCGGGGTCTTTCGATCCCATCAATATTTTATAAATTGCGGAAATCGTGCCCCTTCCCCTTGGAGCCAAGCACAGACGCTCCAAAGGAAGCAAGTGTCTATCTGACCTCAAGGGGGAGGGGAAGGAATCCACAAAATGCGTCAACTGCAAGTATCGCCACCTGTTCAACTCAAACAATTCTTTTTTTTTACTTAGTTCCTGGTAGGTAAGAATTTTACCATCTTTTAATATGTCTTTTAGTTGTGCATCTGGTTTTTTAATCCAGTTACCAAACAGGTCCATTTTCCCTGGTACAAAAAAATTTGTGTCAAATAAAGGGATTAGTGGGGAGTTATAGCCCCATCTATGTTTTTTATGTGCCCTATCCCATATAGACGTGGATGCCAATGTGATTTTGTGCATGTGCGAATTTATTTGTCTAAAATGTGGCGGTATCCAAATCTCTTTTCCTAACCGTGACATATTTGAGCAACTTTCTATTCTCACCCACCTTTTCTCTTTGTTATCTCTGACCCAATCAATCACCCGTGCCATGTGAATAGCCCTATAATATGTGTAAATATCCGGTACCCCCAAACCACCATGTTCCTTATCTCTAATTAACACCTCCATACTTATGCGCACTTTTTTGTTCCACCATATAAACCTATTTAGTAACTGTTTTAGTATTTTAAAATAAACACCCGGTAATGCGATTGGTAACATTTGCATTATATATAATATCTTAGGGAGAGTAAACATTTTAAAACAATTTATTCTCCCTAGTAGGGATCTTTGTCTCAGTGCAATTCTCTTTAAATCTTTTTTAATATCATTTAATAATGGTATATAATTCTGCAGGTAAATTAGGTCAGGGGATGCTGTAATATTGACTCCCAAATATTTTATCTCGGTATCTTTCCAAATAAATGGGAACTCTTGCTTATATCTCCGTGCGTCCTGTGCGTTCACGCTAATATTGAGGATTTCTGATTTTAGAGGATTGATTTTAAAATTAGATACGTCTCCATACAATTTGAGGGTTTTTAATAGATTCGGGAGTGTTATAGTTGGGTTCGTTATAAATAATAAGATATCGTCGGCGAACGCTGCAAGTTTATGTTCCCCATCATTTGTTTGAATCCCCCTGATGTCGGGGTTATTTCTAATCCCGGCCAGCAATGGTTCCAAAGATAAAATAAATAAAAGAGGGGACAGGGGGCACCCCTGTCTAGTCCCATTGAACATTTCGAATGTCCCTGACAATGTCCCGTTCACCTTAACTCTTGCCGTTGGGTGTTTATACAGAGCGCTTATCCACCCCATCATTTTTGGACCGATCCCGATAAACTCCAATGTGTTCAATAGAAATCCCCAGTCTACCCTGTCGAAAGCCTTTTCGGCGTCTATAGACAGGAGTAGACCTGGGGATTTACTATCTTTTATTATCTGTGTCAACAGAAGTGTTCTGATGCTATTGGATTCCCCCCCTTAAGAGCATACCAGGCCCTTTGGTCTGGTATGGATTTTAAGGGAAACCCTCCACGCTGAAGATAAGGTGTGGGGGTTCCCCCCAAAATCCATACCAGACGCTTATCTGAGCAGGAAGGGGGGTGGGGACAAGCGAGCACCCCCCAGATCCCAGACCCCACTCTATGTGAGTCTCGGGTACATTGTACCCCTACCCATTCACCTTAAAAAAGTGTCAAAAATAAATCACAGTACACAGGTTTTTAAAGTAATTTATTAAGGCAGCTCCATCGTCTCTTCCGACTTCTCCCCTCTTTGGCTCTTCTGCCTCCTCCGCTGATGTCTTCTGCCTCTGCCGGTTCTTCTCCCCTCTCTGGGTCTTCTCCGCTGATGTCTTCTAGCCCTCTCTGATTCTTCTCCCTCTGTCTGCTGTCTTCTGCCTCTGACGGGTCTTCTACGCTGTCTTCTCACTTTTTTGCTGGGTCTTCTCCGCTGTCTTCTCCCTCTGTTCTTCTTCCGATGTTGACTCAACGCTCTCTCCCGCTCTAATGCTGGGTGGGCACTGGACCACTACTTATATTGGCATGGGGCAGGGTCACCGGAGACCCGCCCTTCAAGACGTCATCCCCTTTTTCTGGTCTGCCAGGCTGTGTGCTCAGATAAGGGTCTGGTATGGATTTTGGGGGGAACCCTTAAAATCCATACCAGACCGAAGGGCTTGGTATGCTCTTGGAGGGGGAACCAATGCCGTTTTTTTTTAACATTTTACGTGGAGTTCCCCCTAAAGATTCATACCAGATACAGTGCCTGGTATTGTCAGGGATCAAAGTCGGATCCCTGTTCATTGAAGTCAGACAGTTCTACCAGTGTGAACCCAGCCTAAGGCTGTGTTCAAACTAATGCGACATGACGGTTGTATGACTGTCATCCTACTTTACCCTGCAACATCGGTTCTACTTCCGTCCTACTTCCATCAAACTTGAATGAACAGGATACGATTTTGCTCCGACTTTGAAATAGTCTGACTTGTCCTTTGACCAATCAAAGCAATCCCAGTGTGACATAAATTCCTTTTACTGCTGCTGTAATTACCATGTTGGATGTCACAAGTCAGATGGTTGGGACAAGGATCCGACTTTAATGATATTCAATGGGCTGAAGTAGGACCAAAGTCAAAACAAAAGTGGTGCAGAAACCTTTTTCAAAGTTGGACAGACTTGTGTCGGACCAGTTAAGACAGCTCTCATAGGAAACCATTGACTTATACTCATCATGCGACATGTGCTCCCACTGTCAGAGCGTATGTCATACTAGTGTGAACCCAGCCTAAAGGGCAGGTCTCTAGTACCTCCCCCATGGTCTAGAAACTTGTAGAGAAGCTTCTGGAAATTAGTGGGTGAAGGCCGGAATGTCCTAATTTACATATTTGAGGGAATCTGGCCAATCTCCAGGCAGATGGCCTGGCAGGGTGTCTGGAGCCTGGCCAGCAGGCGAGTTGGGTGGAAGATGTAGTGCTGAGGTATCTGTTGTGTGGCCTAGGAGAGGGAACCTCAGACCTGGGGGCTCTGTCTCTTGGCAGGAGCTGAGGAAAGGAAGGAGAGCAATCCTAAGAGAGAAATCTCCATTACATTTGGGTCTTGTGCAGAAAACATCTGGGCTGGCAGTTGATGACTGAAAGTTGTACAGAAGCGAAAAGGGAACCAGTTGCTAACGATCGCCCTATGGTTTACAGCTGTGGGGTCTTAGTTATACTGACATCCCTAGCTATCTCCAGAGAAGCTGCTATTAAGAGGCTTGAGAGACATTTTTTCTTTTGCTGCTGTTGCTGTTGGAGTATCCTTTGACCCTAAACCCTATCCTCCTGTTAACATTCTTCTGTAGTAAATCCTAAAAAGACCATCCACAGACTAAGTTTTATTTGTCGGGGTGCTTGTGTGATTCGTGGCGTTGGTGCTACTTATGTAGATCCTTTCTGTTTTCAAGGGCCCCTTCATGGGTTAAGGGCTATGCCTCCTAATTAAAAATATTTAATGTAATACAGCTTACCAGCCTTTAGATGTGGTGGCTGGTAATCCTGCAAATAACACACTTTTCGACACTTTCATAGCTACACTCATGTCTCCACAGGCTGGACTTCAAACATGTCTGCCTTGGTTTATCAACATTACATGGCGGATTGATGGGATTCATAGTGTAGGCAGTTCAAGATAGATAAGCATATTTGTCCTTTCTTCTCAGCTCATGGAAAGTGACAAACACTGCATTTCTAGCAGGAACAACAGATATTTTTTGTAGTTGCTGACTATGTTCCTGAAAAAACCCCCACATCTAAGGACTGGTAAGCTGCAATATATAATTTGTGTGGGTGTAGACATGCTTTAATGGCAATAAAAAGTACCAAAATTCTAAATAAAGTGCTGCTCTAACATCCATAAAGAAAAAGTAAGTCAATCATCCTGAGATGAAGACCACCACCAAAGAAAGATACAGTATGTTCTTACCAAGACACAAGGACCTCCTCATTAGAGAAAAGTCAGATAAGCAGGTTAACGAATAATCTTTCGGGTATTCACAGGCATGGGCGACACGTTATATACTACAGGCCATTCTTCCAAACATCCCTCTTTGTCTGATTAAGACATGCAGCCACAGCTCTTCCACAATCAGTGTGTCTCACAAACAAGATTACAGCAGAAAGTGGAAATGAAGCTCAGTCCCTCCTGTCTGCAACACAGGACCCAACCTTTCTCTAATGCCGCGTACACACAACCTTTTTTCATGACGAGAAAAATGCCATTTTTTTAATTGGTAATTAAAAACGATCGTGTGTAGGCTCTAGAGCATTTTTCTCATCGAGAAAAATGGGCATTTAAAATTTAGAACTCGCTCTATTTTTTCTCTACGTTTTACACGTCATGAAATATGGTCGTGTGTAGGCTTTAACGACGGGGACGCATGCTCAGAAGCAAGTTATGAGAGGGGAAATTAGCATAATCAAGCCCAAAGGGTGGCGTCATTTAAATGGAACTTCCCCTTTATAGTGCCGTCGTACGTGTTGTACGTCACCGCGCTTTGCTATAAAAAAAAAATCACGATCGTGTGTATGCAAGGCAGGGTTATCAAGAATCCTGTTGAGAAAAACTTTGTTTTTTTCCATGACATTAAAAACAGTCGTGTGTACACGGCATAACGAGAAGGTCCTTGTGTTCTGGTAAGAGCATATCTTACTTTCTCTGGTGGTGATCTTCATCTTAAGAGGTGGCAGTTGACTGTTTTCAACAATGGTTTTGAGGGACTAATACTTCTCTTCACACACTGAAGGAGTTGATTAATTTTTCATGAAAGGACTTTATGATTTTGTATTACTTTTTGTTTGATTACATTTTTATTTATGTGTAGTACTACCCCTGCAGGAGCCTCTGGTTATTGGTTCCCCAGATTCCTACAGAGCCAGGCAACAGGCATTTCCAACTTGCATCCAGACACAAGAAATTAGTCCATGAGCTTGTTTTTATTGGGGAAAACAACTTGGATAGAGTATAGGGATTATGGCATGCCCAACTTGACTTGAAGAACAATAGATGAGGACAAACCTCCTTCACTATGTACAAAAATTAAGATCTCTCTATGTACAAAGATCCTGGACTGTACTCCCTCTGGAATAAACACAGTCTATATGGATCAGTGGCAAAGTTTCTTACGAACTAGGAGCTCTCTGTCCTCTTTAATGAAATAGCACAAAGTTGAAAACTGTATGTAGAAGTATCTTGTCTCCACAATAGAACTTTAAAGAGGAAGTAAACCCTGATGGGTTTTACTTCCTCTTTTGCTACATCGACAGCCTGCAATTGTAAAGCATAATGGGCTAGTATGCATGCATCGCCCATTATGTGACACTTACCTGCAAAAGAATCCAGCGATGTCTCCACTGCAGGAAGCGTCCATCTTCTGTCTCCTCTTGCTTCCGGGCTGCGAACTCCGGCGCTGTGATTCATCGGAGCCGTGTGACGTCACTCCCGTGCATGTGCACGAGAGCCGCAATTCACGGCACAGGCTGGGGAAGAAACACTACTCATTAACATTTGCGGCGGACTACAAGTGAAATATCTCCTGAACGGCGCACGTTTAGGAGATATTTAAACTACCTATAGGTAAGCCTTATTCTAGGCTTACCTATAGGTAGAAGTAGTCACAAGTGGTTTACAACCACTTTAACCAGTTCTGATGCTTGTGGGTACTACACACCCACCTGGCTGCTCTAAAGAACTCATCAAGGGATCTGGACTTAGCACAACACTGTCCCTGCAAAGTACACTATGTCTGTGAGTCTCTCCCCTTGTATGCCCCTGGGTGTGTTGCTGTACTCACACTGTCCTTTGATCCCCGCTGCACTGGGCAGGACTCCTGTTCATGCCTCCAACTGATCATATGTTCCCATGGAAGCCCATATGTCCAAAGGTGATGGAGATTACTCTCTTAGGTTTCCTCTCCTTCCTTTCCTTAGCTCCCAGCTTGGAGGCAGAGCCCCCAGATCCAGGGTTCCTCTCCCAGGCTACATGCCAGAAACCTCAGCACTGCATCTTCCATCCGACTCCCCTGCTGGCCAGGTCTCCACTATATTTTAGGGCTGACCCAGCCACCCTGCCAGGCCCTATGCCTGGGGATTGGCCAGATTCCCTCAAGTATGCAGATATGGACCACCTGGCCTAACTAACTAACCACTAACTTCCAGAAGCTTCTCCAAGCTTCTAGATCCAGGAGGAGGTACCTGCCCCGTGGAGTCATCCAGCTTGACCTGCAGTAATCCGACCTAATTACAGACTCACGCAGTTACCATGAGCCACCCAAATACATTTACCTATACTAGTTGCACACTAGAGGGTGCTACATATGGATGTTAGCGCAGCACCTTATTTTTAATTTTGTACTTATTGTGATTAATATCTCATGCTGTGTCTGCAGCTCATTTCTGTGAGGTTTTGTTTGTTACACAAGCGTAGTTTTCAACTCATTGTTATAAATTAAAAGGATCATACTCTAACCCATCCAGTGTTATTCCTTAGACTATTAATTGCTGTTAAAATGATTATGTCTACATTTCAGGGAGATGCTGGAGGTCCAATAATGTGTGGAGGCTTCCTGAAAGGCATAATGTCCTTTGGAGCTCTGCTGTGTGGAATTCCCAATGGGACTGATGTCTCCACTCGTCTGACTAAAGACTACATGAAGTGGATCAACAAAGAAACCAAGAAAAGACCATAGACATAGCTATTGTAGTTATATGTTGTATCAACCACTGGCCTTTCATAATTCTTGTAGACCCAGAAATAAAATGTTTCCATGAAAATTGTTTGCTTTGTTCCTATATAGCCCAAAGTATACCTCTTCTTGCTACAACAAAGAATGGGTGTTTCTTCTCATCCTGCTGCTTTCTCCCATTTTAAAATAAATAAATAATATAACAGTTATCAGTATTTGGTTTATAGGTTTCCTTTATCATTGTAAAAAAATAAGTCAAATAATCATTAAACCCAATAAAGCAAACTATGGGATTCATCAAACCTCACAAACTTGACCTTCACCTAAAGTGTATCTAAACCCCCAAATAAAAATGTAATATATTGCAGCTTAAAGGGGTTGTAAAGGATTTTTTTCCCCCCTAAATAGCTTCCTTTATCTTAGTGCAGTCCTCCTTCACTTACCTCATCCTTCGATTTTGCTTTTAAATGTCCTTATTTCTTCTGAGAAATCCTCACTGCCTGTTCTTCTGTCTGTACACACCGTAATGCAAGGCTTTCTTCTTGGTGTGGAGAAAGCCTCTTGAGGGGATGAGCAGGAGTGTCAGGACGCCCACTAACACACAGCTCCTTTCTCTATGCTGAAGAACGGGGAGAGGTGAGTGTAAACAAACCTTCCCCGTTCTTCTCTGTGGCAGTGGCAGTGATCGTCTGTTCCCTGATATAGGGAACGACAATCACTGACATCACACATCCAGCCACGCACCCCTACAGTAAGAAACACACATGAGGTCACACTTAACCCCTACAGCGCCCCCTAGTGGTTAACCCATTTACTGCCATTGTCATTTTCACAGTAAGCATTTTTATAGCACTTTTCCCAAATCCAGGGAAAGAAACCTCAATACACTGAACGTATTAGTAAAGTAACTTGCCCTGCCAGCAAGTGCTGTGGCAGTGGTAAAGTGCAAATGTGCAAAATGCCAAACAAACAAATCCTTATAAACAGATACTGAAATTATAATAAAAGTGCAAGACGTGCAAACCATGCGTGACAATCCAAATAATATGCAGTACAAAATAACTTATAAGTATCTTATTGCATGATATAAACAATGGTGAACATGCATGATAATATAACAGTCCAAATAAAGTGTTATGTGCTGAGTTTCAGTGATGAGTGACGATTTCCTCTATGGTTTCCACTCTGTGGGTGTTCTTCTAGTGATAGTGAATGGGTGGTCCCTTACCTCACTGCTGTGAGGTTACAGCATATAAATGGACCCCATCCAGATCCGGCTTGGTGCTGTCTCAGAGTATGAGAGTGTGTTGCCTGGATGTGTGGAGCAATTTGCCTGTTAATGGGGTATGGGGTCTCCAGGTGGTGTGCATATGTTAGCAGGGAGAAGGTAAAGGAATCCCAATGTGGTGTAGTATTTTAAATATAGTTTGCAGGGGATGAAGTCACATGGTCGATGATGATACGCGTAGGGACAATACAAGCACCGGAGGTGACGCGGACGAGCTCGGCGCTTGTATTTGATATGCCTTTTTTATCTTTTTTAAATGTGAGTACTATTGATTACATTTAATAAATGCAAACTATATTTAAAATACTACACCACATTGGGATTCCTTTACTAATACGTTCAGTATATTGAGGTTTCTTTCCCTGGATTGTGTAAATTTGGGACATCAAGTCCTTGCAAATCAGCACTTTGTTTGTTCTAGTTATCTTTTTAGTCAATATTACATTAATATTAAAATAAAAGGTTAGGGGTGGTGGCGCTGTCCTACCTATAGGCTACCCGTGCCAGATGGTGGGTAGGGTACCCAATTGGGTGAACCAGGTGATATTCCAAATGTGTAGGAAACAGATGTGTAAACCAACTGTGTGTGTATATAAAGTGCATACAAATAGCTCTAAGAGCCAATATCTAAATCCTAACACACAGTGAATAAAATATGCTGTACAGTAAGGGCAATATCTAAATATAAATGACACAAACTTTACTGCAGCTATGGTCTATCAGCAGTGCTGTGCAAAAAAATATATATATATACTGCGTGCAATAACAGACAATGAATGAGTGGTTAACCACACTGTGTGGTGATTAGGTGATTAAGCTATGTCAAAAAATATTGGCCGATTCTACAAGAAGACCATGCCCTTACCAAAATCTTAGGTAAAAAAACAAGCTTTATCTACAGGCGTGCTCCATCACTGCGCCACCACCTCGTGCACAATGTCATAGACCCACCACGATCTGTTAATATATGCCCTGAACTTAAAGGCTTTTTCAAATGCCAGAGATGTCTGGCCTGCAGGGTCAGTAAGAAACAACCGAGACGGAAAATGAGTTTTAAATCCAGAAATGATTTCAAAGAATATAAAATCAAAGAGCTCATTACCTGCAGTACTACTCACGTAACCTACATTATTGAGTGCCCTTGCCACTTACAATATGTGGGGAGAACCACCCGCCCTTTGAAAGTGAGAATTCGTGAGCACATTAATAGGATCAAAACAGGGTTTGACAAACATCATCTCTCACGCCATTTTAAAGAATTCCACCAACAAGACCCCAGTGGCCTGATATTCTACGGCATTGACCTAATCAAGGATAACTGGAGGGGTGGCAATAAGACAACAGCTATCTCACAGAACGAGACCAGTTGGATCTACCGGTTGGGGTCCCTGGTACCCCATGGGTTAAATAAGGACATTGATTTGAACTGTTTTCTGGCTAATCCCTAATTAGGGGCCCACTGTGGCATGACCCTTCTACCACCCTGTACTTTACCTTATTTTAGCCTTGACTTGACCATTTCTGTCCTGTGCCTTTTGCATTTCGTTTTTTGCCCTCTGTCTTTAGCCTAGACTTTTTTATACAGCTCTGGTTTGGACTGTACTGGTGGGATCATGGTTGACTGATCCTTATGTACTTGAGTGGTCCCTTGCACTTGGAGTACCATACAGCTGCAAGAAAGACTTGGTAACCTAGGGCCAAGTATATTGGTCCCCACCCTCTCACCCTCTTGGGTCACTTAGAGTTATTTACCTTAAACTCACTCCACACTAACTCCTGCAAGTATAGGATAGCATACCTACCCTTAGGGTTTATTACACACCCTATTATGAAGAATATCTTATCCTTTAGTACACAACATATATTTAGTTCACTTGTTTACCTCCAGTTGTCACACACAGGGCATCTGCCCTAAGAGTAAGATCGTACATTAAGAATGTAAAGAAACCTGCGCTAGGATGTCAGAAGTCTGAGGCTGCTGCCTTCCTAAAAAGACTATCCCCTCGGGGACAGGATAAATATGTATGAATGAGTAGGAATGGTGGCGCTGCCTAAGTGTATGCCTGTGTCTGTGTGGGCCTGGTGATGGTCCACCCAGACCAGGGTCAACTGTGGAGTAGCCCAGTATTCCCCGTTGGACTAAATGGGTACTACGCTGGTAATAGTTCCAAAGCTCCACGGGAACTAGAGAGCAACCACTCTGAGGCTGTCAGCTACACTTAAAGTGCTCTATGGATAAATCCTAACGCTAGACGCCAACAGAGGTGTAAAGAGGGTGTGTTACTAGACAATGAGACGCCTCAAGTGCCAGGGTACACCTGAGTTTGAACGGGGGGTGCTGTCTCTGTGTAGCAACAATACCAGATGTGAAGTTCCAAAGTATAAGCGAATGCTTATATGGGGAACAGTAATGTGAGACAGGTATCTTGTATAAATATATGTAGCTGAAAGGTGTGTCAGGTTGTAAATGGGTATATACCAGAGACCATCAATATTATAGACATCACATTAAATATCAGCAAGATGTGTAACAATTGCACAAATCCCAGTATCACCAAACCAGCCTGTGGTCAGGCCGGGCAAGTATGCTCAGTATTGTCCGTGACCCTAGGATGTGAAGGAAGAAACTGATGGTGTATAACAACCTATAGGTGTCACATATATAGTCCATACATGTCCATTAAATCATTAAGCATGGGAAATACACGAATCCTGGTAATGCAATTGGAGTCCGATAGCAGAGTATAGATGTGGTAAAGGGGTGCTCCTACGACACACTGCGGCGTGATCCCGGTGCTCCCCTCAGGGTTCCCCACTCACCAGATAGAGGTCCCCTCTTGGGGTGGCGTGCATGTATTGTGGGGTCCTATGTCCGTTGCTCCGCTCCTATCCTTCCTCCAAAGAGAGATGTCAGGCTCCCGATATTCCCAGGACTCTGCTTCCTTGTTTCCTCAAGAGAAAAATCCAAGAGCTCCAATGGTGTGATAAAGTATGAGACCACGTGGTGTAACTAAAATAGTGGTATTTATTGGTTGATAAAAATAAAATAAATATATATATTTATAACCTGCTGTGGGGCTGGCTGCTGCAGCAATGTAATAATACCAATAACCACGCTACTCCAATGATGGAGTGTACAGGTGAGGGTAAAAAATCATATTTAAAAAATCCATAGTAAAATGACAGATGTAAAAAACAAAAGTAAAAAACAAAACCAAAAAAACAGTAGTAAAAAGATCCGTGGTCTACAGCGGGCAGCGATACAGGCTTCAAGTGGGCAGCGTGTATCAGCACTGGCTTGTCTATGAGCCCAACGTGTGCTGCCTAGGTGCCGTAACCCGGAAGTGCCGTAACCCGGAAGTGACGTAACGCGTGACGTAGCGTAGCCTGACGTACGTTTCGAAATCTGATTCGTCTTCTGAGGCTCAGAAGACGAATCAGATTTCGAAACGTACGTCAGGCTACGCTACGTCACGCGTTACGTCACTTCCGGGTTACGGCACTTCCGGGTTACGGCAGGTGGTTTGGTTGGAGCGCACGCCAAACACCTAGGCAGCACACGTTGGGCTCATAGACAAGCCAGTGCTGATACACGCTGCCCACTTGAAGCCTGTATCGCTGCCCGCTGTAGACCACGGATCTTTTTACTACTGTTTTTTTGGTTTTGTTTTTTACTTTTGTTTTTTACATCTGTCATTTTACTATGGATTTTTTAAATATGATTTTTTACCCTCACCTGTACACTCCATCATTGGAATAGCGTGGTTATTGGTATTATTACATTGCTGCAGCAGCCAGCCCCACAGCAGGTTATAAATATATATATTTATTTTATTTTTATCAACCAATAAATACCACTATTTTAGTTACACCACGTGGTCTCATACTTTATCACACCATTGGAGCTCTTGGATTTTTCTCTTGAGGAAACAAGGAAGCAGAGTCCTGGGAATATCGGGAGCCTGACATCTCTCTTTGGAGGAAGGATAGGAGCGGAGCAACGGACATAGGACCCCACAATACATGCACGCCACCCCAAGAGGGGACCTCTATCTGGTGAGTGGGGAACCCTGAGGGGAGCACCGGGATCACGCCGCAGTGTGTCGTAGGAGCACCCCTTTACCACATCTATACTCTGCTATCGGACTCCAATTGCATTACCAGGATTCGTGTATTTCCCATGCTTAATGATTTAATGGACATGTATGGACTATATATGTGACACCTATAGGTTGTTATACACCATCAGTTTCTTCCTTCACATCCTAGGGTCACGGACAATACTGAGCATACTTGCCCGGCCTGACCACAGGCTGGTTTGGTGATACTGGGATTTGTGCAATTGTTACACATCTTGCTGATATTTAATGTGATGTCTATAATATTGATGGTCTCTGGTATATACCCATTTACAACCTGACACACCTTTCAGCTACATATATTTATACAAGATACCTGTCTCACATTACTGTTCCCCATATAAGCATTCGCTTATACTTTGGAACTTCACATCTGGTATTGTTGCTACACAGAGACAGCACCCCCCGTTCAAACTCAGGTGTACCCTGGCACTTGAGGCGTCTCATTGTCTAGTAACACACCCTCTTTACACCTCTGTTGGCGTCTAGCGTTAGGATTTATCCATAGAGCACTTTAAGTGTAGCTGACAGCCTCAGAGTGGTTGCTCTCTAGTTCCCGTGGAGCTTTGGAACTATTACCAGCGTAGTACCCATTTAGTCCAACGGGGAATACTGGGCTACTCCACAGTTGACCCTGGTCTGGGTGGACCATCACCAGGCCCACACAGACACAGGCATACACTTAGGCAGCGCCACCATTCCTACTCATTCATACATATAAGATCGTACATTAGTTTTCATCACCTTCTATTATTATTAGGGTTGTCCCGATACCGATACTAGTATCGGTATCGGGACCGATTCCGAGTTTTTTCGGCGGTACTCAGACGCCGATACCCCGCCCCGATACACAAATAGAATACTTGCCCCCCCCGCCGCAAGCCGCCGACCGCCGCAACCGAAGCCGCAATCCACCGCCGCGATCCGCCGCCGTTACGCCGCATCCCCGCTACCGCCGACTGTGTAATACGGGCGGGAACATTACAGCTTTGAATCACTGTAATGATTTGCGCATAGACACTCCCCCTTGCTCGGGTGAACTGTCCAATCCCGAGCAAGGGGGAGTGTCTATACGCAGCGCGGGGCCAATCATTACAGCGATTCAAAGCTGTAACGTTCCCGGCGTATTACACAGTCGGCGGCAGCGGGGATGCAGGTAAGTGGAACATGGCTGGATGGGGGGAGACGATGGCTGCATGGGGGGAGACGATGGCTGGATGGGGGCAGACGATGGCTGCATGGGGGGAGACGATGGCTGCATGGGGGGAGACGATGGCTGCATGGGGGAGACGATGGCTGGATGGGGGGAGACGATGGCTGCATGGGGGGAGACGATGGCTGCATGGGGGGAGACGATGGCTGGATGGGGGGAGACAATGGCTGCATGGGGGGATACATGGCTGGATGGGGGGAGACGATGGCTGCATGGGGGGAGACATGGCTGGATGGGGGGAGACGATGGCTGCATGGGGGGATACATGGCTGGATGGGGGGAGACGATGGCTGCATGGGGGGAGACGATGGCTGCATGGGGGGAGACGATGGCTGCATGGGGGGAGACGATGGCTGCATGGGGGGAGACGATGGCTGCATGGGGGGAGACGATGGCTGGATGGGGGGATACATCCATGGGGGGAGACGATGGCTGCATGGGGGGAGACGATGGCTGCATGGGGGGAGACGATGGCTGCATGGGGGGAGACGATGGCTGCATGGGGGGAGACGATGGCTGGATGGGGGGAGACAATGGCTGGATGGGGGGAGACGATGGCTGGATAGGGGGAGACGATGGCTGGATGGGGGGAGACGATGGCTGGATGGGGGGATACATGGCTGCATGGGGGGAGACATGGCTGGATGGGGGGATACATGGCTGGATGGGGGGGAGACATGGCTGCATGGGGGGGATACATGGCTGCATGGGGGGATACATGGCTGCATGGGGGATACATGACTGCTTGGGGGGATACATGACTGCATGGGGGGATACATGGCTGCATGGGGGGAGACATGGCTGCATGGGGGGAGACATGGCTGCATGGGGGGAGACATGGCTGGATGGGGGGAGACATGGATGGATGGGGGAGGCATGGCTGGATGGGGGGGAGACATGGCTGGATGGGGGGATACATGGCTAGATGGGGGGGAGACATGGCTGGATGGGGGGGAGACATGGCTGGATGGGGGGGGGAGACATGGCTGGATGGGGGGGGGGAGACATGGCTGGATGGGGGGGAGACATGGCTGGATGGGGGGAGACATGGCTGGATGGGGGGGAGACATGGCTGGATGGGGGGGAGACATGGCTGGATGGGGGGGAGACATGGCTGGATGGGGGGGATACATGGCTGCATCTGTGGGGGGACATGGCTGCATCTGTGGGGGGACATGGCTGCAATTGGGGACACATTTAAAAAAAGTATCCGTATTCGGTATCGGCGACTACTTGAAAAAAGTAGTCGGTACTTGTACTCAGTCCTAAAAAAGTGGTATCGGGACAACCCTAATTATTATTATTATATTAATGGCATTGAAGTATTATTTCTTTTAAATATGATGCCATACTGGTCTGATTACCTAATTATCAGTACGGTTTTACTTCTATGGAAACATGGGCTGGGTTAATCTGTCCCTTTGTGCACACATAGACTTAAACTCGGTCCACCGTGTGCTCCAGTTTGAATGTCTGGCCCATGGTAGCACAGCTGGAATTACCAACATCGGCATTGTCATTCTTACTGTTTTTTACCCTTCCACACCTTCACTTTTTTATGATATGACATGTAGGTATCTGCCTGATACTCACGCACTGTCAAATTTGCATTACACGCACGCATGCTATATCCATGGCATGGATGTGAGGTTAGGAGAGACATATATACATATATGCTAGCAATACTAGTATTGCATGATTACAATCAGATGGTTTGTTTTTACATTATATTTATTTATTTATTTTCATATTCTTATAATTTTATTCTTATTGTAGTCTCTCTGGTACATGGTTTAGATTTATTATGTCCAGGCGGAAACATGTAAATAAGGAACGTCCAAAGGCATATCTCATTTGTGCTTGATTAGATGGGAATCCCCCAAAATGAATTGATTGGCTATTACAGCTTAGTGGGAGGGCTATTTTCATGATGAAGCCTGCTATATAAGTTACCAGTTTTCGTATGCGTGTACCCGCTTCAGAAGACGTATTATCACGTAAAGCGGATACACGCACACCCGTACGCACTTCCGGTTACCAGCTGTCTGTCAGTGGAACGCACGCCGTTCCCAGGCTGTTGCCGACACTTCCGGATAATCTTAGTGCGGCGAGCGGAGGCTTGCTACCGGTTTAGTAGCTGCCTCCTTGTGTTTTTTGTTTTGTTTTCTACAGTGTTCAGTCTATTGGAGCCTCCGGTTCCTTTTGTTTTTTAGTCCTTTATATATTTATTTATTTTTATTTTTATTTACATATTGTGCACGCCTGTTTTAAAACGTACTACACCATGCGAGTGTGTCTGTTTTTCTGGAGGACTCTGGATTATTAAAGGACCTGTGACGTCTGGATTTGGGAAGCCACGCAGTGAGGTCAAGGAAAATCCAAGCCAAGCCGGGGAGCAGCTGGAGATTACAACTACATGCACTTTACCCCTGTAGGGGTTCGTGCCTCTGGTGAGTGGGGACCCAGGAGGGGGAGCACCGGGACCACTGCGTGAATTCTCACAACTGCATAAATCTGACCACCCACCTATTCTAGGTGCACCTTTGAACGCATTGAACAATTAATTTATTTATTTATTTATTTTTTTGGGACTGTATACTTATATTTTTTATCTGTGCAGTGCAGCTTCATTGATTGATTTTCTCGGACTGTTTTTTCATGGTTTGGACCACATACCATTCACTGCTTTGGGACTTTCTCACCCACCATTTTTTTATTTCATTTTTTGATTAGATTTTTTCTCATAGCTTAATCACCTAATCACCACACAGTGTGGTTAACCACTCATTCATTGTCTGTTATTGCACGCAGTATATATATATATATTTTTTGCACAGCACTGCTGATAGACCATAGCTGCAGTAAAGTTTGTGTCATTTATATTTAGATATTGCCCTTACTGTACAGCATATTTTATTCACTGTGTGTTAGGATTTAGATATTGGCTCTAGAGCTATTTGTATGCACTTTATATACACACACAGTTGGTTTACACATCTGTTTCCTACACATTTGGAATATCACCTGGTTCACCCAATTGGGTACCCTACCCACCATCTGGCACGGGTAGCCTATAGGTAGGACAGCGCCACCACCCCTAACCTTTTATTTTAATTTTATTTGCATCCCCTTCGGGGATTACTCAGGGGGGCTGCAGTCCGGCATTCACTTTTAATCAATTATTTTAATTAATTGTTATTATTATTTTTTATTGCAATACCATAAGCCTCCATCTGATCCTAAGCGCGGTTTCTCCTTTTCTTTAATATTACATTAATATTTGGAACATTTATTATTGTTTTTATACTAGGGACTTGCATATTTTGATTTTGAATCAATTTCAATAGCTCAGCACTACCTTCTATACACACTGTCTGCCATAATGTCGCAGTCATGAAAAAAATCGCTGATCGCCGACATTAGTAGTAAAAAAAATAATTATTAATAAAAATGTCATAAAACTATCCCCTATTTTGTAAACGCTATAAATTTTGCGCAAACCAATCGATAAACTCTTATTGCAATTTTTTTTTACCAAAAATAAGTAGAAGAATACGTATTTTTTTTTATATCTTTTTTGGGAATATTTATTATAGCAAAAAGTAAAAAATATTGAATTTTTTTCAAAATTGTTGCTCTATTTTTGTTTATAGTGCAAAAAATAAAAAACGCAAATACCATCAAAAGAAAGCTCTATTTGTGGGAAAAAAAGGACGTCAATTTTGTTTGGGAGCCACATCGCACGACCGTGCAATTGTCAGTTAAAGTGACGCAGTGCCGAAACGCAAAAAAGGGCAAGGTCCTTAACCTGCATAATGGTCCAGGTCTTAACCAGTTAATACAAAAATCACTGTAGCCAGGTGCTGGGCTAAGAAAGTAGAGTGAGCGAAACATTGGCTGCAGCTGCTCTGCGGTGCTGAAATGTTAAACTGCCATATCAACAAGATGAGCAGGAAGGGTTCAATAGACTAAGTTATGCAGCACTGCACTGCGGGAACCATAGTCCAGAGGAGAAAGACTCTATTGTAATCAAAAGCTTGAGCAGGAAGTGCTGAGTTAGGGTGTCCCGACAGCCAGAATCACCTAGGTGCAGAGCAGAGAGTGGACTTATCGCTGTTTGTGACTGGATTGTTAGCTGCTGGCTGCTCTGGGGATTTACTATCTGCTGCTAGAGAGACTGAGCCCTTTAGGAACTGACCATACAGCAATCTAGTAGCCATATTGCTGTTTGCAAGTTTGACTAGGACTGTTCTCATGTGTACCATCGGTAGCCGGCTGAAGAATTAGGATTAAAGACTGTCCCTTTACAGCTTCTACACAGAGACCTTCACGTATTGCTTATGCTAAGAGGTCCCTCTCAGGGGACATTGCAACATATCCTAGCCATTCTCCTAGAGTGCACTCTAGACTAGTTATAGTATTATTATTCGCATTGCAGTTGAAGCTGAACTTTACCCAAAAAGTAAAGTTCCGTTTTGCCGCCTCCTCCCTTCTCCTCTAACACTTTTGGACACATTTTTTTTCCTGAGCGGGTACCTAGTTTTGACAAATACCCACTTCAGCTCGAATCACCTAGGATCCCCACCCCTTTCCCTTTGGACCGTGCACAAAGGGCAGAGCAGCTTATGCATGCGCAATAGGAACATGGCTCGAGTCCTGCAGGAACGCGTGGGAACGGTGTCCCTGCACTTTTTTCACAGCAGGAACGCCGTTCCCTTTTCAGGACTCGAGCAGAGGATAGGAGGGAATGCATTGGTTATTAAGTGGGGGGCGGGGGGGGGGGGGGTTGTCAGGCCGGCGCTCCCCCTCCCCCTTCAGCGGAGACTGCAGGCAGGTTTAGGCAGCGGGCGGGTTTAGGCAGCGGAGCAGCAGGCGTCCCCCCCCCCACTGAAGAGTTAGCGAGGCTGAGCAGGCAGGTTCAGAGACAGCGGGCGGGATTAGGCGTCGGCACGCAATTCCAGAAGACTCACGGAGAGAGGAACCTGAGGTAGTGGCTTTGCAGGGGGGGGGGCCGCACTGGAGTGACACCCGTGACCCGTCAGATCCTGCCCTGCTCTCCGTGGTCGCGGCTCTGATCAGTTTTGGCACGAGCAGAGTGAAGCAGCCCGCCTCCCCCTCCTCCAGTATGTCTACACAGGGGACCCGACCAGTCCCCTGTGTATGTCTGTGCATGTCAGGATCATCTGAGGTACAGGTACATGAATGGGTGGGGGGAATCTGTACTGAAGGGGGGGGTCTGTACTGAAGGGGGGAATCTGTACTGTGGGGGGGTCTGTACTGAAGGGGCAGGAATCTGTACTGAATGGGGGGTCTGTACTGAAGGGGGATCTGTACTGAAGGGAGGGTGATCTGTACTGAATGGGGGGGGGTCTGTACTGAAGGGGGAGGAATCTGTACTGAATGGGGGATCTCTACTTAACGGGGGGATCTGTACTGAAGGGGTGGAATCTGTACTGAAGGGGGGGATATGTACTGAATGGGGGGATCTGTACTGAAGGGGGGGGGATATGTACTGAATGGGGGGGGGATCTGTACTGTGTGAGGGGGGATCTGTACTGAAGGGGGGAGTAAGTAAGTAAGTTTGCAGAGGCTAAAAACCTAACCTACCTAAGGCAGTGTTTTACCACAGTCGCTTAGCTGTGTTAACTGTCTGACGTTTTTAATGGTATTCAGCAATGAGGGGGTTAATGTACTTCCACTGATGCATTGGTGACCAGTGGCAGTTTTATAACCCCTTTGTGCTGCATTAGTGACACAAGTGGCAGTGTTTATTACCCCTATTTGGTGCAGCATGAGAGGGTTCATAAACACTGACACTGGTGTCACTAATGCAGCACAAAGGGGTTAATTACCTGCCACTGGTCACTAATGCATCAGTGGCCAGTGGTGTATTTGATACTACCCACCCCATACACTCCGCACCCCTCTCATCTACATACCACCCACCCCCCATCATTTTTTTATTTTTTTTGGTGGGGGAGTGGATCTTGGGTGGAATTTCCCACAATTTTTCCCCCAGGACTTGACCCCTGAATAGGAAGCTGGCTGTGAAGCCACTAAGATTCACAACCGGCTTTCCTTAGTAAACATGCCAGTGCCGGGGACCTGAAGACTGGTGAAGACAGCGCTGGATCCCTGGTCAGGTAAGTGTATATTAAAGGTGAGCAGCTACATGGAAATGCATGCATGCATTTTTAGTGCAGAAAATGCACACAGAACTGCAATAGGTGTGAACTGACACTCAGAGCCAGTTCACACCACAAAAACGGATGTGTTTTTGCATGCGTGTTTGTAACACCTTTTTGATTCTGGTGTGTTTTTACTATACTAGGGTCCAGTGTGTCTTTGATGCGTTTTTGATGCGTTCCAGTGCATTCCTGTGCATTTTTGATGTGTTTTACTGCGTTCCAGTACAGTCCAGTGTGGGAAAAATGCAGCATGTTCTACTTTTTTTCTGGAACTGAAAAGCCCTGGAACTGACTGCACTGGTGTGAGCTATGCCATTGGACACCATATAACCTACTTTCCATGTGTTTTTGATGCAGAACAAAAACTCACTGGGCTGCATGTGGTGTGAACTGGTCCTTAACTGCTTGTGGACCCCGCACGACGATAGAATGGCATTGCTGGGCACAAGGGCGTACATGTACATCCCCTTGAAGAACCCAGCCGTGGCTCGCGAGCGCGCCAGCAGCGGCGCGCTTGTGACCCGGCCCGAAGCTCCATGACCGCGCCCGCGGGACCCGATCGCCACCGGTGTCCCGCAATCGGGTCACAGAGCTAAAGAATGGGGAGAGGTAAGTGTAAACAAACCTTTCCTCGTTCTCCGTGGCTTGTCACTGATCGTCTGTTCCCTGTCATAGGGAACGACGATCAGCCACGCCCCCCTACAGTAAGAATCACACACTAGGACACACTTAACCCCTACAGCGCCCCCTACAGGTTAACCCCTTCACTGCCATTGTCATTTTCACAGTAACCAGTGCATTTTTATAGCACTGATCGCTGTAAAAATTACAATGGTCCCAAAAATGTGTCAAAAGTGCCTGATGTGTCCGCCATATTGTCGCAGTCACGATAAAAATTGCAGATCGCCGCCATTAGTAGTAAAAAGAATTGTTAATAAAAATGCCGTAAAACTATCCCCTATTTTATAGCTTTTGCGCAAACCAATCAATAAACCCTAATTGCGTTTTTTTTTTTTTTTTACCAAAAATATGTAGAAGAATACGTATAAGACCTAAACTGAGGAAAACAATGTTTTTTTATGTATTTTTGGGGGATATTTATCATAGCAAAAAGTAAAAAATATAAATTTTTTTTCAAAATTGTCGCTCTATTTTGGTTTATAGCGCAAAAAATAAAAACTGCAGAGGTGATCAAATACCACTAAAAGAAAGCTCTATTTGTGGGAAAAAAAAGGACACCAGTTTTGTTTGGAAGCCATGTCGCACGACCGCGCAATTGTCAGTTAAAGCGAAGCAGTGCCGAATCGCAAAAAGGGGCCTGGTCCTTTAGCTGCATAATGGTTAAGTGGTTAAAGCAAATAAAAAAAAAAATCAGGAAAAGTTATTGCTAGATTGTGAGGATTGCGGGTGGATTGCACTGTACATTGTGGTTGATCTTTGTTTGATTATTGTACTCCTTTTCTCTTGGGAGCTTTGTGTATTGTCACCCTCGTGTATTGTACTGTTATGTCTGCATTCATGTGCTGGTTTTTTGATACTGGGCCATATTCTAGTAAGGATACAATGGAGTATCTCAGGATACTCCATCGTATCTCTCTTTTTTGGCCCGTGTATCTATGCGACTGATTATTAGAATCATTTTCGCATAGATACACTCAAGATCCGCCATGTGTAAGCAGGGCTGGACTGGGACAGAAATTTGGCCCTGGACTTCATCGAGACTGGGCCACTTTGACAGGTCTCTCTCATGGTGGCTGGACAACTCCCGCACCCCCTGGCCACCCAAGCCCCCTCTCCCCCTTCACTAACCACTATCCGTTCTACTTTATTAGAGTAGAACGGCTGGTACTGGTACTCTTATAGGCAGTACCAGTGGGGAAGCTAGACATTATTTCACCCGGGGCAAAGAATCAGTTTGGTGCCCCCCCTTATGGGACAAGATTAGGCAGAAGTGAGAAACTCCCAGGCCATAGCTGTTGAGTCAGCTGTCTGTCCCCTCCCCCCATGCTCCTCTGTCGTCCCCCATGCTCCTCTGTCTTCCCCCATGCTCCTCTGGTTCTCCCCCTGCATCTTTGTTCCCCCCAGATGAGCGCTGCAGGAAGGGAGAGACAGAGGAGCAGAGGGGGAGGCAGGCCGCTGTCACTGAAGCCGGCCCACTGAGCCATCAGCCCACCGGGGAAACTCCCTGTAGTCCCAATGGCCAGTCCATCCCTGTGTGTAAGTCACTTACACTGTCGGATCTTAAATGTAATTACTCCGCCCGCCGCTAGATGGCGTTTACGCTCAGGTCTCATTTGTTTATGCAAATGAGCCTGATACGCCGATTCCCGAACGAATTTGCGTCGCGTAACCGTCGCTAACGTCGTTTGCGTAAGCGTAAACTTACCCCTGCTATATGAGGGGTAAGTTTACGCAAGTCCCACGTAGGCCATGTTAAGTATGGCGTCGGGTCCGCGTCGTGTTTTTCCGTCGGCTACGTCGTTTCCCTAAGTCGTTCTTGAATACGACTTTACGTCAATGACGCACACGTCGGCATCATTGACGTTTTACGCTGAGAACTGGAGCATGCGCACTGGGCTATTTTAAGCCCGGCGCATGCGCAGTTCGTTAGAATCGGGGGCGCGCTTAATATAAATAGAAGCCGCCCCCTTGGAGATACAGCTCAAAGGACTGCTTAAGACACAATGCGACTTTGGGCTGAAATTCTATTTCTCATCTTTCTACAAAAAGGTTAGTAAATTTCACTTTTAGCTCCATGTTTTGCGAAAAATCCGAGAAACCTGCACAGATGTTCCTGAGATTGCAGCGGAAATCGGGACTGACAAGTGGGAGTGAAATCGCGTAAATTCAGTTAAACTTACACCACTTCATTCCCAGAGCTCAGTGTATATCTGGGCTTAAAAAAAATAAACTTCTTAGTCCTGTGTAGTAAGTATAGGGTTAAAGTTTTTCATGTCACAAGGTGCCTAACCATAAACTGAAACAGCATGGCAATTTAAACCACAGTGGAAAAAACAAGTCAAGTCTTAGAACACCTATAAACCACATTCATAACTGCTCTGTATGCCAGTCAGGTGATACATAGAATAAAGCTCTTTACTTACAGCTCAAAGGACTGCTTAAGACACAATGCGACTTTGGGCTGAAATTCTATTTCTCATCTTTCTACAAAAAGGTTAGTAAATTTCACTTTTAGCTCCATGTTTTGCGAAAAATCCGAGAAATCTGGACTTTAACACTCCCCATAGTTATTAAATGACAGTCTCCCATATAGTGCATTTTTAGCCACATTTAGTTACAATCAAATAGGAAAAATGTATCCCTTAACAGCTTTAAGCAGCTATTTAACTGGTTAAGACCCGGACCATTATGCAGGTTAACTTTTGCACAAACCAATCAATAAGCGCTTATTGCGTTCTTTTTTTTTTTTAGAAGAATACGTATCGGCCTAAACTGAAGAACATTTTTTTTTATATATATTTTTTGGGGATATTTATTATAGCATAAAGTAAAAAAATATAGATTTTTTTTCTAAATTGTCTCTCTATTAGGACCTGGCCCCTTTTTGCGATTCGGCACTGCGTCGCTTTAACTGACAATTGCGCGGCCGTGCGACGTGGCTTCAAGGTATTTGATCACCTCTGCGGTTTTTATTTTTTGTGCTATAAACAAAAATAGAGCGACAATTTAGAATTTTTTTTTTTTTTACTAAAAAGTTCATCAGTCCATAAAGAAATAACAGTTCAAGAGGGGGTGGTAGGTGGCAGTTGTCCTCAGAGAAAAGCCAACTCTGTAAGCAGGATGAGAAGAGGGAAAGGGAAGGGGCACCAATTATAATATGTTTGGTACAATTTATTAATTTAGTAATTTAGTAAGTAATGCACTTACAAGAAACATCTATGTGTGTTAATGCGAACCGGTATCCACGGTTAACATCCATGAGTAGGCAGATGTTGGAGAGAGCAGCAATCCGTCGTATGGCCACCATGAAGTCACCCGGGACCAGCGTGGAACACAAGGAAATTACATCA
This sequence comes from Rana temporaria, assembly GCF_905171775.1. NCBI lineage: Eukaryota > Metazoa > Chordata > Amphibia > Anura > Ranidae > Rana > Rana temporaria. The sequence continues at coordinate 76,407,979 of NC_053489.1, forward strand.
CCGGAAGCGGAGAGGCATCGAGGGAGGAAAGGCTGGAGAAACGAGGCTCCGAGCCCTCCGAGCATCGGCTCCTTCTACAGGCCTACCTGTATGAGGCTTTTTTCCATAGAAGCTGTTGGGCACTTCCAGGTTTAACCACTTGCTCCCTGCCGATTGGAAAGCTCTGGCCCTGGGAGCCAAGGATCTTAAATAGGCTCTGCCTGACCCAAGATGGCTGCTAGAGTCACATGGGCTGGCAGCATCCAATAAGATCGCTTCCCCAGTGACCCAAAAAAACATGGAGGAACCCTGTTCCTCATGACTTCCTCTCAAACAATATCACCTGCAGTGGAGAAAGTGGACTGTACCTGCCTACAGGCACACCAAGAAGAGGAGGATCCAGGAGCGACGGCTGCGGACCCAAGAAGAGGAGGATGGGGATCACTCTGTGCAATTTCATTGCAGAGTAGGTAAGTATATCATGTTTGTTATTTTAAAAAATATTGACTTTATCACTTTAAAGTGGAACCTCACTCTCTCTAACAATATTGACTATTTTTCATCCTTATACTGCTAGCATTAGCAAATAGATAGGAAAGTATATCATATTTACTTGTTTTAAACTTTTTTTTCTATTTCTTCAGTTACTTTCTGGTTTCTATACCTAGTTAAATGATGTTATACATCCAGGCCCGGACTGGGACAAATAATAGGCCCGGGCATTTTAGATTGAGCAGCCCATACCAGGCACGGACTGACAACTCATGGGGCCCCGGCACAATAGGAGATCGCGGGGCCCCCTGTGTCCCCGCCCACACTCAAGCCACAGCTACACAAACTCCACCTACATATTGCAGCTAAGCTGCATAGAGCAGACATTTAAATATTAACTGCAGTATAGCCTGCTGAAAGTTCCTGGCGATAGGCACTTCCAGGTTTAACCACTTGACCTCTGGAAGACTTACCCCCATTCATGACCAGACGATTTTTGCGATATGGCACTGTATTATTTTAAAGGGGTTGTAAATGTTTGTTTTTTATTTTCTAAATAGGTTCTTTCAGCTAGTGCATTGTTGGTTCACTTACCTTTTCCTTCAATTTCCTTCCAAATTTTTTTTTCTTTGTCTGAATTTCTCACTTCCTGTTTCTCCTCAGTAAGCTTGCCCCCATCATCCATGGGGGTTAGACAGCCAGAACAGCTTACTGAGGAGAAACAGGAAGTGAGAAATTCAGACAAAGAAAACAAAGAAAAAAAACATTTAGAAGGGAAATCGAAGGAAAAGGTAAGTGAACCAACAATGCACCAGCTTAAAGTAACCTATTTAGAAAATAAAAACAAACCTTTACAGCCCCTTTAACTGACAATTGTGTGGTAATGCAATGCTGTACCCCACAAATAGAGCTTTCTTTTGGTGGTATTTGATCACCTCTGTGGTTTTTATTTTTTTGGGCTATAAACAAAGACCGACAATTTTGAAAAAAAAATTATAAAATTGTCAACTTTCTGCTATAAAACATATGTAAAAAATCAAAACTGTGTACTCTGCTACATGTTTTTGGTAAAAAAAAATCCCAATAAGTGTATATTGATCGATTTGCATTCAAGTTATAGTGTTAACAAACTATGGGATATATACTGGAATTTTTAATTATTTTTACTACTAATGACGGCGATCAGCGACTGTGATTTTGCCTCTAACTGACACTTTTAACACTTTGTGGGAACCAGTGACACTAATACAGTGATCAGTGCTAAAAATATTCACTGTCACTGTACTAATGACACTGGCTGGGAAGTGGATAAACATCAGGGGCATTCAAAGGGTTAAATGTGTGCCTAGCCAGTGTTTGTGTGTACTGTGATTGGTGCTTTTACTAAGGAAATTCATGGATTTTATTCCCTGCTTTGCAGATAAAGAAAATCTATTACTTCCCTTCTGACAGGACAGAGCTCTGCCTTGTTTACACAGGCAGGGCTCTGTCCTGTGTAAATTCATGATGATTGACGGGTGCACCTGCACCCGTTGATTGACATCTACCGTGTTTAGTCACAGCATGACCAGGTCACCGGAGGTGTGCACTTCCTAATCGGAAGTGTCAGATCACATACTAGGTAAACTAGTACTAGGTACATGATCTGGAGCAGCGTAACCGCCTTGCTGCCATATATCTTTGTCTAGGAGGGAGTGAGTGATGGGGATATGGGAAAGTAGGAGAGAGATGGAGGGAGAGGAGAGAGGGAGGTGGAAAGAGGGGGGTAAGAGAGAGATAGGGACGGAGAAGGAGAGGGGGTGAGAGAGAGGGAGTGCGAGAGAAGGGGATTTATGTAGTGGGAGGGAAAGCGGGGGGTAGTAAGAGAGGGGGGAGGTAGGAGAAGAGGGGGAGAGGGGTGTAAGAAGAGGGGGAGAGAGAAGGGGAGGGGAGAGGGGTGTAGGAAGAGAGGGTAGTGGGAGGGGGAGGGAGAAGGAGAGGAATGTAAGAAAAGGGTGTTTAGGGAGAGAGGGGGGAGAGGTTGTAGGAAGAGGGGGGTAATGGGAGGGAGAAGGAGAGGAATGTAAGAAGAGGGGGGTTAGGGAGAGAGGGGGGAGAGGGTGTAGGAAGAGGACAGTAGTGTGAGAGGGGGAGGGAGAAGAAGAGAGGTGTAGGAGGAGATGGGGTAGTGAGCGAGAGGGGAGAGGGGTTTAGGAAGAGGGGGTAGTGAGAGAAAGGGGAGAGGGGGAGGGGGTGTAAGAAGTGGGGGGTAGTGAGAGAGGGGGAGAGGAGGAGGGGTGTAGGAAGAGGGGGTAGTGAGAGAAGGGGGAGAGGAGGAGGGGTGTAGGAAGTGGGGGGAAGTGAGAGATAGGGGTGTAGGAAGAGGGGGTAGTAAGAGAAGGGGGAGGGGGTGTAGGAAGTGGGGGGTAGTGAGAGAGGGGGGAGGGGGTGTAGAAAGTGGGGGGGGGGTAGAGGGAGAGGGAGGAGGGAGAGGGGGAGGAGGGTGTAGGAAGTGGGGGTAGTGAGAGAGGGGGGAGAGGAGGAGGGGTGTAGGAAGAGGGGGGTTGTGAGAGAGGAGGGGAAGGGGGGTGTGTAGGTAGTGGGGGGGGTAGTGAGAGAGGGGGAGGGTTGTGTAGGAAGTGAGGGGTAGTGGGGGAGGTGGTGTAGGAAGTGGGGGGGGGGTAATGAGAGAGAGGATGTAGGGAGAGGGGGTTGAGAGAAAGAGGGTGGGTTGATCAGTATGTCTACTATGTCCCACACCCACATACACAGGTTTCCTCAGAGAGTGGTCTCACTCCTGTCCATGTAGAAGGCAGGCTGTCACACTCCGGTTCTTAGCTGCTTTCTAGTCCCTTCTTTCACCATCACAGCCAATAACACTTACCCAGTCCAGGAAGTGTCCTCTTCCCCGGGCACTCTCTGCCCCTCTCTCTCCTCTCAGGACCAGGAGCCTGTAAACACCATCCATCCCACAGCTGAATCCACCTTGCCAACTCCACCCAGGAGCATCTCATAGGTCCCTCTACCTCCGGTGCTGAATAACGCTTGCTTGTCATTGCCTCGCCCCCCAGGAGTTGGAAGATGACAGAAGGGAGAGGAGTGTAGGCATGGGATCGACATTAGAACAAATGCCCGATATGCCCTATGGCCAGTCCGGGCCTGCATACATCCCAGGAGTCTTCAGGAGGGGAGGGAGGATTCTCAGCTGAGCCTATAAGGAAGATGGGTTCCAGGAAGTAAATGCTACATGAATCATCTGCCCTTACTTAAGATGGCCACTACCAGAAATGCCAGGAGGTGTTTTTCAAAATGATTTCCCAGCACAATAAAGCATGGAAAAAATAAATGGATGGCTGAGTTTGCTTTGAATATTAAAAATGTATTATTTAGCATTTTTGCTTTGTGGTGCTCAGATGCGATGCAGTTCCATTTTAAATATAGCCTTTCGTGGGAAATGATACAAACTTTGCTTCCGAAGCAGCAAAGTGACCGATTCTTTTTGAATATTAAGTGTGTGCTGATGCTTTCAATACAACTTACAGATGTAACATTTATACATGTTAAAGTTAGTTGTCTTTTATAATAAATGCATTTTTGTCTATACAGGTTCCTGCCTGGAAATAGTAGGAGGTCGCAAAGTTGCTCGCTATGCAAGGCCATATATGGCATTAATAAGTTCACCTGAAGAAATATGTGGAGGAGTCCTAATACATCCCAAATGGGTTTTAACAGCTGCTCATTGTAAAGTGTAAGTGTTAAGCGGTTTAGCAAAACCCATGATCAGACCCATGGTGGGTGCAGATCATGACCCGTATCTAGCCCAATCCTTCAAGCGACTGTAGAAAGAAAAAATACATACTCCAAACTTCAGTTTTTTTTTACGAAAAAAGGGAAAATAGAATCATTATGGGGCTTATTTTTGTCCCTGTCCCCCCATAAATATGAAAGCTAGAGATGCCACTGCACGCTGTTACAGACATTTGACGTGAAATGCCTCTGAACATCCGTCTTGAATGCATTTTCTTGCTTACCAAAACATGTTTCTAAACTCAACTGCCTAGAAACTACTATAAACGACCCTGTGTACATGTACATGATAAAATAACAGGAGAGTTCTGGCATAGCTCCTGACTGTCCCTGATTTTGAAGGACTGTCCCTGATTTGGAACAATATCCCTCTGTCCCTCATTCCTCCTTATTTGTCCCTCATTTTGGCCTGATCTATATAGTTGTATAAAAAAAGGCACTTTTTATCTATCAAAAGGTGTTTTCCAGCGCTAAACCTTTTATCTGATTTCTAAATCGCTGCATTTGTAAATTCCAAAAGCCAATATAAAAGAATAGTATTGGTACAAAAAAGCACTTGAGTTTTCCCTCGCGGGGCATGCTGGGGGAGAGTATATCTGTGACAGACGCCATTTTTGTCTGTTCTTCGCGGGTTCCAGGTTCCAGGTGCAGCACCCACCTTAAGGGTGTGCGCATCCAATGGACCTCGGCGATATGGCCTACCAGGCCGGGGTCGCATGCTACGCGGAGCTCCATGTTGCTGAAAGGGGCCCCAGTGACTTACTGGGTCCCCAGCTCTATTGAGGAGATCCCAGGCTGTATGCCGTTCGATGGGGGGTCGGCTTGAGAAGAACCCGGAGGCAGGTTGTCCAATAGGGCTTGAACGAACCATCGGGGATCTGGTGACCGGGACATTGACAGGTACACTTCAACTGTCATCGGGTGACCCTGACTAAATTTACTGGGAGGATTTGCTCAATCCGTTCGGCTCATTCAAGTACTAGGCCTGTGGCAGAGGTCCCTAGAGCCAGGCCTGTGGCAGAGGCCTGTTCCTCCCAGCAATCTAAAGTGACACTTCGGCTGCCAGGCTTGTGACAGAAGTCTGTCCCGGGGCACTTCACCCACTCTGGCTAGAGTGGCGACGAACTGAAATTACTACTACTAAGAGCAGGATTGCTCGATTCATATCCAGGCCTGATACTGAAAAGTTCTCTACCGCTTCATCAACCTTTCCTCTATACCTTATGTTGATGTTGGCCATGTTGGGCCTGGAAATAAAGCATTAAGAAAACCTTATTCATTGACTGGACATTCACTCACTGATCTACTCATCAACTGCACCCCTAGACAACAGTAAGAAGGTAACTTAATATGCCAATCCCAACAACAACCAGCGGCTCCTGCGGGGGTATCGCTACATAAATAATTAACAAAATCAAATTTCTTCATCAGTTTAGGCCAATATATATTCTGCTACATATTTTTGGTAAAAAAAATCCCAATAAGTGTTTGGTTTCCGCATAAGTTATCACGTCTACAAACTATGGGTTAGATTTATGGAATTTTTTTTTACTAATAATTAGGGCTGTTATTGATTAAAATTTTCGTGTTTGATTAATTTTTTTTTTTTTTTTAATCGATTAACCGACTAATTTTGATTAATTATAACGCACATACAGATCCAACTACTTTTAGCTGATCTCCTTGCAGGCTGGTTCCCAGTGCAGCTACCAACCACTGGAAAAATGGATAGCAGGATACAAAAAATACACAAAGGCAGCGCTCGATGGGAATAGCATTAAAACTTTTATAGTCTTCAAGTAGGTAACAAAATAAATATTGCACTGGAGATAAAATCGATGTAGCTACATATACTGTAAAAATGGTGCGAGTAATACCAAACGGTAACAAAAGCAGTCATAAAAATGTAGCGCTACCCCCTCAGGAGCTGCTGGTTGTTGTTGGGATCGGCATATTAAGTTACCTCTCAGTGTTGTCTAGGGGTGTAGTTGATGGGTAGAGTAGTGAGCGAATGTCCAGTCAATAAAGAAGGTTTTCAAATGCTTTATTTTTGGCCCAACATAGCCAACATCAACATGAGTGAGTGAGTGAAAAACTTGTAAAGCGCAACACATGCGAACTGAATCGCTTCTGGGCGCTGAGATAGGGAGAAAAGGTTGATGAAGCGATAGAGAACTTTGCGGTATCAGGCCTGAATATGAAAGGAGCAATCCTGCTCTCAACAGCATAGTAGTAGTAGTTACAGTTCGTCGCCACTCTAGCCAGAGTGGGTGAAGTGCCCCCGGACAGACTCCTGCCACGAGCCTGGCAGCCGAAGTGTCACTTTAGATTGCTGGTAGGAACAGGCCTCTGCCACAGACCTGGCTCTAGGGACCTCTGCCACAGGCCTAGTACTTAAATGAGCTGAACAAATTGAGCGAATCCTCCCAGTAAATTTAGTCAGGGTCACCGGGTGACAGTTGAAGTGTACCTGTCAATGTCCCGGTCACCAGATCCCTGATGGTTCGTTCAAGCCCTGTTGGATAACCTGCCTCCGGGTTCTCCTCAAGCCGACCCCCCATCGAACGGCATCCAGCTTGGGATCTCCTCAGTAGAGTTGGGGACCCAGCAAGTCACTGGGGCCCCTTTCAGGAACATGGAACTCCACGTAGCGTGTGACCCCGGCCTGGTAGGCCATCGCCGGGGTCCGTTGGATGCGCACACCCTGAAGGTGGGTGCCACACCTGGAACCTGAAACCCGCGACGAACCACACAAAATGGCGTCTGCCACAGATATACTCTCCCCCAGCATGCCCCGCGAGGGCTGCTGGGGAAAAGCGGCTCTGCCAGAACCCCTCTAGCGCCACCTGTCGCCCAGGGGTGGAATCAGCACCCCTGGAGCACAGACTGACCTACAGGACAGTTCAGGAATGACAGCAGCCCAGAATTTAGCAAATTATGAATGGGAGCAAAATAACTCTCCCATTCCCCACTAACTTTAGCGTAGTGCCCATACTGAAAGTAGGGGGGCGCTACAAAAACATGTAGCTAAGTATGATACTGGTATAAAAATGTGTACAACAATACCACTGCTGAATCCAGATGAGGAGGGGTTAACATCAGTCCGTCGGCATGTAGATGTCCCATGAAGGGAACTATCACAACTCCTAGTGGATGGCTGTAGAATCCCAGGTTGATAGAGGGAAGTGTAACAGGCCTTACGTGTGGCAGATAGTAAGGTCCCGCCGGCATGCAGATATAAAGGCACAGCAAAGGAGCCCTTCAGATGGACACGGTAAGCCCGGCCGGTGTCCGTGAAGTCACCGGATCTCCGACGGAACTCCCTGAAGACCTGGAAGCCGGCGGAGAGGCGAGTACCGATCAAAAGAATTTTGATCGATCAAAAAAAATGTATCGATTAATTGAGAAATTATTAGTTAATTTCCACAGCCCTACTAATAATATCTACAATCAGCAATTTTTTGCTGGACTGGGACATTGAGGCGGGCAAATATGACCCTAAATTACACTTTTTGGGACCAGTGACACCAATACAGTGATCAGAGCTAAAAAAAATGCACTGATCCATGTATAAATGACACTGACAGGGAAGGGGTTAACAACAGGGGCGGTCAAAGGGTTAAGTGTGTCCTAGGGAGGTGCTTTCTAACTGTGGGGGGGGGGAGTTACACTGGAGGAAATAAGAGATTCTGTTTCAGCTTAGCTGAAACAGAAGATCTCTCTTTTCCTCACTGACAGGCCAGCGGTGTGTCTTGTTTACAATGAAGGATCAACAGGTCGTGGTGGCCATTGCGGCCACTGGACCCGTTGCTGATTGGCTCCAGCTGTGAATGGACACCCCACGTGCACCCCCTACACCTCATTCACAAAATCACGTACAGGTACGTGATTTTGCACAGCCGGGCCGCCCTGCCACAGTAAATGTATGGTTGGCGGTCCGAAAGCTGTTAATGATACATCAGAAGACACAGTTTTACAATCTGATAAACAACAGATTATTGAACAGAATGAAATAATGATTTGATAAAGACTAAATATGACATGAATTGGATGTCTATATACTGTAACCTAGAAGATTTAATGTGACCAATCAGCTTTCTGTACATTATAGCATGGGAATGTTTGGCATCAAGCTGATTGTTATTGTTTCATACATTTGTGTAAATGCTTGTTTTCAATATTCTACCATCATAGCTTTAATTATGCAAATTGTATGAAACTAAACTCTATGGCCCAGATTCACGTAGATCGGCGCATCTTTGTGCCGGCGTAGCGCATCTCATATGCGCTACGCCGACGTAACTCTGAGAGGCAAGAGCAGTATTCACAAAGCACTCGCTCCCAAACTTGCGCCGGCGTAACGTAAATTGGCCGGCGTAAGCCCGCCTAATTTAAAGTAGGTTGAAGGAGGGGGTGATACATGTAAATGAACCGTGACCCCATGCAAATGAATGGCCGAACGGCGCATGCGCGCGCATGCTCAGAATCACGTTGCATATACTCCCTAAGATACGACGGCTCAATGCCTACGCCCAGCCCCATTCACGTACGACTTACGTAAACGACGTAAAATACGACGGCTGTTCTGTCGTCCATACCCTAACATGACTTACCCCTGCTTTAGGTGGAATAACTTTACGCCAGACGTACGCCTTACGTAAACGGCGTAGATTACAGCGACGGGCGCAAGTACGTTCGTGAATCGGCGTATCTAGGTCATTTACATATTCGACGAGTAAATCAATGGAAGCGCCCCTTGCGGCCAGCGTAAATATGCGCCCAAGATACGACGGCGTAGGGGCCAAAATTCAGTCGTATCTTGTTTGCTGAATAAGGCGCATAGATACGACGGCGCATCCATGAACTTACACTGCGTATCAGAAGATACGTCGGCATAAGTCCTTTCTGAATCCGGGCCTATGTTTTTGCAATCATATAGGTTTAAATATTTCACAGGCTTTGAAAGGGGTGGTGTTATCATTTGCAGGAATATCTATTATATGTCCGACCCATTAAATAAATGCTCTCTGTGATTACAACTGCATTGTTTATAGCGTTTATGTTTCAGATCACTATAGTATACGATTTGAAACTTAGATAAATAAAGTGTGCTATATCGTCCACCCCTAATTTTGTACTTTGACAAATCCTATGGTGACCCATCACAACATATTTGTGATCCAATTTTGGTCCTCACTCATAGTTTAAGAAACTCTGATTTACTGGATAGGCCCACATGTCTTTAGTAAGAATTATATGTATTTTAAGAAGATGTTTATTACTATCTATGCCTTTAACCTTTTAACACATATTTTCTATCTTAGGGATTCATCTACTACAGTTACTCTAGGATCTTTATTACAGACAAAATCAAATAAGGACACACAAAAGTTCCATGTTTTAAAATGGATTCCTAATAAAAAATTTGATCCAAGTACAAATGATAATGATATCCAGATCTTAGAGGTAGGTGTATTAATCCTCCACAGATGTATTAGATGTAATCTCATGCCCAGTAATTGTACTGAAATTCATGTGCTGTGAAATTAAAATATCATTATCTGATAATGCAGAATGCTAGGCTTTAGATATGGTTCAGTGCTACTATGGGTACTGTGAATTCCCTGGATTTGCAAAGTTCATGAACCGTAAACGTTTGTATCAAAACTTCTCAGATTCACCACCAGAAATAAGGAACAACCAATAATGATGTGCATTACCCTTCTTTGGTCATCTTTGCTGAAGGAATGAAAAACCCAGCCATCTAACTATTAAAGTAGGGGTGTCAGACTCAATTTCATCATGGGCCGCATCATCATTATGATTGCCCTCAAAAGGGCCGGTTGTATCTGTAAGATTAGATGTCCAGCTCATCCCTTTCCCTTTACATTAGATGTCAAGAGCCACCCCACCATCAGAAGTTGTGTCCTCCACTCTCCCTTACATCACAGTGCATCCCCCTTTCCTTATGCTGCTGCTGGGAAGAAGCTGGATGCATTGCTTGAAAGCAGAAAGTAAGGGTCTGGAGTAGGACCAGAGGAGGGCTGGAGCTCTCCTGCAGCTGCAGGAGAGGTGCGAGGGCCACATTCGGCCCGCGGGCCTTGTGTTTGACACCTGTTTATTAAAGGTTGGGTTTACGACTGCCCTATTGCTGGTGTGTGCTAGAACTGTTAGGAAAAGCTGTCAATTATGTACAGCGGGGAAAATAATTATTTGATCTCCTGCAGATTTTGTAAGTTTGCACATTACATATGAATGAAGGGTCTATAATGTTTATCATAGGTGTATTTTAAATGATAGACAGAATATCAAACAAAAATCCAGAAAAAAAAAACATGATACTAATGTTATAAATTGAGTTGCAGTTCAGTGAGTAAAATAAGTATTTGATCCCCAAGCAAAACATGACTTAGTACTTGGTGAAGAAACCCTTGTTGGCAATCACAGAGGTAAGACGTTTCTTGTATTTGGTTACCAGGTTTGCACACATCTCAGGAGGAATTTTGGTCCACTCTTCTTTACAGATCTCCTCTAAATCCTTAACGTTTTGCCGACCGCGCTATAGCAAAAATACTGCTACAGCGCGGTCGAGTTGTTCTGGGAGGACGTCCCTGGGATGTCCTCGTGCACTTCTGGCGCAACACGGATCACGGTGAAGAGCCAATGATAGCGGCTCTTCACCAACTGATTGCTCCCTCCAAGGAGGGAGCAATCAAAATGTAAACAAAAAAAGGTCATCCCGAGGTCTTCTTCTCTTCTCTCCTCACACCGATACAGCGTGTGAGGAGAGAAGAGATTACACAAGTGAGTGACATTGTATCTTGTGCCCAGCAGTGCCACAAAGTGCCACACAGTGCCACTACAATACCCATCTGTGCCACCAGTGCCACTTCAGTCCCCACCAGTGCCACTACAGTCCCCATCAGTGCCACCTCTGCCACTTCAGTGCCCATTGGTGCTGCTAGTGTCCGTCAGTGCTCCACCAGTGCCACTACAGTGCTCATCAGTGCCGCCAGTGTCCGTCAGTGCCACACCAGTGCCACTACCATGCCCAGTGCCACTACAGTGCTCACTGGTGCTGCCAGTGTCCATCAGTGCTCATCAGTGCCACACCAGTGCCCAGTGCCACTACAGTGCTCATCAGTGCCCATCGGTGCCACCAGTGCCCATCAGTGCACCACCAGTGCCACTACAGTGCTCATCAGTGCCGTCAGTGCTCCATCAGTGCCACACCAGTGTCACTACCGTGCCCAGTGCCACTACAGTGCTCATCAGTGCTGCCAGTGTCCGTCAGTGCTCATCAGTGCCACATCAGTGCTCATCGGTGCCACCAGTGCCCATCTGTGCCGCCAGTGTCCATCAGTGCCACCAGTGTCCGTCAGTGCTCCATCAGTGCCACCAGTGCTCCATCAGTGCCACTACAGTGCCCAGTGTCACTACAGTGCTCATCGGTGCCACCAGTGGCCATTGGTGCCGTCAGTGCCCAGTGCCACATTAGTGCCATTAATACCACATCAGTGCCACTATAGTGCTCATCTGCACCACTACAGCGCTCATCAGTGACACTAGAGTGCCCAATAGTGCCCATAAGTGAGTGCTCATCAGTGGATCCTCATCACCGCCGCCTTATCAGTGCATATCAGTGGCAGATAATCAGTGCACTCTCATCAGTTCCCATCAGTGCACCCTCATCAGTTCCCATCAGTGCACCCTCATTACCCATCAGTGCACCTTCATTAGACCAGCCTCATCAGCACCCATCAGTGCAGCCATATCTGTTCCAGTTTCCCTACCATAGTTTATCACCCCAGTCTACAGTCACCAGTATGGCAAAAACGTTTTTTACCACTGAGGAGGCATACCAACAGCTTTGCTTGACCGACGAGAGCAGCGGGGAGCTCTCTGATTCTGGTTCAGAATATGAACCAGTGGGTCTTCTACAGATTCAGAGGAAGAGCAAAGTGTGCCCATGAAACGAAGGCGTTCTGACATGGAGCAGCAGGCTACCACAAGTAGCGCTGTGGCATCAACCAGCAGCTCAGTGCCATCCACCAGAAATGCAGTGGCATCAACTAGCAGCTCAGTGCCATCCAGAAGAAATTAAGTACCACTGCAGCAAAGGCCAAGAACTAGCAGGGTGTCATCTCAGCCCCAAAGGGTTAGGACCCATGCCAGCCTTCCCTATGCCCTTAAAAACCCTATGTGGCTTCCCCCCAATTCAGGAGCAGCAAACATCCCCCCTTTCACCGCCCAGCCAGGTGTTCAGCTGAACACAGAGAACTTTACCCCTATTGATTTTTATTATTTAGTTTTCTTCCTTAGGAAACACCTTCTTCCAATTCTTTAAATGGAGGCCACTCCTCAGAACACTCAGTTTTTGTGTTTCCACCGACCCGGAGGGAACATCTTCTTGGAGGGGGAGTCTATATCTAACAGGTGCACCTGGAAGACGGCTTCCCTCCTACCTTTTCTTTTTATGGCATAATGCCATTGAGACAGTCCATCCTCCCGTCCTACCCGCTCGGCGGTGGTAGTATTCGGGCTCCCCTTCTCTCCATAGTGCTCGGTGAGAGCCAGGAAGCGCTCGGTCATTCGATCGGTGGTCGCGCGTGCGCGCGTTCCGCCGCCATTTTTTGGCTGAAGCGGTCGCCGAGATTGCGCATCATTTCCAGCGCAGTGGCATTATAGGTGTCCGGAAGTGTGCTGTAAGCCACAGGTGGAAACGCTGTTGTCTGCCATGGAGGGAGCAGAAGTTTCAGCGGTGGGGACAAGCACAGGCACCAGCAAGACCCTGGCGGGAGGCAGCAATGTAAGTCTGCGTTTTTCCCTAGGGGTAATCTTTTTTTCACTATGGTCTCCTTTCTTTCCCCCCTAGTGGCATGGGGCCTGTCTGGGCACTGGAATAGGCACACTTTTATTTCCTAGTGCACCTAGGTTAGGGGGTACATCTGCTGGGACGAGGTCTCATTAGGGATTGCCCTGTTCTTTTCTCTTTCCTCTCCCCAGGTCAAGACGGACACAAAAATAAAGTGTCCCTCATGCAGGACTAAGATGGGGGAGAGTTGGAAGAAAGCTCTATGCAGTGCATGTATTGCCTCTTTAGTGAGGGAGGAATCAGCCTCAGTACGTGAAGAGTTGGTTGCCTCTGTAAAGAATGAGCTATTTGCCACGATTCAGACTTTTCGTGACTCATTAGCTTCCTCTTCCACCACGCAGGCCTCCACTTCGCAGTCCTCTCAGGACAGGCTTTACCAGTTTTGGACCCCTTAGCTGAAGAGCCGGGAATCAGGGAAAGTCACTCCCATGTGCCTTCCAGTGAGGAGTCAGAGGAGTCAGGGGAAGAAACAGTTATATCCCCTTCAAAATTCAAATTGTCCCTGGAGGAAGTGGATGGTTTACTTAAAGCCATTTATGCTATGCTTGGGCTTAATGAGGAGAGTAAAGATTTAAGTCTGCATGACCGTATGTATGCAGGCCTGAGTGAACCAAAAGGGCGGACCTTTCCGGTACACTCAGTTATCTCTGACGCCATAACTAAGGAATGGCAGGATCCAGAGAAGAAGCTGTTTTTCTCAAAAGCACATAGAAGACGCTTCCCTTTTGAGGAGGACCCTGCAGCGGTGTGGAATAAAGTCCCCAAGCTGGATGTGGCTTTTTCCCAAGTGTCCAGGTCTACGGATCTGTATTTTGAAGACATGGAGGTTCTTAAAGACCCTATGGACAAGCGCATGGATCTCCTTCTCAAAAGGTCATGGCAATCGATCATGACTAATTTAAAACCCACTATGGCCACTACGTGTGTTGCTAGAAATTTGGAGTTTTGGTTTAACCAGTTAAAATCCCATATTGTAGCAGATTCTCCTAAACAAGAGATTCTAGACTCTTTCTCCACATTGTCCTCTGCAGTAGCTTATATAGCGGATGCTTCGGCGGAAGCTATTAAGATGTCGGCTAGGTCCGCAGTTCTAGCTAATACCGCTAGGAGGGCATTATGGTTAAAGACCTGGCCTGGGGATACTGCTTCAAAAAACAAGCTCTGTGGGATTCCTTTTTCGGGGGACCTTCTTTTTGGACCAGAGCTAGAGAGCATCCTAGACAGGACAAAGTCCTTTCCAGTTTAGAAGAAGCAGCAACCCCCCAGGCGCTTTTTTCGACCACAAAAAAAGTTAAGAAAAAGGTAACAAACCCCAGGGAGGCAGGATAAATTGGGCAGCGCAGAAGGCTAAAGGGAAAGGAGGAATCCTTTTCCATCTTCCTGCGCAAGCCGAGAAGTCTCAATGACTCAGCCGTATGGGTGGGCGGAAGGCTACAAAGTTTCCTTCCGCAGTGGTCAGCAATAACAACCAATCATTATATTCTGACCACCCTGGCCCGGGGTTATGCCATAGAATTCTCGGAGATGCCTCCAGAGAGATTTTTAGTTACAAATGCGCCAAGGGATCCAGAAAAATCCCTGGCCATGAGGTCCTCCTTAAAAGAACTCATGCAACAGGGAGTAGTGATACGGGTTCCACCAGCAGAGCAAGGTCTAGGATTTTATTCCCACATCTTCCTGGTAAGAAAACCCACAGGAAAGTTCAGAATGATCCTGAATCTAAAACCTCTGAACAAGTCTGTCAGTTACAAGAAGTTCAAAATGGACTCAGTCAGGAATCTTTTGACGCCAGGTTGTTAAATGGCATCAATAGATTTGAGGGACGCATATCTCCTTATCCCAATCTCCCCGCAGTCCCAGAAATATCTCAGACTAGCAGTAAAGATGGAGGGAGTGGTACATCACCTCCAATTCAGGGCGCTCCCATTTGGCCTGTCGTCCTCACCTCGAATTTTCACCAAGGTGATGGCAGAAGCATTAGCCCCCCTTTGTCTACAGGGTGTAGCAGTCGTACCGTATCTGGACGACCTCTTATTCTTCGCCCCCTCAAAGAAAAGATTATTAGAGGACCTAACCAGGGCGCAAGGTCACCTGGAGTCACTAGGCTGGATTTTGATTCCTCAGAAGTCGTCCCTAGTGCCGTCCCAATAGGTCCGCTTCTTGGGCTACCAGGTAGATTTGCTAAATCAAAAGGTTTTTCTTCCCCTAGAGAAAAAGGACAGGGTTCAGGATGTCAT
This sequence comes from Rana temporaria, assembly GCF_905171775.1. Lineage (NCBI taxonomy): Eukaryota > Metazoa > Chordata > Amphibia > Anura > Ranidae > Rana > Rana temporaria. The sequence continues at coordinate 76,423,348 of NC_053489.1, forward strand.
AGTGCAGCTGCAGTCCAACCAGCCTATAACTATAAGGCAGGTGATGTCAGGAATGGGGGTTTTGACCTAAACCATGCCAGCTATTCAGTGGGCAAGGCTGCACTTCAGGTGCCTGAAAACCTTTCTTCTGAGGTCTTGGCATCACAGGCTCAACTCCCTGGACGCCCAGATAAAGGTCCCGGCCCGAGTGAAGAGGTCACTCTATTGGTAGAAGAATCAGGAGGTCCTTTTGAAGGGCCTGGAGTGGTCTTTTTCAGTAGAGAAAAGACTGACCACAGACGCCAGTGCGTGGGGTGGGGGAGCCCACTTGGAAAGAGATTTCATCCAGGGGTCCTGGAGGAAGGAGGAGTCAGTACAGTCCTCGAACTGGAGAGAGCTAAAGGTAATTGCCCTGGCCCTAGTAAAGTTTTCATCGGCTCTCCAGGATCACCATGTTCAGGTACTAACAGACAACGCTACAATGGGGCACGAGGAGCAGGGCTCTGAAGACTCTTGCTACAAGTATTCTGCTCTGGGCAGAAAATAATTAGCGGTCCCATTCAGCTTTACATCTAAAGGGGTCCCTGAACAGGGTGGCGGATTACCTGAGCAGACATCAGGTATGGGAGTCAGAGTGGTCCCTGAACCCGGAGGTCTTTGGGAAAATCTCCAACAGGTGGGGTCTCCCAGAGGTAGACCTCTTTGCCTCAAAGGAGAATTCCCAGGTGCTCAATTCTTTTCCCTAAGCAGGCTGGACGGGTCCCTAGGGATAGATGCTCTGGCGCATCCTTGGAGATTTCGCCTGTGCTTTGCTTTCCCCCCGTTCCAGCTGATTCCCCTAGTATTAAGGAAAATCCAGATGGAAAAGGTTCCAGTCATTTTGATCACTCTGTACTGGCCCAAGAAAGCGTGGTTCTCGACGGTCCTAGGTATGGCAGCCAGGCCATGTTGGATCTGTTAGTGCAGGGCCCTGTGGTTCATCCAGATGTGTCCAGTCTCTCTCTTGCAGCATGGTTTCTGAGAGACAAATTCTGAAGAGTAAAGGGTTTTCGGACCGGTTAGTTTCTACGCTACTAAATAGCAGGAAGAAAGTGGCAAGGGCTATCTACATGAAGGTGTGGAAAGTTTTTTCAACCTGGTGTACCTTGTCGAATCAGGATCCGAATGACCTTAAATCCATCCTGGAATTTCTTCAGGAGGGGGCGGATAAGGGACTGGCAGTCAACACTCTAAAGGTTCAGGTATCCGCTTTGGCAGTGTTCCTAGAAAGGTCTGTAGCCTCAGAACCCTTGGTAGATAGATTTTTTAGAGCCCTCACAAGATCTAGACCGATCAAAGTTAGGGGTTTCCCGAAATGGAATCTCTCCGTGGTGCTAAAATCTATGGCTGGCAAGCCTTTTGAAACATTAAAGGATATTTCTCTTAGAGATCTTACCTTTAAAAATTTATTTTTGGTCGCTATAACCTCAGCACGCAGGATTTGCGAATTACATGCCCTGTCAATAAGGGAACCTTATTTAGTTTTGTTTGAAGATAGAGTTGTTCTTAGAACAGATCCTAAGTTCTTACCTAAGGTAGCTTCAGTAGTTAATCGTTCTCAGGATATTGTACTACCTACTTTTTTGTGCAAATCCCTCAGGGGAAAAAGAGTCTTTTTTTCATATGCTAGACGTAAGAAGGACTTTGTTATGTTACCTTGAAATAACGAAGTGCTTCAGACGTGCAGATTCCTTATTTGTTTTGTTTGGAGGTAACAAAAAACGGTACCAAGCATCAAAGGGTACCTTGGCTAGATGACTGAAGTTAGCTATTCGGGAGGCCTACTTGCACGCAGACGAGGTCCCTCCAGAAGGGATCCGTGCTCACTCAACGCGAGCGCTTGCAGCCTCATGGGCAGAAAGAGCTGGTGCCACCCCGGAGCAAATCTGCAAAGCGGCTACGTGGTCAAGCTTTCTCACGTTTGTGCGGCATTACAGGTTGGACCTCACTTCTGCCAGTGATCAAGCATTTGGCAGGAAGGTCCTACAAGCTGTCGTCCCGCCCTAAGGTGGTAAGTCTCTGGTATCCTCTCAAGGTGCTGTCCTGAAAGACGCTTTGGGAAAATTCAAGTTAGACTTAGGCCCCATACTCACGACCAAACATGTCTGCTGAAACTGGTCCGCGGACCAGTTTCAGCGGACATGTTCGGTCGTGTGTAGGCAGTAACGGACAGGATTCCAGCAAACATTCGTCGGCCAGACCGTTTTCCAACGAACAACTGTTTCCTGGTCTTGCTTTAAAACGGTCTGCTGGAATCGTGTCCGTCAGACATGTTCGGTCGTCTGTACACAAAAGCAGCGTACAAAAACCCCGCGCATGCTCAGTCCAAATGAGGAGACGGGAGCGCTCGTTCAGGTAAAACTCGCGTTTGTTTGGGATATGGCACATTCGTCATTAGAAACCTTTTATTCTAGCAAGAGAACAATGTCTTAAAAAGGCGCACTAAACCACAGTTTCTTGCCTCGTTTTATTAATTCTTCTCTTGCTAGAATAACCCCGTTCTCTTGCTGATGCAATTTCAATAGAGTTGTCCCATACTGAAATGTCACATTTCTTGCTTGTGATGTAATCCTTTAATAAGGTTTTCTATGCCAGACGTGTGTTTTGGTTGGTGTTTTGGTTGGTGGTCCTCCATAATTTATAGTAGTCATTTTTGTAAAGGAATGTGCATCTTTTTATTTTTTTTTGTTTTTTCTAGTTATGTCACCATTTTGTTTAATTTTTGGTTTTTTTTTTATTTATTTTTTATTTTTTTTGTGTTTCATTTGAGAATATTGAACCATGTTGGCACACCAAATGTCCCCCCCCCCCCAAGGAGTGTGTCCTTTGTAAATGACCCATTGTATATTTATTAAAGGTTTGCTGCCTAATAATCCCCACAGTATAACTAACAAACAATAGACATGTTTTCAAATGAAAGCAAAAAGCCTTTTATTTAGGCAAATGTCATCACAAAAAATAAACAGAACGGCAGCACTAGAATAGATAGCAAACTATATGCAAACTTGCATTTCCAACATGGTGAAGGATAAACTTCCAAGCCTCAGGAGCCAAACCAAAAAATATGAAGCAGCAGCACAGAAACAAAGGAACCCAAACTGTGGTAGTCCAAACAATATGTCCTTTATGTGGAAGGAAATGGAAGGCAGAGAATCAACGTTTCCTCCTCTTTCCAGCCTTCCCTCCAGGCAGCCTTCCAGCGGATCTAACACGGGCTCTTGCAGGTGGGGTCGATGTGGCAGCAGGAGGATGGTGTTCCGCAAGCCGGGCCGGGTCACATAGCCCAGTGTCTGGGGTCAGCAGGCCCTTCTGCATCCACCAAAGGACCTGGTTCATCAGGGCCTTTGCCAGTCTTCTCTGGTCCTCCTCCCCTTCATTCAAATCGTGGGCCAATGAGGCACTGAAGGCCTCTGTGGGGTTGAGGGGGGGCCCTCATGATGGCGCTTGCCTCCTGTATCATGCGGAGGCTTGCCTCCTCCACAGGCCTCAACTGCCTCCTTCGGCCTGATGGCCTCACCTGGGGGGGAGAAGACTGGCTGGTGGTGGTTCTCCTGGCCGGGGGGACCTGCTGCAGGCCACTGGGCCCAGCCTCCTCCTGGCTGCCACTGACCCCGGCCTCCTCCTGGCTGCCACTGACCCCGGCCTCCTCCTGGCTGACAGACACGTGAGGATCTGCCACCTCCTGGCTGATCTCTTCTTCCTGTGTAGAAAAAAAAGGACATTTTTTACAATTTCGCAAAATAAAACCACACTCATTTTCATGTTTTTCGTTTAGTATTTTCTGTTCATTATTACTTGAATACACTCTACTTCTGACCCCTGCAGTTGTCATCCCTGACACCTATTTGTCTGTACACCTTTTTTTGTGCTTTTTCCCAGCTTGGCTTTTCTTTTACAATATCAACTCATTAATCCACCAATAATTATTTAAGCCAGAAATATAGAGGAAACTACTATACCTCCTCATCGAAGGGTGGCAGATCTGCATCTCTGTCAGCCAGGCCCTCTTCCTCCGACTCTGCAGGGCTGTGGTCATCTGGGGAATGTCCGCTGGAAGGTAGCATGGAGGAAAGGTTGGAAGAAAGACTCAACATCGTTTTCCTGCCTTCCATTTCGTCCCGCAAAAAAGCCATCTGTTTGTAATACCACAGTTTGGGTTCCTTTGCTTGTGTTGCTGCTGCTCCCGATTTTTTGCTTTTATTAGCTTTATATGCTCTTCTGTATGTGCTTCTCAGGTTGGCAAGTTTATCCTTCACCATGTTGGCAGTGCATCCTGGCACCCATGTTTGCATATAGTTTGCTAGCTCTTCTAGTGCTGCCGCTCGTACATCTTTATTGCAATATAACGCGTGTTTGGAATTCCACAGGATGGGCGTGTCCTGATATTTTTGTAGTAAGGCCTCTATAGCTTCCTTGGTTTGTAGTTGGTCCATTTCCCGTTATGAAATATGATATTTCTTTTTGAGTCTAGATTCGCAAAACATAAACCAAAGAAAAATAAATATTCAAAAGGATCAGCGTTGACCTTGATATAATATGTGTCTTCAAATTTATTACCTATATCTAATTACAAACACAGTCTCTCTTGTTTAAACAATGATTGGCAGCTCGGCCGCATTGGTTGTACCAAACATTGATTTGCTAGATGCAGAGCCATTGTTAACATTGCAGTAACTATTTTTAATATAGAAAAATAAACAATGATTACAAATGACAGTATTCATCTACGCACTCTTTCATTTGTAAATCTCATGCCCCTGACAATGGATGACATAAAAGACACTTCCTAATGACCTCTGTACAACCAACACTTGAACAATACTTTGCCTGATCTGAATACACCATTCAAAAACTTGTCAATGAGGTACAGCATTGTTCACATCTCTATTTTGTGAGGTGTCCAAAAGCATTTGGATACCAAAATAACATTGTGGTACCCCATAGACAGAAGAGCTTAAAAAGGGTGCACCCAACAGCCCAAACCCCCATCCCATGTGTCTACATTTTCTAGGCCTCTGCTGATCCCATTTTTAATTTCCTTACCTTCCTGTCTCTCGCTCCTCGTTTCTCACGCTCGCCTAATTACCGCGTAAGATGCGTAATCACGGCGTGCACCTTTTAAACACTCCGTGTATTTATTAAACCCCGCCCTCGTCACCTTTGCTAGGCCCGTAATCAATGTGTTTAGGAAATATGGCGTTAACTGTGTATGTTCTGGATGCGCTCGAAGATTCTCCGCGTAACCTACGTAAACACGTTGTTTGAATTCTCTACACTCCGCGTATGTATTAAACGCCGCCCTCTTCTCCGCCCATGGCGTAACAATTCATCTTTTCCCCGCCCATAATCTCTGTGGGAAAGCAAAGATGGCGATGTCACACGAGCGGGCACGATGCTCTCATGCCACAAGTGAAGGGACAGAGGCAGGGACGTCCCGATCAAGGCAAAGAAGATACAAAGCCACTAATATGCGGTTCCAGGAAATGGTGGAGTTAGTTTCCATCATGCGGAGGAAGGACTATGATGGTGAATTAGGGCCATACAAGACCCCTAACCGCCGAAAGGCACATATTATGGACAAGGTGGCGAGGAGAATGCAGAGGATGTTTAGGATCACCAGGTCCAAGGAACAGCTGAGGAAACGCTGGTCAGACTTAAAATTGAGGGAGCCACATCAGATGAAGAAGATCCTTAAAATTCTGCGTAAAAGTAAGTAAATATATTTTGGGGTTGGGGGGGGTTGATAGTCTGCAAGATTGTGTTGCCATGTATATTTCACCATCTGCCTCCTTGGCCTGCTTGTAATTTAAAAGACATGTTGTCATTTATTTTTTATGACATAAATAACTACATATTTACAAATAGTGTTCTTAGTAAACCACGTAACATCACATAGTTTCTCAGAAAGGCTCGGTTATTCCAGGAACAACACACCTGGACATGGCTCACTGGCCAAAAACTTTGTTTGTAAACATTGTGTAAAAGCTAGTTCTACAAAATAGAATTAGGAGAATGGGAAAGGCAAACAGGATTCATTCTAAAAACACTGATAATAAAGCAGATGTTTTCCCATCTGCAATGCAGAGCACCTGTGTCTCCCCAAATCAAAAATGGGTTTTGGTAGGGTCTCCCACAAATACAGTTTAGGGGGGACATCCATGTGTGTCACTTTGCTAAAAAGGGGCAGGATCAGAGCTTGCCATAGAAATAATTCCAAAATGTAGGTTTGGTGAAAGATAAAAGTAACTAAATGAAAGCCTCTTCTAAGCAATGTGTGCGATTTATGCTCTCCAATATCTGTGTGCTGATGAGTCTACATTTTTTTTGTTGTTATTTAAGGGGAAAGAAGTCGCCAGCATTTGGAGGAGGCGGAGAGGGCCAGACAAGGCCAAAATCTTCCATCTCAACATGTGGAGGAGGAGGAGGATGTGGAAGGAGAAGAGGATGTGGAAGGAGAAGAGGATGTGGAAGGAGAAGAGGATGTGGAAGGAGAAGAGGATGTGGAAGGAGAAGAGGATGTGGAAGGAGAGGAGGAAGGAAGAAAGGAGGAAGGAAGAGAGGAGGAAGAAGTAATTTTGGACTTAGAATTTATAGTAGATGAAGGGCAAGTGGCGGAAGAACAATTTGGCGAATTGAAAGAAGGTGGATTGATGGATGAAGGAGGAGTCGAAGATGATGGGGAAGTGGTGGAAGAAGGAGGAGTGATAGAAGATGATGGGGAGGTGGTGGAAGAAGGAGGAGTGATAGAAGATGTCGAAGAGGTGGAAAGGAGAAGCCCATCAGGTCAGTGTCACCCTAGCTTGATAAAAAAAAACATATGTAGATAGGCCTCATCAAAAAATAATTTACTAAATGACAATTTTTTTATTTTTTAGGGGAGGAGGATGGTGTGTCAATATTTTCACGTGCAAGTGCTGCTATAATTATTCAACAGGTAATGGAGTGCAGCACTGAAATGCACAATATGCGTGAAAGGATGGTTGTCATGGAACAGAATGTAACAAATGTCCTTTTGGAATGCAGCACGGAAATGGACAATATGCGGCAAAGAATGATGGTCATCGAATCTAATTTTAAAAATATTATTGACATGATGGGCCGTGTCAAAGACTGAAACACCCCCCGCCCATCCCCCGCCCCCACAAACATTTTTACTGTTTTAATAATGAATACGCCAAAATTTGAAGATACACACACAGTGTGCCAACATGTGCTATCTGCCATCACAGAATATCTAGTGTCTGTGCTTTGTGGGTCCAACCCCCTCCTCCATCCTCAAGTAGTTGAGAGGAAGGGTTTGCTCCCACAAAACACAGACATTGATCACCCATGATGTCAGATAGCACATGTGGCCATTTGTCTGTTGAACCAATGACATTTGGCGAGTTTGCACTGAATGTGTGTATCTTCAAATTTTGGCGTGTTCCAGTGTGAAAGCACACCATGACTGACTGCTGTTGTGAATTTTTATATTTTTATAATATATTTTTTTAAGTTTTTGTCCATGTTGTAAATTTTTGGATACTATAAAGTTTAGACCATAAAGAATAAACACCCAAAAAAATAAAATTGATATAAATATAGAATTAGAAATCTCTCTAATCACTGAATTTAGTGAAGTCGAGATTTGACTCCTAAATCTCCACAACAAATATTCGTATTTAAAAACACACAAAAAAATTGAAAAAAAAAAATATATAATAAAAAACATATAGGTTTTTGGGCATAAAAAATATGCCGAGAAGAAAAAATACAAAGGCGGTAAACACCCCACCAAAAATATTCTATATATATATATATATATATGTAAACAATAAATCGAACTATATTTGATAAACAAAACTGTGAACTTGTTAAAAAATGTATAATCTTCATAATTTTTTTTGTTGAATTACCTGAAAAAAAAAAGAAAAAAAATCCAAAAAATATTGTAGACTCCTAAGTACAAAAGCAGGGAGTAATGAAAAAAAATATATATATTTTTGTGGTCATGAACAAGCAAAAATTAAAAAACTTGACCTCAAAATTTTCTAATGGAGTTGCTTCTTATTTCTAGACTCAATACCCTGTTTGTAGATGAGTGAATACTGTGCAAAATGTGGTTATTTACTAAAAGTGGAGAAATCAATTATGCAGTAAAATTGAAGAAGTTAGTTAGAGAACCAGGAAGACAGATAAAAAGAGAAAAAGCATTAATGACAAACAACTGTATAAAGTCCAATGGTCTAATTATTTATTATTTGTGAGAATATTCCTTTCTTTGGGGGCCGAATTAGAAAGAAATATGATCTGGCATAGCAATGGCCCCCCGACCCATGAAGTACTCAACATATTTGTCGCGTACCTCACGAGCTGATTGGGGGGCCAAGCCAGCGCGACCAGTGTCCAGCCCGGGAAGGGGATCTGAGGGTAGTCTTGCCTCAGAACCGATGTCGGGTAGGTACGTCTGGGAGTGCCTGCGTAAAAAGTTGTGCAAAATGCAGCAGGCAAATACAACGGTGTCCAATTTATATTCCGCCAGATGTATCGATGTCCTGAACAGGCGGAACCGGTTGGTGAGTATCCCAAAGGCATTCTCGACTACCCTCCGAGCCCTGGCCAACCGAAAATTAAACACACTCCTCTCTGAGGTGAGGGTCCTCTGGGGAAAAGGCCGCATGAGGTGAGGACCAAGCCCGAAAGCCTCGTCCGCTAGGAACACAAACGGAAGTCCTTCCACATTATCTTCATCTGGTGGCAATGCCAGACCACCAGCTTGGAGACGATCATAGAAATCAGTCCGTGCGAACACTCCCCCATCAGACATCCGGCCATTCTTCCCCACGTCCACATATAGAAACTCATACTGTGCCGACACCACCGCCATCAACACAATACTATGATAACCCTTGTAATTATAATAGTAGGACCCCGAGTGGGGTGGGGGCACAATGCGGACGTGTTTCCCATCTATTGCTCCACCGCAGTTTGGAAAATCCCACCGCTGGGCGAATTGGGAAGCCACAGACTGCCATTCCTGTGGTGTGGAGGGTAGCTGTGGGGACAAACAAAAAATGAGATTTAGTACTTTGGCACAAAAACATCCTACAAGCATCCTTGTGAAAATTCACAGTATTAAAATTGCATTTGAAAAATGTGCATGGAGAATTTGGGGAATGAAATATATAGGGCCACTTAATTAAGAGACTCCACAGCCCTCTGATGGGGACTAAAAAAGTTTGAAGGGGGGGGACACACAAAAACCAAAAAGTCGTGTTTGAAAAAATGGCAAGGTGGGTTTGTCCCTAGGATAGCATGCTGGACAGGTTAATATTGGGTAAGGGACAAATATGCAGGTAGGTCAAGAATAAAACATGTAAAGCTTATATCAACATGCATAGGGAGAAAAGGGAACGTTAGTTAAACACACAGCATATCTGGGAAATAAAATAAATAGTTAGTTGCCCACATTATTAAAGACACATTGTGAGGTTAAAATGAGGAAACTTACCTTAATATACTCCTCATGCAGAACTTTGATGATGGCAGCACACGTGTCCGGTATGATGACCCCAAACGCCTGCGGAGAGATGCCTGTCGAGAACTTGAGGTCCTGCAGGCTCCTCCCAGTCGCCAGGTACCGCAACGTGGCAATAAGCCTCTGCTCGGCCGTGATGGCTTGGCGCATCACAGTGTCCTGCCTCGTGATATAGGGGGACAGAACATCCAGCAGACTGTTGAATACGGGGTCCGTCATGCGGAGAAAATTCCTAAAGTCATTAGGATTATTCTCCTGGAGTTCCCTAAGCAGAGGCATATGTGAGAACTGGTCACGCTGGCGCAACCAATTCTTGGTCCAGAAACGCCTCCGCCCCCTGTTTCTGGCCAAAGTACTGGAAAAATGAACATATCCAGCAGCCATCCCATAAACAGCACCAACTCGCGAAAATTGACGCTGCTGCTCCATCATGGCTTCATCCGGCTGGTCAGTCAAGAACACACTCAAACAGAAAGCACTCGCAAATCCAGCACTACCTGCGACAAACGCGTGACAAACAGATACGAGCGCACAGGATGCAACTGCAAAAGCAGAAACAACCTGCTAGCCTATAGCCGAATGACAACTACGTTACCGCAAGCACACGCACTGAACCCGTGAATACACGCTGTCAAAGCCTGGAGACAGAGAAGCGCGAATCAGCTCTAACCAAACCTTCACTAACACGAGCAAACCCGTAACTAGCAAAAGAGGAACAGAGGGCGGCGCCATTAAGTTTGGTCTTCCCCTTTATAGTGACGTCGTACGTAGTTTACGTGCACGCGTTCCGGTACGACGGTAATTTGGTCCGCTGGTGTGTACAAGCCAGCGGAACCAAACAAAAATCAGCCTTGTACGCCGGAAACTGTCCGGCAGACAGTTTTCAGCGCACAGATCCGGTCGTGAGTACAAGGCCTTACCGGTAACTTGTTTTCCAGAAGTCTTTCAGGACAGCAACGACCCGATCTATTGGTTTGTTGTGCCATGCTGTGACTAACGTATGTGTTTATGTGTTCCAGCCGGGGCCAGAGGTTTCTCTGTGACAACTGAGTGTTCTGGGGAGTGGCCTCCATTTAAAGAATTGGAAGAAGGTGTTTACTAAGGAAGAGGGAGGAGTCACTATCTCTCAAGGCGCTGTCCTGAAAGGCTTCTGGAAAACAAGTTACCGGTAAGTCTAACTTGAGTTTTTACCCAAGACCTATTATCCTCCATTGTGGCCCAGTGCAACCTCTATGCACAGCTATTCATAACAGACAACCCTGATTCAAGTTACACCCGTCCCTATGAATGGAAAGCATTGAAAGTGGAGGAATTTAAATTATTTTTAGGCCTAACGTTCAACATGGGGCTCACAAAAAAAATAAAACATACTCATATTGGTCCAAAAACCCCATCCACCACATGCCAATCTTTTCATCCACTATGTCAAGATCCAGATACCTCATGATAATGCGTTACTGAAAGACTGCAAAAAGGGGAGACAGCGTCTTTGCGGAATGGAGAAGTATTGGTTATCAGGTGGAGGGACAAACGAAACATCCACATGCTCTCAACGATACATAATGACACCTACGTGGAAATCCCCAGAAGAAACGGCCCTATCCAAAAACCACAATGTGTTGAAGACTATAATTTGTTCATTGGGGGAAGTCGATTTCAATGATCAGATGCTCGAACCCTACCTTCCCACAAGAAAAAGCCGCTATTGGTATAAAAGGTCTCCATATATCTTTTCAGTTTGTCCATTTACAGCACTTATGTAATTTACCGTAAATCTACAAGGACCCCCTTATCTTATCTTCAGTACCAAGAAGAAATTATCTCCTCCCTTTTGTACACTAAAAACTCACCAGATAGCATTCGCTCTGATTGCGTGAGCAGACTCCATGAACGCCACTTTATTGAGAAAACCCCCCCCCATGAAACAGGCCGAAAACGTCAGAAGAAATGCCGGGTGTGCACCAAAGAAGGAACTAGAAAAGACACTACATATTATTGCCCTGATTGTCCTTCCCAACCAGGCCTTTGTTTGAGTCAATGTTTCCTTCGTTACCATACTTTTCTACATTATTAGGAAAGTATGGTAAACGTAATTGTCATTTACCGCTATACCTCTTATGCCACTGTACATACCGCTGCCTGCTCCGGAACTGACCCTGGCCTGTTATACGACTACGCTTCTGCCCAACGCTAAACTATACCTACCTCTGCCTGCTTTGGAACTGACCCTGGCCTGTTATATGGCTACGCTTCTGCCCAACGCTAAACTGTACCTACCTCTGCCTGCTCTGGAACTGACCCAGTCCTGTTATACGACTATGCTTCTACCTAACGCTAAACTGTACCTACTTCTGCCTGCTCTGGAACTGACCCTGGACTGTTTTACCATGTTTTTTGCCTGCCTCTTGGATTGATCTTTTACCCTGCTATGCTAATGGGAACACAGGGGTCTCACATATGTGAGGGGCTCCAGAATTGTTTTTCTGGATGAAAACATTTTTTTTAGTTTTCTCATTCCCGGATTAGGGTCTGGTTGCCCGGAGACTTCAAAGAGATTTGGGTGGGAGAAACCTCTACCCCTGTCCCCGTTCTTTGCTGGCCTGCTACTTGGACCATGTTCCTGCTTACTACCAGGACCAATATTTTGGCACTGCTGGCAATGTCTCTACTTGCACTGACCCTGGACTGTATCCCTGCCAGTACTGACTATGGACAATATTTCTGCCTGCTGCCTGGACAATTCCATTCACCGACGCTGACCACGTCCCTGCTTGCTGCCTGGATCAGGGCTCTCCTCCTGTGGACAACTGCACTACTAAAACCACAGGTAATATTTTGTTTACCCTTTACTCAGCAGAATGTATTTTAGGGTGTAATTCTTGGTATGTATATGCTATGTGCTAGAAATATGAAGGGCCTTCAAAAATGGGATAGATTGTAAGGAAATTAGATGTGTAATTTATGTCCCTAGAACACTTGATGTTTTTTCTTGGATGTTGGGCCTCTATGTGGCCAAGCTGTGTAAAAATCTCACTTCATACTCAAGAGGAATAGCAGAATATATTTTGGGGTGTCATTTTGGCTATGTACATGCTATGTGTTGGAAATATCTTATAAATGGACAACTTTGTGTAAAAAAAATGCGTTTTCATTTTCTTTTCCACATTTTCCCCAAACTTCTGGAAAAAGATAAACTGTTCAAAAGACTCATTATGCATCATAGATTATACGTTGGGTGTTAGCTTTCCAAAATGGGGTCACTTTGTGGGGGTTTACATTGTCCTGGTGCTCCAGGGCCTTCAAAAGTGTAATAGGTGGTTGAGAGATTAGATGTGTAATTTATGCTCCTAGAACGCCTGAAGTTGCTACTTCAATGTTGGGCCTCTGTATGTGGTCATGCTGTGTAAAAGTCTCACACATGTGGTATCCTCATACTCAGGAGGAGTAGCAGAATATATTTTGGGGTGTCATTTGTGGAATGTACATGCCATGTGAGAGAAATAACCTGTTATAGTGACAATTTGGTGTGATAAAAATAAAAATAAATCTTAATTTTGCAAATAATTGTGGGAAAAAATGACAACTTCAAAAAACTAACTACGGGATTCAGATACATTGGCGCATATTTACGCGGGCGTAGCGTATCTTTTTTACACTACGCCGGAGCAGCGTGGAGAGGCATGCAGTGTATTCAGAAAGCCATTACTCACCAAGATGCGCCAGTGTAACGTATTTTCGAAGGCGTAGGCCAGCGTAAGTGTAAGTGGGCGTCACCCCATGCAAATGATGGTCCGAGCATGTCGCAGTGGTTTACGTCGTGCGAATAAAGACAAAGATGGACTGCCGCACTCCAAAAAAAGTCTTGAAAAAAGACGTGCTCTTTATTGATGGAAAAAATGCACAGCATACAGTCACCAAACAGTCGGGAAAATAGCTGACGCGTTTCGCATTGACTTTCAATGCTTAATCATAGCTAACAATGAACAAAAGATTTCAAATATATATACATACACACGCATGATAGTACTCCCCCTATTAGTCCCGCCCCACATGTGATTGGCTCCAGATAATTAACTGGAATACCTGGCACATGTGGAGGGGATCAGTGAACTAAACCAACAACACATAAAACACAATCATGGATATCAAAAGTAAAGAAAATATATTTTCTATTAATGGGTAACCAGACCGTAATTGGACGTTGCCTAAAAAATTATATAATATAGCCAAATGTGGCAAAATGGATACATGTCAATCTGGCATAGTGTAAAAACGAGTGTAAAGACATGTGTGGTAGTGAAAAAGTGAATGATGATAATGACAAGTGATAACATATGATGTGAAGAAAGATATATTTCTATATATATATGTAGATGTGCCAATAGTTAAAGAGTGTCTCATGATGTAAATTGTGAAGAAACTCCACATGAGGTACACAAATGAACACTATTTTGAACATGTAAAGTGTTGTTTTGTGATGACGCAAGGGCGAAATATAGGGGAGAATAATAGTGGTTTACGTCGGGCGTATCTTAAATGGCGCATGCAATCCTGCAATTCTGAAGAAATCCTGCAATTCTGAAGAAATCCTGCATTGCCTTCTGCCGCAGATGCTCATGGGTGGGTTTGATGATGTGGTGGGACATGCGTGTGAGGATTGCAGGGACAACCTGGTGCACACATCTGCTCATGGTGGATTGTGACATCCCAGCCACGACTCCACTTGTACGTTGAAAAGATCCACTTGCAAGGAAATGGAGTGTTCCCAGTACCTTGACCAGTGGCTGCACTGCATGTACGCGTTGTGTCTGGCTGGTGATGTCATCATGCAGGGCTGTGGCTATTTCCAGGATGGCATCAGGGCTGAATCTGAAGATGCGATACACCTCCGAATCCCCCATGCCAAAGACGTTCATGCGCGTTCGGTAGCTCCTCTCCCGTGCCCTCCTCCGTGCCTGTAGACGCTGTAGTGCTATGACCAACGCTGCCCCTGGCATGTTGGCATACAGATGTGTTGTCCTGCAAGTGTGGTTGCTCAGCTCGTCCGTAACGGTGCTGCTGTAGCTGCTCTCCAGCTGACCTGTGCATGTTTGTTGCTGAGTTACTCCTGCTTTATTAGGGGTAACTTTAGACCGTACGTACAACTTACGCACACCGCGCGTAGCCTGCGCCGGGCGCACGTACGTTTCTGAATCGCCGTATCTCCCTCATTTGCATATTTGAATAGGAAATTAATGGGAGCGCCAGATGTGTCCAGCGTAAATATGCGCCCACGATACGCCGGCCTAGGAAAGTTACGTCGGTCAGAAGAAGCCTATTTTCTGGCGTATCTAGTTTTGTGGGTACGGCGCATAGATACGACGGCGCATCCGTGGACTAACGCGGCGTATTAGTAGATACGTTGGCGTAAGTTCTTTCTGAATCCCGACCTATGCCTCTTACTAACTACCTTGGAATGTCTACTTTCCAAAAAGGGGTCATTTGGGGGGTATTTGTACTTTACTGGCTTGTTAGGGTCTCAAGAAATGAGATAGGCTGTCAGCACATCAGGTGTGATCAAATTGATACATTTTCAGTGATTGGCACCATAGCTTGTAGATCCTGGGAGTCCCATCCATGACCCCTCTTCAGTGTTCTGGCTGAGGGAAGAAGGTTCTCATCCAAAATTTTTCAATACATGGCAGGTTATGTAAAAAAAATAGTAGTCTAAAGCATTTTTCATTTCCCATTTCTCACCTGCAGACATTTCTGAAGAACTGAGTCTTGATGGTCATAATGGCAGTTCTCCTATGGTAAAGCCTTCCCTGATGGCACACCTTTGAGTGGTTTCTTAGTCTCAGGGCACATGCACACAGGCATATTAAAAAGTTGTCTGCACATTTGTGCTAACGTTTATGTGCATAAAGCCTACATGGACCCCACTGACCATGCCCACTACTGCTACACTACTACATCTTAATATTAACATGCTTTCAAGCTTTGCCTAACTAGAATTTTGGATATCATATTTTTTTTGCTATTTAGCAAGCACATTATTTTGAGCCTAGCAATATTTATTAATTTGACAGTCTCTTCTTTCTAATTCAATCAGCTTACAACAGTCCTTCTATACAATAACATCCTCCCAGGGAGGTCTTAAATTACAGCCATTGTGTTATTAACCATACATCATTGATGTATGCACCAGAACAAACAAATATTTAAAGTGGTTGTCCAGTCTGGGCAAAAAAAAATTATTTAAATTCAGCAGCTACAAATACTGTAGCTGCTCACTTTTAATATAAGGACACTTACCTGTCCAGGGATCCAGCAATGTCCTCACCCGGGTAAGTTCTTCACTAGACTTTGGGTTCCTGGCACTGGGTAGTCGGCTATGCAGCTTTCGGCTCCACAACCAGATGCCTACTGCACTTTGTGAAGTCCCACAGTCTTTGGGGACCTGTGATGTTTCCCAGAAGACTGCAATGGAGGAACAGAAGGAGAAATTCTGCTTGGATATCCGAGATCCAAGTGGAAGTGGGAGCGGGTACCTGTCAAAACCAGGTACCTCTCCAAAAAAAATGTCATGACCAAACATAGGAGTAGAGAGGGGGAGGAGGACTTAAAGTGGGACTTCCCCTTTTGGGTGGAGTTCCAACTTAAATCTTCTGTACTCTAAAATATGAGAAGATTATTTAGTGAAAATGTTTAAAATTTGTTTTGGAATATTAATTATGTACAATAGTTTATGCATTAAATCTGGACTCCAGCCATACCTTTGTAATAGATTTTTCCCTGGTCCAATTCCAGGATACATGTTCTATCTGCTGCTGAGTGTAACATGCGCTGCCTGTTCTCTGTTAACAGGCGCTCTGTGCGCCTGTCAATTCCTATAGTGCGTCTTTTTTTTTGGTTGTTGCTGTATTGTTGTTCTCGGCGCATCGAGGCCTACGGGTAACTGACTGCGTTTTGTACTTTTTTTGTACTTTTAAGAATTTAATAAATAAATAAATAATAAATACGGCCCTCTACTTTGAATCTGACTGCAATGGGTTACACTTGATCTCCTGCCTATAAAGGCCTGCATAGGAGATACGGGTGTGGTGCTATTATTGCCAGCCATTGGCAGCTGTTTGTCAGTTGTAGTGAGCAGTGTTAGGCTGAGCTACAGCTTGTAAGCATGGAGGCCCTGTTACACCAGCCACTGCTTGAGCTCCCTATGCTGCCACACCTTTCCTGGAAACCACTACTCCTTTGCTGCTGATGTCATCTCTGCAATACAGCTCTCTGCAAACTAACTACAGGACATTTGGCAACCATCCTCTTCATGAGAAACTTGTCTCCTAACCTTAGAAGCTACAAACGGATGAGTAACCTTATTACATTTATACTGCTATAGCAGATCTACTATTAGTGTTTCAACTGCTACTATAATGTTACTACATATATCGTCTGCTTATATGGGAGATACTATGCTAAACCCTGCTTGTTAAATACTAACTTAAAGGCTCAGCAACCTACAAGTTTCTATTGCTATGTCTATCTAATATATACAGTGTGACAGGAAGTCAGGTAAATCTGTGGGTGTTGTCACAGACGGGACATACATTTCTGCCTTGTTTAGACAATACACCAATTGTTGTTAGGCGTCGGCTGCAAAAGTGGCAAGAAGAGGTCTAAGGGCGTTGGAAGACTTCAGCTGTTCAGAATGAGGCAATTAAGGCCTCTATAGTAATCCAGAGGAATTACCCCTGATTTGCTGCATCCTGAGGCTTTCTGAGTGAAAGAGAGCAGTAGCTGAAAGTCTTCTGAGGAGGTGAGGAGGAAATTGTGTGATAAAAATCAAGACTATTGTTTTTCTGCTGTATGACCAGCAGTGTCTGCCCAGCACTAGGCTGTGCTAGACTCCATAGATAGGTTCATGTGTGGTGAAGATAGACGCCCCAAGTGGTCAGGGTTTATTTTATATTTGGTTTTGTTTATGATGTTTGGATGCTTGCACTTGTTTCCAGCAAGATGGAAGAACAAACCGAAATCTTTGTTTTCAACTGTCTTAGACTGCCTGTCTGTATAAATTCAGTGTGTAGTGAACCCATCCAGGGGGTCACACACCCCGCTACCAAGCTAACCCCTTACAACAGCTATAATTACCTCATCTATCTATGCTACATGCTTGAGCTTTACAGCCTCTCTCATGCAACTAATAATGAGCTGTGCTGTCTTTTTCAAGAGTACTTCAAGTTTGCTACTGTAATTACCTAAACTACTTTATTACGTATACGCAGGTGCTACTACAGTACTACAGTACATCTGATATACAAGTACCTAGTTGTTACTACAACTCCCAAATAATACGAGCTTGGCAAAGTACAAATGTCTTATAGGCCGCGGCCTAATAGTGTGAACTTGTTCTCTTCAACACTTTTCTTGGCTAAGGGTTGATGCTATTTCATGGCATCTCCCTTAGTAACCTAATACATCCCTGCATGCTGCTAGGAGCGACGCCTGGGGTTCCCTACTGAGAATCGCATGAAGAGGTTGTTGTGCTTTTTTAAGGTCAGTTTTACCCGCACAGTATTTATTTTTAATTCTTTTTTTTTAATGAAGATTTTTTTTAATACAAGTCAATCTATATGACATAGTCTATAATATGAAAGTTATTTACGGAGACGTATGATCATACAAAATAGCTACATTTATTGGTTGTCAAAAATATGAATATTTAAATAAAAAATTTAAATACCAATTGCGTTACATGACTGACTTGAAAGTCAATAAAAATACCCCCAAAATGGGCATGCAGTACACTTAACATTTGTGCCATGATAAATTCTCAATGTGGTTTCAATAATCTTGTGTAAATGACAATGAAACAGAACGTCTATTTCCCACGCTCAACCGTTACTATACTGCAGGTAAGTAAGTGGTAAACAATGTGAAATACATTGGACGTTTGTTTTGTCAATAAAATTGGAACTATGTAAAAAGAAAAATTTAATGAAAAATGTACTCTTTAGAGAAAAATCTACCAGTTATTGATTAATGAGAAAAAATCATAATTGCAAGATATTCAATACTTCAATATTTTAGAGAACAACATCAATACTTCAATATTTTAGAGAACAACATCAATATTTCAATATTTTAGAGAACAACAATAGATTCAAGATAAAATCAAAAATTACATAATTACCCACTCCAAAATGGCTATTTCCTACTGGCAAGTGACCAGAGTTAAGCTGGCTGCAGTGGCTTTCTATGAATCTTCATGGGATAAGGATATGTCTTCATGCATAGTACAAGTGTGCCAGTGTACCCCTCCCCGTCGGAGTCAGTCCTGAGTCATCCCTCCATGGGTCCTTTTTGAGTCTCCTTCAGTCATTGATCCCTCTCATCTCATTCACTTAAGTACCCATCAGGACAATAAGACTATAAAGTTTTACTAAGTTCTGCCCAACCGGTATGTGTCCTTATCTCATAGGTTGGTTGCACATATATATATATATATATATATATATATATATATATATATATATATATATATATATATATATATATATATATATAAATATATATATATATATATATATATATATATATATATATATATATATATATATATATATATATATATATATATTGAACATTCTGGTAACTTTATATTACATAAAATATAATTAGTATACTTTTGATTCCTACATAACATGCTTCTATATTCCTGTATAAATGTATATCTTTGAAAACAGTTTTTTCTAAACATGCACAAATTATATCTCTCAATCTACGCTAAATAATTATTAATGTGGATACATGAATCATTTTGATATGCGTTCAATGAATATGTGTTACTCTAAGTACAGGTTAATTCATATCCTTATAATCACAATTTGATATCTTTCATAATGCACTTCTATATTAAAATTACATTCATATATATATATATATATATATATATATTTCTTTCTTCTAATAAAGTCTCTAGATCACAGATGCTACCGTCATCATACTTTTCCCTATGACTTAAGATGTCATTGATAATCTAAACATTATTTTTCAATTATTCCATGTCAACATATATTCTTACTTTTAATATCATGTGTATTTATAATGCAAGTCAAATTTTATACATGACTTGGTTTGTGAAAATCGGACTTTAGACTGCTTTATAATGAACCCAGATGTATCAACAAATTCTTCTTAGGGACTCTTCTTGGTCAACATCATCCAGTGTTTTTAGGACAGCTAGAGTCAACATTAGTATTTACTGCAATGTATTAACAATGGGTTTCTCTGCCATAGCTTTCTTGAACAAAAAGTCAAAGAGCCCAAGACACCCGTTTGTCCACTCTCTGCTACTTTGATACCATTGTTCAAATCATTCTGAGTACACATCAGGCCTTGTCTTTCGTTTCCACAAAGGGCTCATAAAAATTAGAACATGGTTAATCCCCTGACCATTGGAGAACATGTGTTTTTGCTCTGAAAGGTTTGCAATAGTTCACTACTACTGGACTTTCATATTTCTGCCAGTAAATTATGAATTATTATTATTATTATTATTATTTTCCTCATAACCCACGACAAAACATATTGGAGTATAGTCCTCAAAGCTAAAATATATATTTTAATCGCTAAGGTCTGCTCGCATGTTGTAATGCTTCCATCCTTAGTAAATCACGCCTTTCTTTATGTGACACAGAGATGATGTATAGATCCCCCAAACTCCTGTTGCGAGGAGTGACTCCTGGTGCTTAGTACTGAGTTGTTGCATAAAGGATTGCATTGAAGGCCTTGTATCCGCAGTTGTGATTCACTCCCGTTTCTCCAGTGCTGTTACACTGAGCCAAATTCATGATGATGTGAGCATGCATGCATGTAAAAATAAATCACACTGCTTCAGTCTCCATTATCAACTCTGTCTCCAACACGAAACCCTTTATTCAGGTTACAGCTTTTATAGCCAAAGTGACATAAGCAAACGTCATCACATATGGGTGCTTCTGATTGGCTCATTCATATGGTCTTCTCTTATTACATCTGTTCCTGGCCACGAGACAAGCATTCAGTCGCCATATTCCTTTTCTCGGTGGGAGGGGATGAAAAGGAGGGGGTAAGGAGTGGAGTAGAAAGACATCTGTTTTTCATCTATATATATCTCAGTCAAGAAAAATACCACTGTCTTGTCACAGAATACTGAAATACACATATACACATATATCTATATATATATATATATATATATATATATATATATATATATATATATATATATATATATATATATACACACATACATATTGCAACAAGAAAGAAAATAAATAAAATAATAAAAGAAAGGAAAGAAATATTTGAGTGGTTAAAAGAGAAAGATAACATAGACATTTTAGAAGTTTTTATTTAAACATTTAAATAGTATGTTGAGAAGAGAAGGAATCGGACAAAATACAAGCAGATTAAATTTTGGCTTTAAGAAGATTGCAAGAGAGCCTCATGTGGCCCACAAAACACAAGTTTGATGTTTAAAATGAATGTCAAGCTAAAATCTTTTTTTTTTGGTTTTGCATAGAATAGGGAACATTTGCTAATTTGTTTTTAAATATACACTGAATATATATTTTTTAATAATAAACATGAATCGATAAAATGTGAGGAAAATGCAGTTTCAGTTTGTTTAATGGCCTTATATTGAAAACACTGGGATAAAATAATCTTAATCTTAGAGATAAACGTACCCTTTCAATCTCTATATTTGTTATTAGGCCTACCTCTCCCAAAAATCTCCAAAAATCTTCGCAAACGAATGGCTTTCCTTTTACTGGCAGCCAAGCGTGTCATTCCTCAATGCTGGAGAGCTACCTCCCCTCCCACTTTTGCACACTTTTTATCAACAATTGCTGATATTCGAAGGATGGAACGTCTTACAGCTGTTATAGACAATTCTCTACCCAAATTCGAAGCTATTTGGGAGAGATGGGACTCTTCTGATTTTTAACACAGAGCCTCATTCTACCCCACCATAACTGCTTACCCATTGTCCATGTCCCTACAGATTTGTATAGTATGATTCTCTTCCTATAGGTAATAGACTGTTGATATATACTTATGCTCAGCAGAGCCATGATAAGTTGTTCATGTTGAACCCACTACTTATTTTCTATCTTATGGTATAACTATCTTGTATGCGACCAGACTTGTATGTTCCCTGCTGAAAATGTGACTGTTCATTTCTTGCACTCTTAATCATTCAAATGTCTGGATTATATAATTACTTTGTCTGATTTGAAATAAATAAATAAACAATTTAAAAATAAAAAATAAAATAATCTTAATCTTTTACTCTTTTATTTTGTAAATAATGAATTGTGGGCCTCAGTAGACATAATGGGGGATGTAATAAAAGACAAGACAAGTTCTATCCTCAACTGGTACCGTTGTCCATACCAGCTTCTATTTTTTTTCCACATAACTTAGAAAATTCAAATTTTAAAACTGACCAACTGCCCTCCAGATGAGATAAAGTTTAAACCAAATTTGTCCCAGACACTTTGGGGTTGATTTACTAAAGGCAACTAGACTGTGCACTCTGCAAGAGCATTTGCTCCAGAGCTTAGTAAATAAGCAGAAGCTCTGCCGACTTTTATTATCCAATCATATGCAAGCAAAAAGGCTGTTTTTTATTTTTTTATTTTCCTTGTTTGTGATTGGGTATTCTTTGTAAAGTGAAGCTTTAGCTTATACTAAGCTTTGGAGCAACTGCACTTGCACTTTGCCAAGTACACAGACTATTTCCCTTTAGTAAATCCACCCCTCTGTATCAATTCCTTCCAATGTGGCCCTTTAAAGATTAATTCCACTGTATTTGGTCCACTATTGCATTTGAGTTTGACACACTCTAAAGCAGTGGTTCTCAACCTTCTAGTGCCGTGACCCCTTGATAAAATTTCCCAAGTTGTGGGGACCCCTAACAGTAAAATTATTTTCATAGCATGAGTTGAAAGCACCCAAGGCAAGACAAATAATTTGCGCCCCTAACCTGCGGACATTTAGCCCTCCCTGAGTGCCTTCCACTCGTACTTATGGTACATTTTAGGATGTACCACCCTTCTTCTTTGTTCTCCTTTCTTTCCCTTTTATCTCTCTCTATCCTAATTCCCTATTTATTTCCCCCATCTTTCCCTCTAACTGTCTTTCTTGCTCTCTATTTTTTTCCTTTCTCTCCCTTTTTCTTTGTTCCTCCCCCCTCTTATCATCTCCCTTCCTGGGAAAACAGTGTGGGCTTCAGGAACAGCCCAGGATCTGGTGACCCCTGGCTAATCATCATTTGACCCCTGAGGGGGTTCCCGACCCCCAGGTTAAGAACCACTGTTCTAAAGAGTAAAGAATATTTTTGTTTCTTTCAGCTATCTGAAGAAGCCCGACTGGACAGATCTGTCAATTGTATGCCATTGCCGAAGAAAATTAAAAACATCAAACCAGGAACAGTTTGTGAGACAGCTGGATGGGGAAAAACTTCATACAAGGATAAATACAGCTCTACATATCTAATGGAAGTGAATGTACCAATAATAAGCAATCAAAAGTGTAAAGCCATGTGGAAAAAGAGGAACCTAAAAATAACAAAAAACATGTTGTGTACCCTTGTGGACAAAGATGGAAAAGACACATGTAATGTAAGTAAGCTGTGGACAAATGTGGTGCACTGTTATTCAGCTCTGTAGTTCATGTCCCCCCCCCATGCAGCCATGTCCCCCCCCCCCATGCAGCCATGTCTCCCCCCCATATCCAGCCATGTCCCCCATATGCAGCCATGTCTCCCCCCCCATATGCAGCCATGTCTCCCCCCATATCCAGCCATGTCCCCCCCAATGCAGCCATGTCCCCCATATGCAGCCATGTCTCCCCCCCCATATCCAGCCATGTCCCCCCATATGCAGCCATGTCCCCCCACAAATGCAGCCATGTCCCCCCCATATATGCAGCCATGTCCTCCCCATACCAGCCATGTCCCCCCCCATATGCAGCAATGTCCTCCCCATACCAGCCATGTCCCCCCCATATGCAACAATGTCCTCCCCATACCAGCCATGTCCCCCCAATATGCAGCCATGTCCTCCCCATACCAGCCATGTCCCCCCCCATATGCAGCAATGTCCTCCCCATACCAGCCATGTCCCCCCCCATATGCAACAATGTCCTCCCCATACCAGCCATGTCCCCCCCCATATGCAGCCATGTCCTCCCCATACCAGCCATGTCCCCCCCATATGCAGCCATGTCCTCCCCATAGCGACCAGTAGATTACAGACAGTTGCCTGGGCATGCTGACCAACTATTCCACAGCATCAAACAGTGCAATGCAGAGGGAGAACTTGCAAAGTTAGAGCTGTGGTAGGGAGCAAGATCCGCATAAGCCGATGCCTCCTCTGTAGTACCTGCTTCTGTCCCATACGGAATAATACCAACTGCACTCCACCTCAGGTGTTAAAGTTGATGATCTCGCTCTCACTCTCTCATACTGGTCACTGGAAGTTTAACATGGCACCTCATGGGAAAGAACTCTCTGAGTATCTAAAAAAAAGAATTGTTGCTCTACATAAAGATGGCCTAGGCTATAAGAAGATTGCAAAGACCCTAAAACTGAGCTGCAGCAAGGTGGCCAACACCATACAGCGGTTTAACAGGACAGGTTCCACTCAGAACAGGCCTCGCCATGGTCAACCAAAGAAGTTGAGTGCACGTTCTCATCGTCACATCCAAAGGTTGTTTTTGGGAAATAGATGTATGAGGGCTGCCAGCATTGAGTCAGAGGTTGAATGGGTGGGGGGGGGGGGGTCAGCCTGTCAGTGCTCAGACCATACACCCCACACTACATCAAATTGGTCTGCATGGCTGTCGTCCCAGAAAGAAGCATCTTCTAAAGATGATGCATAAGAAAGCCCGCAAACAGTTTGCTGAAGACAAGCAGACAAAGACATGGATTATTTGAACCATGTCCTGTGGTCTAATGAGACCAAAATACATTTATTTTCTTCAGATGGTGTCAAGTGTGTGTGGCGGCAACCAGGTGAGGAGTACAAAGATAAGTGTGTCTTGCCTACAGTCAAGCATGGTGGTGGGAGTGTCATGGTCTGGGGCTGCATGAGTGCTGCCGGCACTAGGGAACTACAGTTCATTGAGGGAACCATGAATACCAACATGTACTGTGACATACTGAAGCAGAGCATGATCCCCTCCCTTCGGAGACCTGGCCGCAGGGCAGTATTCCAACATGATAACGACCCCAAACACACCTCCATGACGACCACAGCTTTGCTAAAGAAGCTGAGGGTGGAGCACTGGCCAAGCATGTCTCCAGACCTAAACCCTCCACAGAAGGTGGAGGAGCGCAAGGTCTCTAACATTCACCAGCTCCATGATGTCATCATGGAGGAGTGGAAGAGGACTCCAGACATGTGCACTGCCCAAAAATTCTTTTTTTTTCGTTTATGTTATTTTCGTTTTTTTTATTTTTTTGGAAATTCTGAAATTCGGGAAAATCGAA
Organism: Rana temporaria; assembly: GCF_905171775.1. Taxonomy (NCBI): domain Eukaryota; kingdom Metazoa; phylum Chordata; class Amphibia; order Anura; family Ranidae; genus Rana; species Rana temporaria. The sequence goes on from NC_053489.1 coordinate 76,448,403, forward strand.
AAAAAATTTTTTCCGTTTTATTCGTTTTTTTTGCTTTTTTCGGAAATTCGTAATTTGGTAAATTCGGGAAATTCGAAAATTCGTAAATTCGGAAAAAGCAAAAAACGAATAAAACGGAAAAAACGAAATTCCCGAAAAAAAACCGAATGAAACAAAATGTTTTTTTCCGGAAATTCAAAAAATTCGGAAAATTTCGGAAAAAAAATATTTTTCGAATTTTTCATTTTCGAAATTTTTCGAAAATGAAAAATTCCAAAATTCGAAATTTCGAAAATTAAAAATTTGAAATTTCGAAAAAGAAAAATTTCAAAAATGAAAAATTCGAAAATTAGAAAATTCGGAATTTCGAAAATTATAAGTTTCGAAAATTCATAAATTCGAAATTTCGAAAATTACAAATTCGTAAATTGGAAAAATAAAAAATTCGAAAATTAGAAAATTAAAAATTTCGAAATTCGAAAATTCCAAAATTTAAAATTTCGAAATTCGAAAGTAAAAAATTTGAAATTTCGAAATTCGAAATTTCGAAAATTCGAAAATTGAAAAATTCGAAATTTGAAGAAAATCGAAAATGAAAAATTCGAAATTTCTAAAATTGAAAAATTCGAAAATTCGAAATTGAAGATTCGGAAATTTTTAATTCGAAAATACGAAATTGAAAAATTCCAAAATGAAAAATTCCAAAATTCTAAATTTCGAAAATGAAAAATTTTAAATTTCGAAAATCGAAAATTCGAAAATTGAAATTCGAAAATTCTAAATTAGAAAATTCGAAATTAGAAAATTCGAAATTTCGAAAATTAAAAATTCGTAAATTCGAAAAATAAAAAATTTAGAAAATTCGAAAGTTGAAAATTTATAAATTCTAAAGTAAAAAATTTGAAATTTAGAAAATTCGAAAATTGAAAAATTCGAAATTTCGAAAATTACAAAAAAAATTGAAAATTAAAAAATAAACGAAAAATTCGAAATTTCGAAAATTGAAAAATTCGGAATTCCTAAAATAAAAAAAAAACGAAAATGTTTCAGAATTTCCGAAAATTCGAAATTGAAAATTCGGAAATTTAAAAATTCGGAAATACGAAATCGAAAATTCGAAAATGAAAAATTTGAAAAAAATGAAAAATTCGAAATTGCTAAAATTGAAAAAATCGAAAATAAAAAATTTGAAATTTCTAAAATTTTTCGTATTTCTGAAAATTTGTTTTCTGCGGTTTTGACATTAATGGCTGTGTGTTGAGTTATTTTGAGGGGACAGAAAATGTCCACTGTTATACACTCACTACTTTACATTGTAGCAAAGTGTCATTTCTTCAGTGTTGTCACATAAAAAGATATTTACAAAAATGTGAGGGGTGTACTCACCTTTGTGATATACTATATATCCTGCAGGTTTGGTGCACTTTCAGAAAGTGTGCCACACCTACAGGATACAATAGAAGTCTATGGCAAAGCAGAGCTAACCCAAGAAAGTTGCAGATGCACTGTGCTATGTTGCCTCCTCACCACCTGATCTAAACCCATGATAGCCGTGCAATTACGAAGTTCTAGTACAGCATTTAAGTCAGGTGTGAGGAGGCGAAACTGGGTGGTACTGTGCCCTGTGATCTTTGACTTCTCCTGTGTTGTTCAGTTATAGCTCCACCTCTTTAAGGTTGCCTAACCCTGGCATAGACCATGGGGGTCATTTACTAAAGGCAAAATCCACTTTGCACTACAAGTGCACTGCAAGTGCTCTGGAAGTGCACTTGGAAGTAAAGTCGCTGTAGTTTCGGTGGGACATGCAAGGAAAATAAAAAACAGCATTTTAGCTTCCACGTGATTGGATGATAAAATCAGCAGAGCTTCCCCTCATTTCAGATCTACCCCTTAGATTTACAGCGACTGCATTTCCAAGAGCACTTTCAGTGCAAAGTGGATCTGCCTTTCGTAAATAACCCCCCATGTGTTCATGATGGCCTGGGCTCACAGGAAGTGGGTTGGATGAGGTTGGACACCATTCAATCCAAAAGTTGATCTGCTACTCTAGAATGTACAATTGAGTTAAACACAGGGGTCAAGTCCTGGGGAAAAAAGTGTGGGAACTCCCACCCAAGATCCACCCCCCCACCAAAAAAAAAATATATACGCTCATATGCATAATTACTAAACCGCATGTTCTTTCTAAATCCTGCGATAACTCGTGGCAGACCTTCGCAATGTCCCTGGTGTAAGGGGTTAGCTCGGTAGCGGGGTGTGTGACCCCTTGGATGGGTTCACTACACACTGAAGTTATACAGAAAGGCAGTCGAAGACGGTTGAGAAACAAAGATTTTGGTTTATTTGTCCATCTTGCTGGAAACAAGTGCAAGCATCCAAACATCATAAACAAAATCAAACATAAAATAAACCCTGACCACTTGGGGCGTCTACCTTCACCACACAGGAACCTATCTAGGGAGTCTGGCACAGGCTAGTGCTGGGCAGACACTGCTGGTCATACAGCAGAAAAACAATAGTCTCTTTTTGATTTTTATCACACAGAAAAATAAATTACCACCTCACCTCCTCAGAAGACTTTCAGCTACTGCTCTCCTTCACTCACAAAGCCTCAGGATGCAGCAAATCAGTGGTAATCCTTTGGATTACTTATAGAGGCCTTAATTGCCTCATTCTGAACAGCTGAAGTTTTCCAACGCCCTTAAACCTTTCCTGGCTACTTTTGCAGCCGACACCTAATAACAATTGGTGTATTGTCTAAACAAGGCAGAAATGTATCTCCCGTTTTTGACAACACCCACAGATTTACCTGACTTCCTGTCACACTGGGAACAATGACAAAAGCTCCCAGGAGACATTGCGGCATCGAGGAAGTGACGGAATACCCGCACACTACCCGATGAATCCATATACAGGAAGTGGCCAGTAACATCAAGGATTACTAAGGTTCACCTGCCCCTGACAGTGACTCGAGGTGGGCATCGCCGCTTAGTGAAGGATTGGCTTGGGCGGCAACTGAGTTCCTGCTGTGAAAAAAGTGCAGGAACTCCATTCCCACGCGTTCCCGGAGGACTTGAGCCCTGGTTAAACATATATTTATAAAGTCAATAATTCTATTTTGCATGTTCTGCAACAAATTACAGTTACATATGTAGTGCTACCCCTGTAGGGGCCCGCAGTAATCGCTAGTTCTTTCCTAATAGTACAGAGGCAACCCACCACCACAAAGCCAGTCCATACACACCGACTTCAATAACTCAGTAACTAATAACTGTCATTACTCATAAGTCCCCAGGACAACTGCCCTTATGGTGAAGTCCTACAGCCACCTCCTCCTGTGCATCTGCCTCCTGTATCTGCTGATTGCGGGTGCAATGCTTTACAGGTCCCAAGTAAAAATAAATGCACATAAATTACCTGCAAAATATTGTAAATTTTTTTTATTTATTTTTTTAAAGGTGAACTTATCCTTTAAATAGACCAGGACAAACATTGCTCCCCTGACAACAGAAGAAGGCAAAAACTTAACTCGCCTAGCATCCTACACTAGGAGGGTGTTACACATATAAACAACTGTTTTTTTTTCCTTTTTTTTCGTAGGGTGATTCTGGAGGACCATTGATTTGCAATGGAGATTTCACCGGAGTTCTATCTTTTGGAGATGAACACTGTGGGATTCCTGGTAATGCCAGTGTCTACACTCGTCTGACAAAAAAACATATCGATTGGATTAAGGCAGAAATACCATGTAAAATAGAGTGTATGTTTATCTAGGTCCTGCACACAGTCTTTACAATAATGTAATCTCCATGCTTGTGCTTAATTCAGATTGCAATTTGTGGAAAAATATTTGTGGGCAGTAATAAGAATTTCTAATGTTTGAAAGTTAACCCATGTATAACCCCATTATATCAAGTGATAATACACTTTTAAAATACATTTGTTCTTTTGATATATTTACACCAAGCAACTATGCAAATAATAAAACTTACCTTTTTTTTCCCTGTGCTGTAAAGTGGAATTAAACCCAAAGATGTACCTGCTTCCCAACACAGATTCATTAAAGTGGAGGTTCACCCAAATAACATTTTTCTCAGAACAACTTTTTTTTTTTTTTACGCTGTACATACCTTATAATCTATCTTTTCATTCCGGCTTCCAGGTACTTCTCCCTGCGGGAGTAGGCGTTTCCAAGCTGAGGAGGCATGACATCTGGGAGGCTGCCCAGATGATTGACGTCTTTTCAGCAAAAGCTCCCCCCGGCGGATAAGGCCCCACCCCCCATATTGCGCAGGCGTATAGAGCCGACACCGTATAGAGCCGACTAGCAGATCTGCATGTTCGGCTTCTTTCGGAAACGCCGTCACTCGGACGTGCCTACGCAATACGGGGGGCGGGGCCTTATCCGCCGGGGGGAGCTTTTGCTGAAAAGACGTCAATCATCTGGCCGGCCTCCCAGATGACATGCCTCCTCAGCTTGGAAACGCCTACTCCCATGGGGAGAAGTACCCGGAATGAAAAGATAGATTATAAGGTATGTACAGCGTAAAAAAAAAAAAAAATTGTGGACTGTACATGTTAGAAGTCTAAAGAAGTTGTTCTGAGAAAATTTTTATTTGGGTGAACCTCCGCTTTAAGGGCATGCCTCTGGTTATAACTAGGGATGGCGAACGGTTCGGACCGAGCATGAGTTCGGCCCAAACATTGGCTGTTCAGAAGTTCTCCGAACAACCAAATTAAAAGGCTGTTTGACCGTTTGTTCGGCCCGCCGAATGGCCACAATGCACTGCGTCACTGCACAGGGCATTGAAAGCCCTGATTGCCTGAAGCAATAAAAGCTTCATGCAATCAGGGCACAGAGCACTGTCAGAGCCATGATTGGATGCCGTCATGATGACGGTATCCAATCATGGCTCATAGTGTGCATCTAGGCATAGTTCAGTGAGTGCTGTTATGGATTGTTTAATACTCAAATCAAATGGCTATTTCCATTATGTACCATATACATGTTAAAATCCCCTTTGCTCAAAATGCTGACTAGACACCCCCCCCCCCCCCCCCCCATCAAGGAAAACAAGGTTTGCTGAGACTTCCAAAACACTGGATAGATCTGACCAGAAGATTGTAGATAAGAGATCACTAATCCATGAATGACAACACAAGCTACAACTGTGATGCTTATGCAAACAATGACTCATGCTTTACTATAAGAAGGGCTATATGTCCAAGCAATAAACAAGAAGATTCATTTAGCCAAACAAAGTGTCACTGTGTTTTCTTCTTCTATATGTACATATATTCACACTTCCAAATAGGCCAGGTGCAGATTCTCAGCACAGACATTTGTCTGAATCCAGAACAGTGCAACCATTCATCCTTACATTAGTGTCAATGTAGGGATAGTTCAGTGAGTGTAGTGCGACCATTCATCCTTACATTAGTGTTGTAGGGATAGTTTAACGCCATATATTTCATTGCATAACTGCAAGTTTAATGCCATATAGTTCTGTGCGTTACTGCAAATTTAACACCATATATTTCATTACATTATTGCAAGTTTAACGCCATATAGTTATGTGCGTTACTGCAAGTTTAACTCCATATATTTCATTGTGTTACTGTAGGTTTAACGCCATATATTTCATTGCATTACTGCAAGTTTAACGCCATATATTTATTGAGTTACTGCAAGTTTAACTCCATATAGTTCTGTGCATTACTGCAATATTGTAGTGTATCTGCTGAGTGTGTCTGTGTTGTGAATACTCAAATTAAAGTGCATTGAACACCACTTTCCATTGATTAAAGTGTATACACTTACACATTTACACATCTTTATTACATTTTTTAATAACCACCCACACTCCCCCCCCCCCCATAATGTCTGGGAGGACAGAACGGAGAGCCAGACGTTCCCATGGCACTGTAATGGGGCCAGCAGCATATGTGTCTACAGGCAAAATTCTCTCTGGTCGGTTCCAGTCCTTCACGCCTGTGCCTAGTTGCATTGGCATCTCTGTAAGTAATTCTGGGTTCTTTCCCCCTCCTCTCCTTTCAGAAAGACCTACCAATCTATTTTTCTACAAATTAATTATGTTGTTATAAATTTATAGACACCTTTTATACCTGCTCCTGAAGAGTGACAGTCACCACGAAACGCGTTGAGCCAATAGATGTCACGTGTATATATTTTATACTATTATCATCAACTACCATATATACCAATTGGATTGCACCAACTAACTAGGGATATAGCTATTTACTTTGGAGACACGCTTTTATGAATTTGGTCCTTTATAATGTTTATAGTATGAATTTGTTATTATTCTTATTGTTGTATTTTATATAACAATAAATTACTGACTGACAATTGTTTTTATGCAATGCCTTCATGTAATGCTCATAGTTGCAATATATTAGGCTATTACCATATTTCATTTTAATTGTGCTATCTCCTTGAATGCATGCCTCATATAAAGTCCCACCCCTTTCTTCTTTGCACAGGTAAAGGTGGCCGTGGTCAGTCCTCAGGCAGGGCATAATTTCCTCCATTTAGCGATGTTGCCCATGCTATCCAGCCACAGCATGCAGAGGAGGTGGTAGACTGGTCTTTTTTTAGTACATATGCAGCAGATCGCACTGTTGCTATTTGAAAACGTTGTCTCAAGTGCATCAAACGTGGCAAAAACACCAACAATTTGTGTACCACAAGCTTGACAAGGCATTTAAACTCGCACCACTCAGCCCCTTGGCAAGAGCACCTAAAAGCCACATAAAAGGGGCACAAATCTGTCCCAAATCTGTCCCTTCTCCTTACTCACCTCAGTCTGTCCCTGCTATACCTCATGACCTATCAGCGGCTTCCACTGACAGGGATGATGGTATAGCACAGGGTGTCCCAGGTCCTTGCAGCACATCTTCCAGCAGCACACCACCAGCTGTAGACTATAGTCAGCAAATTTCTCTTCCCCATCTACTGTAGCGGGGGGAAAAATACAGTCCCTGCAACCCACATGCCCAGTGTCTAAATAGAAGCTTGTCAAAGCTCTCTACAACTTCTGACTTTCTGCTTGGTGGATTCTGCCCCTTCCATGAATTTGCAGAATGTGCTGTACTGCAATGGCAGGTTCCCAGTTTCTATTTCTTTTCAAGTAAGGCCATTCCATCTCTCTACCATCATGTGGATGGCAATGTTGTGGCATCGTTGGGCAAGGCAGTCAGGCGCAAAGTCCACGTTACTGGTGACACGTAGTCCAGTAAGCATGGGCAGGGACAATATATTTTGTTCACAGCACACTGGGTAACTCTGCTTGCAACTCGGAAGGATGCAGGACAGGGCTCAGTGCTGCAGCTTGTTGTGCCCCCACGTCTCCATACAGCTGGTGATGATGCCATGAAATTCGTCCACTCTACCTTCTCCTCCTTCTCCATGCCCTCCTCTACAGAACTGTCCTATGAACCTCAAGTACCCCTAAGTGTTCAAAGGGCTATTCAATGAGTCAGGCTAACAGGCACCATGCAGTGCTTCAGCTGTTGTGTCTAGAGGACAGGAAGCACATTGGAGCAGAGATTCTTGCCGCTCTGCACGGACAGGCCAAGAGGTGGTTCACGCCATGCCAGCAGGAGTCAGAAATGGTGGTGTGTGATAATGGCACAAACCTCCTCTCACACACAATAAACACACAGGCCCGGATTCAGAAACAAATGCCTATCTTTAGGCGAGCGTAGTGTATCTCATATACTCTACGCCGCCGTAACTTTGAGAGGCAAGTCCCGTATTCCGAAAGAACTTGCGCCCGAAGTTACGGCGGCGTATCGTATATGGGCTGGCGTAAGGCCGCCTAATTCAAAATAGGCTGATAGGGGGCGTGTTGTATGCTAATAAATCGTGACCCCACGTAATTGACGTTACTAACGAACGGCGCATGCGCCGTCCGTGAAAGTATCCCAGTGCGCATGCTACAAATTACGCTGCAAATAGTCATTGCTGTAGACGTGAACGTAACTTACGCACAGCCCTATTCGCGTCCGACTTACGCAAACTACGTAAACGACGCAAAATTCGGCGCTGGCCCGACGTCCATACTTAACATTGGCTATGCCTCATATAGCAGGGGTAACTTTATGCCAGAAAAAGCCTAACGTAAACGACGTAAATCAATGCGCCGGGCGGACGTACGTTTCTGAATCGGCCTATCTATCTCATTTGCATATTCTACGCGGAAATCTACGGAAGCGCCCCTAGCGGCCAGCGTAAATATGCACCCTAAGATACGACGGTGTGGGAGATACGCTCATATCTAGGCAACATTGAGGCGTATCTGATTCTATGAATCAGGCACCGAGATGCGACGGCCCTCATTCAGAGTTACGACGGCGTATCTGGAGATACGCCGACGTAACTCCTTTCTAAATCTAGCCCACAGTTTTGACCTACATGTCCTAGACCTCATTTAAAGTCCCACAGCCCCCCTCTCTTTATTTATATTGAGGGATGGAGGCATGCATTCATAGACAGCCCATTCTGGCACATATAACCGTGTCAGAATTTTTCTCTTGTATGATATACAATTCCTGCAATATTGTTGTTTCATACATAGGTTAGGTTGTTCCTTTCATTAAATACATTTTTTGATTTACTCATATCAGTATTTTTAGAAACTTTCTGATGTATCATAATCAATTACACATTTTCCGCAAGGTCCAGTATTCCTTAGGGTGTTAGCCATCACTGTATGGTGGTGCTGCAGTCTCTCTGGCATTTTGGTAGCTGCGATGTGCCCCGTGGGTCCGCCCCTCCCTCCTTGTCCTATGGCTGAGAGCTCGGACAGGCTGACAGCTACTATGTAACCTGATCTCCCAGCACACCATCAGCCACCTTCTCTTCCTTCTGTCATCACTGGAAATCACCTGTAGAGAGGAACCTGCCAACATGCAAGAGGCTGCTGAGACCTGTAGTCCCACAACACACAGACTGCTACAAGGGAAGGAAAGACACGGACAGTCAGTGAGGCGTGGGAAAGTGCTTCTGTCTTGATTTCAGCAAACCTGCTACAAGCCTCTGTCCTGGAGCCTTCCACCTGTAGGGGCAATGCTGGGACTTGTAGTCCTCTCAAAGACACCAGCATGGATTTTACCTTTACAGTAGGGTTGCCACCTTTTCTTCAAGTCAAACCCGAACACTTTAGCAGCACACAGCTATTTTTTTTATAGTATATAAACTATACATATATTTTGCTATTAAATAACATTTCTAATCATATGAAGTTAATAAAAAGAGTTCCCCTTTTACATCTGAATTCACAGAGTTCCCTTTCAATGTAAGGGGGGACTCTGCAGACTCTGATGTAAGGCTGAACTCTTGGACCTCCAACATAAGGGATGCTCTGGGAACCCTGATTGAAGGGGGAACACTGAGAAATCTGAAGTACAGAGAGGACTCTGATGTAAGGGGGGAACACTGCGGCCTCTGGTGTAAAGGGGAACTCTGATGTAAGGGGTGCTCTAAGAACCCTGATTTACATTAGTGTACTCACACAGAGACAGGAGATAAAAGCAGGGAGACTTAAGTCACAGACAGCGATGGATGGTGAGCTCACTCACCCCTTGGCAGTCAGCACCTCTCATCCAGATCTATCTCAGGCTACTGGACTTCAATCCCAGACGCTATGCCTTTAGAAAAGGAAAGTTGGGGCTGAAAATTTGGAGTGTGGGCAGACATAGAGGAGTAGGGATGGGGGGGGGGGAGAGGTACAGATCTAGCCATCTGTCCTCTCCCATCTGTGTGTGTGTTTGGGGGGGGGGGGGGTGTCAGTTTGTGCTGGCTTTAGGCATTGTGAAAGAGTAACAGACACTCTCAGCTTAGACAACTGCAGCCAGAAACCCTGCTGGGAAGCCATAGTTCAGTCAGAAAAATGTGTCCAGGTCGCATGATTCCAAACTTGAACTGTCCGGGTGAATCCTGGACAGGTGGCAACCCCACTTTACAGGTATGCCGGGGCAGCACACAGCTTGAGTTAGGCATTAGGAATGTAGGCAAAAGAACTGTTTCTCATTCATGTGGAGACTGTATGCGCTGGTTACTTGCATTACACTCCTTTAAAAACTTCAGACCAGGCAAAAGGCAAAGTTTGAAAGCTTTACTTAGAAAAGGTGCAAAATATGACACATCCAAGAGTCTCTTGAAAATATCCATATTTCCCGCAACCACCACCGCAACCACCACCAATTGTGGAAGAGAGTTCCACATCCTTATTACCCTGACAGTGAAAACACCCCTGCGCAGTTTAAGGTTAAACCATTTCTCCAATCTCATTGTGTGTCCCCATGTACTCTTATATTCCTTGAGACTAAATTGTTTTTTTCCTATGCTGGGATTTATTATTTGTAAATCGCTATCATATCTCCTCTCAAGCGTTGTTTCTCCAGGGAGAATAGATTTAGTGTTTGCAATTGTTCGTCGTATTTGAGGTCCTCCAGTCCCCTTATTAGTTTTGTTGCCCTTCTTTGGACTCTCTCCAGTTCCAAAACATCCCTTGTGAGGACTGGTGAGCAGAACTGAGCAGAATACTCCAGATGTGGACTAACCAGAGTTTTATAAAGTTTTATAAAGTGTTTCATAAAGTGGTAGGATTACCGTTCTATCTTTGGAGTATATCCTTTTTCTTATGCATGATAATATTCTGCCGGCTTGGGTAGCTGCAGCTTCACATTGCATGCCATTGCTCAGTCTGTCATCTACTAGGACCACCAGATCTTTCTCCATCCTTGATTATCCCAGAGGTTCTCCCCCCTAGTGAGTAGTTTGCATTTATGTTTTTTTCCCCCAAGTGCATAACTTTAAATTTTTCCACATTAAACCTCATTTGCCATGTACAGTTGTATTCAAAATTATTCAACCCCGACTGAAATTTATTGTTTTGCCCAGTTTGACATTGACATTGTCATCCTGCTTACAATTAAATCAAAGGGGCACGTGTAGGTCAGACAAATATAACATAACATTTATAATGAAATAACCACAAATGTCTTTTCTGTGCTCACATCATTATTTTGTTCAGGTCTTTCTGTAAAATGTCTATATCCTGATGTGAAGAAATTGCGCTGCTTAATTTTGTATTGCCCGCAAAAACTGAGATTTAGCTATTTATCCTGTCCTCTATATAATTTATGAATAAAATGAATAGAATTGGTCCCAAGACAGAACCCTGGGGCACCCCACCTACCACTCCAGAACAGTCTGAGTATACATTATTTATCACTACCCTTTGGACATGCCCCTGTCACCAGTTTTTGTTAGAAGCCTTCCTTAATCTAATATGTGCTTATTCTATGTGCATGGACACATACGTAGGCCAACATGGAGGGGCATTAAGAGGCAGGGAAGAAAAACGCCAGACGCCCCTAGAAGCAGCGGTAAAAATGTCCAGTGTGCATGAGGCCTAAAGGTTTAGTGTGTCTAGTCTCTGATGTGAGGCTGGATTGCTGAGATGGTGTCCCTTGCGGCTGAGTGCACCGTACCCCTGGAGATGAGATAGGGAGTGCAGTGCCCAAAGGTGTATGGATTGCTGGTACTGCTGCTGACTGGGTAGATGCTAGCAGAAGGTAGCTGGGTGCGCTGGATGAGTGCAAGGAAGGATTCCGGTGAGTGGACTGCAGGTTAATCAAGAACAGAGTTCGTAACCAGGCCAAGGGTCATACACGGGAATCAGTCCAGAGAGGATACAGGAACAACCCGGGTCATACACAGAGGGTAGAAGATAATGGAGTAGTCAGCCAAGCTAGGGTCAGATAAAAGGAGATAAACAGGATCACAGGTCAAGACGTAAGCCAAAGATTCAGGACACACAGGATACAGGAGACATAGGAGACACAGCAAGCTGATGATAATCCAGCAAATTTAAAAGGGCAGTGGCAGGTTTATATAGACCGGGGGAATGCGCCTACAATTGTCACCGCGTGCGTGCACTGAAGTACTCACAGGTTGCTGTATAGTGACCGATGTGCATCTGCATGCGCATGGGAACATGACTGGCGCGATCATGACGGTTGCTGGCGGAATTGCCCACACCACGGCCATTTCCCTGTCACCCTGTATACAAGATTTTTTTTTACATAAATGCAAACTTTGTATCATAATAAATATAAATGATAAACATCACAAATGCAAATAAAAGCAATACAAATCACCATACAATATTCAATATACAGTACTCATAAGGAAAACCTGAGGTAGGTCTCATGTGTGTAAGGACCAGACCAAAATTGGGGTTCACCCAGCGAATCCTGAAACCTTTTGATTGTCAGCTGCTCCTGCTAAAATCAGCAGGAACAGGCAATGATCATCAAAAATCTATAGGTAACTTTAAGTTTTAAATTTAATCAGGATTTTATGTCGTTTTTATAGTATGTTGGTATTACGTTAATTATTATTTGGAGAAATGTTAGAGAAAGTGGTGTATTATTTGCATTTGATAGTTTGATTTCTGTTTTCAATCTGCGTTATTTTTGGAATATGTTGTATTTTAATAGTATGGATGTTTTATTAGAGTATAGTTTTAATTTGTTTAATTTGTATCAATTGTTGCTATTTGTAACTTTATTGTGTCATTATGCTTTGGTCTGTTCATTTTTGTGTTCTTGTGTTTTTTTAATGTAGCTGTATCGCAATAATTCCCTTTGGAATTATTAAAGCATTCTGATTCTGAATCTAAAGTTGCTCAGCTTCATTTTATCAGCTTTGGAGTTAAAGGGTCACTAAAGGAAAACATTTTTTTAGCTGAAATGACTGTTTACAGGGTATAGAGACATAACAGTTAAATGATTCCTTTTAAAAATTATTAAAAATAGATAAAAACCAATCATATAATGTGCCTGCAGTTTAGTTTAGTTTTTGCTGTTGTTTCCTGGTTCTCTGATGTACAGAGCCAGAGAGCCAATAGAGGGCAGTGATGGATTGTAAAACGAAACTGGATTGGTGCTGAGAAGTTTTAGACACCGTGGGGCAGATCCACAGAGAGAGTACGCCGGCGTATCTACTGATACGCCGGCGTACTTTCAAATTTCCCGCATCGTATCGTTGTTTTGAATCCTCAAAACAAGATACGACGGCATCTGGGTTAGATCCGACAGGCGTACGTCTTCGTACGCCTTCGGATCTAAGATGCAATACTTCGGCGTGCGCTGGGTGGCGTTCCCTTCGTTTTCCGTGTCGAGTATGCAAATTAGCTATTTCCGACGATCCACGAACGTACGAGCGGCCGGCGCATTCCTTTACGTTGTCTCTAGTCGGCTTTTTTCGGTGTATAGTTAAAGCTGCTATTTCGTGGCGTACTCAATGTTAAGTATGGCCGTCGTTCCCGCGTATAATAAATATTTTTTTTTTTTGCGTAAGTCGTTCGTGAATCGGGATGGACGTAATTTACGTCCAGGTCAAAACCAATGGCGTCCTTGCGACGTCATTTCTCGCAATGCACGGCGGGAAATTTAGGGACGGCGCATGCGCAGTTCGTTCGGCGCAGGGACGCGCTTCATTTAAATGAAACACGCCCCCTACCCGCCCAACTTGAATTCCGCACCGTTACGCTGCTTGAAATACACTACGCCACCGTAACTTACGGCGCAAAATCTTTATTCGAACCAAAGCCAGGTAAAGTACGGCGGTGTAGCGTATCTCAGATACGATGCGCCGGGGCAGATCTTTGTGGATCTGCCCCACAGTAATCACACCTCCTTGATTAGTGACCACAGTGAGAAATCTTCCAGTACTGTGGTTATCAGGAAACAGACAACCTGGAAGTGTCCAGAACAGAGAGGAATTACAGCAACATCAAAGCAAAAACTAACAATGAGGACATGAAACCAGGACTGCAGTAAGATAAAGGAAGCTATTTAGCTAAAAAAAATATTTCCTGTAGTGGCCCTTTAAATTGTCAAAATCCAGAAATATTCAGCTGGCAACTAAAAAAAATAAAAAATCTTTTAACAAACTAGACAAAAAAAGATTTAAAATGTTATATATACACATTTTAAATATAATCAGGGCCAAAAAAAATGCATATAAGCCTGGCACATGTAACGGAAGCTCCATTTTTGTTCAGGCTTAATGTCTTTTAAGATACTCATGTTCTGTGATTATTGTAATCATTTACATCTGAATGGACTATTTGAGGCTTAAAGCCACCTGCTTACCTGCAAAGCTTGTATTGGATTTTGCAATCCATATTAACTGCTTGCCGGCCAGCCGCCGCAGTTTTGCTTCAGCAGAATGGCACGGCTGGGTGATGCGACGTTACCTTATGTCACTTCGCCTTTTGGCCACTAGGGACACACGGAGGCACGTGCGCACACCCACTGCTTGCTGCCGAAGCCGATGTGAGTTCCCCCGCGGGGGCGCAATGACCGCAGGGCACCCGCGATCGCTCGTGACAGAGTGAGAACCAGGATCTGTGTGTGTATAAATACACAGAACCCGGTTCTTTCAGGGGAGAGGAGACTGATTGTCTGTTCATACAATGTATGAACACCGATCTCTCTCTTCCCCTAGTTAGTCCAATCCCCCCTACAGTTAGAACACAGGAGGGAACACAGTTAACCCCTTGATCGCCCCCTAGTGATAACCCCTTCCCTGCTAGTGACATTTATACAGTAATCAGTGCACTAATCGCTGTATAATTATCAATGGTCCTAAAAATGTGCCAAAAGTGCCCATTGTGTCCGTCACAATATCGCAGTTCCAATAAAAATTGCAGATTGCCACTATTACTAGTAAAAAAAAATTATAAAAATAAAAAATGCCATAAATCTATCCCCTATTTTGTAAAAGCTATAACGTTTGCACAAACCAATCAATATACACGTATTGCGATTTTTCATTTTTTACCAAAAATATGTAGAAGAATGCGTATCGGCCTAAACTGAGGAAAAAATACGCCTTTTTTAAAAAATAAATTGGGGATATTTATGATGGCAAAAAGCACAAAATATTATTTTTTTTTCAAAATTACGCTTTTTTTTTATTATAGCGGAAACCAATAAAAACCGTAGAGATGATCAAATACCACCAAAAGAAATATCTATTTGTGGGGAGAAAAGGATGTTAATGTTGTTTGGGTACAGCGTCGCACGACTGCGCAAATGGTTAGTTAAAGCGACGCAGTGACGTATCGCAAAAAATGGCCTGGTCATTGAGCAGCCAAATCTTCCGGGGCTGAAGTGGTTAACAGCTTGGAGGTGACAGAGAGGGGTGACAGCTTTGTTGGCTGAATTACAGAGTCTTGCCAATCATCTTTGTAGTCCCCAGACTCCCCATCATCCCCATCCCTGTTGCTGTAAAGAAAAGCATGTTTGCCGCTTTATCTAAACCTGGGTCCTAGACCTTGACAAAAGCCTATATAGTACTGAACAAAGGAAACATTTTTATCTCTCTCTTTTAAATTCAGCTGAACATATTGCTTAGCGATGCCATTTTTGTGAATGACCAATCATTGCAAATGTATCATGTTCCTTTGTGGTTGGCAGAGTTATAAGAGACTTGAAAGTCTTGGCCACTAACTTCTGTGTGCACTAACCACGTCAGGAAAGCATCGATCTAGTTATCATGAAACTTTTCCAGTCACTGTCTGCTTTTACTTTTATCTTGTTCATTCATGGCAGTAAGTACATTTTTTTTTAATCAGATTATTTTTATTAAGAGTTTTCAAATATACAGAGCAAGAGATTGAGTGATCATATTTATGCATATAATTATACTTCAGACATTATAGTTGTATCAAAATCATATGCAATAGAGATATGAGCAACAAACTGGTTTGTAAGTAGTTGTGTGTGCTGCATATATGAAATGACGAAAATGGAAATATCAAAAGAAAGCCAAGATATAGATAAGTGCACTTAAAGCGGAGGTTCACCCAAATAACATTTTTATCAGAGCAACTTCTTTAGACTTGTAACATGTACAGTCCGCAATTTTTTTTTTTTTAGGCTGTACATACCGTATAATGTATATTTCCAATCTGGCTTCTGGGTACTTCTCCCCGCGGGAGTAGGTGTTTCTATTCTGAGGAGGCATGTCATCTGGGATTGACATCTTTCAGGAGAAGTTCCCCAGCGGTTAAGGCCCCGCCCCCCGTATTGCGTCACAGCGTTTCCGAAAGAAGCCGAACATGCAGAGCTGCTAGTCGGCTCTATATGGCGCCTGCATGTTACAAGTCTAAAGAAGTTGCTCTGATAAAAATGTTATTTGGGTGAACCTCAGCTTTAAATATGTTTTATTTTATTTAATAAGTGTAACACCAAGGCCATATTTTCATCATTGGAGTCTGTATGCACACAACCATTCCCTTCATTTTACTTGTCCTAACCAGGCTTATTGTATGTTATTTACTATGTGTCAACGTGTAAATAACCTTATATGAGATGATTCTGATGAATATAGAAAAAAATGTGAGGTAGTCCCCGGCTTACAAAAAAAAGTTTAATTTGTATGTAAGTTGGAACAGGTACATTTTTTTAAGTGTAGCTTCAGCCCAAAAAAATATTTTTAAGTTTTTCTGATAGCATAGGGAAGAGTTAACACCCCTGTAACATTTGTTTTGCTTTCTGTGCCCCTGTTTAGAAGATTTGCCCTCACTTTCTGTCCCAATGACAATTGGATTTTGAAAATTTGGGGTTGTTGGCGAAAAAAGGATTGGGGACAAAGCTTCAGTGGAGACTCGTTTTTTCCCCATGATAACTCTAATGCCCCATACACACGATTGGAGCTTTGTCCGACCAAATTCACATCGGGATTCCGACGGAATTCCATCGGAGTAAAATAGAACATGTTCTCTATGTAAACTCCAATGGAATTCATCGGAATTTCCGATGGGGCATACACATGTTCGGAATTTACGATGGAAAAAGTCCAACTGACTTTTTCCATCAGAAATTCCGATCTTGTGTACGGGGCTTTACAGGAGTGAATTTCCCTTCCCTTCCACTTTCTGGTACCTCCCTCTGTTTGTAAGCCGGGTGTTTGTAACTCGGGGACCGCCTGTACAAGAAAATGTTCCATTCATGCATACATTAACTCCAGCTTTTTTAAATCTATTATGCAAAAACTTTTTGAAATTTTGTGGTAGTTTTACTGAATATTATTGGCCTTTGTGCTGTTTTATGTTGTTAAAGCCCAATTGAAACTTTATATTTTAATAATAGGATGCAGCCAGTCTGGCTTAAATGTAAAGAATATGTCAGGGTTTTTTAAATGTGTTATTGCTTTAGCATCATATTGGATTGTCATTTGCCAGCCACACACTGGAGATTTAAACTGCTACTTCCACACAGTCTACTGTGGTCTGGATCTCCGGTGGTCTGACATGCCCCGTGAGCAGTCCTCCAATCAACAATTCTGCAAATGAGCTTTGTTGAGTGGAACACAGTAATGCCTCATACACATGATCAGTGCCGGTGATCAATATGGGTCCCCTATCAGTGCCCGGCCTGGAATGCGCATACGCAATTGGAGATCACGGAAATCTCAGAGAATGGATATCTGATCCATCAGCTGTAGTTGCACAGTTAACATGCCGCTCGCTCCCGATGCTTATCCACGCTGCTCGCTCTACCAGATGGGTGACCCATCTCGATAGAACAACGCTGCCTGCGCTCACTCAATACAGCAAGGGGCGGATATGATTATAAGAGGTCGCGCTCACTGAATACAAGAAATTTATGATGGCCAGTGTTCAAAAATACAACTGCCCCTGGTGCTGGCTTTTCTTTGGACACAGCGCAATGAATAATTGATCCCTCCTGGAGCCCAGCGGTTAGAGTTGGTTGTGTTGATTATTGTTTGTATAAGTCGGTATTCACTTTTTATATGCTTTTAAGATATTTTGTAAATGTGTTATAATAAAAAAAAATGTTTAGCTTATTTTATGTGTTTTTTTTCATATATTGGTGCATATAAAATCCATGATTTCTCTCTATGTACCAAATTTCAGTTAATAGAATGTGGCACTTTTTACCACTGATTTTGCATCGGTTTTCGCATGATAAATCATGCTGCATTGGTGGCAAATCGCAATGTGTGACACTGTCACCAAAAAGACTCCCTTTTGAGCAATAAGCTTTGCACTTTGCGATTTTGTTGGGGGGCGCCAGATATGGAATCCACCCGGGTGCCAAATGCTTTAGGTACGCCCCTGAGTTTAAGAGTAGCATTGCTGAAATAAAGGAATAGAATAGAAAATATATATATATATATATATATATATATATATATATATATATATATATATATATATATATATATATATATATATATATATATATATTCTATTCTATTCCTTTATATCTATTCTATTCTATTTTATTCTCTTTGAAAATTGGAAAACTATTACATTTTGAAAAGTTTTCGAATTTGAATACTATTCTAATTGTTCTAAAACTATTCTAACTATTTTAATTCGGAAAATTCGGATACATCCGAATTTCCGAAAAATAAAAAAAATTCCGAGTTTTAATTCGGAACTAAACGAACCGCACATGTCTAGCACTTGGTACAGAATCTAGTGAACCAATAGGATTTTTTTTTTTAGCTATTGGATGTTAACCTCCCTGGCGGTATGATTATTTCAGATTTTAGGTGCTGAAAGTGGTACCATTATTTTGCATGAAAATTTGGTGTTTTATATTGTAGGCTTGTAATTCTAATGCCCCGTACACACCATCACTTTATGTGATGAAAAAAAACGACGTTTTTAAAAACGTCACTTTAATTGACCGTGTGTGGGGGAAAATGTCGTTTTATGTCTTGTAAAAAACGACCAAAAAAAATTGAAGCATGCTTCAATTTTATGTGTCGTTTTTCAAAACGTTGTTTTTTACTTCACAGAAATTGACCGTGTGTAGCAAAAAACGTCGTTTAAAAAGACGTTTTTACACCCGCGCATGCCCAGAAGCTAGTTATGAAGCAAGCTTCAATGGAAAAAGTGGTGAGAACGTAACCTCGCTTTGCTAGAACATTGTGAGAAAAACGATGGTGTGTAGGCAACTTCGTCTTAGAAAATTTAACTTTCAAAAAGGTCGTTTTTTACTTCACAGAAAATGTCGTTTTTTTTCATCACATAAAGTGATGATGTGTATGCGGCATTAGAAATAACTCACCTAAATCTGTCCAAACAAAAGTCTAGTAGACATCCCGGGTATGATAAAGTTTGAAACACAAAATCATAAATTATAATATAATAAATAACTATAAATAATTGTAACAAATAATAATATAATAATAATAAAAATGATTCAATAATGTAATCAAATCAAAAACACAGAAGTTTCAAAATTGTCGCTGTCATTACTTTCAGTGTTTGACAAATTTCCCCACAGATCACTATCGCTCAATTCTGCAAGTGATTCTAATTTATTATTGCTATTTTCTAGCTGCTCTAAAACCACTTTTGACATAAAGGGACAGTTTTTGGTTGCTATGGACAATCTCCAGTTTTCAGGCAGAAAGAACAGTCTTTATTATATAAAAGTGCATGCAGGACACTGGACAGACCACTAGGGAATAAGGGGTGTGTAATTATTTTATACAGTGCTGTAATCTGGATAAAAGGGGGGGAGGGTTGGGACTTTAAATGAGATGCGTTTTTATCAGTATGCGATTAAATATATATATGGAATATAATTTTTTTTTTCCATAATAGCCAGGCTCAAAGTTGCCAACCAAAAAAGCAATAAACCAAATTAATCTGTCTAGCTGTATGTAATTAAAAACAGAGGTTTAGTTGCATGTATTTGCAAATACCTGTGTAAGCTGCAGGCCAACGTCAAGGCACTCCGTGTACTGCAGTCCTAACTATGAATTTTAAAGTCTCCTAAAAAGGAGCACAGACGTGCTAATCAACAGATAGGCGGCAGGTGATTACCTAAACCCGCCCCTACCTATAGTTGGTCTAGAAAAAAAGCGCACTGGAAAAACAATAGAAATGCAGGAGTGGAACCAAACATTCCTACCAAACCAAAATACCACCAAACTAAAGGCGCACCACATCAAACTGGGTTAGCTAGTCAAAAAATGACAATGCATTAATTAACTTTCGGTGGTAGACGGGTGGAGGCACTTCTGTTCCACTCCTGAAACGCATCTCCATCCCTGGATAGTGTTAAAAAGGGGGGATAGGGTTGGGACTTTAGATGAGGCATATGATAGACACTACCACAGGCCTCCATCCCTGTAAATGGATAAAAAGGGGGGGAGGGTTGGGACTTTAAATGAGATGCGTTTTTAGCAGTATGCGATTAAATATATATTTGGAATATAAAAAATGTTTTCATAATAGCCAGGCTCAAAGTTGCCAACCAAAAAAGCACTAAACCAAATTAGCTGTCTAGCTGTATGTAATTACAAACAGAGGTTTAGTTGCATGTATTTGCAAATACTTGTGTAAGCTGCAGGCCAACGTCAAGGCACTCCGTGTACTTCAGTCCTAACTATGAATTTTAAAGTCTCCTAAAAAGGAGCACAGGCGTGCTAATCAACAGATAGGGGGCAGGTGATTCTCCTTTTTAGGAGACTTTAAAATTCATAGTTAGGACTGCAGTACACAGAGTGATTACCTGCCCCCTATCTGTTGATTAGCATGCATGTGCTCCTTTTTAGGAGACTTTAAAATTCATAGTTAGGACTGCAGTACACGGAGTGCCTTGACGTTGATGTTGGCCTGCAGCTTACACAGGTATTTGAAAATACATGCCACTAAACCTCTGTTTTTAATTACATACAGCTAGACAGATTAATTTGGTTTAGTGCGTTTTTGGTTGGCAACTTTGAGCCTGGCTATTATGGAATTTTTTTTATATTCCATATATATATTTAATCATATACTGCTAAAAACGCATCTCATTTAAAGTCCCAACCCTCCCCCCCTTTTTAGCCATTTACAGGGATGGAGGCCTGTGGTAGTGTCTGTCATATACCTCATCTAAAGTCCCAACCCGATCCCCCTTTTTTAACGTAATCTGTAATATTACAGTATAGTGTATGTATTGTGTGTTTTGACTTTTTTTAATTTGGCGCCTATCACCGCCCCCGTGTGTCATAACGTCGCAGGGAACGGAGCTCGGCGGCACTCAGGCACTGTGTGAATCGAGCGAGGAGACATTACGTTCACACAGCGGGGAGACATCGCAGAATCCAGGGGAGAAAGTAAGTAACTATGCCTGGATGCTGCGATGCGATCCAGAGTCTGGCTCTCGGTTACCGCTATTAGTACTGAAATTCCACCCCGAGCCAGACTCAGGAATACCGCCAGGGGGGTTAAGGAACCGAGTACTCTACAGCCATAGGCGTGCGCACAGGGTGTGCCTGGGTGTGCTGGGCAGTACCCAGACCCCCATAACCATTGTATGCCCAATTACTTATATAAGCCTTCAAAATTTGCAATTTTGATTTTTCCAATTCGGGTCCCATAGGTTTTAATGGGGTTCATTGTTTGGTTCCGAACTTTCGCGATGTTTCGAAAGTTCTGGTGCACACTGAACAGGGGGTCGTTTGGCCCATCCCTCTTAAAGCGGAGTTCCACCTAAAAATGGAACTTCCCCTTAATCCACTCCTTGCCCCCTTACATACCACATTTGGCATGTCATTTTTTTGGGGGGGGAGTGGGGACTTCAGGAGGAGTGGGACTGGGAGATCTCCCGGTAGGCCAGTCCGGCCCTGATTGCCATTGATTTATATAGAAGGTGCGCTTTCGATGCACTGCAAAAGCGCACCAGTGTGAAAGGCATCTAATAGTATACGGTGCAATACTGTCTACATCCAGATTGATTCTTGCCATAATAAAGTGCACTGTCTGATCTGGACTGGTGTCACTAGTTTGTGTGCCCACCTGCTTCCGGACTCTCTAATTCCACTCTTAGGGCCAAATCCTCAGCCAGGCGGCGTAACTTAACTTTCAGCAGTTAAGTTACACTGACTTAAAGTTTTTACCTAAGTGCCTGATCCACAAAGCACTTACGTAAAAATTTCAAGCCGTGTAAGTTAAGTGCCGCCGTCGTAAGGCGTTCCTCCTCTCCGGGGGGCGTTTACAATTTAAATGAGGCGCGCTCCCGCGCCGGCCGTACTGCGCATGCGTGTGACGTCATTTTCCCGATGTGCATCGCGCGAACGTAATTGACGCCGGGCGGCTTTGTGGATTGCGACGGGACACTAAAGTTGCGACGGGTGAAAAAAAGACGCGCCGGGAAAACAAATAATTTAAAAAAAAAATGACAGCGTCGCTCAGCATGCATTCCTGAGAGGGAGAACTCCATGCCAATTTTCAACGAAAAAACCGGCATGGGTTCCCCCCCCCAGGAGCATACCAGGCCCTTAGGTCTGTTATGGGTTGTAAGGAGACCCCCCTCTGCCGAAAAATCGACGTAGGGGGTCCCCCTACAATCCATACCAGACCCGTATCCAAAGCACGCTACCCGGCCGGTCAGGAATGGGAGTGGGGACGAGCGAGCGTCCCCCCCCCTCCTGAGCCGTGCCAGGCCGCATGCCCTCAACATGGGGGGGTTGGGTGCTCTGGGGCAGGGGGGCGCACTGCGGGCCCCCCCACCCCAGAGCACCCTGTCCCCATGTTGATGAGGACAGGACCTCTTCCCGACAACCCTTGCCGTTGGTTGTCGGGGTATGCGGGCGGGGGCTTATCGGAATCTGGGAGTCCCCTTTAATAAGGGGGCCCCCAGATACCGGCCCCCCACCCTAAGTGAATGGATATGGGGTACATATGTTTATTAACTTTTACTTTTTGCCTACAGGTGAATGGATGGTACGATGTACCCCATATCCATTCACTTAGGGTGGGGGGCCGGTATCTGGGGGCCCCCTTATTAAAGGGGACTCCCAGATTCCGATAAGCCCCCGCCCACATACCCCGACAACCAACGGCAAGGGTTGTCGGGAAGAGGTCCTGTCCTCATCAACATGGGGACAGGGTGCTCTGGGGTGGGGGGGCCCGCAGTGCGCCCCCCTGCCCCAGAGCACCCAACCCCCCCATGTTGAGGGCATGCGGCCTGGCACGGCTCAGGAGGGGGGGGCGCTCGCTCGTCCCCACTCCCATTCCTGACCGGCCGGGTAGCGTGCTTTGGATACGGGTCTGGTATGGATTGTAGGGGGACCCCCTACGTCGATTTTTCGGCGGAGGGGGGGTCTCCTTACAACCCATAACAGACCTAAGGGCCTGGTATGCTCCTGGGGGGGAACCCATGCCGGTTTGGAATTTACAAATTGCCGTGGAGTTCTCCCTCGGGAATGCATACCAAATGCCGTCGCTTGAATGGGCCTTTACAAGGTGTGACTAACTTTACACTTTGTAAAAGCAGCCCTAGTTTTACACCAGGCAAACTAACACTTACGGCGAAAAAACTAGGCACAAAAGCTTTGAGGATCGCCCTAAGTGCTAATTTGCATACTAGAAGAGGCATTTCAACTCGAAATGCCCCCAGTGGCGGATGCGGTACTGCATCCTAAGATCCGGCAGTGTAAGTCCCTTACAGATGTCGGATCTTCTGCCTAACTTAGGAAAACTGCTTCTGAGGATCAGTTCCAAAGTTAGAACCAGAGATACGACGGCTTACGCCGGAGTATCTCTTTTGTGGATATGGCCCTTAGAGCCTTGCACTCTGACCTCAGAATTTAGCAGAAGTTAGGGTTAGCAGAGCAGAAGCGAGGCAGCAGTAGTATATTACTCTGCCAGGCAATGGGCAGCCAGAAATACAATTTTACTGTTGGCAAATGCAGCACCATTCATCCAGAGTCCTTAACGGTTTAATACCTGGTGGGCATTGAACCCATGATTCTAGGTCAGAAGTACTGACCAGTTAGCGATCATTTGGCTCCTATTTTTGGTTTATTTTCTAATACTGTGCATTTATAGGTACAAATGCTGTTAAATGTTTAACACTGTTCTTCTTTCTTAATTGTATTACTTTAGATGTGTGCTTGGACATCATTGGGGGAAGGGAGGCCATACCCCATTCTCGGCCATACATGGCATTTATAAGGACTGCAGAAAAAGGAATATGTGGTGGCACTTTAATTAAATCAAACTGGGTACTAACTGCAGCTCATTGTCCAATGTACGTACATGAACTGGTAGTGAACTGGTTACTTATAATTGTGTTTCAATAATGAAATTTACTAATGGTGTTTTCTTTAAAAAATGTATGGTGCTAATTTCAGAGTAGGCGAAGTGAAGCTCAATAAATTGACTGTATGCAGTTAAAATCACCAAGCATTCTACAATCTGGCTGTACAATTTTTTTTAGCTCTTCCAACAACTATGTAGTGCAATAATCTGCTTTAAAGATTTTTCTTTTAACTACCTCTGCATTTTTTGGGGGGGGTGGCGCAAACGAAAAAAGAAAAGAAAACAAATTGCAGCCTCACTGTGCCCATTAAATGCAGCCACTGTGCCATCAATTGTCACCACTGTGCCATGCAATCAAACGCAGCCACTGTGCCATCAATTCGCACCACTGTGCCATGCCATCAAACGCAGCCACTGTGCCATCAATTGTCACCACTGTGCCATGCCATCAAACGCAGCCACTGTGCCCATCAATTGTCACTACTGTGCCAATTGTCACCACTGTGCCCTTTAATTGTCGACACTGTGCCCATTGTCGCCACTGTGCCCATTGTCCCCACTGTGCCAATTGTCACCACTGTGCCCATTGTCACCACTGTGCCCATTGTCGCCACTGTGCCCTGTAAAATGCCCCCCCCCCCGCCCGGCACTTACCTTTCTGGAAGTCAGCCATCCTCCTTCCACGTCCCTCGATGTCTTCTCCCGCCCTTATTGACGCTTCAGCCAATCAGGTTACCGATAACCAGAACCGGTGAACCTGATTGGCTGAGACGCCTGTCAGTCTTATCCAAGGAACGCTGGCGCTGGCTCTGATAGGCACTTCTGAACAGCCAACTAGCTGCCGTTATTCAGGTGGCCGGCGCTCAAGGTCCGGCCATCTGAATAGACCAGCAGCCAGCAACAATAACATAGATTCATGCAATGCATGAATCTATGTTATTGTAATCAGTGGTGGTGCGAGAGCCAGAGGGGGTGGCGCTCCAGCGCCCTCTATAGACGCACCGCCACTGCTTACCTTATTCCTTACTCCCACAGCCTTCTCCTCTAATACTTCATTTTGATGTCTTTACATTCAATGCAGGACCAGCAGTCCTGCATTGTAAGTGAGAATTCCAAGGGCCTACCCAAAGCCCAGATAGGCAAAGGGACAGGGGGGTTTATTTACTAAAGGCAAATCCACTATGCATTACTACTTGGAAGTGCACTTGCTATAGATGTGATAGGGACATTAGAAATAAACAAAAACCAAAAGGTTGACGCTGCGCTAAATTAAATATTGAATTATAAATGTAAATAGCTGCTAGCACTAAATTGTGTACAACAACTTGGTAACATAAAAAAGAAAAAAACAGTGCAGCGCTAGTGAGTGATATTGTGCTCATATAAATTAATAATAAACAAAAAAAGTCATTCTGGAATAAACTGAAAATATAGCCAGAATAGGAAAAAACATAAAAATGCAGATGGATATATGAAGAAAAAGTCTTAAAAAGCCACGAAACAAAGTTCATATGACTCTATCCAGTAATTTTCCTTGTAAAAGAGAAGTGGATTGTGCAGACAATGTGAAAGACTCTTGATTGATGTGAGGTAAGCTGTCACCAATACACCCGTGAGGAAGGATAAGATTGCCTGCTTACCAGATGAAAAGACTGTTTTGCATCAGTCTAATAGGGCCTGTGGGAAGTCTGGTCTCCCAATACCTTAGCCGTCAAGATAACCACGGTATAGCTCAGCATACAATCCGAAGAGTCATAAACCAAAAAAAAGAGAAGAAGGACCTCTCATAGCGTATAACGTTTAAAAATAAAAGAGGGTTTAATAAAAATTGCACTTACAATTAGGCAATATAAATACAGCATGGATAGCAAAACGTCTCCGATCTCTTGTTCCGATGCTTCTCGCTACTCGGTCAGGAAAACACAGCCGGCGTTCAGGACGGAACGCGATGACGTCACGGCACCCTACGATCGTTTCGTCGCTAATGGACTTCAACGGGGGAGTAAGCCGGATGTTGACGTCAGCGCGCTAGGTGTTTAAATACCCACGGGTTCCATACTGGAAAACTCGGGGAGAGTCCTCATAGTGACTGAGGGCAAAATAATTGAGTAGCGAGAAATGGAAAAGTGTTGTAATCATGTTGTACATAACGTATCAGATTAAATAACGATATATATTAGTACAGAACGCGGGGGTGTTTAATAACTGGTAGCGGAGCATCGAATAATGAAAATAAGATCGGAGGTTAACAATATATGCAAAAAGATTGTATCATAAATTTGCATAATCATAAAAATCAATCTATATTTAATTAGAAAAGATCTATATCATAAAAATCATCTATATTTAATTAGAGAAGATCTATAAATTAATTTAAATTTTGATAATGATTATGATAATTAAAATTGGAATAAAAAATTAATAAAATTTTTTTTTTTTTTTTTTTTATTATGAATTATTTAAAAAGCAGTTTATATCCCAATCTACGTTAAGTCCGAACGGAATAAAAGATTTCATAGAAAAAATCCAGCGAGTTTCGAGCCTAGATATGGCCCGAACCATATTAGTACCACGCCAATGAGGACGAATGTTATCTATGGCAAAAAAACTTGTCCCCTTTAATTGTCTCCCATGGAATTTATCGTAATGTTTCGAGAGGTTATGTTTAGGGAACCCGCTTTTGATCCTGCCCACATGCTCACTAAGACGTATATGCAGTTCTCTCTTAGTACGGCCGATATATTGCTTTGAGCATGGACATTGAATCATGTAAACAACGTATTTTGTTGAGCAAGTCATAAATGAATCTATGTCATAAATTGTACCAGTAGCTGTTGATTGAAAATTAGTACATTTCCGTTCCCTAAAGGAATTTACCTTGCAGATATTACATCTGCGACATGGGAAAAAACCTTTAAGGGACTGGAAAAATGACATAGTTCTTGGTGGATCTATAGCATTTGGTGCAATTTTTAGCCTTAAAGCAGGTGCCCCCTTAAAAATCACGATTGGATTATCAGGGATAAGTGATCCAATAATCTTATCACTTTTAAGAATGTCCCAATGCTTTTTTAAGATTTTTTTAATTGAAAAATGCTGATTTGAATATTTGGTAGTTAGGGACCAGCTAAATTTTTCTGAAGGAATAGGGTTCTTACTACTGTTTTTTACCAATAAGGATTCTCTATCCATCTGTTCCACCTTTCTCATGGTTTCGTTAATCAAAACTTCTTGATATCCTTTAGTCAAAAATCTTTGTTTCAGAACGTGTGCTTGTTCATGGTAGTCCTTAATATCAGTGCAGTTCCTCCTTATGCGTTGAAATTGACCTTTAGGTACTGCGGCTAACCATGAGCTATGATGACAGCTTGTGACAGGAATAAAAGCGTTCCTATCTGTCTCTTTGAAGAACGTGTTGGTAATCAGTTTATCTTCTTTTACATAAATGTTTAGATCCAAAAAATGGATGTGGGAGGTGCTAATATCATATTGAAGAGAAATACCCCTCGTATTGGAATTTAATTTAAAAAAGAATTCCTCAAGTGATGTTGTGTCTCCCTCCCATATGACTAACACGTCATCTATATAGCGTTTCCAAAGTCGTAATTGTGAGGGTGGTTGATCATCAATAGCTTCTCGTTCCCAATGAGCCATAAATAAATTGGCTAGGCTGGGGGCGAATTTAGCCCCCATCGCCACGCCACAGATCTGAAGAAAAAAGGTACCACCGAACCAAAAATAGTTATGTGTAGTTGCAAATCTTAACAACTCCAAAATAAACTCCTTCTGTAAGGGTGGTATATCAGATTCTTGCTGGTTATTAAAAGACATTTCATTTTAAATCCAATTGGAAATGGCACTCAGGTTATCCATAGGATTCCCCCATCTTCTATTCGACGATCTGGAGTCAATTCAGACGACGTTCCACCTACCATTTGTGCTCCTATTCAACATAGCAATCTGAGGAATGCATCACTATTCAATCCACCAGGCTTTGTTGCTCCTGCGATACAAGTATTTAAAGAACTGGTTACAAAAGATCTTCTGTCTCTTAAAATTACTAAACCTAGAGGTGTTTTCCCTATTCAGACTAACATCAAGAAGATCTGTCAGCGGAATGAGATAGTAATTAGACCTGCAGACAAAGGGGGGGGGATTGTCATTTTAGACAAGTCCCAGTATGTTGAAGAAATGAATCGACAATTGTCTGATAGTTCAACATACACCCCCCTACCTTCGAATCCTACAGTAAAATATAGGAAGTTGTTATCCAATCTTGTGGATCAAGGCCTACATAAGGGGATTCTTAACAAAAAAGAACATGCCCATCTCATACCCATCACACCGCGAGTACCGGTGATATACTATTTACCTAAACTTCATAAAAGTTTAGTTAAACCCCCTGGCCGTCCAATTATAAGCGGAATAGATTCCGTCACGGCCAGGATAGGTAAATATGTAGATAGTTTTTTACAACCCTTAGTGAAATCGACTCCTGCTTTCCTTAGAGACACCACTGAAGTCTTGAATCTATTAAAAGAGGTCCAATGGAAGGATGGCTATATCCTTGCCACTGCTGATGTGGCTTCTTTATACACGGTTATCTCACATCAACATGGTCTGCAGGCAGTGGACTTTTACCTCCAGCAAGAATCTGATATACCACCCTTACAGAAGGAGTTTATTTTGGAGTTGTTAAGATTTGCAACTACACATAACTATTTTTGGTTCGGTGGTACCTTTTTTCTTCAGATCTGTGGCGTGGCGATGGGGGCTAAATTCGCCCCCAGCCTAGCCAATTTATTTATGGCTCATTGGGAACGAGAAGCTATTGATGATCAACCACCCTCACAATTACGACTTTGGAAACGCTATATAGATGACGTGTTAGTCATATGGGAGGGAGACACAACATCACTTGAGGAATTCTTTTTTAAATTAAATTCCAATACGAGGGGTATTTCTCTTCAATATGATATTAGCACCTCCCACATCCATTTTTTGGATCTAAACATTTATGTAAAAGAAGATAAACTGATTACCAACACGTTCTTCAAAGAGACAGATAGGAACGCTTTTATTCCTGTCACAAGCTGTCATCATAGCTCATGGTTAGCCGCAGTACCTAAAGGTCAATTTCAACGCATAAGGAGGAACTGCACTGATATTAAGGACTACCATGAACAAGCACACGTTCTGAAACAAAGATTTTTGACTAAAGGATATCAAGAAGTTTTGATTAACGAAACCATGAGAAAGGTGGAACAGATGGATAGAGAATCCTTATTGGTAAAAAACAGTAGTAAGAACCCTATTCCTTCAGAAAAATTTAGCTGGTCCCTAACTACCAAATATTCAAATCAGCATTTTTCAATTAAAAAAATCTTAAAAAAGCATTGGGACATTCTTAAAAGTGATAAGATTATTGGATCACTTATCCCTGATAATCCAATCGTGATTTTTAAGGGGGCACCTGCTTTAAGGCTAAAAAATTGCACCAAATGCTATAGATCCACCAAGAACTATGTCATTTTTCCAGTCCCTTAAAGGTTTTTTTCCCATGTCGCAGATGTAATATCTGCAAGGTAAATTCCTTTAGGGAACGGAAATGTACTAATTTTCAATCAACAGCTACTGGTACAATTTATGACATAGATTCATTTATGACTTGCTCAACAAAATACGTTGTTTACATGATTCAATGTCCATGCTCAAAGCAATATATCGGCCGTACTAAGAGAGAACTGCATATACGTCTTAGTGAGCATGTGGGCAGGATCAAAAGCGGGTTCCCTAAACATAACCTCTCGAAACATTACGATAAATTCCATGGGAGACAATTAAAGGGGACAAGTTTTTTTGCCATAGATAACATTCGTCCTCATTGGCGTGGTACTAATATGGTTCGGGCCATATCTAGGCTCGAAACTCGCTGGATTTTTTCTATGAAATCTTTTATTCCGTTCGGACTTAACGTAGATTGGGATATAAACTGCTTTTTAAATAATTCATAATAAAAAAAAAAAAAAAAAAAAAATTTTATTAATTTTTTATTCCAATTTTAATTATCATAATCATTATCAAAATTTAAATTAATTTATAGATCTTCTCTAATTAAATATAGATGATTTTTATGATATAGATCTTTTCTAATTAAATATAGATTGATTTTTATGATTATGCAAATTTATGATACAATCTTTTTGCATATATTGTTAACCTCCGATCTTATTTTCATTATTCGATGCTCCGCTACCAGTTATTAAACACCCCCGCGTTCTGTACTAATATATATCGTTATTTAATCTGATACGTTATGTACAACATGATTACAACACTTTTCCATTTCTCGCTACTCAATTATTTTGCCCTCAGTCACTATGAGGACTCTCCCCGAGTTTTCCAGTATGGAACCCGTGGGTATTTAAACACCTAGCGCGCTGACGTCAACATCCGGCTTACTCCCCCGTTGAAGTCCATTAGCGACGAAACGATCGTAGGGTGCCGTGACGTCATCGCGTTCCGTCCTGAACGCCGGCTGTGTTTTCCTGACCGAGTAGCGAGAAGCATCGGAACAAGAGATCGGAGACGTTTTGCTATCCATGCTGTATTTATATTGCCTAATTGTAAGTGCAATTTTTATTAAACCCTCTTTTATTTTTAAACGTTATACGCTATGAGAGGTCCTTCTTCTCTTTTTTTTGGTTTATGACTCTTCGGATTGTATGCTGAGCTATACCGTGGTTATCTTGACGGCTAAGGTATTGGGAGACCAGACTTCCCACAGGCCCTATTAGACTGATGCAAAACAGTCTTTTCATCTGGTAAGCAGGCAATCTTATCCTTCCTCACGGGTGTATTGGTGACAGCTTACCTCACATCAATCAAGAGTCTTTCACATTGTCTGCACAATCCACTTCTCTTTCACAAGGAAAATTACTGGATAGAGTCATATGAACTTTGTTTCGTGGCTTTTTAAGACTTTTTCTTCATATATCCATCTGCATTTTTATGTTTTTTCCTATTCTGGCTATATTTTCAGTTTATTCCAGAATGACTTTTTTTGTTTATTATTAATTTATATGAGCACAATATCACTCACTAGCGCTGCACTGTTTTTTTCTTTTTTGTGATAGGGACATGCAAGGAAAATAAAACACAGCATTTTAGCTTGCAGATAATTGGTTGATAGAAATCAGCAGAGCTCGACTTCCAAGTGCACTTGCAGTGCACAGTGGATTTGGCTTTAGTAAATCAACCCCAATTTCTCTTTAACATATGTTTTGTCAAAAGAACATGGCTCTATTATAACATAGACACAAATTATACATACATAATTATTCACTTTCAGATCATCACAAAGGGCAAAGGGTCACTCTTTACATCTGGTGAAAAATAAATTTAACCTACACATATATAAAGGGTTCTTCACAGTAAGAGCTGTGAAAATGTGGAATAGACTCCCTCACAAAAAAAAATATAACTGTATAGTGACAATTGACTGTAATAACAACAGAGATTATTGATAGTTGCTAGAAAAATTAGGTACATTTAGTTGTTTTGGGCTGCCCTGTAAACAGTGGAGCAGTTTGCAATTGTGTTGGGCTGTTCTTGGCTTCACAGGCTGCAGGTTTTATTGCTTCCCCGTCTTCTGGAGGATTCCAGAATATAGTGGGTTGGGAATAGGCAAAACAGCAGCCTGAATGTTCATGTTGCCTCAGCCAATCCCTGGAGGAGGGTGCCCAGTAGGTGGCTGGGGAGTGCAAAAATAGTCTGGGGCTGCCCTGTTCTTGTCCAGGAGGAGAAGTTTCCAGCCTGAAGGGCTGCTGCCCTCCTACATGTGTTTCGAGGTCCCAGCTATGCTAGAGCTAGGGGGCCTGCTTTGCTGAGAATTTCTGGAACTAATCAAAGGATTTCACAGAGGATCTGGTCTGCTGGTCTGTAGAGTTCAATGGAGAAATGTCCATCTAATATTGGAAGGAGGCATCCAACTACCCAGGGACATTGTGAGTACAGACCTGAGTAAGGGATCCAGGTGATTGTTGCAGCTGCTATCCCTTGTGTATCAGTGCTAACGCTTGCCTGGCCAAGGACATTTCTTATGGTGTCTCAGTAGTGTAGCGCTGAATCTGATTGTCAAATTTTTCTGCACAGCATTCAGTTTCCATTAACAAATTTGAAGTTTGTAGCATGCTGAATTAAAATCTGATGCATAAATGTAAAATTGTATTTGAAAGTATGCTCAGCTTTATTTGTCCCAAGATGTGCACCCCA
Source organism: Rana temporaria (assembly GCF_905171775.1). Taxonomy (NCBI): domain Eukaryota; kingdom Metazoa; phylum Chordata; class Amphibia; order Anura; family Ranidae; genus Rana; species Rana temporaria. The sequence continues at coordinate 76,480,778 of NC_053489.1, forward strand.
ACAAATTTTTTTTAACATGACATTCAGCCGAGTTGTCATAATGACAATCGGCTGTTTTTTTTTTTTCAGTGCAGCACATACCTTATTTTCACCGCCGCTTCTGGGTATGTAATGTGCGAGACTGGGCGTTCCTAAGTGATTGACATCCTTCCGACCGGCGCATACAGCGCGTCACTAGTTGCCGAAAGAAGCCAAACGTCTGTGCGCAGGCGCCGTATAGAGCTGACTCGCAGTCCGGCTTCTTTCGGCAACTAGTGACGCGCTGTATGCGCCGGTCGGAAGGATGTCAATCACTTAGGAACGCCCAGTCCCGCACATTACATACCCGGAAGCGGCGGTGAAAATAAGGTATGTGCTGCAGTGAAAAAAAAAAAACTGCCGATTGTCATTCTGACAACTCGGCTGAATGTCATGTTAAAATTTATTTTTTTGGGTGAACCCCCGCTTTAAGGACAGCTGCACACGACCCCACTGTGTTTTGGCCGAAGTGCAGCTAACCCATGTTTTTTATGCGGGTTAGCGGCGCTTTCCCATAGACACCAAAACCACGGGACATAGGTAAAATCTATGGGAAAGCGCAACTGATCCGTACGAAAACCGTGGGTTAGCTGCACTTTGCTCAAAGCCAAGTGGGGTAGTGTGAAGCTGCCCTTATACCTAAAATGAAGAATGTATTATTAAAATGCATTACATACTGTTCTAATTAAGTAACATAAAATGTTTACATTTGTGTATATGCATTTTCTTTCCAGTAATAGTAAAGCAAAAGTGATTCTTGGAGCCCATTCCATTAGGGACGCTGAACCAGAAAAACAGAAGATACGTGTTCTAAATGTCTTTCCACATGAGCTTTTTAATGCAAGGACATTTGATTATGACATCCAGCTGTTACAGGTGAGACTACTCATGGTCTACTGATTACTTTCAAGTTTAGGTAAACAGATACAATTCAGCTCAAAGTGGTATTAAATTCAAAACCAAAAATGGAATACTGTATTTATCGGCGTATAACACGCACAGATGTATAACTTGCACCCTAATTCTAAGAGGAAAGTTTCAGGAAAAAAATGTCCATAGCCCCCTTTACATTACACAGACCCCCTGCACATTACAAAGCCCCCTGCACATTACACTGACCCCCTGCATATTACACAGCTTCCTGCACATTACACAGACCACCTGAAAATTATGCAGCCCCCTGCACTTTGCACAGACCCCCTTTACATTACACAGACCTCTTGCACATTACAAAGACCCCCTGCACATTACACTGATCCCCTGCATATTACACAGCCCCCAGCATATTACACAGCCCCCTTTACATTACACAGACACCCTGCACATTACACAGACCCCCTTTACATTACACAGCCCCTTTACATTACACAGACCCCTTGCACATTACACAGACCCCTTGCACATTACACAGACCCCCTGCACAGTACACAGCCCCCCTGAACATTACACAGACTCCCTGCACAGTACACAGGCCCCCTGCACAGTACACAGACCCCCTCTATATTACACAGACCCCCTACACATTACACATACCCCCTGCACATTACACAGCCCCCCTGCACATTACACAGCCCCCTGCACATTACACAGCCCCCTTGCACACTACACAGACCCCCTGCACATTACACAGACCCCCTGTACATTACACAGACCCCCTGCACATTACACAGACCCCCTGCACATTACACAGCCCTTGCACATTACACAGACCCCATTGTATTACACAGGCCCCCTGCACATTACACAGACCCCCTACACATTATGCAGCCCCCTTTACATTACACAGCCTCTTTTACATTACATCGCCCCCCCTGCACAGTACACAGCCTATTTGATTATAAAGACCCCCTGCACTCCCAGGAGACCCCCAGTCTCATGTGATAGCACGGCCACGTGACTGCTCTCCTCTGATGTTTCATGGACAGTCACATGACTGCTCTCCCCCTCCAATCCAAAGCTACACTCGGAGGAGGAGGAGTGGGAGGAGGAGAAGGCCAGAAAGAATGGCGTTAATTTGGTATTTAGAGGCTTCCAATAATGTATGCCTAAATGAACTCACCAGATTGCGATGTAAGCAGCACATTTTATTTGGTAAAATAAACTCCGCAGGGACCATAGACGGATGATCACTCTCCGATGTTATAGATGTCTCAGATCCTAAGAAGCTCAACATATAGGAGGAGAGAAAAGAACCTTGCATAATGTAAGATCTTTAGAAAACGGCTGAAAGTTTATTAAAAAAATAGTGCACTCACATTTCAAAGTGTCTTTCCTGACACCGGTAAATAAGCATAAAACAAATCCAACTTAACCAACGCCACTAGCCGACACGCATTGCATACTAGCACATTATGAAATACTCACCTTGGAATGGAGTCCTCCAGCACTACAGTGTCACCGCTGAGAGGGCTGACATGTTCACACCTGTCTTTCTTCGCGAGCTCCAGCTATGTGATTGGCTGGAGCTGTGATGACGTATCTCCTGTGCTTGCGCGTGTGAGCGCTCTGTTTCCGGCACAAAGCTCTGATGTTCCGACAAGGTATACGGGACCTTGAGAGCCCATGCACCTCCGAAGTCACTGGCTGCATGCAGGGTGAATATCTTGTAAATGGTGCACGTTTAGGAGGTATTCATTTTACCCACAGGTAAGCCTTCTTATAGGCTTACCTGTAGGTAAAAATTACCAGGCGGTCTTTTACCTTGCACTTTAAATACAGTCTGCTTTCTCTTGGCTATTCATAACCCACAAAAACCTTCTCATATACTGTATACATTAAAATACTTATCTCCTATTTCATACCTCATTAAGACCATGTTTTTGTCATGATTTTAAAAAAAATACATGTGTCTCAACACAGTAGAATATTCAGAGCAACAGTGCATATTCAAAGATTAAAATTAAAAAGTTGCTATAAATAAATGATAGTATATAAACAAGTAGAGAAAATGAAAATTACATTCACACAGACAGGGAAAAAATATGACATAAAACGATGTAGTTTACATTTTGGAATGTCCTTGCTCCAAGCAATATATTGGAAGAGCTACAAGAAAAATAAGCACAAGAATAGGGGAGCATGTAAATAATATTAAAAAAGGTCTAGAAAAATCATAGCATTTCAAGGCATGTTAAATTAAAACATATTAAAGACTTGTGTTTTAAAACTTTATGGGATAGAAAAGAATAATACTGCATTGGAGAGGAACAGATATGGAAAAATAAATATCCAAAAAGGAAACTAAGGTCACGTACAGCGGCGTATCTTTGAGCGGGCGTAACGTATCCTATTTACGTTACGCCTCTCCGCAACTTAGACGGGCAAGTGCAGTATTCTCAAAGCACTTGCTCCGTAACTTGCGGCGGCGTAGCGTAAAAAGGCTGGCGTAAGCCCGCCTAATTCAAATGTGGAAGATGTGGGCGTGTGTTATGTAAATGTTATGTGACCCCACGTAAATGACGCTTTTTACGAATGGTGCATGCGCCGTCCGTGGACATATCCCAGTGTGCATTGCTCCAAAGTACGCCGCAAGGACTTATTGGTTTTGACGTGAACGTAAATTACGTCCAGCCCCATTCACGGACGACTTACGCAAATGACGTAAAATTTTCAAAATTTGACGCGGGAACGACGTCCATACTTAACATTGGTACGCCACATGTACGCCTCATATAGCAGGGGTAACTTTACGCCGGGAAAAGCCTAACGTAAACGGCGTATCTGTACTACGTCGGCCGGGCGTACGTTCGTGAATTCGCGTATCTAGCTGATTTACATATTTCTAGGCGTAAATCAGCGTACACGCCCCTAGCGGCCAGCGTAAATATGCAGTTAAGATCCGACGGCGTAAGAGACTTACGCCGGTCGGATCTAATACAAATCTATGCGTAACTGATTCTAAGAATCAGGCGCATAGATACGACGGCTCAGACTCAGAGATACGACGGCGTATCTGGAGATACGCCGTCGTATCTCCTTTGAGAATCTGGGCCTCAATGTTTTTTTGAGATGAATACATTGCAGCCAAATGGGATGAATATTGACATACTGTAGATCTAAATTGTTTTCTCACCAACTTTTAAATAAGCTGCCTTCACACCCCTTGAAATTGTTCACATCTTGACATGTTACAACCAAAAACGTAATTGTATTTTTTGGGGATTTTATGTGATAGACCAAAACAAAGTGGCACATAGTTGTGAAGTTTAAGAAAAAATATAAATGGTTTTCAAAATGTTCTACAAATAAATATCTGGAAAGTGGGGGGTGCATTTGTATTCAGCCCCCTTTACTCTGATACCCCTAACCTAAATCTAGTGGAACCAATTGCTTTCAGAAATCACCTAATTATATGGTTGTTCTGTGAGTCCCTCATAAGATTTTTTGGAGAACCTTAGTAAACAAACAGCATCATGGAGGCCAAGGAACAAACCAGACAAACCAGACAGGTCAGGGATAAAGTTGTGGAGAAGTTTAAAGCAGGGTTTGGTTATAAAAAAATACCCCAAGCTTTGAACATCTCACGGAGCACTGTTCAATCCATCATCTGAAAATAGAAAGAGTATGGCACAACTGCAAACCTACCAAGACATGGCCGTCCACCTAAACTGACAGGCCGGGCAAGGAGAGCATTCATCAGAGAAGCAGCCAAGAGGCACATGGCTAATCTGGAGGAGCTGCAGAGATCCACAGCTCAGGTGGCAGAATCTGTTGAAAGAAAGCAATAAGAAGTCCAATTTGCAGTTTGAAAGAAGCCATGTGGGGGACACAGCAAACATGTGGAAGAAGGTGCTCTGATCAGATGAGACCAAAATCAAACTTTTTGGCCTAAAAGAAAAACGCTAATCCTCAGTAGGGATAAGCTCAGACATGTTTGGATGCTGGTCCTACCCTACCTGAGCTATCTTGCCATGGAGCTGTCATTATGGACCACCAATCATAAGCGGCGGTGGCATTGCTCACCTCGCAGCTAAGTGAATACACGCCCCTTGTCTACATGCAGGGAATGTCTTCAAAACTTATGATTGGTGGTCCACAGTGACAGCTACAATGGCGGGATATCTCAGGCGGGTTTGGGCTACTGTTCAAACATTTTGCCTAGCAGCAAAAGGGTCACTGGTTCGAATCCCTACCACGACACTACCTGCCTGGAGTTTGTATGTTCTCCCTGTGCTTGTGTGGGTTTCCTCCGGGTACTCCAGTTTCCTCCAACACTCAAAAGACATGTTAATTGGATCCTGTCTAAATTGGCCCTAGTATAGGTATGAATGTGAGTTAGGGACCTTAGATTGTAAGCTCCTTGAGGGTAGGGACTGATGTGAATGTGCAATGTATATGTAAATTGACGGCGCTATATAAGTACCTAAAATAAATAAATATACATCCCTGAGCTCACCCCTACTCCTCAACACACCATCTGAGCTTTTGCCAAGACATTGGCAAAGCTGTCGAGTTAGCTTTCTCTACTGTATGCATTGAAATACTCTAGCTTATGGTAGGTCAGGTGCTCAGGACACAAACATTTGAAATAGCTGAGACAGATAGGTCAAACTTCATTGTGACCTTAATGAATAGGAGTTTCTTTTTTCAAGAGAAAGAAAAACTAAACACAGTGGTCACAATAAATACATTGTTATGCTTTATTGGTGTATCCCTTTAAAGAGTAACTCTTCTTCTTCTCTGAGTGATCGATATACGTTTCAAGCATGTTAACAAACTTTGTTGCAGAGTCCTACCTTTTGTTATTCTAAAAAAAGAGCTGTTTGTTTGTCTGTGTCCATGTGCAATATAATGGGAGTGGTTTCATAATGATCAATCAGCTGCTGCACTTGCAGGGCTATAAGGAAAGTGGCAGGGTCTGCATCCGTTTAGACATGATTTCCTTATTGGGAGTATCTCACCAAAAATTTCATTTTTGTTGCAGGAATGCCAAAAATCTGACTTGTATCTTATATTTGTATTGTAACTGTACTGTCATCCCTAACGTTGTAAAGCGCTGCACAAACTGTTAGCGCTATATAAATCCTGTATAGTAATAGTGCAGACTTCTGGGTAAATCAGTGAGCCAATCACACAAGCAGGAAATGACATATCTGGGGGGCGTTCTGTACACGTTCTGTGTACAGAACACTTCCAGGTCGCCATTTTGCATTGCATTTTACAGTAAACTACAGGTCTGCAGATTGAAAAGGATTGGTCATTTTTAACCCTTTCACGCCGACGGGACGCATATATGCGTCCTCGGCGTTCGGGGGTTATACCGGGATGATGCCTGCAGCCGCAGGCATCATCCCGGTGCCGTTGTTTAGAGCGGGCGATCGGCTATCCAAACATAACAACCGATGCGGCTAATATTATAAAAAAAAAAAAAAAAAATAAGAAAACAAAAATTTTTTTTTTTTAAAGCGCCCCCCTCCCCGCAAGCTTGCGCAGCAAAGAAAACGCATACGGAAGTCACGCCCGCATATGAAAACGGTGTTCAAATCACACATGTGAGGTATCGCCGCGATCGTCAAAGCGAGAGCAATAATTATAGCACTAGACCTACTCTGTAACTCTAACCTAGTAACCGTAAAAAAAGTTTAAAGCGTCGCCTATGGAGATTTTTAGGTACCGTAGTTTGTCGCAATTCCATGAGTGCGTGCAATTATAAAGCGTGACATGCTTGGTATCTATTTACTCGGCGTAACATCATCTTTCACATTATGCAAAAAAAATTGGCTAATTTTACTTTTTCATTTTTTTTAAATTCATGAAAGTAAATTTTTCCCAAAAAGTTGTGTTTAAAACACCGCCGCACAAATACCGTATGACATAAAATATTGCAACAATCGCCATTTTATTCTCTAGATTCTCTGCTAAAAATATATATATAATATTTGGGGGTTCTAAGTAATTTTCTAGCCAAAAATATGGATTTTAACTTGTAAACACCAAATGTCATACATAGGCGTAGGCATGAAAGGGTTAATAACATTCAATATGACTTGTATCGCAATTCTATAATTTTTTCCATGAAAGGGGAGTTACCCTTTAAGCTATTGGATTCTGATGTATTTACAAAGATATTTTAATGCTACAATTGTTAATACCTATTTTTTCAGTTAACCGAAAAAGCAAAACTTGGAACATATGTGAATGTCTTGCCATTGCCTAAAAAACAGAAATTTTTAAGGCCTAGGAGTATTTGTGAAACAGCTGGATGGGGTTTTACATCCAATCGTGATAACAAAATGTCAGACAAATTAATGGAAGTCAATGTAACAGTCATGGGAAGAAGAGCGTGTGCTCATATCTGGCAAATGAATAAAGAAGAAAGTATAAATATAACTCGCAATATGATCTGCACCCAAGAGGGGACCAGCAAGGGAACCTGTGGCGTGAGTTATTTCTTATTATTGTACAATCTCTAGTAGCATACATGGGTAGGCTGCTACTGCCTATGGTTTGGAATTTGGCTTGACAGCATACAGAGCTGCTTTGGATTTTCTGTGTTTGTGTTATTTATTTTTAGCCAGCTAAATATTACCTATTAAATATAAATTATTTTTATTCGCCATACCCTTTATCCAGCAGATAACAAGTGCAAGTATCCAGGATAGCCTTAAAGGGGTTGTAAAGGTTTGTTTTTTATTTTCTAATAGGTTCCTTTATGCTAGTGATTTGTTGGTTCACTTACTGTATTTATTGGCGTATAACACTCACTTTTTTAACCTAAAAAAAGAGGGTAAACTGTCCCTGCGTGTTATACGCAGGGGCTGTGGCAGTTTTTTTCTGATACTGCCCTCTTAAAGTTAGGGTGCGTGTTATACGCCTGTGCGTGTTTTACGCCAATAAATACAGTAGCTTTTCCTTCGATTTCACTTCTAAATGTTTTTTTTCTTTGTTTTCTTTGTCTGAATTTCTCACTTCCTGTTCCTCCTCAGTAAACTGTTCTGGCTGACTAACCCCAATGGATGATGGGGGCAAGCTTACTGAGGAGAAACAGGAAGTGAGAAATTCAGACAAAGAATAAAAACATTTAGAAGGGAAATCGAAGGAAAAGGTAAGTGAACCAACAATGCACTGGCTTAAATGAACCTATTTAGAAAATAAAAAACTAACCTTTACAACCCCTTATTTCACATTTTTTCATTTATGAAATATTAAAAATGCCTGTTGTTCTTGTGCTGCCCCCACTCGGGGCATAAAAAGTGCTTTTGTCACATGTAAAAAAATGCACAAAGATCAACAGTCAAAAACATACACGAGCTACTTTGTTGTGCTTGATGTTCATTGAAATCAATAAGCTGCCCTATACAAATGCTGAAAAGACTCATGCAAACTTGTAAAAACGTGGCACGATATTGCATTAGGGTGACCACATTTCCAAAATACCATTCAGGGACACCCTCCCTTCCCAAAAATCAGCTTGTGCTGTAACGAATCACAGCACAGTGATTGGACACAAGAGGCGGGATTTAGAATTTCTCCAATCACAAGCAGGGGGCGGGATTGTTCTCCTCCAGGCATTCCCGGCCAGGACAAGTACTGTCAGTGAGTAAAGAGGTGATGTGGCGGCCTTTTTTGGGAGCATCAGATTGGCCCGGGGGGGTGGCTGTGTCAGTTTCATTCAGGGACACTGTGTTGTCCTGGAATGAATGTGCCCGGGACAGATCTGCAAAATGCGGGACTGTCTCGGGCAATCCGGGACACGTGGTCACCCTATAGCATGCGACATAAAACTGCATTCACATTTTGTGTTGCAAGAACACAGGTGACCCCGCCACATTCCCGCATTGCACAGCTGTCAGGGAACCAACCGTGGAAGAGCTGTCAGACGTGCTCTTCACGGACCAGCAAGCGCAGTGCGCATGCGCGCGCAAATGCGCGCAACGCGCATGCACGCGCAAACGGGCAACAACTCTGCAAATCCTGTATTCTTCACTGCGCATGCGTGTGCGCCAGTACGCACGCAATGCGGGCGGGACTCCTGGCGTCAGTGCCCTATTTAAAGACTTGCTGCAGCAGTTACCAACTGCTGCATGATCGTTAGCCTGTGTGTGTTCCTGAGCCCTTGTTCCTGTGTTCCTGTTTACCCGTTGACGACCCGGCTTGCCTGACCTGACTTCTCCAGTGTATGACCCCGGCTTGTCTTTCGGATTACCCTTATCCTGTTCCTGCCTGATTGTTCCAGTGTATGACCTCGGCTTGCCTTCTGACCTACTCCAACTACATCCTGCTTCCTGTGCATGACTTCCGGCTTGGCTACTGACTCCGCCCTTGGGTTTCCCTGCGAACCTACCTCATCTGGTACTTCTGTGGTACCCCTGCCTAACTACGTATCCTGGTGGATAGCTGAGATTCTACACCTTCTCAGCAAGTCGCAGCTGGCAACCCCTGCATCTCCGGGCACAGCACCCCCTGTCTCACCTCCAGGGGGCGTTCTGCACTCAGTCGCAAGGGAAGCCCTCTCAGCACTTCAGCCTCTGGTAAGGTACGTGACAGTATCATGCAGCCAGAAGTTTCAGAGGCCGACGGAGGTGCTTCCCCGCTTGGGACTTTGTGCCAGCAGGTCGCAGCCCTTACGCAAACAGTGACGTGCCTACAGGACCGCTACTCCCAGCTTGAAAGCGACCCCCCGAATCAAACGATGTTCCCTCCTCCGGAGCCCCGTGTACCCACTCCTGAACATTTCTCAGGTGACCGAAAGAAATTCTGAGCGTTCAAAGTCTCCTGCATCCTGTACCTGACCCTGCAGCCAAGAACTTTTGCCTTAGAAACTGTTAAAGTGGGGTTCGTTATCACTCTGCTGTCTGGGGGACCCCAATCCTGGGCCCATCAGTTATTGGAACGAAAAGACCCCGCCATCAACACTTTGGACTCCTTCTTTAAAGCTATGGCCACCTTATACGATGATCCTCTACGTCCGGCCACCGCGGAGGCAGCTCTCCATGCTCTACGACAAGGACAGCGCCCTGTAGAGGACTATACGGTGGACTTCCGTAACTGGGCTGCAGACACGGGATGGAACGAGGTCGCCCTCAGGCATCAATTCCGCCTGGGCTTGTCTGAACTTATTAAGGACGAACTGGCACGAGTAGAGGCTCCTGCCACCCTGGAGGGGCTCATTCAACTCGCCATTCAACTTGACAGGCGCCTGTGGGAGCGTCTGTCTGAACGTGCCTGCCGGCCCTCTCACTGTCAGTCTACGGCTCCAGACGCTCACGCGCCCTCCTCTTCGGCCACGTTCAATAGGAGGCCTATACAGGTTGGCATGGTTCGCCCTGCCCTGACCCCCAATGAAAGACTTCATCGCCGGCAGGCGAACCTTTGTTTTTACTGCGGAGAGGCCGGACATCTTCGTTCCAACTGTCCAATCCGACCCTGTAGATCTTCTCCCCGCAACCTGCTGCATCTCCGAATTCCGAACCCCTCCTCAACTCACCTGGTTCTCCATGTCGCATTACAGTTGGCAAGTGGGGAGGTCAGATTCCCAGCAATCATCGATTCCGGGGCTTGTAGTTGCTTTTTGGACATTTCCATTGCTAAAGACTACCAAATTCCTCTGCGGAACAAGACACATAAACTTGAGATTCATTTAGCTGATGGATCTCCACCTTGTTCAGGGCCTGTTACCCAAGAGACTTACCCTATATTCACCTCAACTGATTCTGGTCATCAAGAGTTCCTCTGTCTTGATGTCATCTGTTCACCGATGTTTCCTGTGATCCTGGGACTCCCTTGGCTACGGGCACATAGCCCACAGATAGACTGGAGCAAAGGGAGTATCTCCTTCAAATCAAGTTACTGCCGCCAGCACTGCATGAGGCCCGAGCTTATAGTTCATCCCAGTTGTCTCACTGTCCAGCCAGTCTCCACTTCTAACCCAGATGTTCCGTCAGTCTATCATGATTTTCTAGATGTCTTTGACAAAAAGAAGGCCGATACGTTACCACCCCATCGTCCTTACGACTGCCCTATTGAGTTGTTGCCTGGTGCAGAAATCCCCTTTGGGCGAATATTCCCACTTTCAGAGACTGAGCTCGAGACCTTGCGTCAATATATTGACGAAAACCTAGAAAAGAAGTTCATCCGCCCATCTTCCTCTCCAGCCGGTGCCGGGATATTCTTCGTGGAGAAAAAAGATCACACCCTCAGGCCCTGTGTGGATTACCGGGAACTCAATAAAATCACCATCAAAAATCGCTACCCTCTACCTCTCATCCCCGAACTTTTTCAAAGATTCCGTACTGCACGAATCTTTACGAAACTCGATCTTCGAGGTGCCTACAACCTTGTGCGCATCCGGGAAGGGGACGAATGGAAGACTGCCTTTAGAACCCGTTTTGGACACTTCGAATATCTCGTTATGCCTTTCGGCCTATGTAATGCCCCGGCGACGTTTCAACATTTCGTGAACAACATCTTTAGAGAGTTCCTAGATTACTTTGTTATTGTTTACTTAGATGACATTCTTATTTTTTCTGCTACCTTGGAATTACACAGAACCCATGTCCGGAAGGTACTAGCCACATTAAGGTTGCACGGGCTCTACGCAAAAGCGGAAAAGTGCGAATTTGAAAAATCTTCCATACAGTTCCTGGGTCTAATCATTTCCACGTCCGGAGTCTCCATGGATCCTCAGAAAGTGTCCGCTATTTTGGAATGGTCAGCCCCTACTGATAAGAAGGGCATCCAAAGGTTCATCGGGTTTGCAAACTTCTATAGGAGGTTTATTAAAGACTTTTCTGGCATCATTGCCCCCATTACCCAGCAGACCCGCCAGCATACCCGTTTTCAGTGGACCCAGGAGGCCCAGGAGGCTTTTAGTAAACTAAAGACTCTGTTCACCTCAGCTCCCATCTTACGACACCCGGATCCAACACTACCTTATGTCCTCGAGGTCGACGCATCAGAAGTTGCCGTAGGGGCCGTCCTGTCTCAACGACAGGGCCCTAAAGCTTTGTTACACCCAATAGCCTTTTTCTCCCGAAAATTGAGCCAGCCGGAAAAGAACTATGACGTGGGGGACCGGGAGTTACTGGCAATAAAAACTGCTTTAGAGGAGTGGCGGTATCTCCTGGAAGGTGCTGCTCATCCCGTCATGGTATTCACAGACCATAAGAATCTCGAGTACCTCAGATCTGCCAAGAGATTAAGACCACGGCAAGCCAGATGGGCTTTATTCTTTTCAAGATTTAATTTTCATCTTACCTATCGCCCGGGGTCCAAGAATGGTAAAGCAGATGCCCTTTCACGCATGTTCCCAGAAACTCCAGAGACTGTCGTTCCTAGCACCATCCTGTCCCCCCAGAATTTTTTGTTGATTCAGCCCGACCTAAAGTCAGCTCTGAAACAAGCCTCTGCTCAATGTCCTGAATCCGAGAGTTCTGCATTCAGAAGACAAGAAGGGCTCCTGTGGCACGGGAATAAGATTTTTGTACCTGAGGGAGCCAGACTTCAGCTTCTCAAGACCCTTCATAAACACCAGCTTGCGGGTCATTTTGGGGTCCATAAGACTTCTGAGTTGATTCAGCGATCCTATTGGTGGCCGGACCTGAGGAAGGATTGCAAGGACTTTGTAAGTTCCTGTACAGTTTGTGCCAGAAGTAAAGGAAGCCGCACGCAAGCCTGGGGTCTGTTAAGACCGCTACCTGTCCCTGACCATCCATGGAAAGCGATATCTATGGATTTCATAGTGGAATTACCCCCCTCTGAAGGGTTTACCACGATCCTGGTGGTGGTCGACCGGCTAACGAAGATGGCCCATTTTTTGCCGTTATTAGGGACCCCCTCGGCCATGGACACGGCACATACATTTATCAAGGAGATTGTGAGATTGCATGGCCTGCCCAGTAGTATTGTATCCGACAGAGGGGTGCAATTTACCTCAAGATTTTGGAAGGCTCTCTGTAAAGCCTTGAACATCGAAATCTGCTTGTCATCCGCTTATCATCCACAAAGTAATGGCCAAACTGAGAGAACCAATCAAACACTAGAGCAATATCTCCGCTGTTTTTCCACCGCCTCTCAGGACAATTGGGTAGCCCTACTTCCATGTGCCGAATTTGCATACAATAATTCGGTACACTCCACCACTAACCAGTCTCCATTTTGGGCAAATTACGGCTTTCATCCGTCCTTTTTGCCCAATACCGTTCCTGAAGCAACGGTGCCTGCCGTACAAGACAGATTAACCTTTCTCCAAGACAATTTACAGATTCTTCAAGAAACTATGCAAAGATCCCAGGAGGACTATAAAAAATACTATGACAGAAAGAGGAAGGAGAGTCCGACTTTGGAAGTAGGAGACAAGGTTTGGCTCTCCACTTTGAACCTTAAACTGTCCTGCCCATCCCGGAAACTGGGTCCTAGGTTCATTGGTCCTTTCGAAATTAAGAAAAAAATTAATCCTGTGGCCTTCGAATTATCCCTGCCAAATACCTACAAGATTCATCCAGTCTTTCACGTCTCACTTCTCAAACCAACCATTACCGGTTCCTTTCCTGGAAGAGAAGATCCACCTCCGCCTCCAGTTACAGTGGGTGAGGACACAGAATTCGAAGTGGACGATATTTTGGATAGTCGAAAGAGAGGTAGACAAATTCAATATTTAGTAAAATGGAAGGGCTATTCTCTCGAGGAAAGCTCTTGGGAACCTGCAAAGGATGTTCATGCCCCTAAACTGTTGGCTGAATTCTTCAGGAAATATCCAGAGAAGCAAGTACGTCTGGGCATCCGGAGGCTGCCCCTGAGGGGGGGGCACTGTCAGGGAACCAACCGTGGAAGAGCTGTCAGACGTGCTCTTCACGGACCAGCAAGCGCAGTGCGCATGCGCGCGCAAATGCGCGCAACGCGCATGCACGCGCAAACGGGCAACAACTCTGCAAATCCTGTATTCTTCACTGCGCATGCGTGTGCGCCAGTACGCACGCAATGCGGGCGGGACTCCTGGCGTCAGTGCCCTATTTAAAGACTTGCTGCAGCAGTTACCAACTGCTGCATGATCGTTAGCCTGTGTGTGTTCCTGAGCCCTTGTTCCTGTGTTCCTGTTTACCCGTTGACGACCCGGCTTGCCTGACCTGACTTCTCCAGTGTATGACCCCGGCTTGTCTTTCGGATTACCCTTATCCTGTTCCTGCCTGATTGTTCCAGTGTATGACCTCGGCTTGCCTTCTGACCTACTCCAACTACATCCTGCTTCCTGTGCATGACTTCCGGCTTGGCTACTGACTCCGCCCTTGGGTTTCCCTGCGAACCTACCTCATCTGGTACTTCCGTGGTACCCCTGCCTAACTACGTATCCTGGTGGATAGCTGAGCTTCTACACCTTCTCAGCAAGTCGCAGCTGGCAACCCCTGCATCTCCGGGCACAGCACCCCCTGTCTCACCTCCAGGGGGCGTTCTGCACTCAGTCGCAAGGGAAGCCCTCTCAGCACTTCGGCCTCTGGTAAGGTACGTGACAACAGCACATCACTCTACTAGTGTTGGTGCAATGAGGTTTGAGTCATTCTGATGGACTAACTGGCAAGCAAAGGCATAAGCACATTTTCTTTTGGGTTGTTGAGCGCATTCATTTTGAAAGGACTGCCTAAAGCAGCACATTTTAACAGGCAAAAAAATGCTTTAACGCAACACACCTTAGAGATTAAGTAAAAGCCTCAGGCCGCGTACACACGGTCGTTCCAAACCGATGAGAATGGTCCGACGGGCCATTTCCATCGGTTCACCGCTGAAGTGGCCTGATGGCCTGATGTGTGTACACACCATCGTTCCAAAAACCGATCGGGTCAGAACGCGGTGACGTCAAACACACGACGTGCTGAATAAAACGAAGTTCAATGCTTCCAAGCATTCGTCGACTTGATTCTGAGCATGCGCGGGTTTTGAACCGATGCTTTCTGTACTAACCATCGGTTTGGACCGATCGGGCAGAATCAAGTCGACGCATGCTTGGAAGCATTGAACTTTGTTTTATTCAGCACGTCGTATGTTTGACGTCACCGCGTTCTGACCCGATCGTTTTTTGGAATGATGGTGTGTACGCACATCAGACCATCGGGCCACTTCAGCGGTGAACCGATGGAAATGGCCCGTCGGACCATTCTCATCGGTTTGGAACGACCGTGTGTACGTGGCCTTAGGATCTGAGTTGCAGCAGGGTCCTGTTGATATATCAGTATTAAAATATTAACAATTACAGTACAATATATTTTATTCAAATGGATTAATGTAGTGCTCACTTCCACAGAAGCCCACAGTTTAGGGTCCCCTTAATTTCACCCACAGCCAGGAACACACTCACAGTCACTCCTTTGGCTCAATGAACAGTCTAGAGGTATGCTTTTCTAATGCTTCAATGCAAAACTTGAACTTGAATAGGTTCAGGGTAACTGCAGTATACTCCAGTAACTTTAACAGCAACTTAAAGTGGTTGTAAACCCTTACAACACACCTTTGACTACAGGTAAGCCTATAATAAGGCTTACCTGTAGCTACCCTGGATATCTGCTAAACCTAATATCCCCTGTATTTGCATGTGCCCATGTCATCGTCACATGTGCACTCAAACAACGTGCTGTAGCTTCAGAGAATGTGCCGTTACTGGCGGCTCCCACGCGCATGCACTGGAGTGATGTCATTGCGGCTCCGGCCAATCACAGTACCGGAACCGCGATACGCGGAAGTAACCCCCTAGAGTGATGTCGCCAAATGGTGCTGTGTACAGACACCGCAGCGAGGGCTTCAATCTCAGGTGCATACTAGCTCATTATGCCTTTGTTTTAAAGTGGGTTTAAAAAAACACTTTAAAAACAATGGGGTAGATTCAGATAGAATTTACGCCGGCGTATCCATAGATACGCCGCGTAAATTCAAATCTGCGCCGGCGTATCTACTTTCTGTATTCAGAAAGCTAGATACATCGACATTAGCCTAAGATACGACTGGCATAAGTCTCTTACGCCGTCGTATCTTAGGGTGCATTCTCACGCTGGCCACTAGGTGGTGCTCCCGTAGTTTTCAGCATAGAGTATGCAAATTACCTACTTACGCCGATTCACAAACGTACGTGCGCCCGGCGGTAGTTTTTTACGTCGTTTACGTAAGTCGTTTTCGTCGTAACGTTGCTCCTGCTATTAGGAGGCGCAGCCAATGTTAAGTATGGACGTCGTTCCCGCGTCGAAATTTGAAAATTTTACGTAGTTTGCGTAACTCGTCCGTGAATGGGGCTGGACGCCATTTACGTTCACGTCGAAACCAATGACGTCCTTGCGACGTCATTTAGCGCAATGCACATCGGGAAATTTTAGGGACGGCGCATGCGCAGTACGTTCAGCGCGGGAACGCGCCTAAGTTAAATGATCCACTCCCCCTACCCGGATCATTTGAATTAGGCGGGCTTGCGCCGGGGGATTTACGCTACGCCGCCGCAACTTTACAAGCAAGCACTTGCCCGTAAAACTTGCGGCGGCGTAACGTAAATGTCATACGTTACGCCGCCGCAGATTTGCCCGATTCTACGTGAATCTGGGCCAAAAATCTTCCTCCTAGAAATCTGAGCACAGTCCTTGCGCAAGCAAATATGGGACTGAGCTATACCAGGACACCAAAAACAATGTCTCCTTTGACCCACGCTGACTCTAGCACAAGAGGGATCTTTCACTTGTATCGTCTGCACTTACTAATGTCCCTGGATAATTGGATGCCTCCTTCCAATATCTTCCAGATACCTCTCCAGTGATACCAGACCAGATCCCCAGATGACAGTCCCTCAGTCAGCTCCAGCATCTTTCAGCAGAATAGGCCCCCCAGCTAGCCTAGCTGAGACCTTATTGCACAGCAATCACATGGCTGACCTGCCCAGGAGAGCAAACTGAACACCACCCCAGGGCTGAGATCTCCTCCTGTAGGACAAGACCCCTCTTCTCCAGGTCTCAGAGTATTTATACACCCTCACAGCCACCACCCGGGCACACTCTCCCCAGAGATTGGCCATGGCTGTAAGCAAAAGGAGCTGCTGGTTTGACTCTTTCAGCCCACTATCTTCTAGAATTCTTCCAGACAGACAGAGGAAAGCAATCAACCATGCAGCCACTGAAACACAGAACAGACCAAAATAATTACACACAGCTCATCTGATTACAGCAAGCGAAGAACTAATTTACATAACCTAGCACCTATCTAGGAGGGTGCTACATAAGCGTGTATTTAAATATCCTTTGTACATAAAAAAAAAATGGGTTGAATATAACTAAACAGTATATGATATTTCCCAATAGGGCTAAGGAGCTAGAATTCCTATTTACAATTTCTTTTAAATAGGTCGGGTCCTCCCTTAACATACCGTATATACTCAAGTATAAGCCGACCCGAATATAAGCCAAGGCACCTAATTTTACCACAAAAAAATGGAAAAACGTATTGACTCGAGTATAAGCCTAGGGTGTCCATCTGGATGCCTTACTGTGTCCATGCCTCACTGTGTCCATGCCTCACTGTGTCCATGCCTCACTGTGTCCATACCTCACTGTGTCCATGCCTCACTGTGTCCATGCCTCACTGTGTCCATGCCTCACTGTGTCCATGACTAGACTGACGTTTAACATGGGAGTCTATGGAAAGGTGCCCAGCTTTGAAAAATTGGTGCTCCCCAGCTGTAGGTTCCCCAGACAACAAAATGTGCACACTTGTAGAGGAGAAATGGGGATACATATGTGCCAAGTTCCGGGGTCCAGGTGTCCTACGACCAGCGGGTACTGGGTCCCCAAAGTCACCTGAGAAATTACCGTTTAACATAGGAGTCTATGGAAAGGGTGCCCTGCTGTAAAAAATCGGTGTTCCCCGACAACAAACTTTGCACACTTGTATAGTAAGGGTGGGGCTACATGTGTGCCAAGTTTGGGGTCCAGGGGACCTACGGCCGTCCGGTACTGGGTCCCCAAATTTCGGAAGATCAGGTGCAAAAAGGTGAAGCCGGGGGGGGGGGGGGGGGCATTTTCAGCACAAAAAAATGTGCTGAAAAACTCGGCTTATACTCGAGTATATATGGTACATATCAACAATCCTATATAAATGTATTATTTTTAAAACGTATTTTACTACAACAGGTAACCATGTATACAGTATATACCAATTTCATTAAGCAATAATTAAGCGGGTAAAATAAGTATTGAGCACGTCAATATTTTTCTAGGTAAATATATTTCCAAAGCTTCTATTGACATGAAATTTTCACCACATGTCGGTACCAACCCATGCAATCCATACATACAAAGACACCAAAACAAATGCGTTCAGAAATTAAGTTATTGTATCTGCAAGAAAATTGTAATGCTTCCCCATTCTATGCAAGTTAAACTGTAAAAAGGGATTTTCTTTCCTTCCGATCCATACTAGGAGAACATGCAGAGACCTTTCCTTGTAAGTTAGGTGTGACATTAAAATGTGAGTGTCCTCTGCCTACCCTTTAAGGCCCCTTTCACACTGACATGTTTTTCAGGCGGTTTAGCGCTAAAAATAGCGCTGCTATACCGCCTGAAAAAATCGTGCCCTGCAGTCTTCAATGTGAAAGCCCGAAGGCTTTCAGACTGAAGCGGTGCGCTAGCAGGACCGCTCTAAAAGTCCTGCTAGCCGCATCTTTGGAGCGGTATAGGAGCGGGGTGTTTACCGCTCCTTCCCATTAAAATCAATGGGAAACCACGGTAATACAGCCATCAATGTGGGCGGTATTTACCCTTTTTCGGCCGCTAGCCGTGGTTAAAATCGCACTGCTAGCGGCCGAATATCGCTTTAAATACGACGGTATAGCGGCGCGATTTTTAGCCATACCGCCACCACTCCTCCGCTGCCCCGTGTGAAAGGGGCCTAACTGTAATGCCCACCTAACCCTAATCCATCCATCAACCCGCAATAAACAATTTCCTACCCCTCCCTGTATTTAATGTTACACCCATTAGCAAATTCATTATATTAAATAGTCCCTGGGTTATAATTTGTCATGGACAATATTTCCATCCTGATGTGGTAATGAGAGCTGTGCATATTTCTAGGTTTCCTGTAAAGTTGTGGTTTGCATCTCATTGCTAGTCCAAACCTTACTAACCTTCATGTTTTCTGTAAATCTCACTCAGACCAACTATTTCCTGCAGATATCATATCTTGTCATGACATGCCCTCTGAAGTTTACACTTCTAAAATTAACTTGCTGAGCATGTCACTTAGTCATTCTGATGGCAGAAAATGTGGGGTCCCTAAAACCTCTGTAAAATGTGTGGGTTCACTCAGCGCAAAAAATTAAACATAAAACAAATCCTAACATACACTAAAGTTTAATATATGGTATTCCTTTGGGAGAATGATAAAAATAAGCAATGCAGTGCAAATAATACAATAATAATATGCACATTTTTTATTTATTTTTTTAATCGTATAAAGTCCCCTCTGATAAAAGAAAATATGAAGAGTTGACAGATAAGTTCTACTCAGCGGTGATAAAGGTGCTCATAAACATCAAATGGTGCGTCCTTAACCCCTTAACGCCCACCATACGACTATTTACGTCCGCAGAATGGCACGGACAGGCAGAAGGACGTATATATACGTCCTTGCCTTCTAGCGGGTGGGGGGTCCGATCGGGGAAAGCCCCCCCCCCCGCTGCGTGCGGCGGATGGGTTCCTTCGGGGAGCGATCCGGGACGACGGCGCGGCTATTCGTTTATAGCCGCTCCGTCGCGATCGCTCCCCAAGGCTGAAGCACGGGGAGAGCCGTATGTAAACACGGCTTCCCCGTGCTTCACTGTGGCAGCGTATCGATCCAGTGATCCCTTTTATAAGGGAGACTCGATCGATGACGTCAGTCCTACAGCCACACCCCCCTACAGTTGTAAACACACACTAGGTGAAACAACTCCTAACTCCTACAGCGCCCCCTGTGGTTAACTCCCAAACTGCAACTGTCATTTTCACAATAAACAATGCAATTTAAATGCATTTTTTGCTGTGAAAATGACAATGGTCCCAAAAATGTGTCAAAATTGTCCGAAGTGTCCGCCATAATGTCGCAGTCACGAAAAAAATCGCTGATTGCCGCCAATAGTAGTAAAAAAATTTTTTTTTTATAAAAATGCAATAAAACTATCCCCTATTTTGTAAACGCTATAAATTTTGCGCAAACCAATCGATAAACGCTTATTGCGATTTTTTTACCAAAAATAGTTCGAAGAATACGTATCAGCCTAAACTGAGGAAAAAAAATAATTTTATATATTTTTTGGGGGATATTTATTATAGCAAAAAGTAAAAAATATTGCATTTTTTTCAAAATTGTCGCTCTATTTTTGTTTATAGCGCAAAAAATAAAAACCGCAGAGGTGATCAAATACCACCAAAAGAAAGCTCTATTTGTGGGGGAAAAAAAACGCCAATTTTGTTTGGGAGCCACGTCGCACAACCGCGCAATTGTCTGTTAAAGCGACGCAGTGCCGAATCGCAAAACCTGGCCTGGGCATTTAGCTGCAAAATGGTCCGGGGGTTAAGTGGTTAAAGGGTCACTAAAGGAAATTTTTTTTTTTTTGCTGAAATGACTGTTTACAGGGTATAGAGACATAAAAGTTAACTGATTCCTTTTAAAAATTATTAAAAAAATGATAAAAGTCAATCATATAATGTACCTCTAGTTTCACTTTCGGTTTTAAACTGGTTTCATGTTTATGTGAAGTAAAGAGACCCACAGAACAAAAACAAACAAATCCAGGACAGTGTTTTGTTTTTAAAATGAATCTGATTCTGAGGAGTTTTAGACACACAGCTTAGACCACAGTGAGAAGCTCCCATGAGTATTTTCATAAGGAGCCAGACAAGCAGGAAGTGTGGAGATCACAGTAGAATTACAGCTACTTCAAAGCAAAAACGAACAATGAGGACATGAAACCAGTACTGCAGTAAGGTAAAGGAAGCTATTTAGCTAAAAAAAAAAATCCTTTAGTGATCCTTTAATAGTGCTTGCACCACCGTTTTACCAAGCCGCTCACCTCACTCTCTGGACCCCTGAATTAACAGATGGGTCTATAAGGCATTCCCCACTGGGGTAGTCACAGATGGAAATGGATAACTGGGTGATTGGAATTCGATAACAGACCGCTTCAAACAACCGCACAATGTCACGCTTATAATCAATATACTTCGGTATATTGATTAGTGTATGTTAGGATTTGTGGTACCATGAAAAATCAATAAGAAATATATAGTGCACACTGTGTGGCTAAAACATACTTGCTTTATTGATTAAAAGGTTACTCACAAGTGTGGCACTGTTACCCCAGTGCTAAGGTAGATGACATCTTGTTTTTTTTACATATAATAAAAATAATTTCATCAAGACGGATAAGATGGCTGCAGTGACGTCACGGAGTCCTCTCGCACTCTGAGGAAGTCCTGCCCACAGGGACGATACGCGTGTGGGAGGCCTCCGTGAAGTTACTGCAGACAACTTATCCGTCTTGATGAAACGATTTTTACTATATGTCATCTACCTTAGCACTGGGGTAACAGTGCCACACTTGTGAGTAACCTTTTAATCGATAAAGCAAGTATGTTTTAGCCACACAGTGTGCACTATATATTTTCTATTGATTTTTCATGGTACCATGTGACATTGTGCGGTTATTTGAAGCGGTCTGTTATCGAATTCCAATGACCCATTTATCCATTTCCATCTGTGACTACCCCAGCGGGGAATACCTTATAGACCCATGTGGTAATTCAGTCTATCCATTTGATTTTTATGAGCACCTTATCACCGCTGAGGAGAACTTTTTTGTCAACTCTTCATATTTTCTTTTATAAAAGGGGACTTTGTAAGATTTTTAAATATTTTGTTTGTCCCTAAAACCTCATTAGATAGCACAACATGTAACATTAGCATTTACACAGCAAATCTATAGAGCACATTTTTGCCCATGCGTTTCAGAATGTGGGCTGCCACAAATAAAAAACCTAACAGCTTCAGCATAAGGTTTCCTGAGTGAGTAAAAGAGCACTTGTTCAATTTCAGTTGCCACTCTCAGGTTTAGAAAACAATTGTTTTTGGTCTGTAATAGGGCAATAGTTGCTCTAACTGGAACTGGTAGGCAGAAAGCATTTCAGCTTGTGAAAAAAAAAAGATTGGGTTTGGCAAATGTTACTAAAGTTTTACTAAAGTAAAGTCTGTACAGTAAAATGACGGTGGGCAGGATCCCCTCTCATTCTGGGATGACATTATATGACGTCGCCCCAGTGTCACCGCTCCCACGAGGAGGGGGGTCTGGGGGGTGACTGTTGGGCATAGTCGCGGCTACTCTGCATCCCTGGGACAAGGGCGCGACCCTCATCTGGGTAATAAGCTGATGATGCGGCTCTTTACCCATGTGTCCAATAACAGCTTATCACATGTAAACACGGAAGTGCCGTTTATCGGCTGTCCTCGCACAGACAGAGTGTGAGGCAAGGAGAGGAGAGCCAAGCAGCGGCATGTCTTTGCAGGGGAGACCTGTACAGGTAGTACCCGGATTATCAGTGAAGCCCCAGTAATGCCCAGTCAGTGACCATCTGTGATGCCAATCTGTGCCCATCAGTGACACCAATCTGTGCACATCAGTGATGCAAATTTGTGCCCAGAAGTGCTGACTTTCAGTGCCCATCAGTGCCTGCTCATCAGTACCACCCATCAGTGCTCATCAGTGCCCCCCATAAGTGTCCATCAGTGCCACCTATCAGTGTCACCGATCAGTATGGAATGTTAGTGCCTCCTCATCGGTGCCACCTCAGCAGTGCCCTTCAGTGCTGTCTCATCAGTGCCCATAAGTGCTGCCCCATCAGTGCCCACCATTGCCACCTCATCAGCGCACATCAGTGAAGTTAAAAAAAAAAATATTTACAACGTTTTCTGACAGTAACTAAGAAAAATATATTTTTCACCCATTTTTCATATTTTTAACAAAAAAATAAAAACCCAGCTGTGAATACAGGTGAAACTCGAAAAATTTGAATATCATGCAAAAGTTAATTTTTTTCACTAATGCAACTTTAAAGGTGAAACTAATATTTGAGATGGACTCATTACATGCAAAGCAAGATAGTTCAAGCTGTGACTTGTCATAATTGTAATGATTATGGTTTACAGCTCATGAAAACCCCAGATCCACAATCTCAGAAAATTAGAATATTGTGAAAAGGTGAAATATTCTAGGCTCAAAGTGTCCCACTCTAATCAGCTAATTAAGCCATAACACCTGCAAAGGGTTCCTGAGCCTTTAAATGGTCTCAGTCTGGTTCAGTAGGAATCACAATCATGGGAAAGACTGATGACCTGACAGTTATGCAGAAAACCATCATTGACACCCTCCATAAGGAGGGAAAGCCTCAAAAGAGAATTGCAAAAAAAGTTGGATGTTCCCAAAGTGCTGTATCAAAGCACATTAATAGAAAGTTATGTGAAAGGGAAAAGTGTGGAATAAAAAGGTACACAAGCAGCAGGGATGACCGCAGCCTGGAGAGGACTGTCAGGAAAAGGCCATTCAAAATTGTTGGGGAATTTCACAAGGAGTGGACTGAGGCTGGAGTCAGTGCATCAAGAGCACCACACACAGACGGATCCTGGACATGAGCTTCAAATGTCATATTCCTCTTGTCAAGCCGCTCCTGAACAACAAACAACGTCAGAAGCATCATACCTGGGCTAAAGGAAAAACACACCTGGTCTGTTGATGGTGACTGCACTGTGTGAGGAAGTGGAAAGAGCAGATGCACAGGGAAGTGAATAGCAAAAACCCACCACTGAGTAATCGCTAAAACCAGTGGGGGTGGGAGGTCTGTGGGTCAGTAATGGTGAACAGCAATAAGCATAAATTAAATATTAACATACACTATAATTAAATTAAATAGTGAACATCACAAACATGAGAAGCATATAAATCCAAACAGCTTAGTTGATGTGAATGGTGCCAGAAAGTTCAAATTAAACACAATCCAGGTGGAGTCCCAGAAGTCCCAGAAGAGGGAAGATGTGGGACCGTAATAAGGTAAAAAAGTCAAATAACACAAATAAAGTCTTAAAACCCACCACTGAGTAATCGCTAAAACCAGTGGGGTGGGAGGTCTGTGGGTCAGTAATGGTGAATAGCAATAAGCATAAATAAAATATTAACATATACTATAATTAAATTAAATAGTGAACATCACAAACATGAGAAGCATGTAAATCCAAACAGCTTAGTTGATGTGGATAGTGCCAGAAAGTTCAAATATAACGCAATCCAAATGGAGTCCCAGAAGTCCCAGAAGAGGGAAGATGTGGGATCGTAATAAGGTAAAAAAAAGTCAAATAACACAAATAAAGTCTTAAAGTGCACTGTGAACGATAATAGAGGCCCAAGGGGGGTATCCCGTGGTAGAAGAGCAGCAAAACTGACATTTACAAAGAAAATAAAAATGCCATTTAAATTGCCAGCAAATGACAACTCCCATCTGCTTCCTTCTGTTTGTAAAGAAAGCATCTGTTGATAACCTTTGAATCTGGTATGAATTTCAAGGGCCAATACAAAAAAAACAAGAAAAAAAAAGTTTGAAGTCCACCCCCCACATCAATATCAGACACATATCTAATCATGCGGTCTGGCAGGCTGGGAAAGAGGTGGTACCAGTGTGTTCCCATCCCCCATACCAGGCCACATGCCCTCAATTTTGGAGATACTTTGTTGATGAGCACAAAAGCCTTTTCCCCAAAATCCTGGACTTGTGGTTGTGGGGGTTCTGCAGGTGGAGGGCTTAGCGGAATAGCGTACTTCCCCATGTGTGAGTAAAAGGAAGGAATAAAGGAAAATAAATATAAACTAGTGAAAGGTTCTGCTGCTAAACACAAAAGCTAGATACAAAGCAAAAAACTAATGTGGATAAAAAATGTGTAGCGCTGAAAAAAGTCACATGTTGCCAAAATGATTCAAAAATAATTATAACAAAAATAGTGTCCAATAAAGGTGAATGAAGTGAAAAGATAGATTATATGAGTGAATGAATGACTTCCTCTCGAGCAACAGTCACTCACAATCCCATCAAAGTTTGTAGAGAATAAAAAAGAGTTGGCATATATTAGGGGATCAATCAAGTGGATCTGGCTTCCATTGATTATAAGTGGAGTAACGAGTCTCCTGATTGCATCCAGTGCCCCCTCGCTGAATCTTAGGCAGGTCTTTCTGCCCAGTTCTAAGAGCTTTTTAACGGAAATGGTAAGCGCACTATATACTCCCCCTTCTATATATATGTGCTTAAAACACATTTGTTCAAAGTTTAAAATCATATAAATATAATAAACTGTTGTATTAATTATGAATCTTTATGTCGTACGCAGACTGCTACATATATAAAAGGAACAGGAACATTATGCAAGCCCTGATGAAGCACACATAGTGCGAAACTAGTTGGCAAACTCGCATGAATTTTCCTCCAAATAACCTGTCTTCCCTTTACCTTGTTTTTCATGAAACTGTGGTTTCTGACCATATGTATATCTTATTGTGTAAATTATATGAAATATGATATTTTATATTTTCATAATTAAATTATTTTTGATACTACTTTAAATTTTGTGTTTTGTGCGCCTACCTTATATACCAAGAGCAACACATCTCACTTAAAAAATCCCTATATTCGGAGAGGAACTGTCCTCCCCTAATATATATATATATAAATAAACAAAAACCAAAAGGTTGACGCTGCGCTAAATTAAATATTGAATTATAAATGTAAATAGCTGCTAGCACTAAATTGTGTACAACAACTTGGTAACATAAAAAAGAAAAAAACAGTGCAGCGCTAGTGAGTGATATTGTGCTCATATAAATTAATAATAAACAAAAAAAGTCATTCTGGAATATACTGCAAATATAGCCAGAATAGGAAAAAACATAAAAATGCAGATGGATATATGAAGAAAAAGTCTTAAAAAGCCACGAAACAAAGTTCATATGACTCTATCCAGTAATTTTCCTTGTGAAAGAGAAGTGGATTGTGCAGACAATGTGAAAGACTCTTGATTGATGTGAGGTAAGCTGTCACCAATACACCCGTGAGGAAGGATAAGATTGCCTGCTTACCAGATGAAAAGACTGTTTTGCATCAGTCTAATAGGGCCTGTGGGAAGTCTGGTCTCCCAATACCTTAGCCGTCAAGATAACCACGGTATAGCTCAGCATACAATCCGAAGAGTCATAAATCAAAAAAAAGAGAAGAAGGACCTCTCATAGCGTATAACGTTTAAAAATAAAAGAGGGTTTAATAAAAATTGCACTTACAATTAGGCAATATAAATACAGCATGGATAGCAAAACGTCTCCGATCTCTTGTTCCGATGCTTCTCGCTACTCGGTCAGGAAAACACAGCCGGCGTTCAGGACGGAACGCGATGACGTCACGGCACCCTACGATTATTTTTAAACGTTATACGCTATGAGAGGTCCTTCTTCTCTTTTTTTTGATTTATGACTCTTCGGATTGTATGCTGAGCTATACCGTGGTTATCTTGACGGCTAAGGTATTGGGAGACCAGACTTCCCACAGGCCCTATTAGACTGATGCAAAACAGTCTTTTCATCTGGTAAGCAGGCAATCTTATCCTTCCTCACGGGTGTATTGGTGACAGCTTACCTCACATCAATCAAGAGTCTTTCACATTGTCTGCACAATCCACTTCTCTTTCACAAGGAAAATTACTGGATAGAGTCATATGAACTTTGTTTCGTGGCTTTTTAAGACTTTTTCTTCATATATCCATCTGCATTTTTATGTTTTTTCCTATTCTGGCTATATTTGCAGTATATTCCAGAATGACTTTTTTTGTTTATTATTAATTTATATGAGCACAATATCACTCACTAGCGCTGCACTGTTTTTTTCTTTTTTATGTTACCAAGTTGTTGTACACAATTTAGTGCTAGCAGCTATTTACATTTATAATTCAATATTTAATTTAGCGCAGCGTCAACCTTTTGGTTTTTGTTTATTTCTATTGTCCTTTGTACTTAGACGTTGCTGCTCACCATTCACTATGGACATTTTTGATTTCAGATCACAATATAATATTAACACAGAAGGAGTTTTTGATGGTAGTATTGAGCATAATGATGCTCTTGGTGGCCTGTTCCTTAGACTTAAAAATCTTTTGATCTCTGAACTGCACACTATTTGGGATATCGCATATTTAGAGCATTATGTTGATAAAAAAATGGTACCCCGCAGTCTCAGATGGGAAGTAGCCCCTCAGAAAGGGGAGACTGACCTAGAGGGCTGGCACACCTATTTTAATGATATAGGGGTTAAATTTCTCCAGTTTCTTCTAGATAAGAAACAAGATAAAATAAAATCCCTGAATGAAGAAATTGGGGGAATAAAAACTAAACTCAATCTATTCAAGGATCAGGATTTATATATATCCAAATCTGATCAACTGAGAGAAATTATAGAGAAGGAAGGTTTGGACCAAAAAAATAAGAAAAAGAAGAAATTTAACCGCGATCTGTCGGATTATTCTAACAAGGTGGTCTTTAAATGGCAGACCAATTTGGAGAATGCAGAAATCAATAAAGTTGAAAGTGGAGCCTCTTCCCGGCAACCTGCTTCCTCTATTGATAACCGACCCCCTCCCCGTGGACCAACACAGGGCCCAATAAATAACAAAAATCAGACGACTGGTAATGCTCCTTTTTCATCCAAACCTCCTAAACTAACCAAAAAGGGTTATCCACAGGGCCCTCCTCAAGGGGCTCGCCCTAAGGGACCTCCTACAGGGAGAGATCCTAACTTTAGAGACAATGTTCATAATGGCTACTATGTCCCTAGAGAATCTCAGCCACATCTGAATTCTTCAGAACAGAGGGGAGAAGTTAGAGGCACCTGGCATTTTAGACCTCATCCCTATAATTCCACCAATTCAGTTAATGATTCCAGAGACTATCATACAGATCCACGGGATCGCTGGAACCTCAAACCAGCAATACAGGGATATAGGGATCAAAGAGCTGAAGGAAGAAATCAAACTCCAGGATGCATTCCCCTCGAAAACCGCTTTGCTGCGCTCTCCAACCATCAATTGGATACATATGAAGATAATTATGTTATTACTCAGCATCCTGAATATCAAAATAGCCTCCCAGTTCAGAGAGACTACTATATTGAATCTCCACGGGAGTATGGGATTACTAGTCCTCCTCGTTTTTTTCCCATGACACGGAGTCAGAGCAAAAAGGAGTACGACGACAGAGAGGCATCAGAGGGGGGAGGCGAATTCGGGCCAAAGAGAGGAAAACCACGGACCTAGCTGGTATTTTCAATCTTAGCTCAGCCTCATTAACAGTTGGCGAGCAAAATGTTTTGAGTCACGGTCTTAAATATGCCCCCCCACATCAACTCAATAAATTTGAGACCTTTATTGATGTTAACAAATTCATCCGTAAGATGAATATTAAAAGACATTTCATTTTAAATCCAATTGGAAATGGCACTCAGGTTATCCATAGGATTCCCCCATCTTCTATTCGACGATCTGGAGTCAATTCAGACGACGTTCCACCTACCATTTGTGCTCCTATTCAACATAGCAATCTGAGGAATGCATCACTATTCAATCCACCAGGCTTTGTTGCTCCTGCGATACAAGTATTTAAAGAACTGGTTACAAAAGATCTTCTGTCTCTTAAAATTACTAAACCTAGAGGTGTTTTCCCTATTCAGACTAACATCAAGAAGATCTGTCAGCGGAATGAGATAGTAATTAGACCTGCAGACAAAGGGGGGGGGGATTGTCATTTTAGACAAGTCCCAGTATGTTGAAGAAATGAATCGACAATTGTCTGATAGTTCAACATACACCCCCCTACCTTCGAATCCTACAGTAAAATATAGGAAGTTGTTATCCAATCTTGTGGATCAAGGCCTACATAAGGGGATTCTTAACAAAAAAGAACATGCCCATCTCATACCCATCACACCGCGAGTACCGGTGATATACTATTTACCTAAACTTCATAAAAGTTTAGTTAAACCCCCTGGCCGTCCAATTATAAGCGGAATAGATTCCGTCACGGCCAGGATAGGTAAATATGTAGATAGTTTTTTACAACCCTTAGTGAAATCGACTCCTGCTTTCCTTAGAGACACCACTGAAGTCTTGAATCTATTAAAAGAGGTCCAATGGAAGGATGGCTATATCCTTGCCACTGCTGATGTGGCTTCTTTATACACGGTTATCTCACATCAACATGGTCTGCAGGCAGTGGACTTTTACCTCCAGCAAGAATCTGATATACCACCCTTACAGAAGGAGTTTATTTTGGAGTTGTTAAGATTTGCAACTACACATAACTATTTTTGGTTCGGTGGTACCTTTTTTCTTCAGATCTGTGGCGTGGCGATGGGGGCTAAATTCGCCCCCAGCCTAGCCAATTTATTTATGGCTCATTGGGAACGAGAAGCTATTGATGATCAACCACCCTCACAATTACGACTTTGGAAACGCTATATAGATGACGTGTTAGTCATATGGGAGGGAGACACAACATCACTTGAGGAATTCTTTTTTAAATTAAATTCCAATACGAGGGGTATTTCTCTTCAATATGATATTAGCACCTCCCACATCCATTTTTTGGATCTAAACATTTATGTAAAAGAAGATAAACTGATTACCAACACGTTCTTCAAAGAGACAGATAGGAACGCTTTTATTCCTGTCACAAGCTGTCATCATAGCTCATGGTTAGCCGCAGTACCTAAAGGTCAATTTCAACGCATAAGGAGGAACTGCACTGATATTAAGGACTACCATGAACAAGCACACGTTCTGAAACAAAGATTTTTGACTAAAGGATATCAAGAAGTTTTGATTAACGAAACCATGAGAAAGGTGGAACAGATGGATAGAGAATCCTTATTGGTAAAAAACAGTAGTAAGAACCCTATTCCTTCAGAAAAATTTAGCTGGTCCCTAACTACCAAATATTCAAATCAGCATTTTTCAATTAAAAAAATCTTAAAAAAGCATTGGGACATTCTTAAAAGTGATAAGATTATTGGATCACTTATCCCTGATAATCCAATCGTGATTTTTAAGGGGGCACCTGCTTTAAGGCTAAAAATTGCACCAAATGCTATAGATCCACCAAGAACTATGTCATTTTTCCAGTCCCTTAAAGGTTTTTTCCCATGTCGCAGATGTAATATCTGCAAGGTAAATTCCTTTAGGGAACGGAAATGTACTAATTTTCAATCAACAGCTACTGGTACAATTTATGACATAGATTCATTTATGACTTGCTCAACAAAATACGTTGTTTACATGATTCAATGTCCATGCTCAAAGCAATATATCGGCCGTACTAAGAGAGAACTGCATATACGTCTTAGTGAGCATGTGGGCAGGATCAAAAGCGGGTTCCCTAAACATAACCTCTCGAAACATTACGATAAATTCCATGGGAGACAATTAAAGGGGACAAGTTTTTTTGCCATAGATAACATTCGTCCTCATTGGCGTGGTACTAATATGGTTCGGGCCATATCTAGGCTCGAAACTCGCTGGATTTTTTCTATGAAATCTTTTATTCCGTTCGGACTTAACGTAGATTGGGATATAAACTGCTTTTTAAATAATTCATAATAAAAAAAAAAAAAAAAAAAAAAAAATTTATTAATTTTTTATTCCAATTTTAATTATCATAATCATTATCAAAATTTAAATTAATTTATAGATCTTCTCTAATTAAATATAGATGATTTTTATGATATAGATCTTTTCTAATTAAATATAGATTGATTTTTATGATTATGCAAATTTATGATACAATCTTTTTGCATATATTGTTAACCTCCGATCTTATTTTCATTATTCGATGCTCCGCTACCAGTTATTAAACACCCCCGCGTTCTGTACTAATATATATCGTTATTTAATCTGATACGTTATGTACAACATGATTAGAACACTTTTCCATTTCTCGCTACTCAATTATTTTGCCCTCAGTCACTATGAGGACTCTCCCCGAGTTTTCCAGTATGGAACCCGTGGGTATTTAAACACCTAGCGCGCTGACGTCAACATCCGGCTTACTCCCCCGTTGAAGTCCATTAGCGACGAAACGATCGTAGGGTGCCGTGACGTCATCGCGTTCCGTCCTGAACGCCGGCTGTGTTTTCCTGACCGAGTAGCGAGAAGCATCGGAACAAGAGATCGGAGACGTTTTGCTATCCATGCTGTATTTATATTGCCTAATTGTAAGTGCAATTTTTATTAAACCCTCTTTTATTTTTAAACGTTATACGCTATGAGAGGTCCTTCTTCTCTTTTTTTTGATTTATGACTCTTCGGATTGTATGCTGAGCTATACCGTGGTTATCTTGACGGCTAAGGTATTGGGAGACCAGACTTCCCACAGGCCCTATTAGACTGATGCAAAACAGTCTTTTCATCTGGTAAGCAGGCAATCTTATCCTTCCTCACGGGTGTATTGGTGACAGCTTACCTCACATCAATCAAGAGTCTTTCACATTGTCTGCACAATCCACTTCTCTTTCACAAGGAAAATTACTGGATAGAGTCATATGAACTTTGTTTCGTGGCTTTTTAAGACTTTTTCTTCATATATCCATCTGCATTTTTATGTTTTTTCCTATTCTGGCTATATTTGCAGTATATTCCAGAATGACTTTTTTTGTTTATTATTAATTTATATGAGCACAATATCACTCACTAGCGCTGCACTCCCCTAATATATGCCAACTCTTTTTTATTCTCTACAAAGGTGAATGAAGTATAATTCTTTTTGAATCATTTTGGCAACATGTGACTTTTTTCAGCGCTACACATTTTTTATCCATACTTCCCCATGTGAATGAGCAAGAGGTAAAAAGTAAATAAACACACTGACAATATTTGACAAGTTTAACCACTTCCTTACTGGGCACTTAAACCCCCTTCACACTCAGACCAATTTTCAGCTTTCAGCGCTGACGCATTTTGAATGACAATTGCGCGGTCATACAACACTGTACCCAAATTATATTTTTATCATTTATTTCCCACAAATAGAGCTTTCTTTTGGTGGTATTTGATCACCTCTGCGGTTTTTATTTTTTGCGCTATAAACAAAAAAAGACAGAACATTTTGAAAAAAACACAACATTTTTTTATTTTTTGTTAAAATAATATCCCAATTTTTTTAATAATTTTTTTTTAATTTTTGATTCGATAATTAGAAAAAAAAAATATTTTCGATTTCTTTAATTGTCGAAATTGCGAATTTTCGAATTAAAAAATTAGAAAATTTAGATTTTCAAAAATTCGGAATTTCGAAAAAAATTAAAAATTCGGAATTTCCAAAATTTGGAATTTCCAAAATTCGAAAGTTCGGAAATTAAAAAATTCAAGATTCAAAAATTCGAAATTGAAAAATTCGAAAATCTAAAATTCAGAAATACGAAAATTTGGAAATTAAATTCGGAAATTTAAAATTAACGAATTTCTCAAAATTACTTAAAAAACAAATTAGAAACTAAATGAATTGCACATGTCTAGAACAGGTCTACTAAAAGCAATCTAAAGGGAGAGAGGGAAGGGAACCATCAGTGTGATGCAAAGAAGGGTGGAGAACCAAGTCCCTTGTAAAGAAATGATAGAGATAGGGAAGGCCAAGTAAGGATGCATCGTGAGAGGCAGAAATTGCTTTACTACAGTGTACCCTGTGAAGATCTGTGTATTTGTCGTTATTTCGTCAACTGAGTGAAGTGAGTGAATTACTTATATAGCGCTACAAATGCGAAATAAATCGCCTCAAGGCTTACTGAAAGTAATTTTTAACATTTTAGTCATTTTAGTCTCCTGGAGGAGAATTTAAGTTTGCTTCTAGTTTGCAGTATCTCCTTACTGAATCCTAGAATCTGTTACAATTCTACATCTATATTTTATTTCACTTTCAGCAAATGTCAGACTTTTGACAAATAGGACATTCATCATTTATAATGACTGATCCTTTTGTTTTGCCTTCTTTATAGAATTCCCAATGGTTTATACTCTTCTCCTCTGAGTTCCTTTATGAAGTTTATACACTGTTTTAAATAATGTTTTTCAGGGAGATTCTGGTGGACCATTAGTCTGCAATGGAACAGTCCGAGGAGTGACATCTTTTGGTGCATCTGAATGTGGTGTTCCTGGAGATGCAAGTGTGTACAGCTATCTCAACAGGGAAATCAAAACCTGGATAAAGAAAAAACTACGGGGTGGCCCCTAAATTACCTGTCACTGCATGCAGGCCCTATGACTGCTATACATTTATATGGCTTCAGTTTTTATGTTTTCTTTTATTTTACTCATTAACTTCCTCAACATATTCATATGCTGTATTTCATGTCTTTATCATTTATTTGATAGGATTTGAAAAACAAAAAGTAAGATAAATATGATAAACAATATTCTATTGTTTTATTATTCTATATAATGAATACATTTCTAGATGAATGTGAATTCAGAAAGTGAAGATTTTCCCCCTTTCACACTGAGGCAGTTTTCAGGCGTTTTAGCGCTACAAATAGCACATATAAAGCACCTGAAAACTGCCTCCCATTAACTGCAATGAGTGCTTTCACACCCGGCGGTGCACTTGTGGGACGGAAAAAAAAGTCCTGCAAGCAGCATCTTTGGGGCCAGTTTGGAGCGCTGTGTACAGCGCTCGCAAAAGCCCCTGACCATTGCAATGAACGGGTAGCACTTCCAAAGCGGGAGTTTAACCCAAAAAGCGGTACAAACAGCGGTTGACCGCCACTAATGAGTGGCGCTTTAACATGAAGTCGGCCGCGGCCCCAGTGTGAAAGGGGTCTTAGTTAACAGTTAGAAAGGTCACTGTAAACCCCTTCCCTTCCTTATTTTTCATACTACTTTTTTAATTCAGGTAAACTCCACTATAGTTCATAATATTTTTCTGATATTAGGCTCCAAATCAGTAGAATAACCATAATGTTCCACTATTGAAAAGAGCACCAAATATACTAGCGACTCTACATAAATGTATACAGTGGAACCTCGGATTGCGAGTAACGCGGTTAACGAGCGTTTCGCAATACGAGCAAATTTTATTTCTTAAATCCTGACTCGGTTTGTCAGTGATGTCTCACAAAACAAGCAGGATTCAAGCCTCTGCGGTGTGCAATACCGCATTTGGCCAGAAGTACGAGGGCGCCGGTGACAAATCGGAGCTGTTCAGAGCCGTTCAGAAATACTCGTAAATACTCTGAAACACTCTGTTCCCAAATGTTTCCGAGCCTTTCCGATCATTTCCAAGTTTCTCCGGCGTCCCCCCACCTCTGGCCACATGCAGTATTGCATGCAATAGAAGTCAATGTGGAATGAATTATCTTCATTTCCATTGACTTCTATGGGGAAACTCGCTTTGATATACGAGTGCTTTGGATTACAAGCATTCTTCTGGAACGGATTATGCTCGTAATCCAAGGTTCCGCTGTATATATAAGGTAGATTCTTGTTTAGATAGATACCTATTAATTGACTGTATTGATCTATCTTAAGTTAACTCTTAACTAAACAATTATATAATGTCATATGCGACTAGAGATATATTTTCCTGTAGTAAGATTATCTTAATGTTACAATGTAAAAATGTTTTCTTTACTCATTACATTGGATGTTTTCTGATAATCTTTAATAAAATACTTGAACAAGAGAAAGGTAATTGTTTGTAATCAGTACCCAGAAAAAATGTACCCCTTTTCTTGAATTTATCTTGAAAAACAGCTATGAACTTTTCATGCCTTGAGCCTGTTATCCGTAGCACCTAACGCCAGAAGTTAAGAATGAAGGACACCCCGGAAATAAAGAACATGGATGTGAGCATCATGCAGTGGCAAATATTGGGTTTGGCCTAAGGGGAGTTTGTTAAATAGCATTTGAACCTACTTACCTTATATATTGCAAACATATCCCACAGTGCTTGTACCTACAAAATAATTCTGAATTACTGTATCTCAACTGAAAGTTTCAGAAAAAATATTCAAGAATAGTTGTCAGTAGGAGTTAAAAATGTCTCAGGCTCAGTAGTCAGTGGGTGGAAAAATACCCTGGTGGTGTTTGAGTACACCCTACTCTGCCACTCTGCAGCTACTTTTGGGCATGAGATAACTTCATATGATAGTGCACCATAGAGCTGAACCTGGGTGTACCTGGTAGTGAAACATGGCCTGGATATGCCAATTTCATCATGACTGGGTTATATGCCTATCTCAAAATCACAATATTTTAGTATAATATTTGGTGATTTCATGACTGTGCAACTCACTTTTCTCCTGACTGGATAGGCGGCTGTACCTGAGGATTTGCAGTGCATAGTGTTCTCTGCTTCTGCTTTATTTGTTCTGTGGATCTTTGCATTCTGTGGAGCTGCATTTCTCCAACAGGAGTCATCAGATCAATAGTCATCAGCTTTGCTACATTTGGTAGCAAAGCCCCACCTCTCCCAAGAAGACAGAGCAGAAAATGATATATCAGTAATGGTGAAAAGATCAGTTGCCTTTAGGCAATACTGTACTGGTGTCTAGTATGTTTTTATATTCTTATCTTTTTTGGCACAGCTTTAACAGTTCATGTACTATTTTAACCACCTGCCGCCTACCCACAGTACTGTTACGGCTATACTCAGCAACGTAAATATATGTTGCCTGGCACATGCACACTAGAGCACCCCCCTAGGGCACGCAGCATGCCACTCAGAGGCTGACTTTCACATTTTGGTCTGGGGGCTAGCACAATGCAGAGGCCCATGGTGCAGTGATTTTGCCCCCTTCTGCTTTCTCTGTACCCTGCCTCCTCCCGAACCCACTCCCAAACTGAAGCTCCAATCCAAGTGCTCTGTATTCACCGGAGTCAGGCTGGACAGCACCTGCTACACTGACTCTGGGTTCCTAAACTGGCCAGCAGGGGGCGGCCAGAGGCAGCAGAGGAGAGCTGGGGCAGTTTAGTCATGGGCTGGCCAGGGGAGGGGAGTCTCTAGGGAGGCACGGCGCCGGCCTCTGCATACACCATTCATGCAGAGGGCCTTGCCTGCAATCTGTCCCTATCCCACACTCGATAGGATACCGGTTGGGGACTTTTTACTCCTTTTCACCAGAAATTCTTTAGGCGGTGTCACCTTAACAGCATAATGGGCACCTGGACAAAGTAATGCACTGGGGCCCCTACCAGAGCGAGGGCGTTGCAACTTCCTCACAATCACATGCAATGCGTGTGGTTGTGGTGGGGATGATGCAGCATTAAGGGGGTTAAAATCGGTTGTGAGGAGGTGGCATAGTGCCTCTTCACCGAAAGTCAAATGCGTCTGAAAAGCAATCTAGACAGGGATCTCCACATCCCTGTGCAGATTGCTTTTCAGAGGAGTGGCAGCCTTTTGCAATCAGAGACAATATGCAATGCCAAGGGTGGGGGTGGTTGGACAGTGGACTCCCCAATTTTGCAGCCTCTAGTGTGTGTCCTCCAATTTGTCACCTGCTGCACACACACCTTTCCATACTTCTACATCAGGGGGTGGAGTATGGGTGGGGCTGCAGGCACAGAAGGGACTGGCTAGATCACAAGGAGGTGGTCCAGAAATGATGGGCCTCTTCAGCACCCTGCGCTGTTCACTGAATCCTGTCTCTCAATATCTGTGCAATGTTCACCCACTCCCAGCCATGACCAAGACCAGCATTCAGCAATGATCAAAGGCTCAGGTGACAGCTTGGAGATGGCAAGCAGAACATGCCATCCTCTCAGCCCGAATCCCACTGCTAACAAAACGAAAGTTACTTGTGTGCAGTGCAGTTACCATGCCTTCTGGCCTCAACACTGTCATATCCCCCTGGATCGGAACTGGTGTAGCATTTTTACGGGGCATCGGAGAGGCCCAGGGAGCAAATTCCCCCCTTGCCCCACAGCCCAATCCATCCCTGGTGCCACTCCCATAACTGCATTGTCCACAGAACACAGCAGATTATGTTTCCCGATACCCATACCCATTGAGCGGTCGGGGATTGCGTGATCGCTATTAAATAACATGATCGCAATGTCATCAAAGCTGTTATGAATGATATTAATTCATAACAGCTGTGATTCCTGTATAGTACTGCTGTGGTTTGCCCACAGCTAGCACATGGCACCTGGACCGAGCACATTGCCCTGTACCATGTGATTAGCGGTAGCCAATCCCAACATGTTAACAATAAGCCCAGCTGTTATGAGTATAACCCATGCATGGTAGTTCAAATGATTGCTGTCACACTGATAATCACTGTAGCAGCAATCACAGTGTAAAAA
This sequence comes from Rana temporaria, assembly GCF_905171775.1. NCBI lineage: Eukaryota > Metazoa > Chordata > Amphibia > Anura > Ranidae > Rana > Rana temporaria. The sequence goes on from NC_053489.1 coordinate 76,518,152, forward strand.
AATTAAAATAAATCCCTGATAATCCCCCAGAGTTTTTTATTTTACATACTCTCACCAGTCAGTATCCCTGATCACTGCCACACCAGAACAAAAACGAAATGTGAACAAAATACTTGATTTCTTCATTTTCCAAAAAATGTGACAAAAGTTACAAAGTTAAAAAAGTTAAAAAACGTATCATGCCTCTTACTAAGACTATCTACCATCAAAAAATACTGCCTCACTTCATATTAAAATACTGCATGCAGTATTTTAGTAGCAATTTTTTGTGAATTAAACTATTTTTTTTTTTTTAAACGCTGTGTGGTATCTTACTACATACTCATATGCGGTAAGATACCAATTTGTGAATGGAGCCCAATGTGTTAAAAATCTCAGGTTTGAACCTAGCCTTACTGCTCAGGCCCCTTATGTGACCAGCTCCTTGTACAAGAAAATCTGGGAGTTAGGGCTCTTTCACACGTCAGTTCAGTTTTTTAGATCAGTTTTTTTTTTCATCAGTTGATCCGTTTTTCCATCAGTTTTTCGTCCGTTTTTTGTCAGTTTTTCATCAGTTTTTCCATCAGTTTTTCCATCCGTTTTTTTTTGGGGGGGGCTTTTTACATACAGTGCCTGCCGCCGAGAATGTGTTTTTAGCACGAAGGCATCGCGCTGATTCTCGGCGACAGGGTGCCGACATCTCGCACTCGCTGGAATAGTAAAAGCACATTCCAGAAAGCACGTCATAGAAGCGACGGGAGATCCGACTTGGATTCCCGCCAATTCTACACGTGTGCGGCGTTTGGTATGAATCCTGAGGGGAAAGTCCCCGCCGGATTTTAAATAAAAATCCATCATGGGTTCCCCCCTCAGGAGCATACCGGGCCCTTAGGTCTGGTATGGGTTGTAAGGAGACCCCTCCCCCTACGCCGAAAAAACGGCGTAGGGGTCCCCCTACAATCCATACCAGACCCGTATCCAAAGCACGCTACCCGGCCGGCCAGGAAAGGAGTGGGGACGAGCGAGCGCCCCCCCCTCCTGAGCCGCACCGGGCTGCATGCCCTCAACATGGGGGGGGTTGGGTGCTCTGGGGCAGGGGGGGCGCACTGCGCCCCCCCCCCCACAGCACCCTGTCCCCATGTTTATGAGGACAGGGCCCCTTCCCGACAACTCTGGCCGTTGGTTGTCGGGGTATGCGGGCGGGAGGCTTATCGGAATCTGGGAGCCCCCTTTAATAAGGGGGCCCCCAGATACCGGCCCCCCACCCTAAGTGAATGGATATGGGGTACATCGTACCCCTACCCATTCACCTGGAGGCAAAAAGTTAAAGTTAATAAACACGACACAAGGGTTTTTAAAATAATTTATTAGTCTGCTCCGGAGGCCCCCCCGTCTTCTTTATTAGCTCTTTCACCAGGGGGGGCTTCTTCTTTGACGTCTTTGGGTGGGGGCCGCTCTTCTTCGCCGCCGTCTGGTTCTCTTCCACCGCCGGGGGGGGTCACTTTTATAAAAGCGCCCCCCCGGCGGGTTTCCTCCAACGTCTTCGGCGGGGGTGGTGTGCTTCTTCTTCCGCTATCCGGGGGTCTTCTCCGCTCTCCGGGGGTCTTCTTCTATGTTTGCCGCTCTCCGCTGTTGACTCGGCGCACCCCGGTTCTTCCTCCCGCTGTCCGGTGCCTTCTCCTTCAGCGATGAACGTCTTCTTCTTCCGTGCTGTGACGTCGTCTTCTTCTTCTTCTCTTCTCCCGATGTTGACACGTCGCCTCTTCTCGCTGCAATGACGGGTGCGCGGCTTGCATCTTACTTATATAGGCCTCGCAGTCCCATCATGCTCCGTACCTACCCATGTGATACCTACCCACGTGGGTAGGTACCGGAGCATGATGGGACTGTGAGGCCTATATAAGTAAGATGCAAGCCGCGTACCAGTCATTGCAGCGAGAAGAGGCGACGTGTCAACATCGGGAGAAGGGAAGAAGAAGAAGACGACGTCACAGCACGGAAGAAGAAGACGTTCAGCGCTGAAGGAGAAGGCACCGGACAGCGGGAGGAAGAACCAGGGTGTGCCGAGTCAACAGCGGAGAGCGGCAAACATAGAAGAAGACCCCCGGAGAGCGGAGAAGACCCCCGGATAGCGGAAGAAGAAGCACACCACCCCCCGCCGAAGACGTCGGAGGAAACCCGCCGGGGGGGGGGCGCTTTTATAAAAGCGACCCCCCCCGGCGGTGGAAGAGAACCAGACGGCGGCGAAGAAGAGCGGCCCCCACCCGAAGACGTCAAAGAAGAAGCCCCCCCTGGTGAAAGAGCTAATAAAGAAGACAGGGGGGGGCCTCTGGAGCAGACTAATAAATTATTTTAAAAACCCTTGTGTCGTGTTTATTAACTTTAACTTTTTGCCTCCAGGTGAATGGGTAGGGGTACGATGTACCCCGTATCCATTCACTTAGGGTGGGGGGCTGGTATCTGGGGGCCCCCTTATTAAAGGGGGCTCCCAGATTCCGATAAGCCTCCCGCCCGCATACCCCGACAACCAACGGCCAGGGTTGTCGGGAAGGGGCCCTGTCCTCATCAACATGGGGACAGGGTGCTCTGGGGTGGGGGGTCCGCAGTGCGCCCCCCCTGCCCCAGAGCACCCAACCCCCCCATGTTGAGGGCATGCAGCCCGGTACGGCTCAGGAGGGGGGGGGGGCGCTCGCTCGCTCGTCCACCACTCCTTTCCTGGCCGACCTAAGGGCCCGGTATGCTCCCGAGGGGGGGAACCCATGCCGGATTTTTATTTAAAATCCGGCGGGGACTTCCCCCTCAGCATTGCATTGCTCCAAGGACGTCATTGGTTTTGACGTGAATGTAAATGACGTCCAGCCCCATTCACGGACAATCCATACCATATCATATCCAAAGCACGCTATCCGGCCGGTCAGGAATGGGAGTGGGGGCGAGCGCCCCCCCCTCCTGAGCCGTGCCAGGCCACGTGCCCTCAACATGGGGGGGTTGGGTGCTCTGGGGCAGGGGGGCGCACTGCGGGCCCCCCCACCCCAGAGCACCCTGTCCCCATGTTGATGAGGACAGGACCTCTTCCCGACAACCCTTGCCGTTGGTTGTTGGGGTCTGCGGGCGGGGGCTTATCGGAATCTGGGAGTCCCCTCAAATAAGGGGGCCCCCAGATACCGGCCCCCCACCCTAAGTGAATGGATATGGGGTACATCGTACCCCTACCCATTCACCTGGAGGCAAAAAGTTAAAGTTATTAAACACACAACACAAGGGTTTTTAAAATAATTTATTAGTCTGCTCCGGAGGCCCCCCCTGTCTTCTTTATTAGCTCTAATACCAGGGGGGCTTCTTCTTCCACTCTCCGGGGGTCTTCTCCGCTCTCCGGGGGGGCTTCTTCTTCCACTCTCCGGGGGGGGTCTTCTCCGCTCTCCGGGGGTCTTCTTCTATCTTCGCCGCTCTCCGCTGTTGACTCGGCGCACCCCGGTTCTTCTGCAGCTGTCCGGTGCCTTCTTCTTCAGCGCTGGCTGCCTGCTATCTTCGTGTGTTAGCTCAATTACTAACAGGCAGCCAGCGCGGTCTTCTGTGACGTCATGTTCTTCTTCTCCCTTCTTCCGATGTTGACACGTCGCCATGCTCCGGTAGGTACCCACGTGGTGGGTGCACGTGGGTAGGCACCCACCACGTGGGTACCTACCGGAGCATGATGGGACGGTGATGCCTATATAAATGGGATGCAAGGCGCGCTTCCATCATTGCAGTGAGAAGAGGCGACGTGTCAACATCGGAAGAAGGGAGAAGAAGAACATGACGTCACAGAAGACCGCGCTGGCTGCCTGTTAGTAATTGAGCTAACACACGAAGATAGCAGGCAGCCAGCGCTGAAGAAGAAGGCACCGGACAGCTGCAGAAGAACCGGGGTGCGCCGAGTCAACAGCGGAGAGTGGCGAAGATAGAAGAAGACCCCCGGAGAGCGGAGAAGACCCCCCCCCGGAGAGTGGAAGAAGAAGCCCCCCCGGAGAGCGGAGAAGACCCCCGGAGAGTGGAAGAAGAAGCCCCCCCTGGTATTAGAGCTAATAAAGAAGACAGGTGGGGCCTCCGGAGCAGACTAATAAATTATTTTAAAAACCCTTGTGTTGTGTTTAATAACTTTAACTTTTTGCCTCCAGGTGAATGGGTAGGGGTACGATGTACCCCATATCCATTCACTTAGGGTGGGGGGCCGGTATCTGGGGGCCCCCTTATTTGAGGGGACTCCCAGATTCCGATAAGCCCCCGCCCGCAGACCCCGACAACCAACGGCAAGGGTTGTCGGGAAGAGGTCCTGTCCTCATCAACATGGGGACAGGGTGCTCTGGGGTGGGGGGGCCCGCAGTGCGCCCCCCTGCCCCAGAGCACCCAACCCCCCCATGTTGAGGGCATGCGGCCTGGCACGGCTCAGGAGGGGGGGGGGGCGCTCGCTCCTCCCCACACCCATTCCTGACCGGCCGGGTAGCGTGCTTTGGATACGGGTCTGGTATGGATTGTAGGGGGACCCCCTACGTCGATTTTTCGGCGTAGGGGGGGTCTCCTTACAACCCATACCAGACCTAAGGGCCTGGTATGCTCCTGGGGGAGGAACCCATGCTGGTTTTTTCTTTGAAAATTGGCATGGAGTTCTCCCTCTCAGGAATGCATCCTGAGCGATGCTGACAATTTTTCTTTTTTGTTTTTGTTTTCCCGGCGCTTTTTTTTTTCACCCGTCGCAACTTTAGTGTCCCGTCGCAATCCACAAAGCCCGGCGTAAATTACGTTCGCGCGCTGCACGTCGGGAAAATTACGTCACACGCATGCGCAGTACGGCCGGCGCTGGAGCGCGCCTCATTTAAATTTTAAACGCCCCCCGGAGAGGAGGACCGCCTTGCGACGGAGGCACTTAAGTTACACGGCGTGTAATTTCTAGGTAAGTGCTTTGTGGATCAGGCACTTAGGTAGAAATTTTAAGTCAGTGTAACTTAACTGCTGAAATTTAAGTTAGGCTACGTTTTTGGGAATTTGGCCCTATGTGTAACATAACAATTAGTGCAGAATTGGGCGGGCGCAGCCGCTATGGTAAACATATAGATGAAACAGTATATCCTTTCAGGGAGGCATACAAATCATACATGACATAACATAGCATGTTTTGTTTGTCATTAGGCTTATGAATCATAAAGAAGCAACAGGTTTATATTCTATCAGCTATCGGTTGTAGGTGATTAGTATGGCCAGTGTGATGATATATCTGGTAGCCAGGTTCGGGTGTGGGACTCCTAGATCTAGGTATAGCAGGTTAAAAACCAGTGGGGATAAGCCGGGGAAGTGGGTACCGGGGGGCAATCGTGAAAGCTTCCCTGGCTGTTGCCCTGTTTTGGGGTTTTACATAAAGGGAAGTCCCAGATAGGGAAGGAGGGGAGATGAGATAGGATGGAAGGGGGAAAGTAGGGCAAGGGGTTCCCCGGTTTTCTCTATTCCCTACCACAGCTCTTGAGGTTCATTCATGTTATGGCTTGTTTATACTCGTCTGTCGAAGCAAAGTGTAGCCAGCAAGACCAAGATTTACGAAACTTAGAGGGTGTGTCATATGCTTAGTATATCAGTTCCTCCATCTCCATGTTTTTTTTTGTATACGTCTGAACCACTCAGTTGTAGACGGTGGTTTTGGGGAGCGCCATTTGGCTGGGATGTACATCCTTGCCACATTTGCCATATGCATGGCTAGGGAGCGGATGTAGGCATTTTTCGGGACTTTGGAGTAGTGTAGCAAGAATTGTGCTGGCGAGAAGTCTAGCTTGTAAGTGGTTATTTGGTTGGTGAGTCGGTTGACCTCCTTCCAGAAAGGTTGTAGTTTAGGACATGTCCACCATATATGTAAAAGTGAGCCAATCTCTGTCCCACATCTCCAACATTGTGGGGAGAGGGAGGGGTAGATACGGTGTATTCTAAGGTAGGTATGTTCGACTCGGTTGTTCGCCGAATTGCGAACATTATGGGCTTTTCGCGCCAAATTCGAGTGGCGTGTCACGGCCCATAATTCACTGCGGCATCGCAGTGCATTGCTGGCTGATGATTGGCCAAGCATGCACGATGACCCGCATGTTTTGACCAATCACAGCACGGTAAGAACCTGCACTGAGAGGAATGAAGGTGTAGAATTAGGTGTGTCACAGCCAAGTACTTGCAGGCAATCTGCTATCGGTATACCGACGTCAGATTGTACCAGGCAAATTTCTCTGCCCCAGCTGTTGCAGCGCCGAAAGAAGTTCGCTCCCAGCCATCCACATGCCCAGCGGTTGAATTCTAGCTTAGCTAAATTGCTAGCATTTCAACTGCTGCCTTTTCAGTTGGTAGACTCTTCCCCTTTCCGTGAGTTTGTGTAATGTGCGGTTACTCAGTGGCAAGTTCCCAAACTCCACTTTTTCTCACGGAAGGCGATTCCGGCTCTCTACCAGCAAGTGGAAGGCAATGTCTTGGCCTCGCTGGACAGGGCGGTCAATGGTAAGGGGCACATTACCGCTGACTCATGGTGCAGAAGGCATGGACAGGGACGTTACCTATCTTTCATGGCGCATTGGGTGACTCTGCTGGGAGCTGGGCAGGATGCAGGACAAGGTACAGTAGTGTTGGAGGTTGCTCCACCACCACGCCTCCAAAATGCTACTACTGGTGATTCGGACACACCTCTCTCCTCCACCCCCTCCATTTCTTCTTCCTCCATGGCCTCTTCCTGTGCTGATGTGTCCTCGGAACCAGCGGTGCTCCGTAGGCGTTCAAGGGGCTATGCAAGTACGCAGGCAAAAAGATGCCATGCGGTGCTTGAGCTGGTGTGCTTGGGGGACAGGAGCCACACTGGGCAGAGGTAATGTCAGCTCTGCAGGGGCAGGCTCAGAGGTGGTTGACACCATACCAGCTTAAGCCAGGAATGGTGGTTTGCGACAATGGCACCAACCTCCCCTCCCCCTCCGACAGAGACAACTGACCCATGTGCCCTGTTTGGCTCACATCCTTAACTTGGTGGTGCAGCGGATCTTGGGCAGGTACCCGGGCTTACAGGATGTCCTGAAGCAGGCCAGGAAACTCTGTGTGCATTTCCATTGGTCATATAATGCCAGTGCTCGGCTGGCTGACCTCCAAAGGGATTACAATCTGCCCAAGAACTGCCTAATCTGTGACATGCCCATCAGGTGGAACTCAACGTTGGTCATGCTGCAGCAGCTGCACACACAGCAGAGGGCCATCAATGAGTATCTGTGCCAATATGGCACCAGGACATGGAAGCTTGTTTTTTTTCCCCACGCCAGTATGCCATGATCAGGGATGCATGCACTGTCCTGTCACCATTTGAGGAGGCCACGAGGATGGTGAGCAGTGACAGTGCATGCATCAGTGACACTGTCCCTCTTGCCCACCTGTTGGAGAACACGCTGCGTGGAATAATGGACAGGGCACCTAAGGCAGAACAGAGGGAGGAAGAGGAGGACATCCTTACCTCTCAAGGCCCCCTTTATCCAGACAGTTTTCCTGCTGGCCCACCTATCACACAGAAAGAGGACTAGGAGGAGGAGGATTGTGTCAGCATGGAGGTGGAGCCTAGCACTCAGCATCAGCAGCAGTTTTCAAGGGATAAATTACAGTCCCAAGAAACACATGGACTTGTACGTGGCTGGGAGGTGGTGGCTGCGGATCATGACGTCCTGAGTGACCCAGAGGACTCCAGACCGAATGCCTCAGCAAACCTACGCTGCATGGCCTCCCTGGTCATGCAAAGCCTGCGGAAGGATCCTCGTATTCCTGCTATCAAGGAGAGGGATCATTACTGGCTTGCAACCCTCCTTGATCCACGTTACAAGGGTAAGGTTGCGGATCTTATCTTGCCGTCGCAGAGGGAGCAGAGGATGAAACATCTTCGGGAGGCCTTGCAGAAAGGTCTGTGCAACGCGTTCCCAGAGACTGGAAGGTTACAAAATCCTGGTCCTGGGCAACGTGTTGCTGAGGCTTTAGTCAAAGAAGGAGCGGTGGAGAAGGTGGCCGTCTGACCGATGCGTTCAGACAATTTTTTAGTCCGCAGCCCCAAGGAATGATCGGTTACAGCAACCATCACCAGCGTCTGTTTTACATGGTGCAGGAATACCTAGGGGCAATATTAGACTTGGACACCTTTCCCACTGAAAATCCTCTGGGTTACTGGGTCTTGAGGATGGATCACTGGCCAGAGCTTGCACAGTATGCAATTGAGGCACTGGCCTGTATCCAGCGTTCTTTCGTAATGCACATTCAGTGCTGCTGGAGGCTTTGTAACCGATCACTCGGTCGATCGACTGACCTTCATAAAAATGAATCAGTCTTGGATAACCACCAGCTACCAAGCACCTGATGCTGATGTAACCGATTATTTTTTTCTGAAATGTCAGATCCCTTCAAGACTGCCTATGCTGATGCTGAGTGACTATCCTGTTATGCTGAGTGACTATCCTTTTCCTCCTCAATGATCATGCTGATAGCTTGTAAGAATTTTTTTGGCTCTGGGCACCGCCACCAGTGGCTAAGGCTCAATTTTTCTGCCCCTGGGGGCGTGTAATTACAATTTTTGATGCAATACTTTTCATCCCTGCGCTCCAACTAGAGTATCTGTGAAGGGTTGCAGTGTTGTGGCAACAGCACCAGTGCCCAATGCCCAATTTTTCTGACCCTTTTTAACAGGGGTGTGTAATTTTAATTTCTGATGAAATACTTTGCAGCAGGGCTCATTCTTGCGCTCCAACTAGAGTATCTGTGAGGGGTTACATTGTTGTGGCACCAGCACCAGTGCCTAAGGCCCAATTATTCTGCCCCTGTTTAACAGGGGCATGTAATTACAATTTTTGATGCAATACTTTGCAGCAGGGCTCATTCCTGCGCTCCAACTAGAGTATCTGTGAGGGGTTGCAGTGTTGTGGCACCAGCACCAATGCCTAAGGCCCAATTTTTCTGACCCTGTTTAAAAGGGGCGTGTAATTACAATTTTTGATGCAATACTTTGCAGCAGGGCTCATTCCTGCACTCCAACTAGAGTATCTGTGAGGGGTTGCAGTGTTGTGGCAACACCACCACTACCACCACCAAAGGCCCAATTTTCTGCCCCTGTTCAACAGGTGCATGTAATTACAATTCTTGATATAATATTTCACAGCAGGGCCTGTTCCAGCGCCCACCAAGAGTAACTGTGAGGACTTACAGTGTTGTGGCACCAGCAGCACCACCACCACCACCACCAAAGGCCCAAGATTTCTACCATTGTTCAACAATGGCATGTAATTAGAATTCTTGATATAATAGTTCACAGCAGGGCGTTACAGCGCCCACCAAGAGTAACTGTGAGGGCTTACAGTGTTGTGGCAACACCAACACCTAAGGGCCAAATTTCTGCAGAGTATATAGGGCAGGCCCCTACTTTCAAACATCCAACTTACAAACGACTCCTACTTGCAAACGGAAGGAGACAACAGGAAGTGAGAGGAAATCTACCCCTAGGAAGGGAAATTCTCTCCTGTAAGAGTTCCTTGTTTCCCCAAAAAACACAAATTTTCAAAATACAATTGTCTTTGGGACAGAAAGTGAGATGAAATGTTCTGAACAGGTGCACAGACAGCAAAACAAATGTTACAGGGGTGATAACCCTTCCCTATGTTTTCCAAAAAGCTTAAAAATAGATTTTATGTCTGGAGCTACACTTTAAAAATGGACCAATTAAAAATTACAAACAGATTCTACTTAAGAACAAACCTGCAGTCCCTGTCTTGTTTGCACCACCTGTATACTGCTGTTCAGAGTATATAGGACCTGGGGGCCCCACGCTTTTCCTTTTTTAAATTTGGGTGCGGGGTTCCCCTTAATATCCATACAAGACCCAAAGGGGCTGGTAATGGGTTGGGCGGTGAGGGGGTACCCATGCCTTTTTTCTCAATGATTTTCATTTATATTGCCGGGACCAGACATGACATTAAAGCCGCAAGCAGTTTTAAATTACTTTTATTCCTTTAGAAATTTCATTTTATCCAGGGACAGTTATAAACACGTGCCATTTTACAGGCATGCTGGCACGATATTTAAAGGAATATTTCACTTATATTTTTTAAGACAATAACTTGCATATTAGCCTTTAAAATTCACACTTTTGATTCCGAACGTTCGAGTCCTTAAGGACTCGTACACACGAGGGGACATGTCCGATGAAAACGGTCCGTGGACCGTTTTCATCGGACATGTCCGCTCGGAGATTTCGGTCTGATGGTTGTACACACCATCAAACCGAAATCCGCGCGGACAGGATACGCGTGACGTGGCCGCGCCGTTGCCGCGACGATGACGCAGCGACGTGCGCGACCCTGGAAGGTCAATGCTTCCACGCATGCGTCGAATCACTTTGACGCATGCGAGGGCTTTCGGCCGAGTGGACATGTCCGGTAAGTCGTACAGACGATCGAACATGTCCGATGGACAGGCTTCCAGCGGACATGTTTCTTAGAATGCTAAGAAACATTCGTCCGCTGGAAACCTGTCCGATCCGCCGGAAAATTGTCCGGTCGGCCGTACACACGACCGAACATGTCTGCTGAAACTGGTCCGCGGACCAGTTTCAGCAGACATGTTCGGTCGTGTGTACGAGGCCTCAGACTTTAACAGGGTTCTAAAGTTTGTGCACACTTTCGATCCGTTCGCAGGTTCTGGTGCGAACCGAACCGGGGGGGTGTTCGGCTCATCCCTAGTCTAAGAGGGGTTCTGTACCATCTTGAAAATATTTTGAATGCGTTCTCTTGTGCGTATACATTTACTGTTCCCTTGTGGATACATGTGTATATGTTTTCCCATTCTTGGTCCGTTAGATCGATGGAAAGTTCCTGTTCCCATTTGTGGCTGGCCCAGTTTAGTTTAGGGTTCTGATCTGAAAATAGTAGTGTGTAGGTGTAGGAAATCAGGTGGTTTAGGGACTCAGTTTTAAGACAAAGTGATTCAAAGGGGGTGGTTTGCCTTGACCACTCAGGCTTTGGCTTTGACTTGTCAAAATAGTGTCTGATTTGTACATACGTCCGAAAGGGGAATGTGCTGTTTGTCATTTGAGTGGCTAGTCTGGTGTGGGAAATGAGGTGGCCTCCTTCAAAGAATTGTTCTGCTCGGACGTTTGTGTGTGGCCATATTTCTGCAAGGAGGAGGTAGATGTTCCCGGTGTAAAGTCCGGGTTATGCCTAAGTGGGGTCATTGGGCCTAGAATTGATGATATTTTATATTTGTTGCAGGTATCAAGGAAGGTAGTTAGCATTGGGTGAATGAGCGGGTGGTTTTTACATACCAGAGGGGTTTGGTTTGGTGCTATCCAGGGGGTTTGAGAAAGTGGAAGAGGTGACATTGAATGTTCCAGCTGGACCCATGCTTTGAATTTGGAATGTATTTTCCAGTCAATAATCCTGGCTAGGTGGCATGTTTGTTGGTATTTGCGTATTCTGAGAGACCAATGCCTCCTTTGAGTTTAGGGAGGGTGAGTCTAGCGTAACTTAGTCTAGGGCGTAGTTTGCCCCACATAAAGTCCATACATGCTTTCCGATAGGCTGAAAAGAAAGCAGGCGGGAGTTTAACTGGGACAGTCTGTAGTAGGTATAAGATTCTGGGTGGGATGTTAATTTTAATGATGGCAGCTCTTCCAAACCAAGAGAAAAGCCATTTCTTCAGGTCTCTTATTATGTTTTGTAGTAATGAAAGATGGTTAGTGGAATAAAGATCCGCTAGGGAGGTTGATAGTTAAATGCATAAGTATGTGATTGTGTGTTTATTCCATTTGAACGGGAAGTTAGTTTGGCATTGGTTACATATGTTGGGGGTAGTGTGACGTTTAGGGCGCCAGACTTTGCAAAGTTGATTTGTAGGTTGGTTAGATATTTAAAGGTCATATTGAAGATATTTGAAGTCTTTAAGTAAGTTTAGGATTGTTGTAAGTGGTTCTGTAAGGAAAAGGAGAATGTTGTCTGCAAAGGCTGCTAATTTGTAGGTGCGGTGGTTTTTATCTATCCCCTCAACATCGGGGTTTGCTCCAATGCATCTTAGTAGTGCTTCAAGGGTGTTGACGAAGATTAGAGGGGATAGGGGGCAACCTTGGCGAGTTCCGTTCGAGATTGAGAAGGCATCCGATAGGTGGTCATTTACTCTTGCAGTGGGATTAGAGCAGGGGTGTCCAAACTTTTTTCAAAGAGGGCCAGATTTGATGAAGTGAACATGCTTGAGGGCCGACCATTTTGCCTGACATTTTATGAACCATTAAGCCTTACCGTTGCAATCAATGCAGCCTCACTATTTCCATAAATGCAGCCATCAGTGCAGCCTGATTGATGCCCATCTGTAGCCTCGGAGGGGACAGGAAGGGGGCGGGATAAGCAGATTACATACAGGAGAATCTCCTGTTTACTCGGCGGTCTCTTAATACAAAGTCCTGCCTTCTATGATACACAGAACAGCTGTCCAATAGCAGCCCAGGAGACGGGACTTCCTATTACAGATGTCGCCGAGAAAACAGATTCTCCTGTATGTAATTTGACGGCACTTGTCCTGCCCCCTCCGAGGCAGTGCCAATAAATACGTTGTGGGGGCCACAAAAGATATATATAACCAAATCAACAGGAGGGCCATATTAAACCAGAACGTGGGCCGCAATTGGCCCGCGGGCCGGACTTTGGACATGCCTGGATTAGAGTAAAGCGCGAGTATGAAGTTTAGCATACCTTGAGGAAGGCCCAAGATTTGTAAGGCTTTCTTCATAAAGTCCCAGACCACTCTATCGAATGCCTTCTCTGCATCAAGGGAGAGTAGAAACCCCTGTTGGTGGTTAGATGTGAGCCAATGGTGAATGTTAAAAAAGAAAGAAATAAAACCGCGCTTAGGGCTCACCAAGGCTATTCAAGTAACAGTGGAACACTACGCTATAGATAATAAAATATGAAAATAAAGTAAATAGCTTGAAAAAATGAATAAATAACGGGCTGCAGCCCCCCAAAAAAGAATCCCCAAAGGGGATACAGAATAAATGAATATAATAGGGTGGGGTGTTGGCGCTGCCCTACCTATAAACTGGTCCAAACCCTGAGGTGGATACAATGACCCTAAAGGGTACTGAATAGGTGATAGTGTAAGTATCAAAAATCCAGCATGCTATGTGAAAGCTAATGTGCACCCCAACTGCATGTAATGTGCAGGATAACAGTGTCTAAGTGCTAGCATGCATGAATAAACATAAACAAAAATGAGTGTACAAAAAATCACAAACTGTGCTGGCACCGACAGACTGTCAGATAGCCTGAGCAAACCTCCAATGGGTGTATTATATACAATCTACTCAATAATTGAAAAATAATGCTGAATGAAGGAAAAAATATATGTAAATACAAAACATAAACACGTGAATAGTCCCATCAATTGTGAAATGGATAAATGTAGATGCGATGAAAAAACATTTCTCCGGAGGGAAAAAGACAATAGGTGAAATATTACAAAGTCATTAAAATTATGGAAAAACCGTCAAAAAATTGGGATGGTTCAGCCAGTGCTTGCAAAGGTGCACCTAAAAAGGTGGGTGATCAGGTAAACAATAGTGAAGTTCCACGCAGTGGTCACGGTGCTCCCCCTCCTGGGTCCCCACTCACCAGAGGCACTCACCCCTGCAGGGGTAAAGTGCAAGTAGTTAGCCTCCTACGGCTCCTATGCTGTGCTTGGGACCTCCTTCACTTCCTTACGATGCTTTCCGAGTCCGGGGATAGAAGTTCTTTATAAGTCCACAGTCCTCCGGGAAAACAAACACACTAACATAGCGTGGTATGTTGGAACAGGGGATGATTTATTTGGCACTGTCAGTAGCGTGCACAATACAGGTAAGGTATAAAAAATAAATAAATAATAAAATAAAAAGCAAAAAATGAACAATAAAAACAGGTGAGGCAAGAAGCTCCACTCTGTGAAATTAAAACTAAGAACAAGCAGTGCAGGTAGAGCAGCTAACAAGCTATTAGCGTAGCTCCGACCGCCGCACTAGGTTTGCCAGGAAGTGTCGGCAACTGCCTGGGAACGGCGTGCGTTTCACTGACGAGCAACTAGAAACCGCAAGTGCGTGCGGGTGTGCGTGTATCCGCTTTACGCACGTTTCGTCAAATTACGTCTTCTGAAGCGGGTGCACGCATACAACAGAAGGTTACTTATATAGCAGGCTTCAATATGCAAACCCCTCCCACTAACGAAGGTGTCCAATCAGTTCGTTTTATGGAATTCCCATCGAATCGAGTGTAGAAGGGGTGTACCCTTGGGCGTTCCCTGTTTACATATTTTCACCTGGGCATCCTAAATAAAAGCAATAGTATATTACAATTGCGGTGTCAATAGTGTCTGCAAAGATCAACTATTAATAGCGTTTGATGTCAGTTGGCATAGTATCAGTGTAAGTAACCTAGTCTGCTAATCATGCTTTGTACAACAAGCGCACATATAGGCAAGTATAATAAAAATATATGATCAGTGAAAAAAGTTTTAAAAGAGAAAAAATAATATAATTGAATGAAAAAAGCTATATAATTAATAAAAATATATGTATATATTAAATCCAGAGTAATGGAATGGATATGGAGTGACATAAATGCGACAATGTCAGTTGAGTTGTCTAAAGCTGTACTGGCATAAGCTAACCATAATAGACGGGACTAGTCCAGGTCACAAATAGGCCCTACCTTCATAAGAAATAAGTGTATAGGGCGCGAGCAAGCACCTATGTGTGCCCTAGCATAACAGCATATGTGAGTGAATATGCTTAACAGGTGGGTAGAATGTTGATGGCTTTGAGCGTATTGTCCCTTGCTTCTCTATCTGGTATTAAGCCAACTTGATCAAGATCGATCAGCTGGGGGAGCAGGGGGAGAAGTCGGTTGCAAGCATTTTGGCATACCACTTGAGGTCTACGTTCAGTAACGAGATGATTCTGTAGTTTGTGACCGCGGAGGGGTCCTTTCCTGGTTTTGGGATAACTGCGATGTGAACTTTGAGTAGGTCTTGTGGGGGTTCAGTGGGTGAAGCAAAATAGTTAAAGGCCAAGATGAAGAGGGGGGGTGAGGATTTCTGCATATGTTTTGTAGTATCCCACCGTCAATCCGTCGGGGCCTTGGTTCTTGCCCATTTTCATTTGTTTCAGTGTGATGTCAGCTTCTTTTCTAGTCAAGGTCCTGTAATCGGAGTAGGGCTATATTGTTTCAGGAAGTCACTAACTGCTTGTTTCCTTGATGTCGTGTCTGTAGAGGGGCTTGTTGGGGGTAGGTTGTATAGTTGTGAATAGTAGGCGACAAACTGTTTGGCTATGTCTGGGGTTGAATTCAGTTTGTGTCCCGATGGGTCTGTCAGCGAGTGTATGGTTGTGGCAGCTCTTTTGGCTTGTAGGGCCCTCACCAGCAGTTTTCCGGCTTTGTTACTATATTCATTGAAGACTCATTGAGAAAGGATGTATTTGCATCTTAGTTTAGTTGTTTGCCTAATAATTCCAGGAGCTCGGTTCTGGTTTGTAAATGGGTTTGCAAGGTATCTAGGGCTTGTGAGGGTTTATGTGCACATTCCAGCTGTTAGATTTGGGCGGTGAGTTCCATGAAGTGTCTCTGTCTTTCTCGATTCCGTTTGGCCGCTGCTGCAATTAGGATGCCCCTTTTCACACATTTGTGGGCTTACCAGTTAATAAGAGGGGAAGTATCGTTGGGTTTGTTCTCCTCAAAGTATTGTTTATTGTGAAGTTCAACCTCTGCTGCGATGGATGGATCTGTAAGTAAAGAGGGATCTAGTCTCCAGGATTGTGGACGAGTATGTTTTTCTGGCAATGCTATAGTTCATGGAAATAGGGTGGTGATCTGATAAAAACATTGGGTCAATAGATGTGCGTTAGAGAATGGATAGGTCGTTTTACAAGATGAATAGATAATCGATTCTTGAGTACTTACTGTGTGGTGCTGAGAAAAAGGTGAAATCTTTACATTGGGATTTAGGGTGCGCCAAGCGTTGTGGAATAACAGATTTCATGTTGGGATTTATTGGTTCTTAGAGCCCATAGGGGAGAGAGTATGTGCCTGTGGAGGTGCCTTGGAGGGGGTTGCGAGGGACGTTGAAATCCCTGCCTAAAATGAGGGTGCCTTCTTGGAACGTGGTGAGAGTATTAGTGATGTCGCGGAAGAAGGTTACCTGGTGGGATTCCGGGGCATAGATGTTTGCCAGCGTGATTTTTCTACCGAGGAATGACCCTTTCAGGGAGAGATATCGGCCGTCTATATCAGCTAACGTGTCTGTAAGTTGTAAAGGGCAATGTTTCGCTATGAGTATAGCGACGCCCTTTGACTTGGACGATTGGTTCGTTGCATGAAATGCAGTAGGGTAGTAGTGATTCTGTAGGTTTGGCGTCGAGTTGGTGTGCAAATGCGTTTCCTGTAAAAATATTATGTCCGCTTTGTTTTGTTGCATAGTAAGGAGGAGTTGGGAACGTCGTTCTGATATATTAAGTCCCCTTATGTTAAGTGAGATGATCTTGACAGGGAGTTTGCCATCAGTAGTGGATGTAGGAGTAATTTCTAGTGCAGTAGGTAGGGCTTCTAGGCTTTAGGCTATGTAGACCTCGAGAGCTGTGGGAGGGAGGAGGGTGTTAGCTGGACAAAAAGCAGAGATCAGAAGATTGAAATAATGGGTAGGGAATTAGATGTGTGGAGGTAGCTAATTTGGTATAGGGAGGGAGGGACGAGGGTTCAAAGAATAGGATGCAGGGTGTAGGGGAATATGTTCCAGCGACAGGTGAGAACTCGCTCACTTGTCCAAGTATGGGAAATTATGCAAGTGCGGAATAGCAGGATAAGGTCAGTGGTTTAAGAGGTAAGTATCTGTACAATTGAGTACATCACAAGAGATTACCACTGTGTGGGCAGTCGCTTGTCATGTGAGGAGTAATCAAGATGGTCCAACAGACGGGTAGCCGTAGTGGGCGTGATTGTAAGCGTGTGGGGGGTAAGTTGCTCCAGTAAACATGTGCAAATGGGTTAGCATGCTTGACAGCGTGTGTTGCAAAAGTCGTGGAGTTACCATAAGGGAATATTTCCCCAGTCAGCCATTGTGATGGAGGATAGTTGGTGGAGAAGCTAACTCAAAATGGTTGTTCAGGCCCTTCATGGGACGGCGTCTATGGGGTCAAGCACTGTGGGCTGACATACAGCTAAACAGATATATTATTGGATAGGTGGGTGTTATTTATGACCCAGCTAGATAAGACCATATTGGAGACATAAGCAAAAATACATCAACATGACCACAAGATAACCTTTGAAAAGTTGAAAGTAGAACGTAAAAGGTAAAAAGTAAGCCCCCTGGTGATGCCTGAGGCTTAAGTGTGTCACCTTAGCAGAGCATAGCTGTGCGTGTGTTACAGGTCAAGCACTCCACGTGCTGGTTTGTTGTTATTATAATGATATGACCCAGATAGGTATCTCGGGTAGTGAGGGCAGTGTATATCGGGGTAGGCATATTGCTTGTGTAGCACTACCCCTGAAGAAGCTGCTGGTTTAGTTTTGGGCTTGCTGTTACCTTACTATTCCTTGTTCCCGTCTCAGGGGTTCTCCTTGAAGAGTCTCTTTTTCTCCCTTCTGCAGAGAGAGTTTTTATTAAAGTAAACTTCAGAAAAGAGGTACGAAGAGAGGAAATGGATAGCCGCACTCCAATAACCAAAAAAGGTTGTCTTTTTATTCAAACGAACAGCAAATACATCACTTCACAAGGTTACAGCAAAGGAACAGGGGAACAGCCGACGCGTTTCGCACTGAGCTAGTGCTTAATCAAGCTATGATTAAGCATTGACACTCAATGCGAAACGCGTCAGCTGTTTATCCCACTGTGTGCTGATACCTGTAGTGTATTTTTTCCTGTACCCAATAAAGGGCACGTCTTTTTCAAGTTACTGGAGTGCGGCTGTCCATATCCTTGTCGTTTTTTGCACATCCAGTGCATTGCCAGCACCCATCTGCTTCTGAGTGGACATCAATTACCCTAGTGAGCTCACCTGGAGCGGCAGCTTTCTTACCTCCCCTGTTCCTTTGCTGTAACCTTATGAAGTGATGTATTTGCTGTTCGTTTGAATAAAAAGACAACCTTTTTTGGTTATTGGAGTGCGGCTATCCATTTCCTCTCTTCGTATCTTATGCATGGTCAGTGCATTGCCAGCACCCACGGTATCCTGAGTCAGTCTACTCTACATAGCGACCCACCTGGAGTGGTGATCCTCTTTTTTCAGAAAAGAGGGATGGAGGTTTAGGGGAGATTCAGGTATCTTAATTGCGAATCACGGATATTCTCCTAGGTCCAGAGGAACAACTGTCTCCACGCTGGACTCAGCGACCACCGGATAGGCCCACTCTCACTGGCCTAGCAGCCGGTGCGAAGCTCGATCAAAAGATAGTTTCTGCCACAGACTTGGTGAAAGTAGAATTTGTTCAACAGTCTCTGCCACAGACTTGTGTAACCATGCACTGGGTTAACTTCTGAAGAAAAGAGCACAGCACACAGTGCCAGGATCTCTCGGAGTTTGATCCGGATGCATCCTTCAAATGAGTCCTCAACTGCTTGGTCCCTTCCAGCAGGCAAGGCGACAGGACCATCCCTGGATCAGTAGGCCCCAGCAGCTCCTGGGCCTACACCTCAGTAACAGAGCCTCAGGCCAACGTGACCCTGAGGCGGGAACCGCCAATACATCCCTGAGGCCAGGAGGGCCCTCAGGTCCGCATCAGGCAAAACCGACCCCACAAAATGGTGTCTGCCCCTTAAGTACCCTCTCCCAGAATGCACAGCGGGTTGACCACACCCCCTGAGCCATTTTTGAAAAAGGAATACCCAATACATTCAACCTGTTGCATTTCCAACCTTGACCAGTGGTGACAGTGACACCTACTGTCAAATGGAAAAATGTGCAACCCAGCTGAACTGAAACAGAACCACAATTTGAATACAATCTTTCTAAAGCCAAACTATTGCTCAGACAACTATAATTTTAACATATAGCACCCACTCATTGGGAGCAGGGTTCTACACTTGCATTCAGCTAATGGTCACATTGTATACAGCAGTGCTTCTCAACCTTTTTCCAGTTAGGTCACCCTTAAAAAGTATTTGAGTCTTGAGGCACCCCAGTCCAAGGCTTGGTTCACATTACGGTGTGTCGCAGAACACGTGCAAAATCGCGCTCATTCCTGACACACAGACAAATGCTCTGCTCTTTAGGGGTACCATTAATTCTTAATGGTACCCCCACACATTGGAAAACATGGGGTGCTTTTGCTGCAGTGCAATTAAAAAAAAAACATTTGGGGACTTGTTTCCCTGCATTTTGTGGGTACGGAAATTAATGGACTGCTCTACATGCAGCTACACAGATTTAAACCATGTCATAGGGGCAGTAAAACCACATGGTTGAGCTGTTTTTACCACCCCCAACTTCTCCACCTTTAGCTGCAGAGGCAGCAGCTGAGGGTGTTCACATGCTGTGGCTGCAACTGGAGGTATACCGAGGGTGAATGGAGCTGCACTGCAACTACCCCGCAACTATGTGGGTTGCGGTGTAGTGATTCTGCATTTACGGGCTTAAAACAGGTGGTAAAGAGGCAAGATAATGCCTCTTTACCGCCTGTCAAATGCCTCTGAAAATCGAACTGTGCATGGATTGCTTTTCAGAGGAGCAGCAGTCCTTGCTGCTATCAAACAAGCCCTACAAAATTCACTCTCATGGTACAGGAATTGGGGGGGGGGCAGGATTAAAAGTAACATACACACATACATACTTACACATGCATGCACACATGCTTACACACGCATACACACACACATACATACACATGCGCGCACACAGACACTCACATGTGCACACACACACACACACACACAGACACATGTATAAAGCCATTTTAAAATTAATCTAGATTCTAGCTCAGTACCTTTCTAGATTCCTCATTCAGCCGGGTACTGCACTCTAGGGGGAAGCAGAGAGCACAACACACTCCTCTGCACTTTACTTTCACTTTTGAAGCCGACAGAGCTTCTCACAGTTCGGCAGGAGAGCAGGCTCATCTGACAGCCTTCTCTCCACTGACCCCGCGGCACACCTGAGAACCTCTGACGGCACACCACTGGTTGAGAAAGGCTGGTATACAGCATGGTAATAGGTAATTGTGGTAGTTGTGGTAGTGACAGGCTAGCGTCAGTAGATAGCGCCAGGGGACAACATTCAAGCTAGATAACATATATCAGTCAGATTATTTTATCTAGGGAGGTAATTTGAAGAGTGTCAGGGCAAAAATAATATTTCATACTGAGAATAAAAAGAAAGACGGAAAACAGAAGAAGAGGAAAAATAAAAAGGATACAAGTAAAACATTCACAGCCTCACCTCAGCAGAAATTGAGAATGTGCACCTTCATAGTTTTTACCGGAGGCTATGCTAGTAAGTGGTAGTGTGTACCCCAAAAGAGTCATTTTTGCTTATGTAGCGCTACCCCCGGAGGAGCCACTGGTTAGATTGGGACGGCATAATTATGTTACCTCTGTGATATGTCTATGGGTGATGAAGATGATGAGAGCAATGACGGAATGTCCAGACAGTTAGTTGTCGTTTTCTGTGCCTTTATTTTGGGTCCAACATGACCAACAGTCAACGTGAGGTAGATAGAGAAAGGTTGGTGAAAAGGAGAAACTTTGCAGATTCAGGCTATGGATAAAAGAAGCAGTCCTGCCTCCAATGATTAATTTTGCTTCGTCGCCACTCCAGCTAGAGTGGGTATAGCGCCCCTGGACAGGTCCCTCTCAAAGGCCTGGCAGCCAGGGTGTCCCTCGTAACCACTGAGAAGGAACAAGTCTCTGCCACCGACTTGGCTCTAGTAAAATTAAGATTAGTAAAGAGCCTCTGCCACCGGCCCAGTACTCAGGAACATGGATAGTAGAGCGAATCCTTTCAGTCAATTATTTGCCTGAATCTCCCTCAGGTAGATTTCCTACAGTTGTGGCCACCGACTGACAGTTTGCAGCATACAACCTGCCAGTGTTCGGTCACCAAGATCCCCGATGGTTCTGTTTGAGTCCTATTGGATCACCTGCCTCCGGGCTCACCTCAGACCGACTGCCCACCGAACAGCATAACTTGCTTGGGATCTTCCTTTTGAAGTGTGGGGGCCCAGTAAGTCACTGGGGCCCCCTTTTTAGCTTTGGTTGCTCTGGGCCATAAGGTCCCAGAGTCAGGAACTCCGCGTAGCACGTGCGCCCCGGCCTGGTAGGCCATATCGCCGGGGCCCTTGATATGCGCACACAATAAAGGTGGGTGCCGCACCTGGAACCAGGAACCCGCGAAGAACCCCAAAAATGGCGTCCGCCACAGAAATACCCTCCCCCAGCATGCCCCGCAAAAGAAACACTCCTCTGATTGGCTGCTGGAGAAAGGGCGCCTCTGCCTGGACCCCTCTGGTGCCACCTGCCCTCCAGAGATGGAACTACATCTCTGGAGCACCGAATGACACACAGGACAGTCCAGGGCTGGCAACAGCAGAATTTAAACAAATCAACATGGATGAGAGCAAATAACTCTCTCATCCCACTAAATTTTAAATAGCACCTGTACTGAAAAGTACACAGGCGCTACACTTAGTACAGGATTTTCCTGGGAAGAGTCATTTTTTGCATAGTGCAAGGTTTTCGTAGCCAGGCGTCCTGGTTGTGTAGTTGGAGTCTTGTGTCCGTTAGAGGGAGGCGTACCACATAGAGGCAGATGTATTTCTGGAGCTCTAGTCGGAATAGAGCGGGTACGGTTCAACATGTAGCATAAGTTATGCGCCAAACTTTTGTCTCCCCCCAATGTCCTTCCTTGGGGGGAGAATGTCCAACATGTCGATATGGAGCGCCTGTTCATCGGTGTACAAAGTTCCATGGGGCACCGTCAGGCCCGGACTGGGACAAAAAAATAGGCCTGGGCATTTTAGACTGAGCAGCCCGGGGGGAGGGGGGGGTTGGTTAATGATGGGATGTGGGGTGAGATAAAGAAATATAGATAGACAGAAAGAAAGAAAGATAGATAATACAAAGAAAGATAGATCTAGATAGAAAGAAAGATAAAGATAGAAAGAAAGGAAGGTAGATAGATAGATAGATAGATAGATAGATAGATAGATAGATAGATAGATAGATATGTATGGGCGCTATGCCAAAGTTAATGGGGAATGGGAGGGTTAGTTTACTCCCATTCACAATTTGTGGAAAATTGGGTTGTTGCCAATTTCAGAATTTGTCCTGTAGGTCAGTCTGCTCTCCAGGGGTGCGTTACCACCCCTGGGCGGCAGTTGGCGCCAGAGGGGTTCTGACAGACCCACTTTCCCCAGCAGCCAATCAGAGGAGTTCTGCCCTCGTTGGGCATGCTGGGAGGGTTATATCTGTGGCAACCGCCATTGGTCTCTGTTCTGTGCAGGGCCCGAGTTACAGGTGCGGTATCCACCTTCAGGGTATGCGCATCCATGGGCCCTGCCACTGCGGCCTGCTTCAATGAGGTTATGCACCATGCGGAACCTCACCCTAACATTGAGAGGGGCCCCAGCGACTTGCTGGGTCCCAACCTTCTGCTGAGAGGATCCTAAGCTGGGAGCTGTGCGATGGGGGATCGGCTCTGGGAGAACCTAGAACTAGAGGTTGCCCGGGAGGCCTAGACGAACCGTCGGGAATCCGGTCGCCACACTGCATGACAGGTATGCTTAAGCTGTCAGTTGGTGCTCCGGCTGCCAGGCCTGTGATAGTCGCCTGTCCGGGGGCACTTTACCCACCCTGATCGGGGTGGCGACTAACTGAGTTACACTATTGCTAAGAGCAGGCTTGCTCTTTTTCATATCCAAGGCCTGATACCAAAGTTCCTCTATGCTCATCAACTTTTCTCTATTGTGTGCCATGTTGATGTTGGCCATGTTGGGCCTTGGAATAAAGCATTGAAAACTAATTTTGTGTCTGGACACTTGCTCTTCATCTACAATCTCAAATGTCACCCCTAGACCAAGCCAAGAAGCTAACTTAATATGCCGATCCCAAACTAATGAGCGGCTCCTCCGGGGGTGAGCGCTACAGATAGATAGATAGATAGATAGATAGATAGATAGATAGATAGATAGATAGATAGATAGATAGATAGATAGATAGATAGAGCGCTACACGTGGGGGTTCGTCCGGGATTCGGCTGTTACCATTGACAACCAGAGAAAGTGTTGTGTGGAAACTGTCCGGCGGCGAGAGAGTTAACCTTGCACCGCTAAGCTTGGACGTACGTGCAGTTCAGCACGCGCCAGCAACGTGCCTGGACACATTTTCCAAGTGGGAGGAGCCACCCTCCCCTGCGTGCAACGTGCACAGGGATTTTCGCGCCAAGCAGCAGCACACCGCCCACCCACCAAGAAGGGAAGGACCGCGTGATAATGTCTACCTTTCTGCAACCGAGGGGTGCTACCGGAGAGGAGATCACCCGTCGCTGGATACAGACAATGTTGGAGCAGGAAGCCGGGACCGAGAGTGGAGTACCACCGCTGAATTTTTTTTCTTTTTTTTATTAATAAAGGACTTTTTTCTACGGTGTTTTTTTTTAACTATTTACACTTCCTTAGTGAAATGGTAGGGGTACAATGTACCCCATTACCAATTCACATAGGGGGGGGCAGGATCTGGGGGTCCCCTTTGTTAAAGGGGTCTTCCAGATTCTGATAAGCCCCCGCCCGCAGACCCCCACAACTACCGGGCAAGGGTTGTGGGGTTGAGGGCATGTGGCCTGGTACGGTTCAGGAGAGGGGGGGGCGCACTCTGTCCCCCCCTCTTTTCTGCGGCCGGTAAGGTTAACGTGCTCGGATAAGGGGTCTGGTGTAGATTTTTGGGGGAACTCCACGCCATTTTTTTAAAAAATTTGGGGTGGAGTTCCCCTTAAAATCCACACCAGACCTGAAGGGTCTGAATGGATATTTGGGCGGAACCCCACATCATTTTTTTTTTCAAATTGACGGCGGGGTTCCCCTTAATATCCATTCCAGACCTGAAGGGCCTGGTAATTGAATTTGGAGGGACCCCCACGCTATTTTTTATTTTTTTTTATGAATGAATTTGCTCTGAATTGCCAGAGCCGCAATTCATTATAGCCGCAAGTCAGTTTTAAATGTCTTTTTTTCTTTCAGAAATGACACTTTGTGCAGGGACAGTTCTAAGTACGGGAAACATGCGCTATTTTACACGCTAACTTTACACCCCCCCCAGGTACGAAATTTAAAGGAATATTTCACTTTTATTGTTTCACTTTTAGCATTATTAAATTCACTGCTCCCGAAAAAACAGCCGTTTTTAAAACTTTTTTTGCATTGATACATGTCCCCTGGGGCAGGACCCAGGTCCCCAAACGCTTTTTTAGGACAATAACTTGCATATTAGCCTTTTTTAGCCTGTTCACACGAACATTTGGTGTGTTCCCAAGTTCTGGTGCGAACCGAACAGGGGGGTGTTCGGCTCATCCCTATTCATCAGATGTGACAAGCACCCAGGGCGATATCACCTCGGAGACGACCGAAACTTCCACAGCGGTCTCCGAGTGGCACGAGCCCACCCAAGAGGGAATTACTGCAGCCTCCCACAGCTGTGGTCGAGGCCCACCTGTTCAATGTTTCCCAGCAGAGCGGCCGGGAGGCCTCCCGGCCGGCCAGGCCCTCCGACTCCCTGGCGGCGGAGGAGTGGCATTTAGCAGACGTTAATCTATTGCCAGAGGAATCTATGGTTGTTGACTGTGACCTCTCTGGTCGCCTCCTCGAGTCCTGTCTCCCGGAGTCGCTGAATTCTGAGGAACCCAACGTCTTCGAGAGTACTCAGAAAGACAAGACCCGCTCTGGCCAGAGCGAACCCAGCGAAGTCCACCGGCCGTCCGAAGACGCTCCGAAATTGACTTGGGGAGCCGGTGAGTTAAATTCTGTGTCTGTTACTACGCTCACTGCCCCCATGCCTATCATTGTCCATGCTCTTAGGAGGGCACCGGACGCTTTGGTGTTGCCGGGACACGGAGACCAAAAAACTCTGCCCCGATTCGCTTGTTTGCAGCGTGTGGTGGTTCAGAAGGTTGCCACTGAATATGGTTACGAATACCCATATGTGCCGCCCCCTCTTCTTTACCAAATTGATCAGGAGAGGGAAACTTGGTGCCAAGAGGCCATTTGGGTGCACTTGAAGGCCCCTCACATCCTGGAGGGTGCTGATCCACAGATTCCCAGTCTAAGCTCGAGGTCTGATCGCTGCCGACGAGATTGGAGCTGGGGCCGATACATCTACCGGGATCAGGTTGTATTGAAAACCCCCGGAAAAGAGGATCAGATTTTCACGATGAAATCCACTACGTCCAAGGGGGGTGTTATTTGGTTGCCTGATCCCCAGTTCTATAAGTGAGGTGCATGCGGACTTTGCATGATTTGTTAGTTCTACGAAAGTATTGGACAAGGACTTTGTTCCCATTCTCCTGGATTGTCCCAGTTCCCCTATTCCCCCTGCTCCTCCAGAACCACATGGATTTTCTTGTGCAGAACTCTTTGGGGGGGTGGGTTCAGTCAGTTAGAGTGGGACTCTGTCAATTTTCCAGGTACAGCATTGGAAGATTCAACAGGAATACTATTGTGTTTACTGTAATATCTTTGCATAGAATGTCTCCTTCCAGCACTTATAGATTTAGGACTCTGGGGAGGAGAAGATTTCGCGTTCAGGCCTGAGCGTGCAGTCTTGATCCTGACCTGGGAGGTGGTAAAATGTTAACAATAACTGCAGTAATATTTAAGGATGTATGTTGTACATATTTTTTTATTTTTATATACAGGTTTTTTTTTCTGGACCCACCTGCCATCAGTACTGCGGAGAATGGGCAGTTAGACAGCAGGGTTGTGTATGTACGTATGTCATATAAAAATATTGTAATGCCATGTTTACAAATGTTTTCTTTTTTTCCTACTTTCCTGTCTGGTTCAGTATCAGGTCAGCATTCAGGCTTGAATGCTTTAGGACACTGGGGACAGTGTCAATTCAAGTGGGAGGAGTATGTAGCGCCCCCTTACTTTCAGTATGGGCGCTTTGCCAAAGTTAATGGGGAATGGGAGGGTTAGTTTACAAGTTTTCAAACAGTCCTGTTCACTGATGAGTGCCGTGCATCCCTGGATGGTCCAGATGGATGGAGTAGTGGATGGTTGGTGGACGGCCACCCTGTTCCAACAAGGCTGCAACGTCAACAGGGTGGTGGTGGAGTCATGCTTTGGGCCGGAATCATGGGAAGAGAGCTGGTCGGCCCCTTTAGGGGCCCCCGAATGTGTAAAGATGACCTCTGCAAAGTATGTGGAGTTCCTGACTGACCACTTCCTTCCCTGGTACAGAAGGAAGAACTATGCTTTCCGTAATAAAAATCATCTTCATGCATGACAATGCACCATCTCATGATGCAAAGAATACCTCTGCATCAATGGCTGCTATGGGGATAAAAGGAGAAAAAGTCATGGTGTGGCCTCCACCCTCCCCTGACCTCAAACCTATTGAGAACCTTTGGAGCATCCTCAAGCAAAAGATCTCTGAGGGTGGGAGGCAGTTTACATCCAAACAGCAGCTCTGGGAGGCTATTCTGACTAGACATGTGCACTGCCGAAAATTTTTTTATTTTTAATTTTAGTTTCATTCGTTTTTTTTGCTTTTTTCTGAAATTCTTAAATTCTGGAAATTCGAAAAAAAAATCCGTTTATGTTTTACTCGTTTTTTTGCTTTTTTCGGAAATTCAGGAAATTCTAAAAAAATTTTTTTTTTTTGTTTTTTAGGGGAAAATTGTGGGTGCGCGATATCCGCCGATCCCCGCTTCCGGCACTGTGTTTGAATGCCGCCGCCGACATATACCGAGCGCAGTACACTCGGGTACACTCGGCCAGGCTCGCCCCCCCTCGGGGTCACGCCCTAGCCTTTATGCGAGAGGAGCCGAGCGTGGCTGAGCGTGCCTGAGTGTACTGCGCTCGGTATATGTCGGCGGCGGCGTTCAAACACAGCGCGGGAAGCGGGGATCGACTCAGAAACATCGCGGGAGAAGCGGGGAGGACACCACCAGGGTCACAGACGGACGCCGGACCAGACAAGGCCGCCGATGGACGCCGGGCAAGACACCGACGAGGGGCATTCAAACTGTAAGTATTTTCTTTTTTTCCTGAAATTTCCCTTCCAGGTTGGGGGTGCGCGCTATATGAAGATAAATAGGGTAGTTTACAGTACACAGTACATTACACGCTGTTCCTTTTTCCAGCATTAACCCACTCTCTACTTTCTGCCAATGAAGTGGGCCCTAATTTCCATCGGACAAAGTGTAGGACTTTTGTCTGAAGGGCGTTGGCCATGAACTTGTCTTGCATACGAACGGCAAAGAAAAAACACGAAAACTATGTGGTTTTTCAGCTCTTTAGCACCACCGTTTGGGCAACTTCTGCCAATGTTGTGTTATGGTTAGCATTGCTTCCGAGCATGCGTGTTTGTATTTCGGATTTTTTCCCGACGGACTTATGTACACACGATCGGATAATCCGACAACACACATTTGTTGTCGGAAAATTTTAAAGCATGCTATCCCAGATTTGTTGGCGGAAATTCCGATAACAATTGTCCGATGGAGCATACAAACGGTCAGATTTTCTGGCAACAGCCTGCCATTACACAATTCCCGTCAGAAAATCTGATCGTGTGTACGGGCCTTTAGAGGTTAACTATCTTGTCAAAAGAATTCTGGTCTTCTGCTGGGAGCTGCAGGATTAACCTCCTTGCTTCCCCCCACTAAGGCATCCTCTCTGACAGAATGGCCGTTCTGTCTCTCCTTTTTAACGATCGGCAAGTCCTAGTGGACATTGTGTCGGCCGGACCCACTGATTGGCTCCTGCTGTGTCCAATCACAGCGGGAGCGGGTCGCTGGCAGACCCAGGAAGAGACAATAACATACAGGTACGTTGTTACATAGTTACATAGTTAGTCAGGTTGAAAAAAGACACAAGTCCATCCAGTTCAACCACAAAAAAATAAACAAACAAAATAAAAAACAGTACAATCCTATACACCCAACTCCATACCCATAGTTGATCCAGAGGAAAGCAAAAAACCCCAGGAGAGCATGATCCAATTTGCTACAGCAGGGGTTTCGCGCAGCTGGGCCGCCCTGCCGGAGAAAATGTGCGGTGGGCGGTCTGGAAGCAGTTACAAATAATTGTTATTGTAATTTTTGTCACAATTATTTGGAAAATGAAAAAAAAATGTTTTTTCTCACAATTTTTTTTCTTTTAACATACTGTCACCAGTTAATGTCCCTTGTCACTTCCACGCCAGTTATATGATAATGCTGACAGTATGTAAAAAATTGTGGACATTTATATTTTAATTTCTTCATGCTACAAATAATTGTGACAAAAAATTCCAACTTCAAAAAACTCATAATGCCTCTTACTAAATACTTTGGACTGTCTACTTTACAATAAGGGGTAATTCGGGGGATATCTGTACTGTCCTGGCATTTTCGGGCCTCAAGAAATTAGATAGGCCGTCAGTACGTCAGAATTAATTTTCAGATATACTGTATATACCATAGTTTGTGGACTCTATAATGTTCCTACAGACTAAATAACATACACTGATGTGGGTTATTTTCACCCCAAAAAATGTATCGAAATACAATTTGACCTAAATTTATGAAAAAAAAAATGTATTTGCAAAATTTTATAAAATGTGCCTATTTGCTAAATCAGATGGGAACTTGCGGTTTTGTCTAAAATATCTGTTATCTGATCTGTGAGGACCTAAATTGTTATCCACTTTGCTACTGCACTTCTGCCTCCCTCAGTATGGCTTAGAGTCGGTTCGCACTGGGGCGACTTGGGATCCGACTTGAGGTCGCCTCAAGTCGTCCCAAGTCGCGCTGTAGAGAAAAACAATGTAAGTGAATGGGAGCGGTGTTAATACACACTACTCAAGTCACTCTGACTTCAGAAGAGGTTCCTGTACTACTTCCATCCGACTTGTAGGCGATTTGTACCCATTGATTTCAATGGAAGTCGATTCCAAGTCTGATCACTGTCTTAACTGAAGCAACTTTCCAGGAAGATAACATACATTTCTCAAGCAAACCTCTCCCTCCCCCTCCCTCCCCTAGAGCTGATTGTTGTTTGATTGGCCACTGGAAAGTCTCCTGTCCTGGAGACGACTTCAAGTCGTGTTGTAAATCGCCCCAGATCGCCCTGTGGTTCATGCTCAAGTCGTGTCGGAGTCGCCTCTGAAAGTCGCGCTGGAAGTCGTGTCGCCCTAGTGTGAACCGACTCTTACTGTGAAATAGCTATTACAATAAAACGTTTCCTGTCTATGCAACTATCAGCAATATTGGTAATTCTTCTTCTTGTTGGACATAAGCATATTGTCTATATTTATTGTTAAAATATTCTTCTGCTAATGAATAAAATAGTTTAAAGGAGAATTCCACCTTTTGCAAAAAGCAAGTGTGCATTTATTATTTTTCATTTGAGCCTGCAAAGCATTACACTCCAATCAGTGGAGTACCGGGTGGCTGTGGTAACAAAGGCAAGCAGATGGAGGGACGCCAGGCTACGCAGGACAGCCATCCCATTGGAATTTCTGTACTCTCGTAAGGTCATCCTCCCTCACATTAGCTGAGTCTTCTTGAGAAGCTACATGCTATAAGGCTGCCCACATGCAGCTTCTAACAGTGGAGGGCCTTCAACCTGGCTGCAGATCACTTTCTCAGCTGCTTCTGCCTCATCAAGTGTGGCCTCTCTAAACTACTATGAGGGAAATAATATGTAGTTTTGTGTGACAAAACGCGTAGGATGAACAACGTGCTGACGTCATCACGATTTTCCTTGCACAAGTGTGCTTTTTACTATTTGCCGGCCGGCTTTTGTTTGTTCTTAATAATACTTTGAGTCTGATGTTAGTACAGACCTTTTTATAATAAATTATCATCTGGTTTTACCGATGAAGGTCTTTTTTTTGCTTTCTTCCCTTGTTCATATGCATCCATTGGCATCTCCTCAGCCACTTTTCCCTCGCCGGCTTAACTTCAAGTCTCCAGTAACATCCCACGTGCTAGCCGTTTCTGACACATTGGGATGATCAGAGGACCCAGGCTAGAGCTTCAGGAATGCCATGCTTGCTATCCATTTGCCGCGGTGGGAGGATCATAACAACCCAGGCTGGGTATAAGTGACAAGCCATTATAGCTGGTAAGCCTTCATTCTGTGTGGTGGTGGATTCACAGTGTCCCTTGTCTATTGAAGACCTGTCACAAGGTGTTGCAGCTTTTTGCTTCTTGAATACACATGAAAGAGAAATTTTTTGTTATTTTTTATCCATTGTTTATTACACCAATTTATTATCTAGTTTTCACTTTCGCTTTCACTTGTAAACACATTTGATGATTCTTTGGAGACCCATCACAGGGTGTTGCAGCATTTATTCCTCTTGAATGCACATGAAAGAGACTTTTTTGTTTTTTGTTATTTTTTATTTTGTTGTGTTTATTATATTAATTAATATTAGTATCCAGTTGTTTATTTCACTTGAAAACACATTTGATGATTCATTATTAGCGCATTATCACTTTTGAGTTGCAGCTTGTTTTATTTAGATGAAATAGCGCAGCTTTTTCTTTAACAACTACTATGAGGGAAAAGCAGACAAACTTATCACCCCTGGGCCTGTCAAGGATCCCAGGGAGTTTTGGGAAAGGGGGTTAAACTGGCCTGGCTATGCATCTTAGCATGGTGAGTATATGGGCACTCCATTACATAAACACTGTAGGGAAGTGAGAGGGTCCAGAGGTTGCCAGCATCCCAGGCTGCAGAGAGAAAGGCTCAGGTCTCACAGTGGTTTCAAGGATACATGAGCATTTAAGCATATTCTACAGGAAAAGTTCTGAGGAGAACCCAGCTCACCTCATTGCCACCACTCTTAGCTCACAGCTGTCCACTCAGGTGTTCCCACTTCCCAGATGCCCTCTTAGGATTGGGTGAGGTTCTATGGACACCTGTACCTGCTGCTCTATCTCCACAGGTAATCACCCTGCAGACCCTGCTCTCTACACAAGTGTAAGGGCTCTTTCACACGGGCGTATCGTTTAGGTCCGCCTGCCAGTTTTTTAGGCGGACCTGAACCGGCGCTCCGTGCTCCTCTATGGAGCCCTGGATGTCAGCGGTGACATGCCCGCTGACATCCGACCCGCTCCGATCCGCCAAAGTGTGACGGAGGAAAAACCTACTTTTCCATCCGTCTGGCGGATCGGATCGGGTGAACACGGACAGACGGTCCGTGTTCATCCAATCCCCCCATAGGGCGGTCCCTGCACAGTGTGTGGGGACCGCCCTGTCATCTGCCGGCTCAGCGGGGATCAACGGAGCGATCCCCGCTGAGCAAGCGGAGGTTCACTGGGCGGATCATTACTGATCCGCCCCGTGTGAAAGGGGCCTAATCCTTAGGCCCTAGTCACAGCTGTGCAC
Organism: Rana temporaria; assembly: GCF_905171775.1. Taxonomy (NCBI): domain Eukaryota; kingdom Metazoa; phylum Chordata; class Amphibia; order Anura; family Ranidae; genus Rana; species Rana temporaria. The sequence continues at coordinate 76,549,744 of NC_053489.1, forward strand.
TGCACTTCCGCTATGTCCACCTTTAGGAGGGTCTGTGGCAGGGATTGCATCCTAAAGTGATTTGAGTGACACTCTGGCTGCTAGGCTGGTGAGAGGGGCCTATCCAGATGCACTATACCCACTCTGGCTAGAGTGGCGACGAAAGTTATCGTTGGAAGCAGGACTCTTTCCGGAACCAGTTTGTAACGGCACTGGCGAACGGGAGTGAACCACAACTGCGGTTAGCAAGGATTTCAATGCACTTCTCTATGTGAGAATTCAGTATTGGACCCCAGGCGTCACTCCACTCAAACGGGAGTTTCTCTACATCATCTCTCTCTCACATAAAGAAAGGCGTTGAGCTACTAAGGCTTGACATATTACAACATGCGACCAGACCTTAGAGTTTAAAATTATAGCATACACGTGAAGATTCCAATGCATTTCTATATGCAAGTGATTATCAGTTTAAACATAAAGAAATGCATTAGGTCACTAAGGTAGTTGGTATGAAATACCATTAACCCTTAGCATAGAAAAGTTAGAGCGAACATATTCAGCAAGTTAGGGCAAGGCCCATGAACAAATAACACTTTTGTCAAGCACGTAGTAAATAGGAATTGTAAAGACAACTAATAGTTGCATATGAGAGGCAAATATAGCTCAGCTAATTTTGAGAGTAGATGTCCCTTTAAGATGTTCCTCTGCAAACAGCCATAGGCACAACAGTTAGTCCCAAGTAGTATGTTAATAGCTACAAGCCATAATAAATAACAGCAATTGTTTTAGGAGATATATGTGCAGCAGATCTTCTTAAGGCACTACAAGTAACACTATGTCTACTTATCCGTTTGCAGGGCTTTTAGGCCATGGGATCCTGTAGTGTGGGGTGTCAGCAGCAACTCAAGGCGAGGTTAGCAGCGCAGCTCCAGGAATGAGATTGCCTCCAGTTCAGGGATGGATGATACCTGTAGTTAAAATGCAGACAAGCCGGCTAAGGCCGACAATAATAGAACACAGTCTCTATGTTTAAGGAATGCCTTCATAGGCAAGAGCCAGGTGCAGTGCATAAGCACTGATACGAGCCAGCGGTGAGGCGCAGTTCCGCGTTCCAAGTTGGAACGTACGTGGCGCCGGGTGATGACGTCATCGCGCAGGCGCGGTATGCGTTCCAGTGTGGAACGCACTACGGCGCCGAAGGCGCCTGTTACACAGTTACACCTGAATCTGTCATCTTCCATTCTTCTATCCCTTCACCCTTCTACAATTTACCAGTTTTTACCCTGTTCGGTAATAAAAGCACAGAAAAGACATTGACTTTATTGCAGCTCTCATCCAGTACCCTAGACGGTGGAGATACAGAGGTAACGTGCCACCCAAAACAAACTAGCAGCTCCTTCGGGGGTAGTGCTACATTTGCAAAATCAGATGGGAACTTGCGGTCTTGCCTAAAATATCTGTTATCTGATCTGTGAGAACTTATGTTGTCACCCACTTTGCAGTAAAGCTTAACACTTCTGCCTTCCTCAATAAGGCTTACTGTGAAACAACCATTACAATGAAACTTTTCCTGTCTCTGCAACTATCAACAATATTGGTAATTCTTCTTTTTGATGGACGTAAGTATATTGTCTATGTAGTACCCTGGTCCTAAACAGGGCTGCTAATAAATCTAGGTGTGGTAGGTGGTAACTAGCCTGGCTAATTGGTAGGTTGATCAACTGATTCCTGTCCTAAGTCTGAGCTTGGTGTAGTCTCTCTCTTCTGTCAATAAGTGGCATTGTCGCTTTTGGCATTGGAATGATGGATTACCATGAATTCAGGTAATGGATAATTAGGTTGTCTCAGCCAATCAGCAGGAGTTTCTTTAACCACTGTGTGTGCTGTGATAGGCTATTTATTTGGGAGGAGTGAGGTGATCGGCGGTTCTTCCCGCCTGGGGCCTCAGCCTGGGTGGGTGTGTGTTGAGGAGGTCCTGATTGCTAGGCCTGAAGTCTGAGGCCTATGCAGGAGTTATGCTTGCTTCTAGGTTCACTAAAGTCCTATCCAGCAGTTCAGGGTACTGCAAAGGAGGAGCAGCCAAGGTTAAGCACGAAGAATGTGTTAGAGGCTCGGCTGGAAGGGAACCTGATTGTTGTCGGAGGTAAAGGAGAAGCAGTTGTCACAACTGTTACCGGAGGCAAGTTTGAGAGGGATGAAGTTCTGAAAGAGGAAAGTGATGCCGCGTACAGTACACACGATCATTTTTCAGCATGAAAAAAACCCGTAGTTTTTCAGCATGTCTAAAAAACGAAGTTTTCCCAACTTCATCATTAAAACTATGTTGCCTACACACCATCGTTTTAAAAAAATTCTCTAGCAAAGCGCGGTGACGTACAACACGTACGACGGCACTTTAAAGGGGAAGTTCCATTCGCCTTTGGGCTGCTTTAGCTGATTCCGTGTTAGTAAAAGACGATTCACGCTTTTTTGTCTGTTACAGCGTGATGAATGTGCTTACTCCATTATGAACGGTAGTTTTACCAGAATGAGCGCTCCCATCTCATAACTTGCTTCTGAGCATGCACGTTTTTTTTCCGTTGTTTTAGCCCACACACGATCATTTTTTACAACCCGAAAAATGACATAGTTTAAAACTACGTTAAAAAATGCAGCATGTTCAAATTTTTTTTGGCGTTTTTCAGAACCTGAAAAATGATGTGAAGCCCACACATGATCCTTTTAAATTACGTTTTAGAAAAACAACATTTTTTTCATGCTGAAAAATGATCGTGTGTACGCGGCATTAGAGCCAAACCCAGAGGTGATTTATTACATGTTACCACTGGATTCTTACTAGGTAGGGGAGATTAGCGAACATCCATTCCCTGGTCTCCCTCCCCTCTACCCAGCAGCACATGACATGCTCGTCCTGGGTATACAGGTAGACAGCAGAGCCTGGGAAGCTTAGTGGGTTGGGGAGCAGCATTGGAAGGGGCAAGCATACTGGGGATGCATTGAAGCAATCAGGCAACTGTACGGCAATTATATCGCTTCCACATAATAACCCCCTCTTCCCCCAGCTGCTGCTGACATATACCATAGAGCAGGGGTGCCCAACCAGTGGCCCGCGGAGCCCTCTGATGTGGAAAAGCAAGCGGATGCAGAAGGAGTAGAGCCACAAAAGCGGATGCTTCCTGTATAGCTCCGGCTCCTGTCACAAGCATGATACCAAATGCTATCTGTGCAGCCTTAGGCCCATTTCATATGATTGGTTTAACCCACACAGACCCTCTATTTATCTCTATGGAGCGGCAGATGTAAACCGACGTGTGTCCATTTGCACCCACCTACCTCCAATCCACTAAAAAAGGAAAAAAAGAAGTGGATCCATCCCCTTCCATCTGGTTGGATCGGATGGGAGGGCCCACAGAGTAGAGTGGGCTGTGTCCGCTCTGCGGATACAGAGCGAACTCGGATCTGTCTTCTATCCGCTCCACTTATTGTGGCACGCAACCAGTTACCAAGTCGCTTGGCCCTCGCTCTTCAACAGGTTGGGCACCCCTGCCATAGAGAGATGATTAAATAAGCCCCTCCCTCCAGCATCCACATTAAGTCTTCATTCACACAGGTGATGTGGTCTGTACAGCATGAATTAGCTGTTTGTTTATGCGACTGAAGTTGCATGCAGACAACCTATGCATAACTCCCAACTGTCCCTGATTTCGAGGGACTGTCCCTGATTTGGAACAATGACCCCCTGTCCCTCTGTCCCTCTTTCCCCCTCATTTTTCCCTCATTTTGGTCTAAACTATATAGTTGTATATAAAATGCACTTTTTATCTATCAAAAAGTGTTTCCCAGTGCTAAACCTTTCATCCAAATTCTAAATTGCTACATTTGTAAATTTTAAAAGCCAATATAAAGGAATAGTAGTGGTAAAAAAAGCCCTTGTGGATTTAATTAACCTTTTTTTTTGGCCAATTGTCACTTAAGGGGGTGTGGCTGGAGGCGTGTTCTATGCCTACATGCGTTTGCTAGTAGGTGTCCCTCATTCCCATCTCACAATGTTGGGAGGTATGAGGGGGTGTGACAGGGGGGTGTGTCCTATGCCTACTTACTTTTGCTAATAGGTGTCCCTCATTCCCATCTCAAAAAGTTGGGAGGTATGTACTCCGTGTACTCTTGATTTATTAGTTGTAGCAGTAATTAACAACATTGGTAAAGTATTTGACCCCCAGTGTCAAATTCTCTCAGTTATCCCTTGTCTCTCAGTTAGGGAGCCCCAAATAACAATTTTCCCTGAGTGTTCTTAATCAGGCTCTCAGTGGGGTCCTCATTAATTTCTATGGAAAGGCCATCATCATTAGTCTCAATAAGTAGAGTTTTCCTTTACAGTCACAAAAGGTAGAAGTAGACTTGAATTGCTTAAAGTGAAAATAAACTGTTCCGGACACCACAAACTTAAAACGGTATTTAATTTACTTTTGGCATTCAAAGCAAAGGCCTCTATCCATCCATGTCTCCATGCTTTATTTTGTTGAGAAGTCACCCCCCTACCCTTGGCCGTCTTGAGTAAGGGCAGCTAGTTCATGTAGCATTCACTTACCGGAGTCCCTTAGCTTGGGCATGCAGGTAGGAGGGTGTGCTTAGCTGAGAAAACCCCTCCTCCCTGCTATCACATAAAAGATAAAAAAAGGCTGATACACCCATGAGGTGAGAGAGCGAAAAATTGGTGTCTGCTCCTTAAGTACCCTCTCCCAGAATGCCCAGCGGCAAAGCACTCCCACTGGGCTGCCTCTGGAAAAGAGAACCCAATACACCTCGGCCTGTTGTACTTTCCATCACGGACCAGAGGCGACAACGACACCTACTGGTAAATGTGGGAAATACACCCAACTCAGCCAAAGTTGGAACAGAGGCCGATTTAGCCATAAACATTAAATCTGAACTAACTACAGTTCAGACAACCCAATAAATTTAGATAATAGCACCTGGTCAACAGGAGCAGGGCGCTACACAAATTAAATTAAGTAAAATATAATATACCTTCCTATCTGTTTACTAAGGCTAGCAGAGTGAGGATTAAAAGTAGATTAAAGTGGACATTTAGTAATTTTTTCATCTTTCCATCTATTAAATCTTCTGCCCTTGTTAATTTAACTTTAGATAGTAAAACATTTTTTTTCTGCCAGTAAATACCTTATACAGCCCACGCTTGTGAGAGTTTGCCAGTAGGAGGGATGAGAGCTGAGGAGGGATGAGTCATAGGAAAGCCAAGGAGAGCTGCAGAGCTGCAGGGGGCTGGATGAGGGCAGAGGATACTGCAGAGATCCATGTTTATTCATGGAGAGAGGAGAAATTTGCAGGCAAGCAGTGGTGTGAGTGAGTGTGTCTGTCTGTATATATGTGTATGTGTGGGCCTCTGTGTGTCTGTGTAAATTCAGGAAGTGAACAGGCAACAGCTTCAGCTGCCCATAGTTAAAATGGCTGCAGCCAGACTCAGTGGCAAGAGATTTCTGCAGCATATTTGGCAAGTACAGAATCACAGTATATATAACATTTTATGCAAAGTGGTTGGAGAGAAGCTTCAGAATGGCAAAGATGTTTTTATTACAAATTATGTAAGCAGACTGCAGTTCCTCTTTAATGTTGATTGGGTGAGTTAGGTTCTGCTTTAATGGATTTTATGCCAGCCGTCAGTATTCAGTACACATGCACAGCAAACACAGAAGTGAAATTGCTAATGCATGTCTCTGTTTATGATGTTCCATATGCATAGCTCCCAACTGTCCCTGATTTCGAGGGACTGTATCTGATTTGGAGCAATGTCCCTCTGTCCCTCATTCCTCCTCATTTGTCCCTCATTTTGGTCTAATCTATATAGATGTGTATAAAATGCACCTTTTTTCTATCAAAAAGTGTTTTCCAGCACTAAACCTTTTATCTGATTTCTAAATTGCTGCATTTGTAAATTCCAAAAGTCAATATAAAGGAATAATAGTGGTTAAAAAAAAGCACTTGTAGGTGTGACCAATCTTGTTTTTCTTTTGTATAATTCTCCTTTAAGGGGGCGTGGCGAGGGGTGTGTCCTATGCCTGCATACTTTTGCTGATAGGTGTCCCAAGTTGGGAGGTATGCATATATAACAATGGCAAGCAGGCCCAAATTTGGAAGGGGACAGGGTTTCTATTTTTTCAGCTAGTAATTGAATGCACCGACTTACCAATCTGTTTGTACATTTACCTACATCTTTTTTGTCCACATGGTCACATTTTAAACAGCCTGCTTATGTTATCTGAATTCACATTTTAGGAGCTTGTATGAAAATTATTAAGGGAAAAGAGGCAAAAGCTCATTCACGACCTTACATGGTGCACATACAACAGTCGCCAGAGCTCTGTGGAGGAATCCTGATTAAACCTCACTGGGTGTTAACTGCAGCACACTGCAACATGTAAGTACTCACCTTTTCCAATGTCTCAGAGCATTATATTTTATTTAGCTTGATTTGCATATTTATAACATTTAACGAAGAGATGGTGGTCTGACTAACAACCATTAGTGTCTGCCCCAACGGCTGCACTGTGATCTCACCACCACTCTGTAGAAACTTGACGTCCCCGTCATCTTGCTACACCCCACACTCCTCCACAGTAATGATACAGGAATTTTGCAATTTATATTTATTTTTAACAGTAAACTGAGTTTATATAATGAAATACAGTACTTAGAACTCTGTCTGACTTTTTATTTGTTGATTTTAAAAGCAGCGGCAAGCCTGCTGATCTCACAGGTTTGCTAATCTGACAGAACACTGCATTTTCGCATTTTAAATTCAACATCTAAACAGTCAGACGGAGTTCTAAGTACTGTACTGTATTTAATTATATAAACTCAGTTTACTGTTAAAAATAGCAAAAATCCGGTGGGTGTAACAACATGTCCACCTGTCGCCTTCTCACTGTATCATTACTGTGGAGGAGTGCGGTGTGTAGCAAGATGGCGGCGAAAAATGTTCACTTCTGTTACAAATTCTGATGGGTTGCCTGATCTGACGAAACACATGCATGCCTGAGCTAAGGGCAGGAAGGAAATGCTACATGAATTATCTGCCTTTACTCAATTGCTGTGACTAGAAATGCTAGGGGGTAGTATTTAAAGTGATTTCTCATCAAAATAGAGCATGGAGATATGAATGGATGGGTGAGTTTGCTTTGAATATGAAAAATGAATTAAATAGCAATTTTGGTTTGTCGTGCTCAGATGCAGTGCAGCTTTAATATCATTTCCAGGAAGGAATTTTTCCCCCTGCTGTAGCAAATTGGATCATGCTCTGCTGGGGTTTTTTGACTTCCTCTGGATCAACTGTGGATATGGAGTTGGGTGTATGGGATTGTACTGTGTTTTTTATTTTGTTTGTTTATTTTTTTGTGGTTGAACTGGATGGACTTGTGTCTTTTTTCAACCTGACTAACTATGTAATTGAATTCGTTTTTTTTTCCTCCTTTGTTAAATAATTGAAAACCTTTATAAATATGTTTTTTTTCCACACAGCAATCTTACAGCAAACATTACACTTGGTGCCCATTCAATTTCTGCTGTAGAAAAAGAGAAGCAATTTCGAAAAACGAATAGAGTGATTACACATGAGCTTTATAAGGATGGATCATTTAACTATGATGTTGCTCTTCTGCAGGTATAAGTCATTTAGCATTCTTCTGGTGATTAATTGGTCGATACAATATTATCAGCAGCAGTAATGATGGGATTTGGCACAAACAATAGCTTTTTAATTTTTAGAAAATAAAGAAGGCCAAAGAAAATGGGAACACTGCCCTAAGAGATGTGTACTAATGGTCCTTTCACGCGTTGATCTGCCCGGCGGACTCCGTTGATCCCCACTGAGCCGGCAGATGACAGCTCCATCTCTGCTCATTGTGCAGAGACAGACCTGTCAGAGCCCAATTTTCTTCTATAGGGAGATTGGATGAAAACAGATCCGCCTGCCTGTTTTCCTCCTATTCTATCCCAGATGGATGGAAAATAGGGTCACCAACCATCTGGATTTCACAGACAGGATTGGATCGCAGCGGTTTTTAGCGGATATGTCACTGTTGTCATAGGAGTTAATGGAGCATCCGACCAGGTCTGCCTGAAAAACTGGCAGGTGGGCCTGATCGGAAAGCCTGTGTAATGCCGCGTACACACGAACATTTTTCAGCATGAAAAAAACGAAGTTTTTCGGCATGTAGAAAAAAATAAGTTTTTCCAACTTCATCATTAAAACGACGTTGCCCACACACCATAGTTTTTAAAAAATTCTCTAGCAAAGCGCGGTGACGTACAACACGTACGACGGCACTATAAAGGGGAAGTTCCCTGCAGATGACGCCACCCTTGGGGCTGCTTTAGCTGATTCCGTGTTAGTAAAAGACGATTCACGCTTTTCTGTCTGTTACAGCGTGATGAATGTGCTTACTCCATTACGAACGGTAGTTTTACCAGAACGAGCGCTCCCGTCTCATAACTTTCTTCTGAGCATGCGCGGGTTTTTAACGTCGTTTTAGCCCACACACGATCATTTTTTACAACCCGAAAAACGTCATAGTTTAAAACGTCGTTAAAAAATGCAGCATGTTTGAATTTTTTTTTGTCGTTTTTCAGAACCCGAAAAATGATGTGAAGTCCACACACGATCATTTTAAATGACATTTTTTAAAAACGACGTTTTTTTTCATGCCGAAAAATGATCGTGTGTACGCGGCATAAGGCCCCTTTCACACTACTGTGACTTCAAAGTCGCACGATTTCACCGCGATTTCTCGGACGCGATTTTGCCACGATTTCAGGAAATGCCTGTGTAAGTGGCATCAAAATCGGACCAAAGTAGTGCAGGGACTACTTTGAAGTCGTACTAATATGAATAGTTGTCATTGGAAATCATTGGAAACAACTTGTCATGATACTTTGCCATCACAAATCGTGGGACAAGTTGTATAAGTGTGAAAGGGGCCTCTAGCAAAACAATTAAAAACTGATTGGTGGGTAGTGGCAATTTTAATAAAGGTAAAGCAGAACTTCACCCCAAAGGGGAGTTCCACTCTTCTTCTTCCTCCTCCTCCTCCTACCCCCTTCCTTTGAAATATTTGGAGCATATTTTTTTTTGGGGGGGGGGGGGGGGGACAGATTGTTCTCTCTCTCTCTCTACAAAGCTCTGTGTTGATTGTCAACACAGAGCTCTGGGCTGTAGTTGTACAAAGCCAATCAGCAGATCCCAGCCTGAAAAACGCCCCAGTGTGAAAGGGGTCTTACATCATCTGTCTTCTGTATATGTACATGCTGGATTTTTATGCATCTGTAATTTTTGTACAACTGTTTGAGAGCAATAAACAGAGTTTTAAAAAATGTAGAAAAAATATATATATAAACATTTTTTTTTAAATGACCATTGACAATGCTTGGAAAGGGAAATAGGAGGGCACAGGAGAGCTGTCAGTCTCACTTTCAGACCTTTCTGGAGGTGATAGCTTGAGTGCACCGCCATGTAAGTTTTACCTAAAATCCTGCGAGGAGGGACGGGGCTCTTCTATAGAATTTACATGGGTATAACCTAGGTAGGGTTTAATGTATTTTTCATTTTTCATAAAGGTGATTTATATATATATATATAAATTATTTTTTTATTCAGTTATCCAAAGACGCAGAACTTACACGTGCTGTGAAAGCTCTGCCACTGCCTGAAAGCTGTGATGAGCCATTTGAAGGAACTGTTTGTGAAGTGGCAGGATGGGGTGTGACAAGAAATGGAAATAAACCATCAGATAAACTCATGGAGGCAAATGTTACCATAATGGACAAAACAGCCTGCTATAAGTATTGGAAAAACGAAAAACTTGAAAATAGTTTTATTTGTACCAATCAAAATGGAACAGAAACTTGCGGGGTATGTATAAGGCAACTCTAAACCAGGCAACAATAGCCAATCAGAAAACTGGTAATGTAAGTTAACACAAAATGGCAGTTAAAAATAACAAGATAAAAATGAATAGCCCATTAAAAATGTAAGTTTTTTTGATACAATATACAGCTTCACTCCGTAGATTTCCCCCTCAGTACATTTTTGCATCTACTAGATTTCCTCAGTCTTTGAATTGTGTCAGGCCTCGTACACACGACAGAGTTTCTCGGCAGAATTCAGCGAGAAACTCGGTCAGAGCCGGATTCTGCCGAGAAACTCTGTCGTCTGTACACTTTCGGCCCGATGGAGCCGCAGAGGAACTCGTCGAGAAAATAGAGAACATGTTCTCTATTTTCTCGTTGTTCTATGGGAGAACTCGGCCCGCTGAGCTCCTCGGCGGCTTCAGGGCTGAACTGGCCGAGGAACTAGATGTGTTTGGCACGTCGAGTTCCTCGGCCGTGTGTACGAGGCCTAACACTCATGTCAGTACATGAACTGACTGGCTATTGGCTTCCTGTACTGCTACTCCCTCCCACCCAGTACAGGGAATGCGAGAGACTGACACCAGGTCATTCAAATACTTACTGCTTACATTTAAAATAGTACAAATAATGGTGTATTAATGGTTCCAGAGCTGCATTCATTTGTGTCTTTTATATATATCCAGAGTTCAGCTTTAAAGAAAATCTGGAATGATAATAAAGTTACATAATCTACAAAATGTCATTTTAATCAGAATGTTTTGCATTCCTCAACAGCCTGATAAAAACGTTAGCTAAACTGTTCTGTATCAGCATCTGTTGTACCTGTGACAAGCTTCTTGTAGACCCAGTCTGTAAGGATGTATGCAGCAGGTTGAATGATGCAGACAGCTTACTCAATGAATAAAGACTCCAGAGGTGTTTTTCCAATGCTTCTTTATGCTTCAAGGTAACAAGGATATGAACATAGAGGCTTTTTCATAGATACATTTCCAATGAAGTTACACAGCTCCCACACTCTGCAGTCTATTCAAGCAACTAAGCAAAATGGGGTTTAGAGCAGGAAATGGAGGGTGGGAACAACCAAACTAACCAGAACAGCAGGGGGGTAAGGATCATACCAAATAACATAGTAACATAACATGTAATAACAACTGCTAGACAGTAAAGCTGCGTGGCAGCACATAAACCCAAGAATTAAAATATACCGTACTGCAGCTTAATGGTCTTCAGACGTTTGCTTGACAAAATCACATATTTTGCTGCTAAACCGTTTGCCGACCCTATACTGTATATATATGGTGGCAAGGTGGCTCTCCTGTGCAAAATCACATAACTGTATGTGATTTTGTACTTCTGGGTCTGGGGTGCGTGTGATTGAACACAGCGGGAGCCAATCAGCAGGTCCAGCGGACGCGATGCTCTCTGGAACCCACCGATAGCTCCCGAGAGAGACAGAACGGCGGTCTGCCTATGTAAACAAGGTCGATTGCCGTTCTATGAATAGGGGAGGTAGTGATCCTGTGTTTCTGCTAAGCAGGAACACTGATCTCTGCCTTCAAACAGGACAAGCACATCCCCCACAGGGTTTTGTTTCTTCTTTCCTCTCAATACGTGCTTGGGTTGTAAGTTGTTTTTGTTGTTTGTATATAAAATAAATAAATACATTTGATAAAAAAAAATAAGTAATGCAGTGCTGTATTGCAAAAAATGGCCTGGTCATGAAGGGACGTAAACCTTCCGGAGAGCAAGTGGTTAAACAGCAGACCTATTAAAATCCTTTTAAGAAAAATTAAATGAGCAAAGCTAATCTTAAAGTGGAGCTCCACCAAAAAGGGGACGCTCCACTTGTTTACAAAACCCCACCCACCCCCACATTTGGCACTTTTTTGGGGGGCAGGGACCTACTTTTGACGGGTACCAGCTCCCACTTCTGGCTCCCCCTCATTTCCCCGTAGTCTTCTGGGACACATCACAGGTCTCAGAAGACTACGGGACCATTCGCAAGGCACAGTGTGACTCGCACATGCTGTGAAGCCACAAGGCTCTACTTCCTGTTTCCCTTACTAGAGATGCCGGTGCCTGCACCTGAAGTCAATTAAAGAATCAGATCGACCAAATCAGAGACACGGTCCTGTCTGACCACTCCATGGTCATCATGTCCATACGCACTATAGCCGGTATGGCAAAGAGTGGACATTGGCGGCTAAACGAGTCAATTCTCTCTAATCCAACCACAACAACAGAAATCAATAAAGCTCTTCAAGAATATTTCACAATTAACAATGTTGAGGATATCTCCGCAGAGACCCTATGGGCAGCCCATAAAGCTTGTATTAGAGGTAAAATTATTCAGATCTCCACACGAATCAAAAGAGAACACGAAGCGGACGTTGTGAGATTGGAGAGGTCATACAGGACCCTAAGGGCACAACACAAAAAGAAACCGTCTTTAGCCTTACTAGAGAATATTGACAAGCTGAGACTAGAACTTAATTTAGTTCTCACAACAAAAGCGGAGAGATCTCTCCGCTGGAGTGGCAATAAGTTTTACACCCAAAAAGAAAAGATAGGTCAGATGTTAGCGACCAAATTGTCCCCTAAAACAAGGTTTCATTCCTTGCCCAAGATTCGCATAGCGGGTCAAGAACCTACGGCCAATCCAAAAAAGATTCTGGAAGCATTTCAAACATTCTATTCTAACCTGTATAGTGCTCCTCCACAGCTTCCCAGGGACTCGATCGACGATTTCCTGGACAGCCTATCCATCCCATCCTTAGACACAGAACATAGAGACAGGTTGGAAGCACCTTTTTCGGTTGAGGAGGTGGCGACAGTAATCAAGGGCCTCCGTAAGGGTTCAGCCCCAGGCCCAGATGGTCTATCAGTCCCCTATTATAAAACATTTGCAGATACCCTAGTCCCACATATGACAAACTTTTTTAATTTCAAGACTCAAGGCTCCCCCTTGGGTACACAACTGAATACTGCATACATTACGGTTATTCCAAAACCGGAGAAAAATCTAGAAGAAGTTTGTAATTACCGCCCCATATCCCTGATAAATAATGACCTAAAAATTCTTACAAAAATTCTAGCTGTCCGCATCTCCTCTTTCATTGGTAAATATATTCACAAGGACCAAGTTGGGTTTATCCCAGGTCGACAAGGCCCAGATCAAGTGAGAAGGGCAGTAGACAGAGACAGAGGGACAGAGGTCCGAAACAACAAGGCTTTCTCCTAGCACTTGATCTGCAGAAGGCCTTTGATTCTGTGTCCTGGCAATATCTCCTCCCCCTACTAGAGCGATGGGGCTTTCTATTCCAACCCCAAGGCCCTAATCCGAATCCAAGGGTACTATTCTTCCCCAATAGACATAGCTAGGGGTACCAGACAGGGATGCCCTCTCTCCCCAATCATTTTTGCAATGGCAATTGAAACCCTGGCAGTAGCTATCCGACAGAACCCTGACATTTTGGGTGTATCATTTGGAGATCAAACTCATAAATGTGGGCTCTTTGCCGATGATTTACTATTATTTCTAACCTCTCCCATTACTTCCTTACCAAACCTCTACAGGGTAATTTCAGAATTCTCTAAAATCTCTGGGCTTCAGGTTAATTATGCCAAATCACAAGCCTTGAATGTGTCCCTCCCACCTTCCACAGTATCCCTCCTCCAACAGTCATTCAAATTTGAATGGTGTCCCTCATCCATCAAATATCTAGGGATTTCCTTAACAGCGCGTACAGAATCCCTATACACAAACAATTATCCTCCCCTATACCGAAAACTTACAGCAGACATGAATAACTGGGCCAAATATGAACTTTCCTGGCTAGGCAGAATTAACTCTATAAAGATGACCTTGCTTCCTAGAATCTTATATCTATTTCGCTCCCTTCCCATCCCCATCAGAAAAGACCAGTTGCAGTCTTTACAAAGCAAAATACTCAAATTCATCTGGGGCAAGTCAGGTTACAGAATCCCCCAAAACACCCTATATAACCATAGGAAAAGAGGGGGGCTGGGATTACCGCATCTATATAAGTACTTCTTAGCCGCCAGGCTGGCTCAACTATCAGTAGTTTACTCCAAATTTGATAAACCGGACTGGGTCCACATAGAGAAACAGGCTGTCCCCCATCTTTCCCTAGACTACTTACTTTGGTGCCCCCAAAAGAGAAGACCACCCATTTTGTCCCCCTCCCTCTCTCAATCTTACGCCCTTTGGGATAGAATCCGTCACCTTCCAGCCCTGGTTTCGAAAGCGCAACCTCTAGCCAATATATTTCAAAACCCAAATTTTCCACCTGGAATGGACAATAAGGCCTTCAGTTGGTGGTTGGACAAGGGCCTGTACCGCATAGGACACTATTTCACAACCAAGGGCCCTCTTACCCTAGACCAGTGTTTAACCAAGTTGGATCTCCCTGACACTGAAAAATTCAGATTCAGACAGATATCACAATTCCTACACACTCTATGGACGGAGAGACCTCTACCTCCCAAATTCACAGACTACGAGCTCTGGTGCGGGCAGGCCATGGGACAAAGGGGAGGGATATCTGTCATCTACTCTTCCCTCACTCGCCCGACCGAGAAGTCTTCCTACATGATGGCATGGGAGGCCGACCTCCAACTTGAATGGGACCTGGAGACCTGGCAAGCGGCTTGCTTTGATTCATTTCAGGGTATTTTAAATACTTCCTTGATGGAAGCAAACTTAAAAGTTCTCATGAGGTGGTATATGACTCCCGCCAGACTTGCGGCCATCTACCCATCATCAGATCCCAGTTGTTTTAGAGGATGCCAACTCCTGGGTTCGATGGTGCATGTCTGGTGGGAATGCCCCCGAATTAGACCAGTCTGGAAGAAGATTTTTAACCTCATCTACACAGTCACTAAATGCTCGGTCCCCAGGTCAGCATCTGTTGCTCTCCTAAACGCTCGGATTCCGGGTATATTCAAGCCCAATCAGAAGCTGATCCGATTTATGCTCCTCGGGGCTAAAATTACCATCGCTAGGGCTTGGAAACAACCCAGGGTTTTCATTAAAGCGGTAAACCGCAAGATTTTGTGGATCATGATGCAGGAAAAGCTGGCCAGCATCCTATCTAACACGAAACAAAAATTTGAAGCTGTATGGGAACCATGGGCGTCCCACTGTGGTTTATCTCTAGATACTGGGGTACACCCTGGGCAACCTGCATCCTCCAGCTCTAGTTAGGCACATGCTCCCTTCCCTTTCTTTTTCTCTTCCCCCCACTTCTCTTTCTCTTTCCTACCTCTTATCCTTTTAAGATAGTTGTTTGACTTAAGGGTAATGTTTTATATTCGTTTTTTTATAAAAAAACAATTTGGCAACACTATAGGCCTAATTGAATTCGTAAGTACGAGCTAGAAGTGCACTGAAGTCAAATTCAAACCCACTAATTTTCTTACGTATGCTTTTATTGGAGGGGGTGGATTGGGGGGGGGGGCCTGGCCGGGGCACAGAATGATCCCATTAGGGGTGCCCGGGACAGGTAGGACTCCCCTGAGCGAGTGACTACTATATTCATTTTTTTCCTCCCCTTCCCCTGTTAGCAAGCTCGTATATTTCCTTTAATCAGCCTACATCCGGGCAATATGAAGTCGGTTGAGGCCTTGTTGCTGACATTTTGCCTTATTTGTTGAATGTTTTGATGTTGTAGACACGGCCTTTGGTCATACTGTAATTGTATTCTATATTTGGAAAAATAAAAATCTATTGAAAGAAAAAAAAGAATCAGATCGAGTGAGGACATCGCTGAATCCCTGGACAGGTAAGTGTCCTTATAGTAAAAGTATTTGTATAGTAGCTGCTGACTTTTAATTTTTTTATTTTATTTTGAAGGAGCCTGGAGCCTTTAACTCGTTACTTCTGGAGGAAAATATATTTAACCTCCACATGCAGAAAGGCTTCTTCACAGTAAGAGCTGTGAAAATGTGGAATAGACTCCCTCAAGAGCTAGTTCTGGCCAGCTTAGTAGATCATTAAAAAAAAGAGCTGGATTCATTCCTAAATTTACAAAATATAACTGAATATTTAAATTTATAGGTAATAACACCTTATTAGTGGATCCAGGTAATAACCACTTGCCTCCTGGGGGCAGGGCCTTCTTAATGAGCGGGTATACCTGGGCAGAGCCCAGGGGCCCCAGCTGCATGGAGGGCCCTGCACTTTCCCTGTCCCCTTGCAGCTTAGTTTGTAAGTAACATCAGTGGCGTACTAAGTGGGGGGCCGGCCGTCCCGGGGGGTCAGGCCGGCGCCCCCCCCTCCGCACTGTGGGGGGGTCTGTATTGTAGGGGGTCTGTATTGTAGGGGGTCTGCACTGTAGGGCTGGCTGTGTAATATAAAGGGGTGTAGGGTGCTGTGTAATATAAAGGGGTCCGGAGGTGCAGGGGCTGTGTAATGTAAAGAGGTCCTTAGGTGCAAGGTGCTGTGTAATGTAAAGGGGTCTAGAGGTGCTGTGTAATGTAAAGGGGTCTAGAGGTGCTGTGTAATGTAAAGAGGTCCTTAGGTGCAAGGTGCTGTGTAATGTAAAGGGGTCTAGAGGTGCTGTGTAATGTAAAGGGGTCTAGAGGTGCTGTGTAATGTACACAGTAGTGACAAAGAGATATTTAAGGATGCAGAGGTTTGCAGGGGGGGGGGTTGCCAGATATAGGATCTGCCTGGGTGCCAAATGCACTAGGTACTGCAGTGCTTTTTCAAATGGATCGGGTCATCAGGAGCATCAGCAGTGCGGGGAGGCTGCCTGTAACACTCCCCCCTCATTTAATCAAGTTAGGCTGTTCCTCTGAGATCTTCAATATCTCCTGAGGCAGCCAAAGTTTGTGGGTGGAGCCTCATTCATTCAAGCTGAGTAGGAGAGAGCAGAGAGCACAGGAGCTCAGGAGTGTTTGCATCCAGCAATGATATACGTGACTGAGCACATCACTGCATACAGCATTACCTTCCAATATTTCACCCTACACCAGTGATTCTCAACCATCTAGTGCCGTGACCCCTTGATAAAATTTCCCAAGCTGTGGGGACCCCTAACAGTAAAATTATTTTGTAGCAAGGGTTGTCGGCACCCAAGGCAAGACAAGTAATTTGTGCCCCTAACCCACGGACATTTGGCGTTCCCTGAGTCCCTTCCACTCATACGCAGTGTTGCAAGTAACGGCGTTTAAATAAACGCTGTTACGTAACGATTGGCCTCCTGCGGGTAACTTTTTTTGGGATGTACCACTTTTTCTCTTTGTTATCCTTTCTTTCCCTTTTATCTCTCTATCCTAATTTTTATTTTTTTTCCCATCACTCTCTCAAGCCGTCTTTCTTGTTGTTTAATGGAAACTATAATCACAGGTAGTGTTACTCACTGTGTCTCCGACTTTGCGGTGTCTCGTAGCAGTGACACCTATGCCGAAATCAGGAGATAGGGTCTCCTCCAGCCCCTCCCACTTCATTCTTTACCAGTCAGCTGACCTCTAGTCTCAACCCCCCACCATGCCATGAACTGAATGGGTGGCTGTGAAGAGGCTGAGTGGGTGTCCGCAGGCTCCAGGGACAGCCCTGCTGGGTGGCTGCAAAAAGACTAGGAGAGCTGTGCGGGCTTCAGGAACAGCCCAGGATTCGGTGACGCCTGGCAAATTGTCATTTGACCCCCGAGGGGGTCCCGACCCCCAGGTTGAGAACCACTGCCATACACTGTCCAACCCTACCTCTGTACTGCCCTATACTGTACTAACCTACCTCTGTACTGCCCTATACTGTCCAAACCTACCTGCCCTATTTTGAGGTATTGTATTTGTTTATTTTTCTGTTGGTCAAGCTATTGTTTTTTGTTGACAGATGTTTCATCCCCCCCCCCCCCCAGCTTAAATTTACCTGAGCTGGCAGCTTACACAAAAACCTACACTAGCACCTACCTACCTACCTAAGGTAGAGGATGCTACATACACAACTTTGTATTAAACTTGTATTTAAAATAGAAAATACATTAAAATGAATTTCAACTATCAAAATAAAGTTAACTGGGAATGGGAAAGAATTTTCCCCCTCAATCTGGGGCGTGCGGTGCGGTGTGACATAATATGTGTTGCACAATTGTTGTTTATGTATGTGTGTGTGTATGTGTTCGTATGTGCACACATTTTAACCACTTCCTCAAAGTGATGTTTTTCGTCGGGAAATAACGCAAAACGCCAAAAACGCTAATAAACGCTCAAAACGCTCAAAAACAGATTTTTATCCATTGAAAAAAAAAACGCTACACTAAAAAACGCTAATAAACGCTATTGCAAAAATGCTAAAAAACCTTGAAAGGCTCCCTGCAAAGCTACTGGCGTTTTTTATAGCTTGTTTTAGCTTGTTTTAGCTTCCAGTGTGCATGGAGCCTTAATCTGCTGACTAGTCAGTGTTGGCTGTATTATGTTTACTGTATGAACCATATTCTGCTATTGCTGAATTACCAAACCACTCAAATCCTCAATTACGCTTTGTTCTAGTAATATCCAAATTTGGTAAATACTGTGGTCACCAAGTAAAACTGGAACAATTGTTTTTTTTCTTTTGTGGTTTTTACAGGGTCTACAATTATTGCTTTCCATAGAATTGTGATTGTCTCCTGTAGCATGTCTGCAGTTTCTGATTGTCTCCTGTAGTATGTCCACAGTCTCTGATTGTCTCCTGTAGTATGTCCGCAGTCTCTAATTGTCTCCTGTAGCATGTCTACAGTCTCTCATTGTCTCCTGTAGCATGTTCGCAGTCTCTGATTGTCTTCTGTAGTATATCCGCAGTCTCTGAGTGTCTCTTGTAGTATGTCCGCAGTCTCTAATTGTCGCCTGTAGCATGTCTACAATCTAAGATTGTCTCCTGTAGCATGTCCGCAGTCTCAGATTGTATTCTGTAGCATGTCCGCAGTCTCTGATTGTCTCCTGTAGCATGTCTGCAGTCTCTGATCGTCTCCTGTAGCATGTCCGCAGTCTCTGATTGTCTCCTGTAGTTGTAGTATGTCCGCAGTCTCTGATTGTCTCCTGTAGCATGTCTGCAGTCTCTGATTGTCTTCTGTAGCATGTCCGCAGTCCCCGATTGTCTCCTGTAGCATGTCCGCAGTCTTCGGTTATCTCCTGTAGCATGTCCACACTCTCTGGTTGTCTCCTCTAGTATGTCCGTAGTCTCAGATTGACTCCTGTACCATGTTTGCAGTCTCAGATTGTATTCTGTTACATGTCCGCAGTCTCTAATTGTATTCTGTTACATGTCCGCAGTCTCTGATTGTCTCCTGTAGCATGTCCGCAGTCTCTGATTTTTTTACTGTAGTACATCAGCAGTCTCTGATTGTCTCTTGTAGCATGTACGCAGTGTCCAGTTGTCTACTGTAGCATGTCTGCAGTCTCTGATTGTCTTCTGTAGCATGTCCGCAGTCTCCAGTTGTCTCCTGTAGCATGTCCGCAGTCTCCAGTTGTCTCCTGTAGCATGTCCGCAGTCTCCAGTTGTCTCCTGTAGCATGTCCGCACTCTCTGATTGTCTCCTCTAGTATGTCCGTAGTATCAGATTGACTCCTGTACCATGTTCCCAGTCTCAGATTGTATTCTGTTACATGTCCGCAGTCTCTGATTGTATTCTGTTACATGACCGCAGTCTCTGATTGTCTCCTGTAGCATGTTCGCAGTCTCTGATTGTCTCCTGTAGCATGTCCGCAGTCTCTGATTGTCTCCTGTAGTACATCTGCAGTCTCATATTGTCTCCTGTAGCATGTCCGCAGTCTCTGACCCTCTCCTGTAGTATGTGTATTAATGTGCCGCTTTACTTGCTCAATTATTTGGGATTGCTCCACTGCTCAGTGAGTGGTAATGATGTGCATTAACCTCTAGCAAACAATCAGTGAACAGTAGTGATCCGCTGTAATCTCTAGCAACCAATCAGTGAGCGCTAATAATGTGCAGTAACTTCTAGCAACCAATCGGCAAACATAAATTTTGTGTTGTAACCTCTAGAAACCAGCTAGTGAACAGTAAGGATAGGCTGTAACCTCCGGCAACTAGTTGCAATCGCTGCGTTATCTGCTGCAGTAAACTGATTTTCAGTCTACCTGCTATTTTTCGTATGCCTCAGAATTGAGAGGGCTGGGGGGGGGGCCCAAGAAAATGTTTGCCCAGGGCCAAATCAATATTAAAGACGGCCCTGTGTATAGTCACCTTATTTTATATCTATATATTTTTTTTGACAGGGAGACTCTGGTGGACCACTGATCTGCAACGGAGTGCTGCGAGGTGTCGTATCTTTTGGCAACATTAGATGTGGTATTCCTGAAAGTCCAGCTGTCTTTACTGATTTGAATAGCAAGATCGTTTGCTGGATATATAAACAACTGAGTGGCTTGCTGTAAAGAAAACAATGCTATCTTTAGTAAATATTTGATAGAATTTATATGCAAGCTTACCTTTCCATTTCAATTAACAACCAGTTTTGTTTTTCTTAAACTCCCACAAATTCTACTATTGGCTTTGTGAAATCAATGGAACGGTATAAAAATTGGGTGGGAGAACTTGTGACAAAAAAGAAAAAAAACAAAAGGCACAATCCCCAAGGAGACAATAGTGAAACAATGGGGTGTACCCGAATCTCCCACTAGGGGGAATCTCTCCCCTTTCATACCAGCACCTCCCCTAGTGGGAGATTCAGGTAAACCACATTGTTTCACCAATACTCCAGAATTATCGCCCCCTGTTCATGCAGATTGACTTAGTATTTTTCACAGAAATTGAAACTTCTTGATTGAATTTTGCCATGTATTTAAAGAGTAAATTCACTTTTGTTGAGAAAAAAACAGTCCCCTCTGGGTGATCAATGTACATTGCAAGGATTTTTAACAAACATCCATTTCTGCTGTGAAGAAAAACAGTTTGTTGCCTGCAGAGTGAATCTGAATGGGAGTGTTTTGTTATTATTAATCAGCTGATGCACTTGCATTGTTCTCAACAGGAAAATGTTGGATCTGCACCCTTTTAGAAGTGATTAACTCTTTGGAATGACATTTTTGTTGCAGAGGATGCCTAAAATATGACTTGTATTTTTGTTAAGAGTTTTGAGAATTCACTGAGCCAATCACACATGCAGGGAATGACATTTCTGGGGGTGTTCCATGCACCAATGGTTGTCATATTGCATTGTATTTTACAGAAAATTACAGCACTGCGGATTGAAAAGGAAAGGTAATTTTTAACAGCATTCAATTACAACATGTGTATTAATTGTATATGCTGTATTAACCCTTTAACTAAACTGGTAAAACCTTTTTTTCTCCAGAAAAAAAGTTGCTTGACTTTAAAGTGGTTGTACGCCTTAGGTGATATACAGAGATGAAACAAGTCCTCCTATTCAAGTTGTACCTGTTTTTCTGTGGCTATCTCTCCTCTACAGCTTCCTAAAACACACAGATCAGAAGACTATTTCTCAGCAGTAGAAGGCAGGGATCTGACATCACAAACACAGAGCTCAGTGAAACTTGAAACCTGAGTGAGGGAATGGACACACCCTATAAACCCTGTCATAGGGAAACATACACAGCTGAAGCTATAAGTCAACTCCCGTGTTTCGGAGGGGGGCAGGACGTCACCCATTGGACTCAACATAGAGTATTATCAATTATTTATGCAGATAGCAGAGGAATCAGAGAATAGAGAGAAATTACACCTAGTGCTTTGGATATATTTTTCATGCTAGAGGTTTTTAAGCCCGTTCACTGAATATTTAGAACATTATGGGGCATTTGTGGGGAAATTTGAGTGCCCGCGGAATGCCCTATAATGCACCGCGAGGGCATCAATGTATTGCAAAATCGCAGTGTATTGACGGCTGCTGATTGGCCAAAGCATGCACCTGACCTGCATGCTTTGGCTAATCAAGCACGCTCTGCTGTGAGAGCCATGATTGGCCAAAGGCAGGGTGCCTTTGCCCAATCATGGCTCAGGGGGCTAAGTCCACGCCCCACGCTATGTAAGGCTGCTTACATAGTGGCCGTACATAGTGTAATGAATGAGAGCAGCAAAATTAAATTTCTAAATAAAAAAAAATGTAATTTAAAACTGCTCGCGGCTGTTATGTATTGTCGGATCCCGGCAATATACATAAAACTCATTGAAAAAAACGGCGTGAGTTGGGTCTGGTATGGATATTAAGGGGAACCCTGCACCAAAATGTAAAAAAAAATGGTGTGAGGGTCCCCCTAAAGTCCATACCAGGCCCTTCAGGTCTGGTTTGAATTTTAAGGGGAACCCCATGCCAAAATTTGAAAAAAAAATATTTGGGGTCCGCCAAAAAATCCATACCAGGCCCTTCAGGTCTGGTATGGATTTTAAGGGGAACCCTGCGCCAAAATAAAACAAATTATGCGGGGTACCCCCCAGAATCCATGCCAGACCCAACCCTTGCCTGGTGGTTGTGGGGGTCTGCGGGCTTATCGGAATCTGGAAGCCCCCTTTAACAAGGGGACCCCCAGATCCCTGCCCCCCCTATGTGAATGGGTATCGGGTACATTGTACCCTGGCCGTTTTTAAAACAAATTTTGCATGACATATTTCCCCGGGGCAAGGTCCCCATTCACTTTGTACGGCAATAACTTACATATAAGCCCTTAAAATTAGCACTTTTGATTTTGCGTGTTTGCACACATTTTTTGCCTGTCCGCATGTTCTGCTGCGAACCAAACTGGGGGGTGTTCAGCTCATCCCTATGTACAATCACTTTAAAGGGTAACTCCACTTTTAGCAAATAAAAAGAAAAATAATATAGCATATACAATTACTACTCAAGTCATATTGTAATTGAAAGTTATAAACAATTACCTTTCCTTTTGAATCTGCAGCTCTGTAACTTTCTGTAAAATGCAATGCAGTATGTCTACCTGGTGGTGTTCTGTACACACAATTGGGTAGATTCACGTACCCTGGCCTAAAATTAGGACGGCCTAGCCTAGTCTTTTTAGGCTACACCGCCGTAAATTATTTAGGCTATTAGTGATTCTCAAACCACTTACCTGTTAATTTTCGGCGGCGTAGCCTAAAACGAGCAGGCGTAAGCGCGCCTAATTCAAATGACTAGGAGGGGGGCGTGTTGTATGGAAATGAGGCTTGACCTCACGTTTTTTTATGTTTTTGTGTACTGTGCATGCGCCGGGCGACTACATTTCCCAGTGCGCATTGCGGCTAAGTACGCCGTACGGGCCTATTGATTTTGACGCGGACGTAAACGACGTAAATCCCGATTCGCGGACGACTTACGCAACAAATTCGAACCTCGCGGCGGGAACGGCGGCCATACTTAACATTGTTATTCCACCTCATAGGTGGAATAACTTTAGGCGGCGTAACCCTTACGGAAACGATGTAATGCGACGGTGTAGGCCCGGCGTACACTCGTGAATCGTCGTGAATCCGCGTATCCCCTCATTTACATAATCGAGGCCGGCCGCAATGTAAGCACCACCTAGCGGTAAGCCAAAACATTGCAATCTAAACATTGCAATCTAACATAGGACGGCGCAAGCCGTCCTATCTTAGATATGTTTAAGTGTATCTCTGTTAGAGAATACACTTAAACATAGGTCGGCGTAGATTCAGAGTTAGGTCGGCTTATCTGTATATAAGCCAGCCTAACTCTTTGTGAATCTACCTAACTGTGTACAGAGCACACCCCCCCCCCATATGTAATTTCCTGTTTGTGTGATTGGCTCACAAATTTTAAGGGGCCGAAAGACATCCACAGCGCGGCTCTCAACTGCCGGGTGGACATCTCAGCTGTGCCCGGCGCATTGCTGAGATGGCGATGCGCGTGCCTGGCGGCCGCGATGTCCGCCAGGTACCCGCAATCGGCGGTGATAGCAGGGACGTGGAGCTCTGTGTGTAAACACAGAGCTCCGTCCTGTCATGGAGAGAGGAGACCGATGCTGTGTCCCTTGTACATAGGGACACAGCAATCGGTCACCTCCCCCAGTCAGTCCCCTCCCCCCACACAGTTAGAACACACCCAGGGAATACATTTAACCCCTTCCTCACCCCCTAGTGTTAACCCCTTCCCTGTCAGTCACATTTATACAGTAATTAGTGCATTTTTATAGCACTGTTCACTGTATAAATGTGAATGGTCCCAAAATTGTGTCAAAAGTGTCCGATATGTCCCCCGCAATATCGCAGGCTTGACAAAAAAAACGCAGATCGCCGCCATTACTAGTAAAAAATAAATCATAAATCTATCCCCTATTTTGTAGGCGCTATAACTTTTGCGCAAACCAATCAATATACGCTTATTGCAATTTTTTTAAACAAAAATATGTAGAAGAATACGTATCTTTTTTTTTTCTTCTTCTTTTTTTTTTTTTAAAGTGTATTTTGTGCGTGTACTCGAGAGAGGAGCCGGACTGCAGGAGTTGGGAGTAGGCAGGCCTCCCCCAGAGGCAATCTGCCACCTTTCTCCATGCCCCGGGGGGCAATGGTGGGTGTGTGAGGGGGTCCTCCCACACAGCCCGCCCTACCTGCTCTGCTTTGAAGCCCAACGGGGCAGAGGGACTCCCTATAAGGGAGTGAGAGGATCTAGCCCGCTCAACCAGCCCTGTTAGTCCTTCGCCTCTCTTTTTAGAGACCGCGTGGTCAAAGTGCGTGCATGTTAACCCAATTTTGAGTGTGTGTAAGTGTGGTGTTTTTTGTGGGAGGGGGGTGGGCATACTAAGCGCAGGCTTACCTCGCATAGCACACCCACCGGGAGCCGGGCTGAGACCACCAAACTCAATTCACATGTAGCCGAGACCGGGACCCGAACCCCTAGCTGCAGAGGTGAATGGCTTGTCAGCGCAGTGCCAATCGCGTTGAGCCACCGCAGCTCCCTATAAGAATAGAATAAGAATACGTATCTGGCCTAAATCGAGGGGGGAAAAAAAGGAAAAAATATTGTGTTTTTTTCCCAAATTTTCTGTCTTTTTTTGTTTATAGCGCAAAAAATAAAAATCGCAGAGATGATCAAATACCACCAAAAGAAAGCTCTATTTGTGGGAAAAAAATGATAAAAATATAATTTGGGTACAATGTTGTATGATCGCGCATTTGTCATTCAAAATGCGTCAGCACTGAAAGCTGAATATTGGTCTGGGCAGGAAGGGGGTTTAAGTGCCCAGTAATGAAGTGGTTAAGGGGATGCAGACCCTGCAATTTTCCTCATTAGAGACGTGCAGGTACAGCAGCTGATTGGTTATTATGAAACCACTCCCATTAGATTAATTTACCACATGGACACAGACAAATATACAGGGATTTCTTCAGAATAACAAAAGGTAGGAATATGGAACAATGTTTGTTAAAATCCTTGTAATGTACATAGATAACCCAGAGGGGAATTGCTTTAAGCTAAAAAGAATAGCATTTAGTACTACTTTAAATCCTTGTCACATGATAAAAACAGTGCAACCTCTTTTCTTGTATATGTTTAGCGTAATTAGTTATCCTAGAAATGATAAAATGTCACACTTCTGTAATTCCTTTTCATCCTGTGTAATCATATACAGATTATCTTCACTTTATGCTTTCCAGCAGCTTTGCCTATTCTGGAACTGGGCAACAATAAATCTTTTGGACTTTTCACTTACTTGTACTGACTTTTTTTATTAAGGCTGTAATATTTTAAGACTTGTAACATACTATACTGAACACCAGGTGGCATTGCTGAATGTCATTAATATTATGTGATGGGCATACAGCAAAGCCTAACTGGCTCATAACAATGTACCCCCAACACATGACTGGTGTACTGCTAGCTTGGTTGCTGGCCTAACCACCTTACTACCCCTTGCATATATTGCTATCTAGATTAAACACACAATGCTTCCTGGATTAAATGGCCAACAAAGGCCCCTTTGTTAAGTCCAAAAGTTTTAAAAATATCTTATAAAATAACCATTTTAATAATATATATATTAAGAGATAAACATTTTAACCCAAACAAAATATTTTTTTTCTGCTGTGTCAGAGGTTCCTTAGAGAAGGTAAGAACAAATGCTATATCATTGGCTGTCCATCATCGCCATCGTATTCTGGCCTCTAGCCGTGCTCCCACTAGCTCAGAGACGAATGACTCGATCCTACTTTCTCCATACAGCCTGATGACTAATAGCCCATTTACCCAGATAGGGAAGGTGCCTATACCGCTACAGGCCCCAACCCATACCAACCATTTATAATATATCCATATAAATATGTATATATCAACCACCATCCGACCCTCAGGAACCATAGACCCCTGCCAAATGCCCACCTGTGACACCTTACTGGTGGGCGGCCCTCCACAGCCTTATTGTCAGGGGATGCCCACGCAGGCATCCGAGTACTGGGTAACAGGTCAATGGGCTGCACTAACGGAAACAGGCACCAAGATAGTGAAAAATATATTTTCTATTAAAGGTTAAGCACACGTGTAAAACAATCATAGAAAACCCCCAAGATGAGCAAGCATGACACAGCAAACCATAAACCACCAAGCAGGTAATGCAGGGATGAGACACAAGCAAGTCCAAGGTTCAAGCCGGGGGTCAAGGATAGGAGAGAGCAGCAAAGTCCAAAAGTACAAGCCGGGGTCAATAAGCGACAAGGAGGGAACCAGAGTCCATGGCAGGGAGCAAATCAGGAACAGGTTGGCTACAGCTATCAGATCAGGCAGGGAACAGGCTGACAAGCAAAATACTGAAGCCCTGAACTCCAGTTTAGGGCGGGCTTAAATACCTGTGCAAATACAAATTGGGAGACACCTGCTGGTGGCCACCAGAACTGCACCCCTGTTACTGGAGGGAACAGTGCCACCAGCAGGTGACCAGAGTCATGACACAGATCATGACACTTATGGCTTGTTGCAGGCCGTCCTGGAGCCCCAGAACCCACATATCCGTGCCCACCTCAGACAGATGAACTCCATCACCCCGTAAATAAAGGCCAAACTCCCCTTCCTGCTCACAATGGTGAACAACCAGCCTCCCAACAATATCCGATCATACTAAGATGGCCCACGGGAAAACTACTCTGAGGCGGAGGAAATCCCATTTGACATCCCGGATAAGATCCCGGGAAGCCTGAAGACAAAGGTCATTGCCCCCAACATGCAGTAACAGCACATCGGGGGGCCAAACCAAACGTGTATAACGCTGGACCTCCGGCATAACCCTAGCCCAGAGCATGCCTGGGATCCCGATCCACCTGACCAAGGCCTCCTCCCGTGAAAAACCCATTTGCTTGCCTCCTGGTCTAGCCAAAGCCCGCTCTGGACCCGGTGCCGTCTCCCCCCGCAGGACCTCCGCTTCTGTCCCCGATGGCCACAGTCGCTCTGGTGGAGGTTCCCGCAGCCGTTCTGGAAGGCCTCCCACGCCAGGTGACTCCTGACGCAGGCCGCGAGGGAGAAGGTGATGACCACCTCCTGGCCGTGTCCCGTCTCGGCAAAGGATTCCTCCCGGCCACCCCCCCAGCGGCCGTGGCTGGGCGTTTAGCCTGGGGTGCCGGAGGGTCCACAATTGGGCTCCCTAAGCGGCGGCTGGCCCTCACAGACACCTCAGGGCTGAAGTGAGCTGGAGGCCGCAACCGCCTGGCGCGCTGTGAGGTGGGTGCGGGGGGGATCGGTCGACCTACCTTCCCCCGGTCCCGGCAGCATCTCTGACAGCTGCTCTGTAAACCATCCTGGGCCCTGCTCCATGGCTGCAGAGCGCAACCGCTCAAGCAGGCCGTCTAATTGATCCATGTAAGAGGCAGCAACACAGACAAAGCTAACTGTGTGCTATTCCTTCTGCTGTTTGTGCCTGAATGGCTAGCTCCGCCCCCTGCAGCTTAAATAACAAACACAGGGTGGGCCGGCTAGCCCCGCCCCCCTGTGCAGAGAAATTAACTATTGGCTAACATCACTTCCTATGTGCACCCTTCACAGTGTCCCCCCCAGTCATGTGGCCCCTGCACTTAGGTTCCCTTTGCTCTGGGGCTTTCTTTAGTTGCACTTACAATTTTTTTTTTCAAATAAGGACATCAATTTATGGTTTTTCTCACTCCGTAAGAAGTCATTTATGACAAAACATGTAGGGCAGTGCTATGTGCTGACATCATCCCTACCGATCCTGGAAGTGCAGGTCTGAGTTGAATGCCAGTGAGATATTGTATATTTCTAGCATACATATGTAAGTGTAATTACATTTTTTAAATAAATCAACCCAAAGATTTTATACTATTGGAGCATTTTTTCCTTCTATTCTCTTGTCCACGGCTAATTTGGAGCCTTGCTGGGAAGAGAACCAGTGGTGTAATCCTTATAGGAGCTGGTCAATATTAACATCTGAAGAACCCCTCTGAGGACTCTGATCATTACCTATGAGACCTTTAATGACTTTGATGTGACCTTTCTAGAGATAGAAGGTCCATAATATGCGGTAAGTGCTCCCTATATTAGAGGTGGAGGTTTCACACTACAGAGGTTTACTGTTGTTTGGTGTTGAATTTCTTGGAATGAATTGCTAAAGAAGATTCTTTCACCCACTTTACTCATTCACCAGGACTTTATTTCTGTCATTGGTTTACATATAATAATGTCTTATATCGTATAAGCGCAGCTCTGGTTTTGTTTAGTTTATAGTTTCTATGGGCCAGATTCACAGTCGAGATACGACGGAGTATCTCAGATACTCCGTCGTATCTCTCAGAGTATCTATGCGACTGATTCATAGAATCAGTTACGCATAGATATCCCTAAGATCCGACAGGTGTAATTGTTTTACACTGTCAGATCTTAGGGTGCAGTACCGCGGCCGCCGCTGGGGGGAGTTTGCGTCGTAAACCAGCGTCGGGTATGCAAATTAGCAGTTACGGCGATCCACAGTGGATTTTCGCGTTCGCTACGTCGCCGCTAGTCTAGTTTCCCGTCGCAAAGTTAGTCGTCGCTTTGGGTGCCCTAACTTTAGTCAGCAAACGTATTGCTGTCTAAAGATGGCCGTCGTTCCCGCGTCGAAATGTTAAATTTCACGTCGTTTGCGTAACACTTCCGGGAATACGGAAGTACGC
Source organism: Rana temporaria (assembly GCF_905171775.1). Classification (NCBI taxonomy): domain Eukaryota; kingdom Metazoa; phylum Chordata; class Amphibia; order Anura; family Ranidae; genus Rana; species Rana temporaria. Next base: position 76,578,727 of record NC_053489.1, read on the forward strand.
TACGCGCGTCGCCGTTCGAAAAAATGACGTCACTTCGCGCAAAGCACGACGGGAGTTAGGAAACGGAGCATGCGCAGTAGGTCCGGCGCTGGAGCGCGCCTAATTTAAATTGTACCCGCCCATTCGAATAGGAACGCCTTGCGCCGGACGTATTTACGATACACCGCCGCAAGTTTCCAGGTAAGTGCTTTGTGGTTCGGGCACTAAAACTGGAAACTTGCGGCGGTGTAACGTTAACGGGTTATGTTACACGGCCGCAAAAGTATGTGAATCTGGCCCCTATGTACCTGAAGTTTAGCCTTAAACTAAAGGCAAACATGTGTTTTTCATTTTGGATGATGTAACCTGAGATATGACATTTGAAAATAGACTGGTTTACTAACCGTAAACTAACTAAAGTATCTTGTTCCCCTTGATCCTCAGTTGTGGGTCCTGTGACTTGGTTAAAGAAGCTTGAAGCTTTGGACTTAGTATATGTAGGGAAGTGGTCCAAATACTATGGTACTCTCAAGGGCGAGATGGAAGATGGCTTAACTAAACGATGTGTACTTGTGCTCTGCACTGAAGTGACTGCTACAGAATGTCTAACCCCCCATAAAGTGAAGATATGAAGTTGCAGTCAAATGTTTAGATGCAGCTGTGTGTGAACATTCATTTATTCTGAATATTTAGGCCTCTGGCTGGGGATGTCATGATAATTGATGAGCAAATAATCTCTTGGTGTGAGGGTCTAACATATAGGTTCAAAAACATTCTAATATAAGGGATTTGGTGCTTTCATATTATTTGAAATAAAACATGGTATAGGTTGAAATTCTTCCTTATGCATTTCCTGCTCCTTTTCATTGCTAACTGACCAGCATATTCTATATCTACCATCGATCTAAGATTGGGGAGATTAGTGGGACATACAGTATATTGCCAAAAATAATGTTCCTGCTTACTGCATATCTGTACATTTTTTGTAAGTTCCTCAATACTGATACAATCTCTTCTCATCTTTAGTCGACATCACAGTTGAAGTGTAAACACAAATCATGTAAAAACCACACGACATGGCACAATTCATGAGAAATATAAAAACAAAAATAACTCTGCACTGGTGAAGATTTTAACACATTTGGTGTAGGCTATCATATCGAGAAAATTAACTGCATCTGAGCATCACAAACTGAAAATGCTGTTTAATACATTTTTGTTTTCAAAGCAAACTCACCTATTCATCCATGTCTCCATGCTTTATTCTGTTGATAAACCACTTGACCTAATTCAAAAACACCCCCTAGCAGTTCTAGCCTTGGTCATCTTGAGTAATGGCAGATAGTTCATGTAGCATTGTACTTCCTGGACCCCATCCACCCTTAGGTCAGACGTGCAGACAGGAGGGTATGCTTAGCTGAGAAACCCCTGTATCTTCCCTCCAGAACAAAGAAAAAATGGCCCTGAAGACTCCTGGGATGTACAGTATGTACATAATTTTAGCCTAGGCCAGAAACCAACTGGACACATGTTAAAAAAAAAAAAGTATAAAACAAGTACATTTTAACCACTTAAGACCCGGACCAATATGCAGGTTAAGGACCTTGCCCCTTTTTGCGATTCTGCACTGCGTCACTTTAACTGACAATTGCGCGGTCATGCGACGTGGCTCCCAAACAAAATTGGCATCCTTTTTTTCCCACAAATAGAGATTTATTTTGGTGCAATATTTTTTACTTTTTGCTATAATAAATATCCCCCAAAAATATCTAAAAAAAAAAAATTGTTTTCCTCAGTTTAGGCCGATACATAATCTTCTAACCATTTGTGGTAAAAAAAATTGCAATAAGCGTTTAACGATTGGTTTGCGCAAAATTTATAGCGTTTACAAAATAGAGGATAGTTTTATGGCATTTTTATTAATATTTTTTTTTTTACTAGTAATGGCGGCAATCAGCAATTTTTTTTCATGACTGTGACATTATGGCGGACACAACGGACACTTTTGACACATTTTTGGGACCATTGTCATTTTCACAGCGAAAAGTGCTATACAAATGCACTGATTACTGTGAAAATGACAATGGCAGGGAAGGGGTTAACCACTAGGGTCTCTAAGGGGTTAAGTGTGCCCTAAGAGAGTGATTCTTACTGTAGGGGGGCGTGGCTGTAAGCGTGACATCACTGATCGTCGTTCCCTATATCAAGGAACAGACGATCAGTGTCACTGCCACACAGAAGAATGGGGAAGGTGTACACACACCTCTCTCCCTGTTCTTCAGCTCCTGTGACTGATCGTGGGACACCGGCAGCGCGCTTGCGACCTCACTACTGGGCTCTTAAAGGCAATGTGCCCTTCTGCCGACGTATATCGGCGTGAAGGGGTCCTTAAGTGGTTAAGGAACGAGCCTGTTTTTCAGACTAATGCCGCGTACACACCATCGTTTTCTGCGATGGAAAAATGCGACGCTTTATGTGCTTTAAAAAAACGTCATTTTTCAAACTTCAATTTGAACAACGACGTAGCATACACACCATCGCTTTTTCACAACGCTCTAGCACAGCGCAGTTCCGTCAATCACGCACGACGTCACTATAAAGGGTCGTTTCCATGCGGAAGACGGCCTCTTTTGCTGATATCGTGTTGCTGCGTGTTAGTAAAAGTTTGGTGAGATACGATTCGTGATTTTCAGTGACTGTGCTTTAAATTTCGTTTTCTTGTCTATAAGCTGAAAAACACCTTAACGAATGTGCTGATTCCATTCTGAACAGTCGTTTTACATGAATGAGCGCTGCCGTCTCCTAACTTGCTTCTGAGCATGCGCGGGCTTAAATCGACGTTTTTACGTACACACGGTCAATGTTTAGAACACAGAAAACGACGTCGGCCAAAAACGACACATAAAATTGAAGCATGCTTCAATTTTTTTCTGTCGTTTTTTAGAAGACATAAAACGACGTTTTTGCCCACACACGGTCAATTAAATTGACGTTTTTGAAAATGACGTTTTTTTCCATCGCAGAAAACGATGGTGTGTACGCGGCATAATGCCGCATACACACCATCACTTTATGTGATGAAAAAAAACTACACTTTCTGTGAAGTAAAAAATGACGTTTTTGAAACTTCAATTTTCAAAGACGAAGTTGCCTACACACCATCGTTTTTCTCACAATGTTCTAGCAAAGTGAGGTTACGTTCCACCACGTTTTACCATTGAAGCTAGCTTCTGGACATGCGTGGATGAAAAAACGTCTTAGAAAACGACGTTTTTTGCTACACACGGTCAATTTCTGTGAAGTAAAAAGTGCACTTTTGAAAAACGACACATAAAATTGAAGCATGCTTCAATTTTTTTTGGTCGTTTTTTACAAGACATAAAACAACGTTTTCCCCCACACACGGTCAATTAAAGTGACGTTTTTAAAAACGTCATTTTTTTTCATCACATAAAGTGATGGTGTGTACGGGGCATCAGTGTTTACAAGTTAAAAACATTTTTTTTTGCCAGAAAATTACTTAGAACCCCCAAACATTATACATTTTTTTCTAACACCCTAGAGAATAAAATGGCAGTCATTGACTTTTTGTCACACCATATTTGCACAGCGGTCTTACAAGCGCACTTTTATTAGTTGGAAAATAAGACAACAGTAAAATTAGCCCAATTTTTTTTTTATATTGTTAAAGATAATGTTGCGCAGAGTAAATTGATACCCAACATGTTACGCTTCGAAATTGCATCTGCTCGTGGAATGGCATCAAACGTTTACCCATAAAAATCTCCATAGGCAACGTTTAAAGAATTCTACAGGTTGTATGTTTTGAGTTACAGAGAAGGTCTAGGGATAGAATAATTGCTCTCGTTCTAACGATCGCTGCGATACCTCACGTGTGGTTTGAACACCATTTTCATATGCGGGCGCTACTCACGCATGTGTTCGCTTCTGCGTGTGAGCTCGTCGGGACGGGGCGCTTGCTTTAAAAAAAAAAAAAAATCTTTTTTATTTTACTTTTTTTTATTTTAACACTGTTTTAAAAAAAAAAAAAAGGGTCACTTTTATTCCTATTACAAGGAATGTAAACATCCCTTGTAATAGAAAACAGCATAACAGGTTCTCTTAAATATGAGATCTGGGGTCAAAAAGACCTCAGATCTCATATTTGGACTTAAATGCAATAAAAAGTCCTGTGTACTGGGAGCCGAGTGTAGTGTTGAGCAGAATATGCCATATTCGATTTCGCGATATATCTCGAATATATATTCGAATATTCGAGATATATTCGCTAAATTCGAATATTCGTGATATTTTATCGAAAGTAAATGATTGCGATTTTTCGCTATTGCGAATGCGAAAATAATTGCGATTTTTTGATAACTGCGGTAGGAGCACTCTGATTGGCTCAGAATATTCGTGATATTTTATCGAAATATCGCAACATGCGAATGCGATATTTATTGCGCAATTTCGAGAAATGCTGGAGGAGCGCTCTGATTGGCTCAGAATATTCGTGATATTTTATCGAAATATCGCAACATGCGAATGCGATATTTATTGCGCAATTTCGAGAAATGCTGTAGGAGCACTCTGATTGGCTCAGAATATTCGTGATATTTTACAATACAAAATAATTGCGAATATTCGGCAAATGCGGAAGGAGCACTCTGATTGGCTCAGAATATTCTTGATATTTTACAATACAAAATAATTGCGAATATTCGGCAAATGCAGAAGGAGCACTCTGATTGGCTCAGAATATTCTTGATATTTTACAATACAAAATAATTGCGAATATTCGGCAAATGCAGAAGGAGCACTCTGATTGGCTCAGAATATTCTTGATATTTTACAATACAAAATAATTGCGAATATTCGGCAAATGCGGAAGGAGCACTCTGATTGGCTCAGAATATTCTTGATATTTTACAATAGAAAATAAAAAGTGTTTTGCATTGGTGGTGATTCTTTACTCTATCCATCTGTCACAGCCGTTTGTCAATCAAACACCTTAAAGATTGAACACGTTCATGCTGCATGCTTTGGACTTTTTTTCACTTCACATATCAAAGACATTTTTATGAAAGATTATTTTTCTATTATTGGGACTATATTTCTTTATATATTTGTTTCACTGTGTATTTCACAAGTTATTTGCGCTTGCTTATTTTATAATTTGCCCACATGTCTTGTCACTAGACATATTTTTTATTCTTGTAGAGCGACTCCATTTTCTGTCTTGTATTAATTTATGTTGTATAACATTTTTGAGTTGCTGCTGTATTCTCCCCTTTTTTAAGGTATGCGCAATTTTTTCCTTCTTACAAAAAATAATAATATCAAACATACAAATATTCATAACATACACATACACATACACAAAGCCCCCCCCTTTTGCATCAGAGACAATCAGAGTTCTCCTACCACAGTTATCGAAAATTCGCAATCATTTTCGCATTCGCAATAGCGAAAAATCGCAATTTTTTTTTTTTCAATTTGGCAACATAATAGGATCGCCTCAGCTTAGCTACTCGGCCCAGGGTCTCTAATCATACCAGCAATGCTTTTAGACGTCGATAGGATGTGATCTGTTTTAAAAATCAAATTGAAAAAATGCGAATATTCGGAATTGCGAATATTCACCGCGAAATTCGAAATATAGCGCGATTTCTCGAATATGCTATATTCGAGTCGAATATTCGCAATGCGAATATTCGTGAGCAACACTAGCCGAGTGTTCCCAGCACACAACGGGGGGGGGGGGGGGTGACATAATGCCCGCAGTCTGCCCGAAACTGTGTGGCCGGTACTGGGTGCAAATACCTGTCTTTAGACAGGTATCTGCACCCCCCTCCCCCTGAAAGGTGTCAAATGTGACACCGGAGGGGGGGAGGGTTCCGATCAGCGGGAGTTACACTTTAGTGTGGAGCTCCGCTTTAAGACATATGGGTGGAAGTGACGATTTGACGCTGCTTTCGCCCTGCAGTGATATGGAGACGGGTGGGGGACATATTCCCCTCACTCGTCTCCATGCACAGCAAGGAAAATGACCCGATCGCCTCCACTGCTCCTGGCGGTTCCGGTAAGCAACAGAGGGCACCAGAGACCGGTGGGAGGGGGGCCCTCTTCTGGCACCGATAAACGTGATCTTGCGGCATATCCGTCGCTTTTATCTTGTAGAGGACCACCCAGGGCCGGCCCTACCATGGGACCCGATGGTACTATTGTACCAGGCAACACTTTCAGGGGGGCAGCAAATTTCCTGCCTGCACGCTATCCCATTCCGCCAGCTCCACTCGCCACTCCACTGTGGGGCTAATTGACGCCCGACCGCTCCTCCCGTTCCGCTCTCCTCTCTACTGTGGGGTTAATTGCATGAATAGAGCCATAACAGGTCCTTTGTATACTCCTATATACATGTATAGAGCCATGATAGGTCCACTTTAGTTATCATGATATATAACAGGGGCGGACTGGCCCAGGTGGAAAAGAGGAGATTGCCCCCCAGGCCGCTACCATTATATTTAAAAAGGGCCGCGGTCCGCAGCGCTGTTTTTTTTTTGCTAAAAATCGTCAGCGGCGGCCGCCGATTGGCTGGCTGGCTGCTGCCGCGCTGCATTGTGGGAGTTGTAGGAAAGTTAGGCAGGGCCGATCCGCCCTATACGCTGACCCCGCCTCCCCCTCATTTTTTTTCTTAAAACCTGAAACAATGACACTGCAGCGGCCGTTGCCTCCGCTGGCCGCCGACTACGCCCACTCGCTACTGTCAGTCCCATGACGTCGCGTGAGTCCGTGACGGACGCCGCCGCGGTTGTTTATGGGAGTTGTAGTCCGCGGCGGCGTGCTCAAGCTCCATGCTCCCGGGGGGTGGAGACGTCAGTCTGATTCTGAAGAGAAGAGCGCAGCAGAGCAGAGCCAGCCTACGTGCTACAACTCAGTCCCATCGCCGTGGTCGGATATTTTGCCTGCCTCTGCCACAGGAAAGAACGGTAGGTGAAACGAGAAATAAAGGAGTTTTACTCGGCAAATAGTGTGGCAAGAGTGGGTAAACTACAAAAAAAAACTGATACTGGACATTTCTGTTCTTTTGTCCAGTAATGCAGCCTCCAGGATCCCTGAATATTAGTGCACTTTTCTCCTTCCTGGTCACAGCAGCCTCCTTCTCCACCCCAATCCCCACTATTGGTTTATTTAATAAAGTACAGTTGGATTACAAAAATGTATGGAGCATCCTATCCAAGTAATATATTTCTTTGATAGGATGCTCCATACATTTTTGCAATTCGACGGTACTGTTTTTATACAAGTTTAGATTGATCAAAACTATGTAATTATGAGGGCCTACGTAAATGAACCAATCAATCTGTATCCAATCAAACATGCCCTATATAGATCTATATAGTTGTTAGAAGGTCTAAAGTAGATTGTGCTCAGATTATAATTTGTATGGTTATTCTGGTCCTGCCATCCTGGGGAACTGTTTTCCTTTTTTTTTATTATTTCACAGGTCCTAGGGTACTTTTTTTTTTATTACCTTTGGCAGGTCATTTACCTTCTGTATTTCCCAGGGGGTACTTTTATTTTTTTGATTTTTTTTCACCTTCTACCTTTTTTTTAACCTTCTACCAGTCTTGGGATACTGTGTTTTATTACCTTCCATAAGTCCTGGGGTACGTGACGTGGCTGGGCGCACCGCTGCCAGGAGGACCCAAATGTATGTTCGGCTCCCAGCAGGTCCCATAGGCTATTGTCTATTCCCAGCAGGACCCATAGGTACGTGGCCAGCAGGACCCACAGGTCCACAGCCAGCTCCCAGCAGGACCCACAGGTCAGTGTACAGCAGGACCCACTGGTTAGTGGCCAGCTCCCAGCAGGACCCACACGTCAGTGGCCAGCAGGACCCACACGTCTGCAGCTTGTTGGTCCTGCTGGGATCTGGCCACTGACCTGTGAGTCCTGCTGGCCACTGACCTGTGAGTCCTGCTGGCCACTGACCTGTGAGTCCTGCTGGCCACTGACCTGTGAGTCCTGCTGGCCACTGACCTGCTGGCCACTAGCCTAGCCATAGTGCACGGCATCACGGGTCAGGTAAAGGGCCCCTTAGCAGAATTTTGCTTAGGGCCCCAGGGAGGTCAGGATCGGCACTGAAGTTAGGTCATGTGGCAAGTTGCATCGATTCCATTTGTGGTGTTGCACCGATTCCCAAAAGTAGTTTCTGTACTACTTTTGGCAACTTCGGGGTGCGATTTCAATAGACATTTGTACAGAAACCCACACAGATGTCTCTGAAATCGCACCCCAAAGTCGGGACTGAAATGCGAGTATGAAATCGTTCAATTGTTCAGCTGAACTCACACGATTTCATTCCCGATGTCAGTGTGAACCTGGGCTCTGAATGACAATTGTGCAGTCAAGCAACACTGTACCATATTACATAGGAAAAAGAAAAATCGCGCCAATCTATGAAAAATATTCAAACCTATGTGACAACACAATTAGTGTAGTGAATAAATGTCCAAAAAAGAGAAATAATGTCCCTGTAACATGTGAGATATGCCACACTGGCATGTGTGAGAGACATTCAGATCCTTGATGAAATGAACATAGTAGTGAAATATATTAAAAGTCCAAATAACTTTGAAGTTTTCTTGGGACAAACAACACCCAGTGCACAAATGATTAAGTGAGCCGCCACCACATGGACTGGGGCTTACCAGAACACATATAAATAACAGCGTTATTTAAAGATTGCAGCGGGATCTCCAAGGAGTATGATCACAACACAGGGTCAGTGGATGTACAGCATGTATCCTTCACTGGTAACTCCACGGAGGGATATGGTAAACTCGTACTGACAGAACTCTTGGACCGTAGCAGGAAACAGTGGCATATCATGCAGAGAGAAAGCCGCACATAGCGTAATACGTCCAAAAAATAATTTTATTAAAAGAGTAAAAACCTACTTACATCAAAATGAATGAATATAGGCACATAAAAGCAGTTTGCCGGCCGGCATAGATAGGAGCCCTTCCTCCTTGTACGAACGCGGTGACGTCACTGCACGCCGTCGACCCAGACGCGTTTCGTTATAGGATAACGTTTTCAATGGGATGGGCTCTGCAGTGATTCACCGCTTTACCATATTACATTGTTCTTTTTTTTCACACAAATGGAGTTTTTGTTTTGGTGGTATTTAATAACAATTGGGTTTTTTATTTTTTGATAAAACATGAAAAAATACAATTTTTTTAATGTTTTTTTTTGTAAATACAGTGCCTTGAAAAAGTATTCATTAGAGCCCAATAAAATACATTTACTTTTCTGGTTGTAACATGACAAAATGTGGGAAATTTCAAGGGGTATAAATACTTTTTCAGGGCACTGTAAGTATTTTTTCTCCTTCACTGAAGTTCACTGATGGGGGGCACAGATAGGCGGTACTGTTGGGCACTGATGGGTAGCAATGATGGGTATTAATGGGTGGCACTAAAAAGCAGAACAGATTGGTGTCATTTGCTGGGCACTGTTGGGGCTGCACTGTAATCAGTGCCCTAATTATTTGTACAGTGTCCCCTGTGAGGAGATGCCCCTAATCGTCTCTCCTCACAGGCTGTCATTTACATGTGATTGGCTGTTATTGGACACAGCCAATCACATGGGTAAAGAGCAGCGTCATCGGCTATTTACCAAGATCAGGGTCATGCTGTCATTGCTGTGTCATATTTGTCTTGCTTCATAACATCAATATCCGTTATAAAACCCGGAGGGCATGTGGTGATATGATTCAGTGGCACAATGGGCCACCCGACTCGACTTGCCCCCCAGGCTTAAGGCTGCCAGCCCTCCCCTGATATATAATAATGGATGTGGGGGCATTTTGGTGGGCTTAATTTTTTTTTGGGGGGGGCAGCATTTCATTCTTGGTACCAGGCAGCACAATGTCTTGGGCCGGCACTGGGACCACCCACTGAAGAAGATGATACCGGGGTTATGGTAGCTAGCTGCTACCATAACAATTGCATTCCTCTTCAAACACATCACGTACAATGACGGTGGGCGGTCCGGAAGTGGTTAATATACCTTACTATCTATTTAATAATGTGAATAGTATAAGAATTAAAAATAGTTAATGTTGATCGAGAGAGTTCAGTTAGGCTTTAACATCACATAGCTCATTATTAATTTAGACAATTACTAAATACAATTTTTTTATTGGTTTTAAACACCAAAAACATATAAGCATATACAGAAAAAAATAAAATAGAACATGATATCTTTTAAATATCAAACACCAAAAAGGCACATTGAGTTCTAATGCATAAATCTTATAAAGTATAATACAGACATTCTAGCAAGAATGAAAAATATTCCTCTGTTACAGAAAAAAATGTAAATAAAATTTCCACACAGTGGCATTTTCCATTCTTATGCCGCGTACACACGGTCGTTTTTTGTGATGAAATAAAACAATGGTTTTCATCATGAAAAAAAAACGAAGTTTTTCTAACTTCATCATAAAAAACAACGTTTTTCTATCTTCATCATAAAAAACGACGTTGCCCACGCACCATCGTTTTCTGAAAATGCTCTAGCAAAGCGCGGTTACGTACAACACGTACGACGGCACTCTGTTCCATTCAAGCTCCCGTCTCATAACTTGCTTCTGAGCATGCGCGGGTTTAAAACGTCGTTTAATAGCCCACACACGATAATTTTTTATGACACATAAAAGCGACATTTTGAAAAACGGCATAAAAAATTGAAGCACGTTCGAATTTTTTTTTTGCTCGTTTTTTAGAAGACAAAAAACGATGTGAAGCGCACACACGATCATTTTAAATGACGTTTTTAAAAACGTTGTTTTAATTCATCACAAAAAACGTCCGTGTGTACACGGCATTAGGCTCCATGCACACTGAAGCTGATAAATTGCAGTTTATTGGCGTTTTGAACTCTATGTTGGCCTATGTGCCCATGCACACGTGGGCGTTTTTTTAGTGTTAATGAGCTTTGGAGTTTATTGTTTTTTTTCTGAACGCCCGAAATTTAAGTTCAAAGTGCCGTTTTTTGTGGGGAAAAAACGTTAAAAAACGCTCAAAAACTCCGGCGCCAGCGGGTTATCCATTTTTTTAGCTTCAGTGTGCATGGAGCCTAATACTAAAATGAGGATGTTCAACAATGTAATCTTAAAATTAGCTATCTACACGGAGTGCATCACTTACTGTACAGATACAGTGTCATTTATGTCTGTTCCACAATATTACATTTCACACATGGTTGGTGCTTTAAAGCTTAAGTGTAGTCATAATTAAAAAAAATTATATATATACACAGTATCTCACAAAAGTGAGTCCCCCCCCCCTCACATTTTTGTAAATATTTTATTATCACTGTAGAAATTACATTTTGCTACAATGTAAAAGTAGTGAGTGTACAGCTTGTATAGCAGTGTAAATTTGCTGTCCCCTCAAAATAACTCAACACACAGCCATTAATGTCTAAACCACTGGCAACAAAAGTGAGTACGCCTCTAAGTGAAAATGTCCAAATTGGGCCAAATTAGACATTTTACCTCACTGGTGTCATGTGACTCGTTAGAGTAACAAGGTTTCAGGTGTGAATGGGGAGCAGGTGTGTTAAATTAGGTGTTATCACTCTCACTCTCTCATACTGGTCATTGGAAGTTCAACATGGCACCTCATGGCAAAGAACTCTCAGGGGATCTGAAAAAAAGAATTGGTGCTCTACATAAAGATGGCCTAGGCTATAAGAAGATTGCCAAGACCCTGAAACTGCAGCACAGTGGCCAAGACCATGCAGCGGTTCAACAGGACAGGTTTCACTCAGAACAGGCCTCAGCATGGTCGACCAAAGAATTTGAGCGTACATGCTCAGCGTACTAGGTTATTATGTAGGGATAATAAAAAGCCTCCATAGCGTAATTCCATAAACCATTTAATAAATGTAAATGTAGCAAAGTCCAAGGGCCCCTGAAGCCAAATGGTGACCTTCAAGTTAATAACAGCTGACATCCTTCTGTGTAGAATGGGTTGCAAGGCATGGTGGGTGTAATGCAAGATGAACAGATGGGCGCCACTTTTAGAATGCAAAAAAAGATTTATTGTCTTTTAGTACCAACGTATATGTACATGAGCGGGTCCTTAAGTGGTTAAAGCTGAAAATAAATAAATAAATAATAAATAATTTAATTTACAATGGACCACCCACCGTCATTATACGGGGGTACATTGACGTAGAATACCAGGGTTATGGCAGCATATAGCTGCCATAACCACAATATATTCTTAAACGGTGGGCAGTCCTCTTTCCAATCTCATGGAAGATTCGATGAAAGATCACTTTTATCGTGGGCGGGAGAGGGCCCCCCTCCCGCTGTTCTTCAGCCCCCTCCACCAGTTACCGAAGCTACATGGAGCCGAGTGAGGGAAAGATGGCCCCCACTTGGCTCCATAACATTTGATGATGAAAACAACGTCAATCGTCAATTCCACCCAAAGGTCTAAAAGGGGAATTTGTTTATTTATTTTTTGCATTTTAGTGTAAATGTGACCCCAGATCTCACATTAAAGAGGACCTGTCATGCTTTTTTCTATTACAAGGGATGTTTACATTCCTTGTAATAGGAATAAAAGTGACCCATTTTTTTTTTTTTAAAGGACAGAGTAAAAGAAATAAAACTATTTTTTTTTTAAAGCGGGCTTTAACAGCTGTGAACCTGCAGTATTCTATGGGCTGCTTGTGGTTGATGGATGAGCTGCCCATAGAGGTTTATGAATCAGATTAGTGCAGGTGCAGCACTGTGCCAGCTGGCTGATAGAAAAGAGGAATCCAACAAAGTGGTAGATCTATAGCTCCCCATGGAATGGCCTGCTTTTTTTAAAAGTATACCTAGATGTTGCACAGTGTTAGTCCCTAATTAAAAAAATGCACAGTTACAATACAATTCAATATAGGAGGAATCAGAGGGTCCTGCTCATTAGAGCTACAATCTTAAAGGGAGGGTCAAGTGATACAAAAGGTAATAACTGTGGGGGATGAGCTGATGGAGAAAATAAAAGTACAGTTGTTAGGTGGAGGCAAGATAGGTTTTCAGGGATTGCCTAAGGCTGGATTCACACCTATGCCTTTTTAGTGCTTTTTTCATTTTGCAGATTTGTACTACAGTCCATTCACCATGGTTTCCTATGGAACACGTTCTGTAGTGCAAATCTGCAAAATGCAAAAAGCACAAAAAATGCATAGGTGTGAATCCAGCCTAAAAGTGGATAGAGTAGGAGATAGTCGAACAGATTGGGGTAGGGAATTCCATAGGGTGGGAGAGGCTCTAGAGAAGTCCTGGAGGCGAGCATGGGAGGATGTGACAAGGAAACTAGAGAGCAGGAGGTCTTGGGAGGAACAAAGAGAATAATTTGTATAGTAAGAGGAAACTGCAAACAAAGTGGTGTCTGCCCACAGTGTATATAATGACAATGAAAACTCCAGTTGCTAACTTTGCTGTTTAGAAACACCAAAAAGAAGATGCTTTGTTGGATTTCAGCATGTTTGTTAGCTTCCCTACTGCTTCCAAATGGTAAGTTTGACCTATGAGTTACTAACATTTTTTTATTAAGAAGATTAAGATAGAATACATATACAAGGTAATACACAAATGTTATACAATAACATCAATGAATATACAATTAAATATATTGGGAATAGTTAAAGTTAACAACAAAAAACATTTAAAAATAAAAACAAGAAAGGAAGGAAAAAAAGGAAGGAAGAGGTGGATTAAGATATGCAGGATTTAATATGAATGGTGGATGTATCATTTTAGAGAGAAAGTAAAGAATTCTCAATATTAAGTGTGTTGGTAAAGTCAAGCGATGGAGACCAGATTTGTGAAAAGTTTGAATGGTTATCAAGTAGGATAGATGTTCATTTTTCATGAACCATGGTGCCCATAATTCTCTTACATTCAGGGATGGAGTTCTCCAGGCCTTAGCAATAGTTTGTCGTGTGGCCAAAAAAAAAGAGAGATAGGCCTGGATTCACAAAGCACTTGCGCCGACGTATCTCGAGATACGCCGCGTAAGTGCAAATATGCGCCGTCGTATCTGTGCGCCGTACCCACAAACTAAGATACGCCTAAAAACAGGCTTTATCCGTTCGACGTAACTTGCCTACGCAGGCATAGAGTGGGCATATATTTACGCTGGACGCATTTGGCGCTCCCATAAATTTTCTATTCAAATATGCAAATGAGGGAGATACGCCGATTCACGATCGTACCTGCGCCCGACGCAGGTTACGACTGGTGCGCGTAAGTTGTACGTCCGGCGTAAAGTTAAGCCCCATAAAGGAGGTGTAACTCAGCAGCAGACATGGAAAGGTCTGCACCAGGGAACTCAAGCCCGCGTATTTTACGTATTTTACGTTGGACATGAATATGACTAGGCGTAGGTTACGTTCACGCCGTAGGCAGTGATCCAGCGTATCTTAGGCAGTTGTTCTGATGTGATTGTGAGCATGCACACTGGCATGGGGGTCCCCCCAAAATCCATACCAGGCCCTTCAAGCCTGGTATGGATTTTAAGGGGAACACTGTGCCAAGATAAAAAAAATCTGAGCACACAACATGGCAAACTGCAGGAAAAGGGAGGGAAGAGAGAGAGCCCCCCTCCTGAACCGTACCAGGCCACATGCCCCCCCAAAACACCTTAGTTCCCATGTTGTTGGGGACAAGGGCTTTTCCCCACAACCCTTGCCCGGCGGTCGTGAGGGTCTGCAGGCGGGGGACTTATCGGAATCTGGAAGCCCCCTTTAACAAGGGGGCCCCCAGATCGCAGCCCCCCCTATGTGAATGGGTATCGGGTACATTGTACCCCAACTCATTCACCCAAAAAAGTGTCAAAAAAGTAAAAAGGACATGAGACACTTTTGAAGTCTTTTATTAAAAAAAGAAAGTGTCCCGCGATGTCCATTCATCTTCAATTACAGCATCCAACGTTCCTGAGAAAAAAAACGGGAATACTCCGCCTCCATGGGAGGCGTACCCGCGACTGCTGTATTTTTGCTTTGACAGCTGTTATATAGGCAAGGGCGGGCCACCCAGTGATGTAATGGGTCACAGCCCCCTTTTAACGTCATGTGACGTTATAGGGGGCGGGGTCACCTGTTTGCGTCACCAGGTGGTCCCGCCCTCAGCTATATAACAGCTTACTTACCTAGGCCCGATGGTTCAAGCGACGGGGTGAGCACACCAGCTCCAGTCGGTGTCTCTGGTCCTCATTTGATAGATTGTCAATCAAATCCAATGATGTGAGAGCCTGGGGCGGGGGCCGAGTCCTGCTGTCTGTGTCATGAGAGTGCGTCTGCACGAGTGCCCCCAGGGAAAGCATCTCCATTGGGGCTCTCAATGCAGGGAGGAGCCAGGAGCGCCGCCCTAGGGACCTCAGGCACAGAGGAGGTAAGTATGACATGTTTGTTATTTTATTAAATTTTTTTACTTGCCACCAAGTACCAAGTCATGTTTTGCAAAAGGGATCAAATACTTATTTTACTCATTAAAATGCAAATCAATTTATAACTTTTTTGTAATGTGTTTTTCTGTATTTTTTTGTTATCTCACTGTTAAAATAAACCTACCATTAAAATTATAGACTGATCATTTCTTTGCCAGTGGGCAAACGTACAAAATCAGCAGGGGATCAAACACTTTTCCCCCTCACTATATGTCATAAATAATTTGCATAAGGCAGAGCAGCAATTGAACCTATTGCAGCTCCACATGGCTGTAAATAATAATCCTGTTTGAATGAAAAAAATGTTTTTGCGAAAGTGATCCTTAAAGGGTTAGTTCACTTTTACAGAAAAAATGTAAAGGTGGACTAACACCGGACAGTCTCCTCTTTCCCTCCCAGTTCCCTGCTGAAAGGCTGAAAGCTCAGCAACCCTGGAGGTAAGTACAGTGGGGACTGGGAGAGTCAGGAGGGTATCCAGTGTTAGTTCACTTCTACATTTTTTCCGTATACATGAACTAACATAGGTCCAATAGAAACTGTATTTGTACCCCTGTATACCTCTCTGACTATACCAACAAAGCTTTAGATGCTTCATTATATATAATATATATATATATATATATATATATATATATATATATATATATATATATATATATATATTATACTGAACAGCTTCAAGTAAATAAGGAATATAGGTCCGGATTCAGATAGCCTTTACGCCGGCGTATCTATTAATACGCCGCGTAAGTGCTACGAAGCGCCAGCGTATCTTTTTTCTGTATTCAGAAAGCTAGATACAACAGAATTTCCCTAAGATCCGACCGGCGTAAGTGTCTTACACCGTCGTATCTTAAGCTGCATATTTACGCTGGCCGCTAGGTGGCGTTTCCGTATATTTACGCGATGAATATGCTAATTAGATAGATACGCCGATTCAGAAACGTACGTCCGCCCGGCGCATTTTTTTACGTAGTTTACGTTAGGCGTTTTCCGGCGTAAAGTTACCCCTGCTATATGAGGGGTATCCTATTTTAAGTATGGACGTCGTTCCCGCATCGAGTTTTGAAAAGTTTACGTCGTTTGCGTAAGTCGTTTGCGAATAGTGCTGTAAGTAAGTTACGTTCACGTCTAAAGCAATGACGATTTGCAGCGTAATTTCGAGCATGCGCACTGGGATTTTTTCACGAACGGCGCATGCAAAGTACGCGGGGTCACCATTCATTTAAATAAAACACGTCCACATCATCCCCATTTGAATTAGGCGGGCTTACGACGGATCACAGACGTTACGCCGCCGTAACTTAGGGCGTAAGTTCTTTCTCCATACGGAACTTGCGCCCTAAGTTACGGCGGCGTACCGTATCTGAGATACGTTACGCCGCGACGAAAGATACTCCAATGTATCTGAATCCGGCCCATAATGTTGAATCAAATGTGTAAGGCAATACTTTAAAAGGCGGTTTAGATTTAGAGCTGACCAGCACTGCTGTTGTGGAGAACTTACCATGACCATTGCAATGTGCATCATTATTATTACTGGGGTAGTTCCAGAACGAGAAGGTGTGGGATAAAACAAACAATGCTAAAAAAAAAAGTGTTAGCAGCCAGTTTGTGTAGAAAAGGATCCCAGAGGGTATGCCAGCAGGCAGAATGTGCAACAGAGAACTGCTCAGGGTATGACATAGGGTAGTATGTGCAGGAGGGCTGTACCAAGGAAATGACACCATGAAGTATGTGCAGGAGAGAAAGTTTAGCTTGAGCTATTGAGTTCTGTAAACGATGGACTTTATTTTTAGCAAAGAAGCTAAGTCTACTAATCTGGTAAACATCTGAAAAGGAGCCTACAGCTGAAAATGAACAAAGAAAATATTCAGATATAGTATTTAATATTCTTTTCTGACTCAAAAAGTACAAAATATTTTCTACTTTGCCTGGTTGCTGGTTTGACCTTTTCCTACCTACCACTTTCTGAGCCTCTCTGTTGGTCAGTAGAGCTGACCATGTTTTAAAGTGACCATGTTTCTGACAGACTTATTTACAATGTTTTTGATTGTTTTTTTGTTTTCTTCATAATGTGTTCCTATTATTGTACAGGTGAGTGCAGTCACATCATTGGAGGACGGGAAGCTGCTCCTCACTCTAGACCATATATGGCTCTACTGGATACAAATGGAGAGCAATGTGCTGGGACATTAATAAAAGCTGACTGGGTGTTAACTGCAGCTCACTGTGAAGTGTAAGTAAATATCAGATGCTCTGTGCTTATTAAAACTGTTATAATTGTTTCTTAAATTTGAACCCTGGAAAACAAAAAAAAATCCTGCATCCCTTCTCTCCCCTCCACTCTGGCAGTGGACCGGGCTGTCCCTCGACATCCTCATGTCCCTGCATGGAACCTGATGAAGTCCAAGCACCTTAGAGCACTGGAGTGCAGGGGAGAAGCTGCAGGGACTGGTCTAGCATCAGGGAGGAGCCTGCGTGAGCAAGATATGTATTCTAACTGGGAATTAGGTTATGATTGTTATATGTATTTTAACATTTTTTATATAATAAATGTGAAACAATTTAAGCATATGCAGTGTTGCTAGTTGTAAGCGGCAAGGTTTGTAATGTAGTCCAACCGATTCTCTGCCAGACAGTACAACAGGTTGGTGACCTCATTGTTATCTGATGCAGTTGATGATGTGTGTACATGGTTATTCCATTAGGTGTCACTAGATTAAATAGAAAAGAAACAGAGATTAATATGTATTGTCTGTATACAGTGCCTTGCAAAAGTATTCACCCCCCTGGCTTTTTACCTATTTTGTTACATTACAGCCTTTAGTTCAATGTTATTTTAATCTGAAATATATGTGATGGATCAGAACATAATAGTCTAAGTTGGTGAAGTAAAATTAGAAAAATATATACATAAAACAATTTTTCAGAAATAAAAAAATTATAATTGGCATGTGCATATGTATTCACCCCCTTTGTTATGAAGCCCATAAAAAGTTCTGGTGCAACCAATTACCTTCAGAAGTCACATCATTAGTGAAATTACGTTCACCTGTGTACAATCTAAGTGTCACATGATCTGTCATTACATATAAACACCTTTTTGAAAGGCCCCAGAGGCTGCAACACCTAAGCAAACACTGCCATGAAGACCAAGGAACTCTCCAAAAAAGTAAGGGACAATGTTTTTAAGGAATACAAGTCAGGGTTAGGTTATAAAAAAAATATCCAAATCTTTGATGATCCCTAGGAGCACAATCAAATATATTATAACCACATGGAAAGAACACGGCACAACAGCAAACCTGCCAAGAGACGGCCGCACACCAAAACTCATGGAGGGAGCAAGGAGGGCATTAAAGCGGGGGTTCCGTGGGTTTTCGTTTTTTTTTTTATATATTCTTCTGCCGCTCTTACCTTGCTCAAACAGCAACTCGTGTGTCCCAATCCCCTACCCGCCAGCATTTGTTTTGGCCGGAAAACGATATTTTATAAAATTCCGAGATGGACGTTTCCATTTCATTGTGGGCACTGTGAAGCCCAGCAGGATGTTCTTCCGGGATACGGTGAATGCTGACGTTCCAGCATTCACCGCTCTATCCCGCGCATGTGCAGTGTTGACGGCGAGCGTCGCCGTCAACACTGCACTGTTGCCATCACAACGGCCGGCGTACTGAGCAGGTCACGTCCCGTTGTAAAGACATACACCGCCGAGTCAAGTGACCTGCGAGATATCGCGGGATTACAGCACAGCGCGTCTCCTGGGATTCTCATCACTCACTCCCAGGAGACATAGCGCTTGTCGGGGGAAAATCTAATACACGCCCACTCCCGCGGGGAAACGTTGATTGACAGAAGACTAATTGCTGGATTACAAAGGTAAAGATGCCGATTTAAAAAAAAAAACGGATTGGGTATAGTTGATGGGTAGTGGTTTAATTCAGGGAAAGTTGTATTTTAGGGTGAACCTCTGCTTTAATCATAGAGGCAGCACAGAGACCTAAGGTAACCTTGGAGGAGCTGCAGAGTTCCACAGCAGAGACTGGAGTATCTGTACATAGGACGACAATAAGCTGTATGCTCCATAGAGTTGGGCTTTGTGGCCAGAAGCAGGGCCAGATTAAGAACATCATGGGCCTGGTGCTGAGGATTTTGGTGGGGCCTTTTAGGCTGCATTCACACCTCCGCGACAAGTAACGCCGCGTACGCGGCGTATTTTGCCGCGAATAGTGTAACTTTTTTTTTACAAATCCTTCCTATTGCTTTGTATGGCCGAACGCCAATGCCGCCTGAAAAAAAGTGTCCGGGACTTTTTTTCATGCCGCAGGTGTACGGCGTCTATGAGATGTGAACCATCTCATAGACAGCAATGGGAATTCTCCCCTCCAGTGGCACGAGCGGCCGGCGTCTGGCGTTTTGTCGCGGAGGTGTGAATGGGGTGTAATAAATAATAAATAAATGCGTAGGAATGACATGAACGCAGCCCAGCCAAGGCAAGTGACCAAAGGCACAGAACCCAGAAGGAAGACCTGGTGAAGATGGAAGTGCCCGGCTCCGCCTGATTCATCGCAGCACTGGAGGGCTCAGTCTGAAAATTGAAGTGTACACTAATGTGCTAATATGCTGTGCATACTTGTACGTTGTGGCATAACCTACCCCAGGGCCTCTAAAAAGTAGTAATGTCAGGAAAGTTTACTACCGCTTTATTATCACAGGATCCCAGGAGCCTCTCATGGGGCCCCCTACTGACCCGGTGGACGGTGGCCCTTGGGCAGTGCCTAAGTGCACAGTTGCCAACATTTAAAAAATATTTTCAGGTCCACTATTTTATATAAGTGCTATATTTAGAGTAGCTGAGATCCCCGATGTTCCTCTATACATCATAGTAGTAATCACAAAATTAAAGGAGTACTAATAATGGGGCAGAACAAATATGAGAACTGATATTTCCTTTAGTTGAACTAACAAAAGTGTGTCCATTCTAGAGCTGGTAACATTGAGGGTATTCAGTATAATTTTAAAGAACTGTTTTTGTGGGTAAGCGACATAGGGGAGGAGTATGGACGGTATATAAGTGGGAAGTATGTGCAGGTGAGGGAGAGGAATGTGGAGGGTCTAACAGTGGGCACTATGTACAGGAGAGGAGTACAAAGGGTACGGAAAAAAGCACTATGTACAGGAGAGGAGTGTGAAGGGTATGACAATGGGCAGTATGTACAGGAAGAGTGAGGGGGTATGACAGAGGGTAGTACGTACCAGAGAGAAGTGTGGAGGGTATGATGGGGCAGTATGTACAGGAGAGGAGTGTGGAGGGTATGATAGTGGGCTCTATGTATAGGAGAGGAGTGTGGAGGGTATGACAGTGGGCAGTATGTACAGGAGAGGAATGTAGACGGTATGATAGTGGGCTCTATGTATAGGAGAGGAGCTTGGAGGGTATGACAGTGAACACTATGTATAGGAGAGGAGTGTGGAGGGTATGACAGTGGGCACTATGCATAGGAGAGGAGTGTGGAGGGTATGACAGTGAGCAGTATGTACAGGAGAGGAGTGTGGAGGGTGCGACAGTGGGCACTAAGTACAGGAGAGAAGTGTATGACAGCAGGCACTATGTACAGGAGAGGAGTGTGAAGGGTATGACAGTGGGCGCTATGTATAGGAGAGGAGTGTGGAGGGTATGACAGTGGGTACTATGTATAGGAGAGAAGTGTGGAGAGTATGACAGTGGGCACTTTGTACAGGAGAGGAGTGTGGAGAGTATGACAGTGAGCACTATGTACAGGAGTGGAAGGATATTTAGGGACTGAGTAGTGGTTAAGCGGGTCATACATGGATTGAAATTACGCCAATTATGCAGAGACCAGCCATAGTCAATCTATGCATGGGCTAGCTGGTTTTACACAAGTCAATCTATTAATCAACTTCAGTACAACCAGCCTGTTTTTTTTTCTTAAAACAATCAGTGCTGCCAGCTATAGTTAGCAACACTGATCATTGTACTCACTGGCAGAACACAATAACACTGCAGGAGTGATTCCCCCATCCACAGGTCAGCAGGTGAGAGGGTGTGTGGGGACAGGCTGGGGAGAGATACTACATAGTTACATAGTTAGTCAGGTTGAAAAAAGACACAAGTCCATCCAGTTCAACCACAAAAAACAAAATAAAAAAACACAGTAAAATCCTATACACCCAACTCCATACCCACAGTTGATCCAGAGGAAGGCAAAAAACCCCAGCGGAGCATGATCCAATGTGCTACAGCAGGGGAAAAAATTCCTTCCTGATCCCCCGAGAGGCAATCGGATTTACCCTGGATCAACTATACCTAAAAATCTTAGTACTCAGTTATATTCTGTACATTTAGGAAATAATCCAGACCTTTCTTAAAGCAATCTACTGAGCTGGCCAGAACCACCTCTGGAGGGAGTCTGTTCCACATTTTCACAGCTCTTACTGTGAAAAAACCTTTCCGTATTTGGAGGTGAAATCTCTTTTCCTCTAGACGTAAAGAGTGCCCCCTTGTCCTCAGTGATGACCGTAAAGTGAATAACTCAACACCAAGTTCACTGTATGGACCTCTTATATATTTGTACATGTTGATCATATCCCCCCTTATTCTCCTCTTCTCAAGAGTGAATAAATTTAGTTCCTCTAATCTTTCCTCATAGCTGAGCTCCTCCATGCCTCTTATCAGTTTGGTTGCTCTTCTCTGCACTTTCTCCAGTTCTCCTATATCCTTTTTGAGAACTGGTGCCCAAAACTGAACTGCATATTCCAGATGAGGTCTTACTAATGATTTGTACAGGGGCAAAATTATATCTCTGTCTCTGGAGTCCATACCTCTCTTAATACAAGAAAGGACTTTGCTCGCTTTGGAAACCGCAGCTTGGCATTGCATGCCATTATTGAGCTTATGATCAACTAAAACCCCCAGATCCTTCTCCACTACAGACCCCCCCAGTTGTACTCCCCCTAGTATGTATGATGCATGCATATTCTTAGCCCCCAAGTGCATAGCTTTACATTTATCTACATTAAACCTCATCTGCCACTTAGTCGCCCAATCAGACAGAGCATTGAGGTCGGCTTGTAAATTGGAGACATCCTGTAAGGACGTTATTCCACTGCATAGCTTGGTGTCATCTGCAAAGACAGAAATGTTACTTTTGATCTCAGACCCAATATCATTTATAAATATATTGAAAAGTAAGGGTCCCAGCACTGAACCTTGGGGTACACCACTCATAACATTGGACCATTCAGAGTAAGAATCATTAACCACGACTCTCTGAATTCTGTCTTTCAGCCAGTTTTCTATCCATTTACAAACTGATATATCCAATCCTGTAGACCTTACCTTACACATGAGCCGTGTGTGCGGAACTGTATCGAACGCTTTTGCAAAATCCAAATATATCACGTCCACAGCCACGCCTCTGTCCAGGGTTTTACTTACCTCTTCATAAAAGGAAATCAGGTTTGTCTGACAACTTCTGTCTTTCATGAATCCATGTTGTCTGCTGCTTAAATAGTTTTTTTCCAGCAAGAACTCATCCATGTGGTCTTTTATTAAACGTTCCAGTATCTTCCCAACTATAGAAGTTAAACTAACAGGTCTATAGTTACTTGGTAAAGACTTTGTTCCCTTTTTAAATATGGGCACCACATTGGCCCTGCGCCAATCCAGTGGTACTATTCCTGTCTTTAATGAGTCCCTAAATATTAGATACAGTGGCTTTGAAATGACAGAGCTCAACTCACCTAGGATCCGTGGATGGATGCCATCAGGTCCAGGTGCTTTATCCACCTTTATTCTGTCTAAATATTTCTGGACCTTATCACTTTTGAGCCATTGTGGATTTGGGGCTGT
This sequence comes from Rana temporaria, assembly GCF_905171775.1. NCBI lineage: Eukaryota > Metazoa > Chordata > Amphibia > Anura > Ranidae > Rana > Rana temporaria. The sequence continues at coordinate 76,602,106 of NC_053489.1, forward strand.
GTCACTCCCACCCCCATTTTGGACATGAGCTCCCCCATGCTCCATTGTATACACAGAGCTGAAGAAAACATTTAATAAATTTGCATTCTCTTTGTCCCCAGTCACCCACTCTAGATTATTTTGTAAGGGGCCTACATGCTCAGACTTCACCTTTTTACTATTAATATATTTAAAGAATTTTTTGGGGTTTGTCCTACTATCTTTTGCAATCTGTCGTTCGTTTTGAATTTTTGCATCCTTGATTTCCTTTTTGCATATCCTGTTAGTCAGTGGCTGGGTAGGCACTGGTAGTATCAGAGCCAGATACACACAGGTTACATACGCCACGATCGTTAGAGCGAGAACAATAATTCTAGTACTAGACCTCCTCTGTAACTCTAAACGTGTAACCTAAAAAATGTAAAGCATCGCTTAGGATACCAAAAAAAATTGTGCTAACTTAACTAACTAACTGTTTTTTTAATGAATGAAACATTTTTTTCCAAAAAAACATGTTTGAAAAATTGCTGCGCAAATACCGTGCTAGAGCTGCACAATTAATCGTTAAAAAAATCGTGATCTCGATTCAACCCCCCTGACGATCTTCAATGCAGAGTTTGCTGATTCTTTCATATAACAAGTGGAGAGACTTTCAGCTGTCAAAAGAAAATATCTGGGCAGTCTGCCAAGTTTTTAACAGGAAACATTGTAACTGACACTTCCTTCTTAGATCAAAGGGATACACTTCTGTGTGTAAAGAAAAAAATCTGGGCAGTCTGCGAAGTTTGTAAACAAAATGAAACATTGTAACTAACTAACATTGTAACTAAATGTAACCACTTAAAGTCCAACACTTGTTTCTTAAGTTAGAAAGCAATATTATTTGCTAGAAAATTACTTGGAACTGCCAAACATTATATATATTTTAGCAGACACTCTAGAGAATAAAATGGCAATTGCTGGATTATTTTATGTCACACTGCATTTGCCCATTTCAATGAATAATAAAAACCATAAAAACAAAACAGTGAAGTTAGCCCATTTTTTTTTTTTTTTATGTGAAAGATGATGTTACGCCGCAACAATCGTGAGAGAATCGTGATCTATCTTCTAAGCAAAAAAATTGCAATTCTCATTTTAGCCAGAATCGTGCAGCTCTATACCGTGCAACATAAAAAGTGCAAAGACCACCATAGAGTAATTTTCTAGCAAAAAAACAAAATGATGATTTTTACATGTAGTAGAGAAGTGTCAGAATTGGCCTGGGTGGCAAGGGGTTAATTACCATGAGTAATATACAAATAATTATTATAAGCACTGTGATCCTATCAGTCTGCTGTAGTGTGTCAGCTTGTATTTATATTGGCCACTCTGAATGTAGCTTCTGACAGGCTGTGCAAGCAGGCCCGTATCTCCGGAACCATAAATGATAGCCGTCCCATAATTTAACCAGTTGTGGGGTAGCTCTTCCCATGCCTACCCCCAAATGTGGGGTTTCTGTGACCTCTGGTCATCGAGCTACAACCCCCCAAATTTGATCTTTGAAAAAAAAAAAATCTTAAAAAAAAAAAATATATATATATTTTTTTTTTTTTTTTTTTTTGGGCAAATGGGCCTATCTTAAGAAAGGGGCCTGGAGCTGCAGCTCCATCAGCCCCATTGTTAATCCGGCCCTGGCCAGAAGAAAGCCATTACTTTCAGCAAAAAACAAAATGGCACATTTTGAGTTTCTGAAAAGGCATGTGGGAGACTCCCAAAATGTATGCAGGAAGGTTCTGTGGTCTGATGATACACAAATGTAACTTTTTGACCATCAAAGAAAATGCTATGTCTTGCTTCACAATTAAAAAAAAAAGTTGTGGACATGTTCTGTAAATTAAATGATGCAAATCCTCAAACAGTCCAGTTTGTGAGGCAAGAAAACACAAAAAATGCCAAGGGGGGTGAATACTTTTGCAAGGCACTGTATGCAGTAAAGCATGCTTGTAGGGATGAGTCCGATGTTCAGGAACATCGGGTGTTCGCTGAATAGCGAACAATTTGCGGTGTTCGTGGCAAATTCGAAAGCCGCGGGAGCCGTGGGAGAAATCAAAAGTGCTAATTTTAAAGATTTATAAAAGTGTTTGGGGACCTGGGTCCTGCCCCAGGGGACATGTATCAATGAATAAAAAAGTTTTAAAAACTGCATTTTTTTCGAGAGCAGTGATTTTAATAATGCTTAAAGTGAAACAATAAATTTCGTACCTGGGGGGTGTCTATAGTATGCCTGTAAAGTGGCACATTTTTCCTGTGTTTAGAACAGTCCCTGCAGCAAAATGACTTTTCTAAAGGAAAAAAAGTATTTTAAAACTGCTTGCGTCTATAATGAATTGTCGGGTCCTGCAATACAGATAAAAGTTATTGAAAAAAACTGCATGAGTTCCCCCCTCAGTCCATTACCGTTACCTTAACATGTGAATGTTAAGGGGAAATGTCCCCCCAAAAATCCATACCAGACCCTTATCTGAGCATGCAACCTGGCAGGCCACAGGAAAAGAGGGGGGTCAAGAGAACCATACCCCCACCTGAACCGTACCAGGCCACATGCCCTCAACATGGGGGGGTGCTTCGGAGTCACCCCCAAAGCAACCTTTCCCCATGTTGATGGGGTCAAGGGCCTCATCCCTACAACTCTTGCCCGGTGGTTGTGGGGATCTGCGGGCGGGGGGCTTATCAGAATCTGGAAGCCCCCTTTAGCAAGGGGACCCCCAGATCCCAGCCCACCATGTGAATTGGTAACGGGGTACATTGTACCCCTACCATTTCACCAAAAAAAGTGTAAAAGAGACAGCTTGGGACAAGTCCTTTCTATTAAAAAATAAAAAAGTCCAGCGATGTAATCCATTCTTGACCCGACGTTACCAAAAAAAAACTGCTGCTACTGCCTCCATAGTCACATAGTTAGTCAGGTTGAAAAAATACACAAGTCCATCCAGTTCAACCATAAAAAAATAAAATAAAATAATATCATACAGTCCCATATACCCACAGTTAATTGTTAAAGGGATCTTCCAGATTACGATAAGCCCCCCGCCCGCAGACCCCCACAACTACCAGGCAAGGGTTGTGGGGATGAGGCCCTTGTCCCCATCAACATGGGGACACGGTGCTTTGGGGGTGACTCTGAAGCACCCCCCCATGCTGAGGGCATGTGGCCTGATACGGTTCAGGTGGGGGGGGCGCTCTCTTGTTCCCCCCTCTTTTCCTGCAGCCTGCCAAGGTTGCGTGCTCGAATAAGGGTCTGGTATGGATTTTTGGGGGGACCTCCACGGCCATTTTTTTTGCTTTGGCGTGGGATTCCCCTTTAAATCTATAACAGACCTGAAGGGTCTGGTATGGATTTTGAGGGGGACCCCTATGCCATTAAAAAAAAAAAGGTGCAGGGTTCACCTTTATATCCTGAAAGGCCTGGTATGGAATTTGGGGGGAACCTCATGCAATTCTTTTTTTAATTTTGGTTCGGGGTTCCCCTTAACATTCATACCAGACCCAAAGGGCCTGGTAATGGACTGGGGGGGGGGGAACCCATGCCATTTTTTTCAGTCGGGACCTAACAATTCATTATAGCCGCAAGTTGTTCTAAATTACTTTTTTCCTTTAGAAATGTAATTTTGCTGCAGGGACTGTTCTAAACACAGGAAAAATGCGTCACTTTACAGGCATACTATAGACACCCCCTGGGTACGAAATGTAAAGGAATATTTCACTTTAATTGTTTCACTTTAAGAATTATTAAAATCACTGCTCTCGAAAAAACTGCAGTTTTTAAAACTTTTTTTTGCATTGATACATGTCCCCTTGTTCGTGTCCCATAGAGTTCTGGTGCGAACCGAACAGAGGGGTAACATGCTTCTTATACTCACTGTGGAACCTTAGGGATTAATCTTCTGTATTGTGTAAAAAGGCTGTTTGATCCTGTCTTTTCTGATCCTTCCCATCTTCCACTGACTCCAGAACAGGTCCGGATAAGACAGAGCCTTTGGCGTCAGGCTGCACATGCTCAGTTTGGTGTGTATTGCTAGAGATTTTTTTTTTTGTTCTTGGGAGAGTGCATGTGATTAGCACAGGGCCAATATTCAGGTTTAGCATTTTGTAAGGCTAATAGGCAAGCTATCATCAAACAGAAGGCATGGTAAGACATGCACTGCCTCTAGGGACAAAAAACAAAAAAAACACAGAATTGTCAGCATTGTTAGTTCCAACACACACTGACCACATGGCTGCTGTGAGCTCAACTGAACCTTGCAAATCCTGGGAATTCACCCAAAACCTTACCCATAGACTTTTCCAACTGTGGCTAATCTTAAAGAAGTACAGGGAAATCTCATGCATTTGATTCTGCACTAATGTGACCCGTTTTCAGCTGACGTCACAGAGGTGGTCCAGGCTGGGGAAAGATCACAACCATATGGCTGGGATCCACCCAGAAACCTGGATAGGCACCTGGCTCAGCCTCTCAACAAGCCCCCAAGAGCCTGAGCCATCCACTCCCACTCCCTACTCCAGTGAGCGCAGGGGGGCAGGGCAGACAGTCACTATCCCTCTGCTCATGGAGACCTGAGCATTGAGCAACCAGTGGTATTTGATCACTCAGTTCTCAGTCTTAGAGCTGGCGGGGGACCGATGATGCAGCCACATAGGTAAGTATGATTTAAAAAAAAAAAATGAGAAAACAAACTTCTCTTTTAGGCAGGGCTCACAGTGATGTGGCCGCAGGCCTTCCTGTACACCGAATCAGGTGTGAATCAGGTGTGAATTTTTGCCTGAACTTGTACCTGAAACGGAGCCAAATACGTACAGGACCCTTTTCCAGTGCAGACCGCAGCCGCCGTGAAGCTGTGTGAAGCAGCTTCATTGAGAGACGGTCACACTCTCCTGTCATGCAAATTGGATGCGGGGTAACCTTTAGTAGTGGGCCTGTGTCAATGGCATCAGTTTGACATCAGTTTAGGACACTTCTTAAATCTTTCAGGATTTACGGACAGGTGATTTTGACCTGCTTCAAATGGGTGCATAGCAGAATGCAAAACCTACTAAAGGAAACAAATGCGAGTTGACTTAAGCTGGCCATACACTATATTTTCTCATTCAATTTTCTTTAGATTTACCTATGTAGTGCAAGGGCCTGCATGACTGCATACAAATTGAAAGTGTTTAGGTTTGACCTCATATTTTATGGTTTTGGTAAATCTAAAGGAAAGTCGTACAAGAAAATTGTATAATGTATGGCCAACCTTAACGTTTTTGTGCCCTCAAAACTTTTTCTTTAGTTTTGGATAGAGTGTGTAAGGATTAGCACCTCATAGCAGAAAAAAATCAACATGAGTTCTAATCCTTAACCAGTCTTCCCTATCTATCCAAAACTAGAAAGATTTTTGATTTAATATAAATTGTTTTCAGTCTTTTCAAGTCTTAGTGATCTTATCATAAAAGTAATGGTTATGGGATGACAACTGTCTGTGTCTCTGTTTGCACCCTGTCACATGTACCTCCAGTTGAGACCACAGGTCGTCATGCTAACACACATTGCATAGGCACGACCCTATATTGTCACTATAAATATGGTCATCTAGAACAATGAGATGCAGCTAATGGTAGGTCAGATGTATCGAGACAGGGAGTTGCTGAAAAAGGATGAGATCGGCAGAGCTGAAATGCAAAGAAAATGAATGAAAAACAATATTTTATGTAATAATTACTAATTATCTAGGGTTTGTATTTACGTTAATAGTAGAACAAACATTTGTTTTGCTCATATTACATTTTTAGCAATTCTTCAACTACAATCAAACTGGGTGTCCACTCAATAAAAGCAAAAAATAAATATATACAGGAGTTCAAGCTCTTAAGAAGCATAAGACACAACTATAATGAGACAACAATGGATAATGACATTGAGCTTGTACAGGTAGGTACATCAAGTAAATAACAAAAATCAAAGTGTATTTCACCCCATGAAAAGAAAAACAAGTATATTGCAATTTGCAGTTCTTAGATGTGGTGGCTGCATTATGTTTTTTTTTTTCATTAGGCTTGCTTCTTTTAGGCCCCATGCACACGAGACGCTGCTAAACTCGAGTTCAGAGGCATTTGGGCATTTTTTTCAACTGCCCCTGAACACATTTAATGTTATCCTATGTGTCCATGCACACAATCTCCGCGTTCTGAATTGCGAGCGGAGTTGTCTCTATTACGCCCACGATTCAAAATAGCAGCAAACTGCAGGACGCCAATCGCGGCGTGATTTTACCATGATTCGACAATAGCGGTTGTAGCGGATTATCGCCCTTTCTGATGTGATACAAAAGACTAACATTGCTGATCGTGAAGGATCTCAGCTCCCTCCTGTGGCCGAGTTGGGTTATAGCCACCTGTTGTTTACATTTCATTCGGGTACCGCAGTGAATGTTGGGGAATTGAGTGCAGAAGGAGAAGAGACTCCATTTGCCCTGGCCTGTAATAAACTACATTACCCAGAGAGCAGCTGTGCCACCACAAGATGCTTTGCCTTCCACACTGCCTGCTGGGGGGGAGGGGGGGGAATTTAAGGGAGAGGGCGTGTTTGGCGCGCTCTCTCGGGACCGCCTCTTCAACCCAGGAGGAGACTGTCAGGAGTGTCTCCACGGAGAGTAGGTCGCAGCTGAGGCCTACATATGCACGGGAGGAGATGGAGTTTCTGCCGGAGTCATCCGACAAGATCCCAGTAACCCTGCGACCTGTCTGAGGACCGGAGACTGTCGATCGACCAGACTGTGTGCTGTAGAAGGACAAGGCCTGAACTGATTGGGTGAGATGGCCACTTGCCCGAAAGTACTGATTGTCTTGCTGAAGGGCGCATTGTGGATATCCATCTTTGTGGTTTGACTATTCAGGAAACTTCTAGCAGTTTACTATTACCCTTTTTGGATTATAAATTGTTTTTTTTGCGCGCCAACGCATGCCAACGCACAAGTGCAACGAACTTTTAGCAGGAGACTGTATTGAAGTTTGGCCTGGGACGCCAGGTCGTTCTGATTAGCTATAGATATAGTACTTAAGGGTTATCTCTTTAGTGTTGTACATTGACTATATTCATTGCATTGCGCGTTGACCGAGTAATCTATTCTTTTACTTTGCATAGTATTGTAGAGAGGCAGAGAGCTGGGTGAGGTTTGGCAAGAGGGCATTTCAATGTATATGTTTTGTTGAAAGGTTCCCTCTTGCTGTGTGCTCACACAGGTCTACATGACATTGTAGTTCAACTCATACTTAAGCTTTATTATTGTTATTGATACTGCAGGGATCTGCAAATACCATGCGAGTACCATTGTTTACTCATGTTCCTTTGTTTCTTCTTTAAAGAGGAGTTTCACCCAAATTTGAACTTCCGCTTATCACACTCCTCACCCCCTTACATGCCACATTTGGCATGTAATTTTTTTGGGGGGGGAGTGGGGGCTTCAGGAAGAGTGGGACTTCCTGTCCCACTTCCTCCTTCCTGTAGGCGACTAAGCTTAATCGCCTACAGGAAGGGGCTGCTGTAGGCGATCGCCTAGGACACGTCACAGGTCCTAGGCGATCTCCTGGCCAATTGCGCAGCGCCGGGCCGCGCCGCTCGCGCATGCGCAGTGCCGCTCGCGCATGCGCAGTGGGTGCCCGGCCGTGAAGCCGAAAGCTGTCACGGCCGGGTGCCCACACTGAGAATGAAGACGCCGGCCGGGGAGGGGGGGAGAGGAGCGGAGCCCCGGCCGGCGCGTCGCTGGAGCGCTGGAGCAGGTAAGTGTCTGTTTATTAAAAGCCAGCAGCTACACTTTTTGTAGCTGCTGACTTTTAATAAACATACAAATTGGCTGGAACTCCCCTTTAAGTAAAGCAGTACTTTGGATATTGAAGTATGTGTGCAGCCTATCTTTCATACTGCAAGATCCCTTCATTTAAGGTAACCCCTTTTATTTGCATAATCTGTTGTAGTGTAACGGGATATTGTGATTCCTCACAAACTACTGAGGTCCACAACTCCCTTGTTACCAGGTGTGTCACGGGAGGGTTTTGAGACACTTTAAGGGGTTAATCACAGAGCGTAGACCCAAAAACAACCCGCAGCTCCTCCGGGGGTAGTGCTACACGGTAAAACCATGCAAACAAAATCACAGGACACCTGTCGCCCAAAAGAAGCTCTGGTACTTTTTTGGGGAATATAAATGTAGCAAAGTCCTGGGTCACCTGAGGTCTAATGGGCAGGGACAGCTGACATCCTTCTGTGTAGAGTGGGTTACAAGGCATGGTGGGTGTAATGCAGGATAAAATGGTGGGCGCCAGACAGGGCCACCATCAGGAATTATGGGGCCCCTTACACAAAGGGGGTTTGCCACATGGAGCCCTGGGGACCTCTGAGCCCTTTAATAAAAATATATATAAATATAAAAAAAAGAACTAAAAATAAATAAAATAATATATTTTTTTTTTTAAAAAGGGGGTTGTCATCCGGGTCCCTGGGGATCTCCGGGGCCCTGGGGACCTCCGGACCCCTAAAAAAAAAAAAAAAAAAATTGTCCCTTTAATAAAAAATGAAATTTAAATATATTAAAAAATTATTATTATTATTATTATTTTTTTATATAAAAAAAAGGGGGGGTTGCCATCTGGGGCCCTGTGGGCCTCCGGGCCCCTTACAGGTGTACTGCCTGTACCCCCCTGATGGCGGCCCTGGCGCCAGACACTTTTTGAATGCAAATAGATGTATTGTCTCTTGAACAGAATTGTGGGAGGGAGGGTGTGACGAGACCTGTGCTCGCTCGATTCTGCTCTCCCGACACTCCTCTGCTACTATTGAGTCAGCTTGCAGATTGCAACGTCTGATGGTCCAGTCATCCAAGGCTCCGGGGGTTAGGGCCAGGACACCCTTAGAAAGATGCAATGATAATTTGTCAGACTCCGTGACTTCTAGAGGCAGACAGCTATATAGGTGAAGGCCTCCAGCCAGGCAGCATTTCTGTATAGGTAGGACCGCTGTTTCCTATGGCAACAATCTTGTAGTAGGTAATACTTACCTGGCAGGGGAGACACCATGATCATGAAGGTGGTTCTCCCAGGGCGAGGCTCGGCCATTGCACACTCTAGGCAGTGCTGATGGTGGTTGTCTTCCCTGCCGCTTCTCGGCCTTTTGGCTAAGATCAAGTGTAGTATCTGTTCTTATCAGTTGCCAATAGGTGGTGCTAAGCGGTACCCTGTGGCAGGGGGAAAGGGATGGCAGTCGGCGGACGCTAAGCCTGTTGGCGTGGAGGTGGAAGCCTTCTGATCGGGACAGAGAGGCATGAGGTCGAAGCCAAGAGCCCGGTCCCTGGCCGTTGGCCTGGATTTGGTGGTATCTGCCCCAGTCAGTTGTTCTGGAGGGAACCCTTGCTTCTCCTTTAACCGGGAAGGAGCGGGTAGTACTTCCAGAATGTGATTAGGTGGGAGAGATAGGGGTTGTGGGTAGAGCCTGCTTAGGTGGGTTCTCCCCGACCTCTTCTCCCACCTTCCTGGCTGGAAAGGGTGCTGCTGGTCCGGACCGGGGGCTAGGGACCTTTGAAAAGCCCGTGGAGATTGTGCCCCTGGAGTGGCAGTCCAGGGGTGCCATACATTGCACGAGTGTTTGAGGGGCACTCATCGTGTGGCACCTTCAGGTCACTGATCTCCACAACACACTTTTCACACCTGCCGCTTGGGCCGGGCCTTATGGCTAGGACCAGTGGAATTTTTGTTTCCTGGCCGGAGGGCCGGCCAATGTATTTCACATTGGTCACTTTCCTCACTCTCCCATCTTCCTTTTCCCCACTTTCTTTTATTATTTTTCCCCGTGTTTGTTTGTTTTGTCACTCTTTTTGTTTTGGTGCTTGCACTTTATGTGTGGCGAGTAGGGTGCTGGTCCTCGGGCCGGTCTCTGAAAGTCTTGGGAGTTGGTGGACTCGGCCTTCTGGTTAGGTTCACCGGCTCTCATGGGGTCTCCCTTCGGGGGAGCCTCACCGAGGAGGGTTCTGTTTCGGCAGTCCCTCCGAGGATGTTGGGTCCTTGTGGCTTCGGCTACTTGGTCCAAGATGGGTCCATATGGCTTCGGCTGTATGGACCACAGTAACTCTAGTCCCTGTCAGGAGCCTAACGCCCCGGGGGATCAGAGACGGGTCCTCTTCGGAGGACCACTGACGTATGCACCCGTCGCAGTTTTTTGTGATGTCACTCTTTATGTGTGTGCACATTTTTCCCTGCACCGGGTGGAGTTTTTGGGTTGTGTTTTGCACGCCACAGGCTTTTCAACAGAAAAAAAAAAAAAACAATCTTGTAGTAGTACTTACCTGGCAGGGGAGACACCATGATCATGAAGGTGGTTCTCCCAGGGCGAGGCACGGCTATTGCACACTCTAAGCCGTGGTTGTCTTCCCTGCCGCTTCTCGGCCTTTTGGCTGGGACTGGGTGTGGTATCTGTCCTTATCAGTTGTCAGCGGAAGGGTGCTCCTGGTGAGGATGGGTGCTGTGCTTGGTCTTGGTCTTGGTCTTGGTCTTTTTGCCGAGTTCTAGTCTGGCCTTCTGGCTGGCTGGTGTAAGTGCTATCTCTGTCAGCGATCCGGTAGGAGGAGCTGGTAATGCCCTGGGATACGACGGGGTAGGACCATGAAAATCCGCCGGGTTGGCTGGCAGGGGTGGAGGGCTGCACTGGCCGGTCGGGGGGTCGGATATGGAACGAAAAGCCTATGGTGCATGTGCCCCTGGAGTGGCAGTCCAGGGGTATCTGAAGATCACTGTGTGTGAGGGACACATTGATTTAGGATACCACGGTCACTGCACCAGATACACGCTTTTTTTAGCACCTGCCTCCTGGGCCGGGCCTTTTGGCTAGGGCCGGAGGGCCTGGTCATTGTTTCACCACAATGGCCACTTCTTTCACTCTTCTCTCCACTATCCCTTCCCCCACTTTATTTTATTTAAGCCTGTGTTTGTCACTTTTTTGTCTTTTTTTTGTTGTGCACGTTTTGTCACTGTGTGATTAGTAGGGTGCGGGTCCTCGGGCCAGCCCTGAACGTCTTGGGAGTGGGTGGACATGGCCTTCTGGCTTAGTTCGCCTGCTCTCATGGGGTCTCCCTTCGGGGGAGCCCCACCTAGTACTGGGAGGGTTCTGTTTCGGCAGTCCCTCTGAGGAAGTTGGGTCCGTGTCGGCTTCGGTTGCTCGGACCACAGTACCTCAGTCCCCGTCTGGAGCCTAACGCCCCGGGGAATCAGGGTTTGGGTCCCTCTTCACAGGAGGACCACTTGACGTTGCACCCGTCTGCACGTTTTTGTGAACACTCTTTATGTGTGTGCACATTTTTTCTGCACCGGGTGGAGTTTTTTGGGTTCACACGCCATAGGCTTTTAAAAAAAAAAAAATCTTGTAGTAGTTACTAACAGTAGTTGTACTGGCTAAGGGACCTTGATACCGGACAAAGGAAGATTTTACGGCAGGCAGACTTTTCGAGAGTACGGGGGTCCGTGACATGTGTGACGGGAGTCACTTTGGGTGGGGGGCTTGTGGAACCTAGCTTACCTTTGAGAGCTCTGGAAACTCCTTGTCCAGCTCCCACGGCCCCTCCTATGTAAAAGCCACCCTATGTCTATTAGGGGCACAAGGTGACCTTGAACCCCTAGTCTGTTCTGCACTAATCAGACTTACCATACAACCACACAGGACTCAGCATTTCCTTTTACCCCTGTTGTCCTGGATTCTATATGTGCGGTTTGTGCTCAAAGAGTGAAGGGGCTCTTTCACTTGGGACATTAATATTTCTGAACAATATCCCTAAAGAAAATATGAAGATAAATAGTTTCACCTTTCAGACTGCTCGATTGTTTGAGGTCTGGCTGTATTCCAGTGTTCTATTTTTCTGTCTGCCTTGGGAGCAACCTATTATGGTATGTATATGTGTATGTATAGGGGGACCCCCTATGGACGGGCCGCCACTGCTCCTATCTCAATATTGATCAGTGGTTCTAAATTGACAATAACTTCTTCAGTAGGAACAGACGGAAAAAAAATACACCCATCATCATTACAAATACCTGTTCTGTTTATTCCATGCATTTATTTTATAACCATTCTTACATAGGTATCACAATAATATGATAATTGTACTTAAACACATACACATATTTACTTAAGACAACAAGGGGTGTAACTGAAGAAGTACATAGGCAGGCTAGTTTCTTATTAGAGTCTAAGGAATGGAAATACCTGAAAGAATAGGATGAGCATTTGCAATATGTTATTAGTGCCGTGTGCAGAATATGAGTGCAGTGTACAAAACATAAGCAAAGCATACAAAATGGATTACAGTTTGATATAGAATTTAATATTTTTTTCACAAGGGTTAGGGTTGTTTAACACAAGAACAGGTCCAATATAATTTAAAGGAGATTCATCCCTAACTCATTGGAGCTAGTTAAAACCCATCACACTCCTTTAAATTTGCCTTCTCTATTTACTCTGCTGTATTTCACCAAAATAGTGACATTTTGGCAAAATGTCCCAATTTTTGGCAAAATAAACTCTCACCAATGTTGTTCAGCTCTAAATATGATTTATGTTTGCTTCTCATGCTCATTTTCCACGCAGATGAGACCTCAGAACTCAAGGCTGGGTTCACACTAGTGCAAATTGGATGCGGTTTCCCCATATCCAATTTGCATACCCGGAGATTGTGACTGGGTTTCTATGGAGCCGGTTCACACATCTTCGTGGCAGCTGTGGAGCGGCTTTCACAGGAATTCTGTGCGTCTTTGGCTCTGCTTCAGGGCCGATTTCACAGAAAAATTCAGCCCTGATTTGTCCCTGAAACGAAGAACAGGGATGCACCAGACTCCTGTTGCGAGCCGCATTGGCATCAGTTTGAACCCAGCATAATTATCTGAATAAAAAAATTAATGTGACTTTCCAAATTTGTTTCAGCTGTCTTCCAAAGTAAAACTAAACAAAGCTGTGAAGATTCTGCGATTACCAAAAAAATTTAATGATGTCAAAGATGGGACTGTGTGTGACACAGCAGGATGGGGTTCAACCGAAAAAAATACTCTGCAACTGTCAGACAAGCTGATGGAAGTCAGCCTTACAGCAATAAGCAGAAAGAAATGTGCTGCAATGTGGCAACCTTACCAAATCACGCCAAACATGATGTGCACTCTTGATGCGAGTGGAAAGGAAGATGCATGCCTTGTAAGTATGGAATAGGTATTGTCATTTAAGATACATTTTCCAAGTAGGGATGAAGTACAAGTTCAGAGCAATGTAGGTTTCATCCTGAACTCTAGTGCCGCGTACACACACGATCATTTTTCAGCATGAAAAAAACGTTGTTTTTAAAAAATTTAATTTAAAATGATCGTATGTGGGCTTCACGTCATTTTTCAGGTTCTGAAAAACGAAAAAAAAATTTTTTCGAAACATGCTGCATTTCTTAACATCGTTTTAAACTATGTCGTTTTTCAGGTTGTAAAAAATGATCGCGCGTGGGCTAAAACGACGTTAAAAATCCGCGCATGCTCAGAAGCAAGTTATGAGACGGGAGCGCTCGTTTTGGTAAAACTACCATTCATAATGGAGTAAGCACATTCATCACGCTGTAACAGACAAAAAAGCGCGAATCGTCTTTTACTAACATGGAATCAGCTAAAGCAGCCCAAAGGCGAATGGAACTTCCCCTTTATAGTGCCGCCGTACGTGTTGTACGTCACTGCGCTTTGCCTGTTTGTTGATCCAGCATGGCTGCATCAAACCTCCAGCTGTGCAGGAAGTCATTCATTAGTAGAACTAGTACTACCTCCATCAATGAACGACAGCTTCCTGCTCAGCACTGTAAATTCTAATACACACAAAAGAAAAAATACACACAAATCCGAGACAGGGGAGGCGTCACCGTGAGCGCATCTCTCTTCCCCTTTTAAATTGGCGAGTTACCAGCAATTTAGTGGGCATGATCTGAGGAAGGAGGCCATGCCTCTGAAACGCATTGTCATGGCAGCTGTATGATGTTTATACTCTCTTCCCCCTGTATTCTGGTTGTGTGGGTTTGTGTGTTCTTAAAGAGCAGTGCTGACTGGACCGGGTGCATTAGGATCTGCATGTTGAGCGTGGTGGTGGATAGCCATGAATGTGCTGCCAGGATCCGGGCAGCTAGGTTGAAGCTAGGTTGAACGTCCACGGCTCCCCCTTCCTCTGTCAGGATTTTGAGATGGTCATAAGAGTACGGCCACAGTGGAATCCTTATGCTGTATCTATCTTCACACAATGTGAGTTTGACCACTGTAGTGTTTTTAACTTTACCATATTAAAGCCGAGTTACACTAGGGCAGCTTTGCTCTCTTTTATTTTGTGTTTTTCTGTAGATTCTACAAATACACCAGCAATGGGCCAAAACATAGCAAACCAGTGTGAACCCACTTAAAAGCACAAAGTACCAAGTACTACCATAGGCTGATAACACAATTCTAAACTCTTTGGCTGCAGTAAAAACAGCTGGAGGAAATAACTAAAAAAATATGGGGAGGGGGAGAGAAGGGAGGTGAGAGTCCAGTCACCATGCTCACACTTGGATGGTCCCTTGAGGCTCATCACTCAGATATCGTATTCACCTTGTATGTGCCCGCTGCTCTGTTCATAATTTCCCGCCCACACGGCTCCTTCACTGTACAGACTTCACACAGTGTGTAGGAACACAGAGGGAGAAGGGTGGGAAAAGGCAGAGCAGATCCAGCATTTCTCATCTCCCTGAAATGGTTTAGGAAGAGAGCACATTGCTTGCTGATACCCCCTCCCCCCCTTTCCTGGCCATCAAGTCTGGATGCTTGGATACAGGTCTGGTATGAATTTGGGGGTCCCTATGCTGTTCGTTTTTTAAGATGGGTTCCCCCTTACAATCCATACCGGACCCTTATCCTGGATAGATCTTGAAAGGAATCTCATGTTGGCTGTTTACAACCAGAATACAGTGCCTGTGAACTTCATATATTAACCAGCAATAATTTTTTTTTTTTAAATGTCACTTTTGCTTTAATATATTATACAGGTATACCATTTCACAGGCAGCTTTAGGTCCCTTTCACACAAGCTATCCGATCAGGTCCACCTGTCTCTTTTTCAGGTGGATCTGATCAGACCATCCATTCATGTATCTGCTGACATATGCTGATATCCGATCTGCCAAATCCAGATGGATAGTGGACCTATTTACTATCCGCCTGGCGGATCGGATGAAAACGGACAGGCGGTCCATTTTTATCCAATTTCCCCATAGATGAGAGCGGGACTCTGACATGTCCGTATCAGCTCAGTGAGCAGAGATGGACCTGTCATCCGCCTGCTCAGCGGGGATCAAATGGATAGAATATCCCCCAAGCTTGTTATTTGAAATAATTGTGCATCTTTTAAGCCTATATGAAAATGCTGCTCCCTGTTGAACAGCATTTTTTTTATATATATCTATATATATAAAAATGATGTCAGCACTTAAAGGGGTTGTAAAGGTTCATCTTTTATTTTCTAAATTGGTTCCTTTAAGCTAGTGCATTGTTGGTTCACTTACCTTTTCCTTTGATTTCCCTTCTAAATGTTTTTTTTCTTTGTTTGAATTTCTCACTTCTTGTTTCTCCTCAGTAAGCTTTCCACCATCATCCGAGCGGTGGAAAGTCATTTAGAACAGCTTACTAAACACTTTACTGAGGAGGAACAGGAAGTGAGAAATTCAGACAAAGAAAAAAAACATTTAGAAGAGAAATTGAAGGAAAAGATAAGTGAACCAACAATGCACTAGCTGAAAGGAACCTATTTAGAAAATAAAAAACAAACCTTTACAACCCCTTTAATGGTATATAGCTGCTAGTAATTAGTGTAGATATGCAAAACACTGTGATAACAATAACAAAGAAAAATTGCAGCACTCGGCACAATATCAAAAAACACAAAACACCTGAAGTTATGATAGTGATTTCAACATTGAAACCATTAAAAATAATGAAACATAGAATAGGGCTCTTTCACACGGGACGGATCAGTGATGATCTGCCCCATGAATCTCTGCTTGCTCAGCGGGGATCGCTCCGCTGATCCCCGCTGAGCCGCTGGAAGACAGGGCGGTCCCCGCAGACTGTGCAGGGACCGCCCTGTCAGATCTCCGTTCTCCCCTATGGGGGGGCCGGATGAACAAGGACCCTCTGTTCGTGTTCACCCGATCCAATCCGCAGACGGATGGAAAAATAGGATTTTCCATTTTCTGCAGAATCGGATGATTGCGGACCCGGATGAGATTGGGTGTCAGCGGATATTCATCCGCTGACACCCGCAATCTCATTGGGATCAATGTATGTCCATTTTTCATCTGTAAATGGATGGATAAAAAGCCGCGGAACACCCTTTAAAAGTCTATGGGAGAAATCTAGTGTTAATATGCAAGTTATTGTCATAAAAAGTGTTTGGGGACCTGGGTCCTGCCCCTGGGGACATGTAGCAATGCAAAACAAGTTTTAAAAACTGCAGTTTTTTCGGGAGCAGTGATTTTAATAATGCTTCAAGTGAAACAATAAAAGTGAAATATTGCTTTAAATATTGTGCCTGGGGGTGTCTATATTATGCCTGTAAAGTAGTGCATGTTTCCCGTGTTTATAACAGTCTCTGCAAAAAATGAAATTTCTAAAGGAAAAAAAAAGCATTTAAAACTACCCGCGGCTATAATGAATTGTCAGGTCCCGGCAATACAGATAAAAGTTATTGAAAGTCAATTAAAGATAAAAACAAAAATGCGTGGGGGGCCCCCCGAATTCCATTACCAGGCTGTTCAGGTCTGGTATGGATATTAAGGAGAACCCTGCGCCAAATGTAAAAAAAATGGCGTGGGGTTCCCCCTAAAAATCAATACCAGACCCTTATCCAAACACGCAACCTTGCAGGCCGAAGGAAAAGAGGGGGGACAAGAGAGCGCCCCCCCTTCTGAACTGTACCAGGCCACATGCCCTCAACATGGGGACCCCCAGATACCGCCCCCTATGTGAATTGGTAACGGCGCTGGATTTTTTTTTTTTTTTTTTTTAAAGGACTTGTTCCAACTTGGTGTGTTTGTTTTTTTAACATTTTGACACTTTTTTTTACCCCGTTACCAATTCACATAGGGGGGCGGGATCTGGAGTTCCCATTTGTTAAAGGGGGCTTCCAGATTCCATTAACCCCCCTGCCCGCAGACCCCCACAACCGCCGGGCAAGGGTTGTAGGGATAAGGCCCTTGTCCCCATCAACATGGTGACATCCTCCCCATGTCGAGGGCATGTGGCCTGATATGGTTCAGGAGGGGGGCTCTCTCGTTCCCCCTCTTTTCCTGCGGTCTGCCAGGTTGTGTGCTTGGATAAGGGTCTGGTATGGATTTTTTTTGGGGGAACCCCACGCCATTTTTTTTATTTGGTGCATGGTTCACATTAATATCCATACCAGACCTGAAGGGCCTGGTAATGGAATTTAGGGGGACCCCACACATTTTTTTTTCAATGACTTTGATCTGTATTGCAGGGACCCGGAAAATTCATTATAGCCGTAGAGTAGTTTTAAATTACTTTTTTTCCTTTAGAAATTTAGAAAGATTATATTTTTTACCTTTTGCTGTAATAAATATCCCCAAAAATATATAAAAAAAATATTTTTTTCCTCAGTTTAGGCCGATACATATTCTTCTGCATATTTTTCGCAAAAAAAATAAATCGCAATAAGCGTTTATTGATTGGTTTGCACATAAGTTATAGCGTCTACAAAATAGGACATAGTTTTATGGCATTTTTATTAATATTATTTTTTTACTAGTAATGGCGGCGATCAGCGATTTTTAATCGGTACTGCGACCTTATGGCGAACACTTTGGACACTTTTGACACATTTTTGGGACCATTGGCATTTTTATTGCGATCAGTGCTATAAAAATGCATTAATTACAATTGGCAGGGAAGGGGTTAACACTAGGGGGCGGGGAAGGGGTTAAGTATGTTCCCTGTGTGTGTCTAACTGAAGGGGGGTGGACTGACTAGGGGAAATGAAGGGGTATGAACAGACAATCAGGCATTTCTCCCCCTGACAGGACCGGGAGCTGTGTGTTTACACACACAGCTCCCCCTTCCCGCTCTGTGACGAGCGATCGCGGGTCCCCGGCAGTGATTGGGACCAGGGGCGTGCGCGCACTCCTCCGGCGGCGCGCACACGCCCCTATTGGCTGATTCGCGAGATGACATAATATTATGTGATCTTGCGCAGCCGAGCCGACCTGGCTGCGGCTTTGTTCGCTGGGCCCAGTTGTCTGTCTGGGGCCTGTACCGCAGAGGTGATCCTGTGCTGTCCATCCTGGAAGCCACTGGATGAAGGAGACCAGGGGAGGACCTATCCTAGTAAGGACCATGCAAGAGGCTGGTACCTTAAGAGAAGGCCTGAAAGCTTCATTTAAGGATGCACTGTACACTGAGAGGCTTGACAGTGTCGCCTGTCGGGTCTAAAGGTTCTAGTGAGAAAAGCTAAAGAGATCCGGGTGCTGAATCCTGTGGCAGAGGATTCCGGACCAAAACATCTCACTGAGAAAGGAAGGTCTGTGGCAGAGACTGTACTTTACCATTTACCGTGTGCCATTCCAGCTGCTAGGCCAGTGAGAGGGACCTATCCAGGTGAGCAATACCCACTCTGGCTAGAGTGGCGACAAGAACTGTTTGCTGGAAACAGGAGTGTTTTCTTACTTTGTTACTATGCACCTGAACGTACCTACCCTTCCACCCCTTACTCCTCTTTTCTACCGAAGTTCTCCAAAATAAACCCAAAGAGAAAGAGGTACATTGTGTGTGGACATTGAAATTCCTTGGACTCTCCTTTCACCCTGGACAGCGAGAATAGAAGTAACGTGCCACCCAAACATAAACCAGCAGCTCCTGCGGGGGTAGTGCTACACTTACAGTAGGGAAAAGTCTTGCCTGATCTCATCATTTACAGTTCATGGATTGCTCTTGCCTGGAATAGTCATTCCACTGACATTTGCCATGGATGAATTCTCATATCTGAAGTTCCAAATATAATTTATAGTAAATAAAGGTACAAATCTAAAATAAATGTAATAGTTCAGTCACTTAAACTGGTCATACACTGAACAAAATTTAGCCCAGCAGCAGTCAGAATACAATGTCCCAGTAGTGGGGATTCCTCCATACACCTCATTTGTGTGAATGGAGGAATCTGATCATTTTTTTTCCATTCAGCCCACTGGCTGAATAAAAAAACACTGAGTATGGGCAGATTTATACTCAGAGACTGATTAAGGCAGATTGGGTCCCTAGACAAGGTAGAGCTTTTCTCCACCCCCTTCCCCCTTCCATATTCCATATTCCTTTGATTGACAGTGATAAGGTTTGCAATAGGCACCAAGGGGGTAATCCACAAAAGGGATACGCCTGCGTATCTACTGATACGCCGTCGTATCCCTGTTTCTATCTATGGAACTGATCCACAGAATCAGTTTCACATAGATAGGCAGAAGATCCGACGTGTGTAAGGGACTTACACTGTCGGATCTTAGGATGCAGTACCGCATCCGCCGCTGGGGGCATTTCTCGTCGAAATGCCGTTTCGGGTATGCAAATTAGCACTTACGGAGATCCACAAAGCTTTTAAGCTTCGTTTTTTCTCCGTAAGTATTAGTTTGCCGTCGCAATATTAGGGCTGCTTTTACAAGGCCTAAACTGTTTACACCTTGTAAAAGTAGACCCTTCTATCCCGCGTCGCTGTCTTTTTTTTTTTAACATTTTTTTTTTTCCCGCCGCAACTCATTTTTTTTTTTACGCCCGTCGCGATTCTCAAAAACCGTGCAAAGCACGTCGGGAAAATGACGTAGGGAGCATGCGCGCCTAATTTAAATGGGACTCGCCCCATTAAATTTGGAACGCCTTCCGCCGGACGGATTTAAGTTACACCGCAGAAAATTTCTAGGTAAGTGCTTTGTGGATCGGGCACTTAGGTAGAAACTTTCCGGCGGTGTAACTTAAATCCGAATATTTAAGTTACACCCGCTGGCTGTGGATTAGGCCCCAAGTGCTTACAAGTGTATTGTCTCTTGTGAAGTGGCAGTAGGTTTGCCACCTTTTCTTCAACCCAAACCCAAACACTTTAGTGGCGCCGGGCACATTTGTTTCTGTAGTATACCCTACAGGATTATAAAAGACCCAGGACAACTTTAGGTGCCCCAACTATGTGCGCTATGGCAAACACTGGGTGTGGCCAAACTACTCTTGCTGACATCATTGTCCGGCCCCCCAGTGATGGCGAACCCATAGCTCCCAATTGTCTCTGATTTCGAGGGACTGTCCCTGATTTAGAACAAAGTCCCTCTGTCCCTCTTTTTGGTCTGATCTACATATTTGTATATAAAATGCACTTTTTATCTTTCAAAAGGTGTTTCCCAGTGCTAAACCTTTCATCCAGTTTCTAAATTGCTGCATTTGTAAATTTGAAAAGCCAATATAAAGGAATAGTAGTGGTAAAAAAAGCATATGTGTGGATTTAACCAATCATTTTTCTGTGTAATTCTCCTTTAAGAGGGCGTGGCAGGGGCATGGCATGGGGTGTGTCCTATGTCTACATACTTTTGCTAATAGGTGTCCCTCATTCCTATCTCCAAAAAGTTGGGAGGTATGCAAACCTGCCCCCAGACAACCGCAGCTCCCGAACAACAACAGATTTGTGTGTGACTAGCCCACAGCCCAGTTTTAATAAGGTGTCCGGGTTTCAGGCAGACTGAAACCTGGACACATGATTCCAAACCTGAACTGTCCAGGTGAATCCTGGACAGCAACAGAATTGTGTGTGACTAGCCCACAGCCCAGTCAAAACCTTAACTGTCTGGGTGAATCCTGGACAGGTGGCAACCCTAAGGCAAGTTCACGGCTTGGATCAACAGTGCTATTTCCTTGGTTTACTGCAGGAACATGAAGGTTGTAGCTGGGCCCCTACACATCCACCAGGCTCTTAGGTAGATTAATAGAGATTGGATTAACTTTAGGGCGGCCTAGCCTAGCCTGTTTAGGCTACACCGCCGTAAATTAACTAGGCTAGTAGTGATTTTCAATCTACTTACCTGCTAATCTACGGCGGCGTAGCCTCAAACGAGCGGGCGTAAGGGCGCCTAATTCAAATGACTTGGAGGGGGCGTGTATCATGGTAATGAGGCTTGACCTCACGTTTTTGACTTTTTTTACACTGCACATGCGCTGGCCGACTACATTTCCCAGTGCGCATTGCGGCTAAGTACGCTGTACGGGCCTATTGATTTCGACGTGGACGTAAACGATGTAAATCCCGATTCGCGGACGACTTACGCAAACGATGTAAAAATTTCGAAATTTCGCGGCGGGAACGGCGGCCATACTTAACATTACTAGTCCACTAGAGCATAGCTCTAACTTTAGGCAGCCTATCTCTTACGGAAACGACGTAATTCGACTGCGGCGGCCGCGCGTACGTTCGTGAATCGGCGTACAAGCTCATTTACATAATCTACGCCGGCCGCAATGGAAGCGCCACCTAGCGGTCAGCCAAAACATTGCAATCTAAGATAGGACGGCGCAAGCCGTCCTATCTTAGATATGTTTAAGTGTATCTCTGTTAGAGAATACACTTAAACATAGGTCGTGCAGATTCAGAGTTAGGTTGGCTTATCTGTAGATAAGCCGGCCTAACTCTTTCTGAATCTACCTATCTATGCTCCTGCCTAAGTTGCCTTGTGGATGATCTGGCTCTGTGTAGCCACTGGTCATCGTGTCTTCCTAGTCTAGTAGTTTTTGTTGATATTATTTTGTTTTATATATTTCAGGGTGATTCTGGAGGACCTTTAATATGCAAGAAAATGTTTCGGGGAATTGTTTCTTTTGGTCCAAAACCATGTGCGAACCCTGAACTACCAGGTGTCTACACATTCCTCACCAAAGACTATATCAAATGGATTAAAAAGGAAATAAATAAGAAAACAAATACTATTAACTAGCCCTTGTGCTTTTATATCTAAAAATACTGCTAGTTCCTCTTCCCTGAACTCCGTCCCCATAGCATTTTTCCTCTCTGCTTACTATAATATAATACCCCTTTTCCAATATTTTCTATTTTCAAAATTCTCTAAATCTCCTTAATTTGAAATAGGGATTTCTAGCATTCAGAGTTCCTAATTATTACATATTAGCAAACAGCAGATGCATAATTCTTTCTATCATCCTAATCCTACCACATACCCAAGATGACTCTTTATACTATGAACACAAATTATAGTTATTTTTGTTGTTTCATCTGTTGGTTATTTTGTATGACTCTGTACTTGGTTTGTTTGTAATTTGTGGAATGTTGACATTTTATTGACTTTACGTTGTATCTCTGCCCCTGGGGAGCTTTTTCATTTACAATTACTGCTAGTGATATTAGATGTACTCAGGTGTAACTAAAACAGGTGGAGAGAAATGTGTCCATTTAATCAAAGCAACCAATTCTCATGCTGGCTTAACAATAAAGTTTTACCTCATAATCATGCTCTTTTTTTATTGTTTTCCTAATAACCTGCCTATTTACTAAGCTAAAAAAGCAACTTGCATAGCTAAACAATATAGCAAGCTTACATCGCTGCAGAGAGAAGGGGCTCAGGTAAGTAATTAGGGTGGCTGCTACACACAGTTTTTTTTTATCTTAATACATAGAATAATTTAGTTAAAAAACCTTCTGCCTTTACAACTCCTTTAAAGGGTTACTAAAGGAAAAAAAAAATGTCTTTAAAATAACAAACATGTTATTCTTACCTCCACTGTGCAGTTCGTTTTGCACAGAGTGGCCCCGATCCTGGTCTTCTGGGGTCCCTCGGCAGCTGTCTCTGGTCCTCACCACAAGAACTCACCACATTCATGCGAGAGAGCTCGCATGGTGATGAGTCCTTGCGGGCGTGCTCCCGTGATACAGCGAGCGGCCATAGCCGCTCACTGCATCACTCGGCCCCGCCCCTCGGCGTGCCGCGTCACTGGATGTGATTGACAGCAGCGCCAGCCAATGGCTGCGCTGCTCTATATCCATCCGCTCTAGCCAATCAGCGGCCAGGCTGAGGGAAGAAGAGGATCTCGGGACCGAGCGTGGGACTTTCGACGGGTCATGCAAAAAACGACAAGGATATGGACAGCCGCACTCCAGTAACTTGAAAAAGACATGCCCTTTATTGGGTACAGGATAAAATACACTACAGGAATAGCTTTGATTAAAGCGGTGGTTCACCCTAAAATCCACTTTCTGTCACTAGATCCAGCATACTGCTGACATCTGCAGTATGCTGGATTTATTTTTAATTTTTTTGTACTTATCGTTTTATCCATATGTGTGCTCCGGCTCCGAGCGGCGTATCCTTCCGGGTATAGGCGTTCCTAAGTAAAGCGCAGTTGATTGACGGGCTTGGATAGCGCGTCACACCTTCCGGAAATAGCCGACGTGACTCTCTGCAATTTACGGCGCCTGCGCAGTCAGCTCTACACGGCAGGCGCAGGCGCCGTATAGCGCCGTAAGCAGCCGAGAGTCACGTCGGCTATTTCCGGAAGGTGTGACGTGCTATCCAAGCCCGTCAATCAACTGCGCTTTACTTAGGAACGCCCATTCCCCAACGGATTCCCCGCTCGAGCCGGAGCAGACATACGGATAAAACGATAAGTACAAAAAAAAGAAAAAAAAATCCAGCATACTGCAGATGTCAGCAGTATGCTGGATCTAGTGACAGAAAGTGGATTTTAGGGTGAACCACCGCTTTAAGCATTGACACTCAATGCGAAACGCGTCAGCTGTTTATCCCACTGTGTGCTGATACCTGTAGTGTATGTTTTCCTGTACCCAATATAGGGCACGTCTTTTTCAAGTTACTGGAGTGCGGCTGTCCATATCCTTGTCGTTTTTTGCACATCCAGTGCATTGCCAGCACCCATCTGCTTCTGAGTGGACATTAATTACTCTAGTGAGCTCACCTGGAGCGGCAGCTTTCTTACCACTTTCGACGGGTCAGGTAAGTAAGTAAAACGGGGGCTTGGGGGGCCGGCATCATCAGATGTTTTTTCACCTTAATGCATAGATTGGCTAGTATAGTGCACTGCAGCACAGGTGGATTGCAAAAGTACATAGGGGTACCATTCATAATGAATGGCACTGCAGCGCACCACATTTAGCATACATTATCGCAGTGCATTAATGTGTATGTGAATAAGATGTAACAAGCAGGTCCTTTATACCCTTTTACACTGTTTATGATGCTATATATATTCACTGTAAACCCTACTGTATAATGCTTTGCAGAAAAGGTATACAGATAATATCAATAACCCAAATTCTATCATAGACATTCTGTTCCTCATTTTTTCTAATTATTTTTAGTGTACACTTTACAGTTATAAATGATTCAACCATGATAATTGTGAAAGTGTTACTGTTGCAAGATGTGCAAGATGGATTGCTGAGATAAGATTGGTAGTTGCAATGTACAGATCTGTGGGGTATTTATAAGTATCACTGGGTAAAGTCTCTGGATTATGTACAGTTCGATTATATGCAAGATTTGAACTTCCAGCATTAGCCAGCCAAAAACAGCACACCTCTGCTATCTACTAATTAGTGGGGTTTTTTGTAGACAAAAGTTAAATAGAACTGGCAAAATTTCCGACTGGAGCACATCACAGTTGAAGACATTTATTTAAATTAATTAAAAATGTTTTACTTGTGTTTACCTTACTTCCAACGAAATAGATACACTTGAGAACTTTGCTATACGCTACTGTATTTGCCTGGTTCTGCATATAAAACATATGCCAGTAGCATAGCCACTAACAAAAAAAAAAAAGATCCAGGCTCACATATTTTTAATGTGCATCCAAGAAGAGACACAAGGGTGGATGGCATTGCAGTCTGTGAGTGTATTGGCAGCCTGACAGTCCGTTGTACACTTACAGGCTGCAGCATCGATTCTCTCTGTTTTTACACTGAGAGCCGAGAGAACCGATCTTTACTTTTACCTTCCATTGTGATCCATTGACACAGTAATCACATGGTAAAACACCATGTAATTATCCGGACACAGCGGTATTGTGATCCGCTGTATCCGAGTGACATGCGGATCGCCAGGACTACCGGGGGCACACTTTGTTTGCCGTGCAGGAGCCGCCGATGTGGGGTGAGGTACAGGTACGTTATTATAAAGCAAATAATAGGAGTGGGTGTGGCGCTGCTAATGAGGTCAAATAAATATTGTGCAAATAGGTGACAAACAACGTAAAAAGGGTAAATAGGTAAATATTGCCACTGATAGGCCGTATTGATGATCACTGATAGGAGGCACTAATGTGCACTGATAGGTGGCATTGATGAGCACTGCTAGGTGGCACTGGTGGGCATTGATGAGCACTGATAGGCAGAACTCATAGGCTGCACTGAGGAACACTGATAGGCAGAACTCAGGCAGTATTGATCGGCACTGATGGGCAGCATTGAAGAGTACTGATAATGGCACTGATGGACGCTGTTAGGCAGCATCAATAAGCACTGGTAGGTGGTGCTGATAGGCAGAATTGATATGCACTAATAGGCGGCATTAATGAGCACTGGAAGTAGCAGGAAGGAACACCCACTACTGCACGAGTCTGCTCTCACTCGTAGCATCACCAGGAGGAATCAATTGTCATTTGCCCTCTGTTCTGCTTGCAGTGAGGTTTGAAGCACCTGCTGCCAGAGGAAGGTTAGGTAGTCCAGCCAGCCTATCCACCTCCCCTTGGGCTAATTCGCGACCGTCCTTTTCAGGATAAGCCGCGGCTGTGGCCCAACAAAGGGGATAACGGATAGATCTTCCATCCCCCACACTCCTAGCCGCGATTGGGCATCCCCGCTGCCTCCATTCCTCAATCCCACCTCGGCCTGAACAATTCCGCGGCGACCGCAGTGCGCCGCGCTTGCTCCTCACAAACCCCCTCAAACTTCACTAAACCACCCCTGCCCCTGGAGTATCTCTACCATCACCCCTTGGTGCCCAGAGCCCCCTCCTCCCTACAATTGTGCCTCACCCAGCTGCACAGCTCCCGGCTCGGGCCTAGTCGGGGAGGAAGATTTGCTGAGTGATTTGCGATTTGGAAATCGCCCTTCCCATCATCATTGAATAAATCCCCGATCAATTATCACTTTCCCCGGCGTTTTTCTGCGATTATGTCTAATCTGAGATACTCTGCAGAAATCATTTGGGGTCTAAAGCCATTCGCCTCAATATTACCAGCCGTCACCAAAAAAGCTCTAAGGAATGAGCAACTGTTAAGAATCAATCGACGATCGACAGTCAAAAATTACACGCATTTACCCCAGCCTAAGCACATATCATGCGCTTTGGTCAATACAAGGTCGGTAGTAAAACACCGACAAGAAATCCATGATTTCATTCTACAAAACGATTTAGACTGCCTTTTTATCACAGAAAGCTGGCTCACAGCCGACTGTAACACCATTCTAGGAGAATTGGTGCCAGAGAATTATCGCATTCTAACAGAAAACAGAGTGGGGCAAAGAGGAGGAGGCCTGGCGGTGATCCACAAGACTCACCTCTTGGTCACTAAACCAGGCCTTCAGTACTCACTTCCATTTCTGGAAACCCTCACTCTCCAACTGCAAAGAAATCCCCAGGACACTGTTCACATACTCCTGTGCTATAGACCACCGGGTCCAAAAATGCACCTGCTCATGTCATTGACGGAGTTCATCTCCACCTATACCCTAAACACCAAACCACATCCAGCTGCTCGGGGATTTTAACCTCTGGGCCAACTCCTCACAGGACCCCGTCGCTGACGCCTGCATTGACCACTTGGAAGGATTAGGTCTGCAGCAACTAGTATGTCGGCCCACACATGCTTCAGGTCACACGCTCGATATCATTTTCAGACAAGATCTGGAAATCAATATTCTGGAAAATGAGCCGCAACCATGGACTGATCACCATGCCATTAAATTCACAATCAACATAAATGCCCCCGCAAAAAAAACGGTAAAACCGGTGACAACACACTGGACTAGATCTCAGAAGAAGCTCCACTCCGAACTCTTCAAAACTACATTAGGGAACAAAATAAAAACAATCCAACTACATCAAACAGCCACAGAAACTCTTGATGCTATAAACAAGGCTCTGCTACAGTCAGCCGACTTAGTAGTGCCAAAACGCACAACGTGCATCCGGAAAAACAACTCCAGCTGGTTTAACGACCAGCTGTCGTTGCTAAAGCAAGAGCGCAGAAGAGCTGAAGCAGCCTGGAAAATAAGCTCTTCAGAGGAAAACCACACCATTTATAAGATAATAACCAAAAAATTCCATAAAGAAATCTTTATTGCCAAAATAAATAATTTTTCCAATATTATCACCAATGCCCTAAACTGCCCCCGTGAACTCTTCAATCTAGTTACCAAGACCATGAACCCAGTCTGTCTAGAAGCCCCTAATTCTGATTCACAAGAATTTTGCAACGAATTATCGGATTATTTCATCAACAAAATTGAAAGAATCCGTGAAAGTATTCAGCAAAATACAACCTCCATCTACCCCCCCTTAAATCACAAACCTAATACCCACTTAATTCCGTCACAATCACCTAACTTCACTCTAAAACCCATTTCCATCGATGCCACTAAAAATATCACCAGGACTCTGCGAAATAGCACAGCGCCCAATGATATCATCCCCACCAAACTGCTAAAAGAATGTGCCGATATTTTGGCTCCAGCTATCATGCAGCTCATAAACCAGTCATTCAAGGAGGGCGTTGTCCCATCCTTGCTGTAACAAGGTATAATCAAACCAATTAAAAAAAAAAACACCCTCGACCCCAAAGACCCTAACCACCGTCGCCCCATAACAGGCCTGAATGTCTTCTCCAAGGTAATGGAGAAAGAAGTTGTACAACAGCTACAACATCATTTAGACACCCATAAATTACTTGACCCATTCCAGTCCGGTTTCAGTCCGGGTCACGGGACAGAAACAGCACTGCTCAAAATATGGGATGACGCTCTAGAGGCCGCAGACGAAGGAGAATCTTGTCTTCTAGTACTGCTGGACCTAAGCGCAGCTTTTGATACGGTAGACCACGAATTATTGCTGACATGGCTAGTCGAAGTAGCCGGAGTTGCGTAATGTGATTTATCGTGGTTCTCCTCCTTCTTGGAAAACCGATCACAAATAGTGAAATTGGGCCCTTTCACTTCTGAAAAACGCACGGTGTCACGCAGAGTCCCCCAGGGATCCCCTCTGTCACCTGTCCTTTTCAATATCTATCTTCGCCCTCTTTTTGAAATTATCAGCAACCAGAAGTTACTTTACCACTCTTATGCAGACGACACACAACTTTATTTTCGCATCTGCAACAAAAAGGATCATTATCTCGGATTAGAGAAATGCCTTACTTTGATAGAAAAGTGGATGACTAAGGCCCCGTACACACGACCAAACATGTATGCTGAAACTGGTCCGCGGACCAGTTTCAGCATACATGTTCGGTCGTGTGTAGGCGCGAGCGGGCCGAATTCCAGCAAACATTTGCCCGTCGGGCCTTTTCCCAGCAGACAAATATTCCTGGACGTGTTTTAAAACCGTCCGCTGGAATCCTGCCCGCTCGGACATGTACGGTCGTCAGTACAGACCTACCGTACATGTCCGAGCGCCCGCCGTCCCTCGCATGCGTCGAATGACTTTGACGCATGCGTGGAAGCCTTTAAATGGCAGGCCCGCCCACATCGCCGCGTCATCGTCGCAGCGACGACGCGGACACGCCCTGCGTATTGTTTACACGCGGACTTCTGTACGATGGTTAGTACAGCCATCGTACAGATGCCCTCTGGCAGACATGTACGGTGAAAACGGTCCGACGGACCGGTTTCATCGTACATGTTTGCCCGTGTGTACCGGGCCAAAGAGTTACCTTAAACTCAATGGCTCAAAAACAGAACTTCTCCTGTTTCAGGCCAATCGGAAGATTCATCCCGCAACAACATGGACGCCCCCGCCCATTCTGGGTCAATCCATCACCCCTAGCACCAAAGTCAAAAGTCTCTGAGTCATCTTCGACACCCACATGACAATGGATGCACAAATACTGTCAGTAGTCAGCGGATCGCACCATCTGCTGCGCCTACTATGCAGACTCACCCCCTTTATCCCAAAAAAAGACATAGTAGTCGTGGTGCAAATGCCTTCTATCTTGGACTCCCAAAATACCAAATCACTCGTCTGCAAGTCGTTCAAAATACGGCCGCTCGACTTGTAACTGGGAAAAAAACATGGGAATCAATCTCACCTTTGTTGAGATCCCTTCATTGGTTGCCCGTAAAAGACAGAATCACTTTCAAAGCACTCTGTCTAACGCATAAGTGTATTCTGGGAAACACCCCCCAATATCTATGCGAGAAACTAAAAGCTCACAACACCAATCGCATTCTGCAATCCACCAACCAAAATCTACTCCAGATACCCAAAGCCAGATACAAGTCCAAAGGAGAACGAAGATTTGCGGTCCAAGGACCCAGACTATGGAACGCTCTACCAACCAACATCCGATTGGAGGTAAACCACCTAGCCTTCAGGAGAAAGATCAAGACCCATCTCTTCTGAGGGCCCAGGGAATGGATACCAAGCGTCCAGAGGCGATTCAGTTTGCATGTGTTGCGCTATATAAGTTTCTCACTCACTCACTCACTCACTGATAGGTAACATTTGTAGTTATAATTGATGGGCACTGATAGGCAGCATTGATGAGCACTGATAGATGGCACTGATGATTGGGGCACTGATTATCAATGTAAACAATTTACTGACATTCTTGACAGTTAACGGCAGTCCTTTGCTAACACAGACACAGCGTGGGAGGAAAGGGCTGTGGATAACCGGCAAGTCTGTTTACATGTGATCAGCTGATCACATGGTAAAGGGCCATGGTGATTGAGCTGGATGCACATCCCAGGGGGCATGTGGGACACACGGTTTTGGGAGGATGTCCATTGACACTCTCCCAAAATTGCAAACCCAGGGCTCAGATAGAAAGGGGGCCCATCATGGTTTCTTGCACCAGGGGCCCTGAGAAGGTTCTAGTTACACTTCTGCTGTAAACCATTTAATAAATGTAAAGGTAATTATGGCACAGGTTGTGTTATTGTACATGTACGTTATCCCGCATCATCGCTGCTTCCCGTCTGCTGTCTGTAGGCAATGGGAAGATGGGAAGCGGTTAAAGGATATTAGGACATCTATGATCGATCATCAGCAATGTGTTAATTATCAGTCATACATGGCATAGGGATTGTACACATGGATACGCCAGTTCCCGCTTACATTAGGGTCTGAAGCATTTACATCAGAGTTCCCCTTTACAGTAGGGTCTGCCACAGAGTTTCCCCTTGCACTGTAAGGGAGAATCCTGCAGAATCTGATGTAAAGGGGAATGCCAGGAACTCTGATGTGGGGGGGGGGCTCTGGTGACCAGAAACCACCATCCGCAGAGTGAATACACTAAGGTAAGGGGGGGGGTACCAATACAAGGGAGAACCTTTATATCAACGCCCCCTTAAATTATTGTATTCACTCCCCCCTTACATCAGTGACTTCAGACTGGCCTGGCGGCGCTGTCACTGACCTCCTCTCAGGTGCACTGTGCAGGGCTCAGTCAGACGACTCCAGGTTGGTATAAATAAAAATGAGTATGGGGGTGGTGGCGCTGTCTATACACTCCCTGTAAGTGACGGACCAGGGGGTATTGATCAAACTTGATTGCTGTGTAAACCAAAGATATTGATATAAAGTGTTAACCAAATATGTGCAGGAGGTGCCTAAAATAAGGGGGGCAACAAACCCCTCACAAGATATAAAGAGAATCCAATGTGAAAAAAATAAATGATGGATGTCACCTTAAAATAAAAATAAATAAATAAATAGGTTTAAATGAAAACCTCTACCTAAATGACCCCCTGGGTCGTGAAGTAGTAGAATAATAAATAATGTGGTAATAAATGCAAATAAAGTGAAAAATAGAAGGGGTCCAGGTGAACCCAACCTTAATAAGATATCTAGATGCACAATTCAAATTAAATGTATCCAATAAATAAAGCCGATGTCCATATGCAATCAATTGGATAACACCATAACAATTTGTCCATTCAAAGGCAGTGCAATTAATAAGGTGGCAGCATCAGTCCATTAAAAAAGTGTGCCTTGACTTGGTAGGTGATCACAGTAAACCAGGTGGTAACGCAGTGATTCCGGTGCTCCCCCTCCTGTGTCCCCACTCACCAGAGACACTCACCCCTGCAGGGGTAAAGTGCATGAATTTATGTACTGCAGCTGCTCCTCAGCACGGCTCTCCCGTCCTTAGACTCCCCGAGCTGGTTCTCTCATACGGGCAGTAGAGGTGCCTTTAAAGATCCAAGTTCCTCCAGGGAAAAAAGGGGAGACAAGCTCGCATAGTGTGGTATGTTTTTTAAAAGCGGTTGTTTATTAGCACTGACCACTGTAGTGTGGCGTGCAAAAAGTAGCAGAAAAATACAAAATAAATAAATAAAAACAAATAGGAACACTAGCCAAGGCTGTGTTCAGAGTAAAACAGATAAAAACTACTGTCTGCTGGGTAGCAGACTTCCCAGCACAACACTTGCTGTCCGGTCGTCTGTCAGCAACAGCTGAGGAACGGCGTGCGCTCCACTAGCGTCCCAGCTGATCAACCCGGAAGTGTGTGTGGGTGTGCGTGTAACCGCTTTACGCACGTTTCGTAACACGTCTTCTGAAGCGGCTCCAGGTTGGTGGCTTCGATGTTATCATATAATCTCCTCTCCACAGTCCACACACACATCTGACTCCTCCTGGAATTCCTATCCCGGCAGCACTGCGACTTTTGCTTCCTCTCCAGATTCCCCCTCACAGTGTTCAGACATGATAAAAGACAAGAGATGGTCAGAGACTGCCGACATGATACAAGAGATGGTCAGAGACTGCAGACATGATAGAGGAGAAGGTCAGAGACTGCAGACATGACACAGGAGATGGTCAGTGACTGTAGACATGATTTGAGTGAGGTGTGTTGTCCTTTAATACACTACCTTGTTAGGTGCCTATTATTATTATTATACAAGATTTATATAGCAGCAACAGTTTGCACAGTGCTTTACAACATGAGGCAGACAATACAGTTACAATACAATTCAATAAAGGAGGAATCAGAGGGCCCTGCTCATTAGAGCTTACAATCTAAAAGGAAGGGTCAAGTGATACAAAGGGGGATGAAACTGTGGGGATGAAGCTGATGGAGAAAATAAAAGTAAAGTTGTTAAGTGGAGGTAATATAGGTTTTCAGGGATCGCCAAAAAGTGGACAGTAGGAGATACTTGGACAGATCGAGGTAGGGAATTCAATAGGGTGGTAGAGGCTCTAGAGAAGTTGTGGAGGCGTGCATTGGAGGAAGTGACAAGGGAACTAGAGAGCAGGAGGTCTTGGGAGAAGCGAAGATAATGATTTGGTTGGTATATGTAGAAAAAGGAAACTGCAAACAAGATGGTATCTGCCCAAAGTGTATATAACTATGATGAAAACTCCAGTTGCTAGCTTTGCTGTTTAGAAACAACAAAAAGAAGATGCTCTGTTGGATTTCTGCATGTTTGTTAGCTTCCCTACTGCTTCCAAATGGTAAGTTTGACCTATGAGTTACAATATCTTTTTTTATTAAGAAGATAAAGATAGAATACATATACAAGGTAATACAGACATTTTATAAAATAACATCAATGAATATACAATTATATTAGGAACAGTTAAAGGGTTGTATTTTTTTTTTTTTAAATAACAAACATACCTTACTTACCTCCACTGTGCAGTTCGTTTTGCACAGAGTGGCCCCGATCCTCGTCTTCTGGGGTCCCCTTCATGGGAAGCGCTCCCCCAAGGCAATTAGCTTGCGGGCATCCTCCCGTGATACAGCCGGCGGCTATAGCCGCCAACTGTATCACTTGCCCCCCAAGCCAATGGCTGCGCTGCTATCAATCTATCCAATCTAGCCAATCAACACCCAGACTCTGTGGAGAAGAGGACGCCGGATACGCGCACAACAGGTGAATGGGCTCATGTAAGTAAAACGGGGGGGGGGGGCTGCGGGGCCATAATTGCCAGGTGTTTTTTCACCTTAATGCATAGGATGCATTAAGGTGAAAAAACACAATCCTTTATAACCCCTTTAACAAAACAATTGGCCAAAACAATAAAAGATCAATTTTCACTCAGGTTTTCTAAAGCTCAGATGTGGTTTATGTACAGTAGTAAGGGTAAGTTACCTATGAAAGAGAAATTAGAATAAATCAGACTTATGTTTGCTTTGTAAGTTTAGCAAATAATGTTTCTACTTTGTAAAACATCTACCTAAATTTGAGGTTATTTTTTATGACACATGTGGCTTTCTACAAGTGACGAGTTATCTATTATTACTAAATGACACTTGTCTGATTTTTTTATATTTAATGCATTTAATAAGTTGCTATATAAGCACCTCACTGGCAATTTTCTTGATCTCTGCTTCTTTATCACAGAGGTGACGATAGCAGGGAGATAAGTGACATCAATTATTATCACCCAAAACATTTATAATATAATATATCAAAATGAATCACAATATTCATCCAAATTACAAGAATAAACTTAGATTGAAATCCAGGGTTGTAAAGTATTTTGTTGGTGTATCCATTTAACCTCCTCACGCCCACGCTATAGCCGAATGACGGCTACAACGCGGGCCTACATTGCCGGGAGGGCGTCAATAGATGTCCTCCCATGCATGAGCTGCCTACTCGCCCCGTGTGGTGTGCGTAGCGCTCATTGGGCGTTTTGTGATCAGCAAGTCAGTGAGACTCGGCTGATCACAGATCAGAGTAAGGAGTCGATCCCGGCCCCTTACCACGTGATCAGCTGTCAGCCAATGACAGATGATCACGTGATGTAAACAGAAGATCGGTTTCTGTGAAAGTGACATCGGTCCCGAAGAGGAAGAGCCACAGCCACCTCATCTGTGCCCACCAGTGCATATCAATGCCCACCAGTGTATATCAGTGTTACCAATCAGTGCCCACCAGTGGTGCCAAGCAGTGCCTCATCAGTTCCACCTATCAGTGTCACCTACCAGTGCCCATCACTGCAACCCATCAGTGCCCATTACTGCCACTCATCAGTGCCACCTATGAATACCCTTCAGTGCCACCTATCAATGCCCACCAGTGCCACCTATCAGTGTCCATCAGTGTCGCCTTACCAGTGCCCATCAGTGCATCCCATCAGTGCAGGCTCATCAGCGTACATCAATGAAGGAGAAAAAGTACCTGTTTGCAAATTTTTATATCAAAATATAAAACTTTTTTTTTAACTTGCGGTCTTTTTTTGTTTTTGTTTTCAACAAAAAAATAAAAAACACAGCAGTGATAACATACCACCAAATGAAAGATCTATTTGAGGGAAAAAAAAATCATATGGGTACAGTATTGTAGGACCACGCAATTGTCATTCAAAGTGTGAGAGCACTGAAAGCTAAAAATTGGTCTGGGCAGGAAGGGGGTTTAAGTGCCCAGTAAGCAAGTGGTTAATCTATTTCCCCTTTTATACACATTCCCTATCTCCACCTCATTTTATTTTAGGAAAATGATCAATGGCCATTATAATACTTTAACTGTAAAACTGCATGGCCATTATCAAGTGTCTAACTAATGGTATTTAAATTCTTTTATCACAAACTGCATATTTATGCCTTGCAATGTGGCCTTAAAGTGGCATTAACCCCAAAACCAAAAATATAAAACTGTATATACTGTATGCCGCTCTTTAGACCTCCATTATTTAGCTCACTATGGAATCACTCCAGGGACAACGCATTCTTATGCCATGTGGCAATGTGTCTATGAAGTGACCCCACTGCAGGCAATATTCTTGAACTAATTATTGAGAATAAATACATTTCTCCTCCACCTATAGTGAGGTCAAAAAACATTTGATCCCCTGCTGATTTTGTATGTTTGCCCACTGACAAAGGAATGATCAGTCTATAAATTTTAATGGTAGGTTTACTTTGAGGCCTGGTACACACGATAGGATTGATCGCCGGACCGTATCCGCGGATAAATCCTCTGAGGATTTTGATCCGATGGAGTGTACACACCATCGGATCAAAATCCGCGCTGAATTCCCATCGCGGTGACGTGTCGCGCCGTCGCCGCGATTATGACGCGGCGACGTGCGCGACGCTGTCATATAAGGATATCCACGCATGCGTCGAATCATTACGACGCATGCGAGGGATGGGTTCGGACGGATCGATCCGGTGAGTCTGTACAGACCACCGGATCGATCCGCTGGAGCCGATTCCAGCAGATAGATTTGTTAGTATTAGTGCTGTCAAACGATTAAAATTTTTAATCGCGATTAATCGCATTAATGTCATAGTTAACTCACGATTAATCGCTCTAATTTATGACGAATTTCCCCACAAATATCGCACAATTCTGCAAGTGATTATAATTTATTATCGCTGTTTTCTAGCTGATCTAAAACCATTTTTGACATAAAGGGACACTTTTGGACAATCTACAGTTTTTCAGGCAGAAAGAATAGTTTTTATTTTATAAAAGAACATGTAGGGCACTGGGCAGACCACTAGGGACAAGGGGGGTGTGTATTTTTTACATACAGTACTGTAATCTATAAGATTACAGTATACTGTGTGTATTGTGTTTGTTTACTTTTTTAAATTTGGCGCCGTTCTCCGCTCCCGTGCGTCGTAACGTCGCAGGGAACGGAGCTCGGCGGCACACAGGCACTGTAAATCGAGCGAGGAGGACCCGCCGAGCGAGGAGGACCCGCCAAGCAAGGAGGACCCGCCAAGCAAGGAGGACCCGCTCGATCACACAGCGGGGTGGCATCGCTGGATCCAGGGACAAGGTGAGTAACTTGCCTGTGAATCCAGCAAGAAGGTAAGCCGCGCCGCGCCGCTGCACACTCTGCATGTCCACCCCGAGGGCTCCTGCGTTAATCGCGCGATAAAAATATTGACGGCGTTAACATGGGTTTGCGTTAACGCCGTTAATATCGCGTTTAACGCACAGCCCTAGTTAGTATGTCTACAAATTTTTATCTGCTGGAAATCGGAAATATCCGCGGATAAATATCCGCTGGAACGTACACACCAGGGGATCTATCCGCTGAAACCGATCCGCTGAGATTTTTCAGCGGATGGATCCTCTCGTGTGTATGGGGCCTGACAGTGAGATACAGAATAACAACAAAAATATCCATTAACCACGTCAAAGCGCACGCCGTCATATGACGTCCAAAAAGGGGATCTCTTATCCCGGGTGGACGTCATATGACGTCCTGTACTTTGTGCGGTGATATCTGAATGATGTCTGCACCTAGAGGCATCATTCAGATATAATTTTGTTCCAGCGGCGATTCTGCGCACCATAAGAATTATCATAGCGGCGGTTACGCCGCTTGATCGTTCTTATAGGCGGCGGGAGGGGACATTCCCCCCCTCCCGCCGCCATCCGGTGCTTCTCCGGGCTCTCCCGTGCCATCGGGGGCCCGGAGAGATTATCGGCGTGCGCCGGATGGGAGGCATAGAGATGACTGGTGACCATTGAAAAAGTTCAATGTCCACAAGTTATAGCTCCTTTTCTTTCGCTTTTATTTTCAAACCACTTGTAGAAGTAGAGGGATGAAGGATCAGGGGAAGGTTCAGGCTTACAAAGCAGATCACTAGGGAATTGCTAAACTTCAAAGTCACACTCACCACTTCCTCTCGCGTGGGTATTGCTCACTCGGATAGGCCCCTCCCACCTGGCCTAGCAGCTGGGATAATACACGCACAAGAATAATCTGAGTCTCTGCCACAGACTGGTTACAAGTTCAGATGAGGGATTCCGGAATCCTCTGCCATAGGTTTTTGTCTTACAGTTACAGTCTTACAGTTCTAGAGCCTTTACACCAACCCATCACACTGTAAGGTATTGTAGGTTACGGTGCATCCTTCAATAAGGTTACCAGGCCTCTTCCAATGTACCAGCCTTCCGCTCAGTCCTTTCTGGGACAGGTCCTCCCCTGGCTTCCTCCATTGAGTGGCTTCCTCCCGCAGGACAGACAGCACAGGATCACCTCCAAAGCGTAGGCCCCATTCAGGATAATTGGGCCTTCCCGGCAGAAATGCAGCCTCGGGCCAGCATGGCCCCGAGGCTAAATAATCACACGACACATACCTCGCACCAGGAGGGCCACGAGTTGGAAAAGGGCCCTGTAAAATGGCGTCTGCCCATTACGTATCCTTCCTCAGCATGCCCAGTGGGGAGACCACTCCCACTGGGCTGTTCCGGAGGAAAGACACCCAATACACCATGGCTTGCCTGAGTTCCAACATTGGCCTGTGGTGGTATTGCCACCCACAGTCAAACAAAGGGAAATCCCTCCAAGCACAGCCATAGCTGGAACAAAGGCTGATTTAGCCTTAATTAACAAAGTCTGAGCCAAACTATCGGCTCAGACACCCTTTAAATTTGACATAGTGCCTGATCATCAGGAGCAGGGCGCTACATGTGGAAACCTGGTGGCCAACTACAAAAAACGTCTGACCGCCATGTTTGCCAACAAGGGTTTTGTCATCAAGTACCAAGTCATGTTTTGCGAAGGGGTAAAATACTTATTTCACTCATGAAAATGCAAATCAATTTATAGTTTTTTTGTAATGCATTTTTCTGGATTTTTTTGTTGTTATTTTGTCTCTCACTGTTAAAATAAACCTACCATTAAAATTATAGACTGATCATCATTTCTTTGTCAGTGGGCAAATGTGCAAAATCAGCAGGGGATCAAATTATTTTTTCCCTCGCTATGTCATAAATCATTTGCGTAAGGCAGAGCAGCATTTGAACCCATCGCAGCTCCACATAGCTGTAAATAACAATCCTGTTTGAATGCTAAAAAAAATATTTTCCAAATATTTTCCAAAGTTCACTTTTACAGAAAAAATGTAAAGGTGAACTAACACTGGGCACTCTTTCCCTTCCCTCCCTGTTCCCTGCTTTACTTACCCCCCATAAAGTCCACTGGAGTGATGCTGGGGTGCTGACAGCTCAGCAACCCTGGAGGTAAGTGCAGTTGGGACTGGGAGAGTCAGGAAGCTGTTCAGTGTTAGTTCAATGTTACATTTTTTTTGTAAACGTGAACTGACACAGGTCCAAAAGAAACTGTGTTTGTACCCCTGTATACCTCTCTAACTGTACCAACAAAGCTTTAGATGCTTCAATATATATATATATATATATATATATATATATATATATATATATATATATATATATAATACTGACCAACTTCATGTAGATAGGGAATACAATGTTGAATCAAATGTGTAAGGCAGTCATTTAGAAGGCGCTTTAGATTTAGAGCTGACCAGCAGTGCTGTTGTGGAGAACTTACCATGACCATTGCAATGTGCATCATTATTCTTACTGGGGTAGTTCCACAACGAGAAGGTGTGGGATAAAACAAACAATGCTAAAAAAAGAATGTTAGCAGCCAGTTTGTGTAGAAAAGGGTCCCAGAGGGTATGCCAGCAGGCAGAATGTGCAACAGAGAACTGCTCAGGGTATGACATAGGGTAGTATGTGCAGGAGGGCTGTACCAAGGGAATGACACCATGAAGTATGTGCAAGAGAGAAAGTTTAGCTTGAGCTATTGAGTTCTGTAAATGATGGACTTTATTTTAGCAAAGAAGCTAAGTCTACTAATCTGGTAAACATCTGAAAAGGAGTCTACAGCTGAAAATGAACATAGAAAATATTCAGATACAGTATTTAATATTTTTTTCTGACTCAAAAAGTACAAAATATTTTCTACTTTGCCTGGTTGCTGGTTTGACCTTTTCCTACCTATCACTTTCTGAGCCTCTCTGTTGGTCAGTAGAGCTGACCATGTTTTAGACGGTGACCCTGTTTCTGACAGATTTATTTACAATGTTTTTGATTGTTTTTTATTTTCCTCATAATGTGTTCCTATTATTGTACAGGTGAGTGCAGTCACATCATTGGAGGACGGGAAGCTGCTCCTCACTCTAGACCATATATGGCTCTACTGGATACAAATGGAGAGCAATGTGCTGGGACATTAATAAAAGCTGACTGGGTGTTAACTGCAGCTCACTGTGAAGTGTAAGTAAATATCAGATGCTCTGTACTTATTAAAACTGTTATAATTTAGCGCTACCCCCTCAGGAGCCGCTGATTAGATTGGGACGGCATGATTATGTTACCTCTGTGTTGTGTCTAGGGATAATGAGCAGTAACGGAATGTCCAAACAGCAGGATGTCGTTTTCTGTGCATTTATTTCTTGCCCAACATGGCAAACAGTTAACTCGAAGTAGACAGAGAAAGGTTGGTGAAAGGAGAATTTGCATATTCAGGCCTATAGATAACGGAAGCAGTCCTGCCTCCAATGGGACTTTAACTCACGTCGCCACCCCAGCCGGGTGGGTAAAGTGTACCTGGACAGGCCTCTCACACCGACCTGGCAGCCAGAGTATCGCTTAGAACTTCTGAGAAGAAACAAGTCTCTTCCACCGACTTGGCTCTAATGTAATTTAGAATTAGGAGTGGAACCACTGCCACAGGCCCTCTACTTAGGAATGAAGAAAATAGGGCGAATCCTCTCGGTAAATATAATTTGCCTGAATCTCCCTCAGGTAGATTTCTTAGGTTGGGGTCACCGACTGACAAGTTGCAGCATACAACTTCTCAGTGTCCGGTCACCCAGATCCCCGATGGATTGTCTATGCCCTGTTGGATCACCTGCCTCCGGGCTCACCTCAGACCGACTCCCCACCGAACAGCATAGCTGTCTTGGGATCTTCCTCATGAAGTGTGGGGACCCAGTAAGTCACTGGGGCCCCTTTGCAGCTTTAGTTGCTCCAGGCCATGAGGGCCCAGAGTTAGGAACTCCGCGTAGCACGTGCGCCCCGGCCTGGTAGGCCATCTCGCCGGGGCCCGTGATGTGCGCACACCCTAAAGATGGGTGCCGCACCTGGAACCAGGAACGGGCGAAGACCCCCCAAAATGGCGTCCGCCCAAGAAATACCCTCCCCCTGCATGCCCCGCGAGGGAATCACTCCTCTGATTGGCTGCTGGAGAAAGGCGTCTCTGCCTGGACCCTTCTGGCGCCACCTGCTATCCAAAGATGGAAATGTATCTTTGGAACACAGAATGAAACCACAGAACAGCCCAGCCTGGCAGAAACCCAATTTAACAAATCATCATGAATGAGAGCAAAATAACTCTCTCACTCCCCTCTAAATTTAACATAGCACCTGTACTGAAAGTACACAGGCGCTACATAATTGTTTCTTAATGTTAAACCCTGGAAAACAAAAAGGATCCCTTGCAGCCCTCCCCTCCACTCTAGCAGTGGACTGGACTGTCTCTCAACATCCTCATGTCCCTGCATGGAACCTGATAAAGTCATAGCACCTTAGATTACTGGAGCGAGCCTGTTCAGTGCCCAGCAGCTCAGCCTGTTCAGTGCCCATAAATGCATCCTGTTCAGTGCCCAACAGCTCTGCCTGTTCACTGCCGATTAATACAGCCTGTTCATGGCACAGTAGCTCAGCCTGTTCAGTGCCCATAAATGCAGCCTGTCCAGTGCACGGCAGCTCAGCCTGTTCAGTGCCCATAAATGCAGCCTGCTTAGTGTCCAGCAGCTCAGCCTGTGTTCAGTGCCTGGCAGCTCAGCCTGTTTAGTGCCTGGCAGCTCAGCCTGTTTAGCGCCCGGCAGCTCAGCCTTACCTAGAGGAGAGGAGAGAAGATAGATTATAAAGAGTGGGGATCTCATGTTTACCCTTGCGTGGCCGCTGTCCTCAGACGAAGTCCCGCCTCCTATGGAAGACATCACCAGTGTGCTGCCTATCATAGGCACTGGCCCAGGAGGCGGGACTTCGTCTGACAGACAGCTTAGTGGGAGATCCCTGGTCTGTATAATCCACCAGCGCTTGCCCCCTTTAAAAAAAAAACTATTAAGAGCCCAATAAAAACACAGAATAGTGTCCTGCACCCCATCTACTCCCACTAGTGTCCTCCACTCCCCTTTACATTATTCCCCTCACAATGGTGTCCCCTTCCACAGTAGGGACCTGACCCGCCCATATAATAGTGTTGTCTGCCTCCCCATAGCAGTGTCCTTCACATCACACCCCCGCACTATAGTGTCCTCTACTGCCCTCCACCCAGCAGTAGGGTCACTTGCCCCCCAATGTAATGTCCCCTGTCCCCTTTAACCCCCCCCACTGTAGTGTCTATGCCCCCCATGCTATGTCCCCTGTCCACTACACACACACCCCTCCCCTCCCCTCAACTGTAGTGTCCTCTGTGTTCCCTCTCACACCAGTGTGTAGGTAGTATTTTCCTACCTTACACCGGTGTATACCAGAACAGAGAAGGGGAGAAGTCACAGTAGTGGATAGGGCGGGATGTGACAGAGTCAACTTTTTTACATTAACAAGTTGGTGATTGGTTGCTAGAACTGCCCGGCAACCAATCTCCTGCTGGTTAATGTAAAAGGGTAATTTCAGCAGCTTCAGCCGCCGCCATCTATGGTTAATGGGTCGATCACGATTGACGGCTTACCAACACCCAGAGTATGGTGACCAGACGTGCAAAGCGGGGACAAAACCGGGGACAGATTTCATTCAGGGACAGTTAGCTGGATTCAAATAGACCGCCGCATCTAGTGTAGTGTATCGTATTTACACTATGCCGCCGTAAGTTAGCTAGGCAAGTACTGTATTCGCAAAGTACTTGCCTGCTAAGTTACGGTGGCATAGCGTAAATGCGGACGGTGTAAGCGCGCCTAATTCAAATTAGGCTGAGGGGGCGTGTTTTATGGTAATGGGGGGTGACCTGACGTGATTGACGTTTTTTACGAGCGGCGCATGCGCCGTCCGTGTACATATCCCAGTGTGCGTTGCGGCAAAGTACGCTGCAAGGACGTATTGGTTTCGACGTTGACGTAAATTACGCCCAGCCCTATTCACGGACGACTTACGCAAACATTTAAAATTTCGACGCGGGAACGACGGCCATACTTAACATTACTAGTCCAGCTATTTGATGGAATAACTTTACGCCTGAAAATGCCTTACGTAAACGACGTATCTATACTGCAACGGGCGCACGTACGTTCGTGAATAGGCGTATCTAGTGATTTACATATTCTACGCCGAGCGCAATGGAAGTGCCACCTAGCGGCCAGCCTAAATATTGCACCCTAAGATACGACGGCGCAAGCCGTCGTATCTTAGATAGGTTTAAGTGTATCTCAGTTTGAGAATACACTTAAACTTAGGTCGGCGCAGATTCCGAGTTAGGTCGGCGTATCTAGTGATACGCCAGCCTAACTCTATCTGAATCCACCTAAGTGTCCTTAATCCGGGGATGTCTGGTCACCCTACTTTACAATCACTTTAAGCAGGAGCTGATAAAAGTCACAAGACTGCTATATACTGCTGATGAGAAAAGGTATTTAGCAGTTTAAATTTACAAAAATAATTGCATTTCCATGTTCTGTGTACTGTGGGAGTCCAGATATTGTGAATGCAGGGTCCTGGGTTTTGTAAAACTTTAATAAGAAGCTTCAGGCAAAAACTGCTATTGACTTAATACTAAACAGCAAATTCTTTTGATCAGAAGGGCCTTTGCAGTGAAAAACATTGAAATTTATGGGGGAGGGCAAATATTCAGGTTTAGCCTTTTGTAGTGCTAACAGGCAAGCTATCATCAAACAAAAGGCATGGTAATACATGCACTGCCTCGAGGGACATGTACCAATGCTGAAATAATTAAAAAAAAAACACAAAATTGTCAGTTCCAACACACACTGACCACATGGCTGCTGTGAACTCAACTGGACTTTGCAAATCCTGGGAATTCTCCCCAAACCCATGGTAGCAGCAAACCCAAACCTTTCCCCTAGACTTTGCCAACTGTGGCTAATCTTAAAGGAGAAGTACATGCAAAGCTTGTGCAGTTTGTTCTGAACATCTATGACCCGCTTTCAGCTGACGTCACCGAGGTGATCCAGGCTGGGGAAAGATCGCAACCATATGGTCGGGATCCACCCAGAAACCTGGATCAGCACCTGGTTAAAGGGGTTGTAAAGGTAAAAAAAAATATTCCCTAAATAGCTTCCTTTACCTTAGTGCAGTCCTCCTTCACTAACTTCATCCTTCCATTTTGCTTTTAAATGCCCTTATTTCTTCTGATAAATCCTCACTTCCTGTTCTACTGTCTGTAACTCCACACAGTAATGCAAGGCTTTCTCCCTGGTGTGGAGAAAGCCTCTTGAGGGGGGAGGGGGCGAGCAGGCAAGTCAGGACACTCTCTACTTTGCAGATAGAGAAAGGAGCTGTTTGTTAGTGGGCGTCCTGACACTCCTGCTCGCCCCCTCCCCCCTCAAGAGGCTTTCTCCACAGCAGGAAGAAAGCCTTGCATTACGGTGTGCAGTTACAGACAGAAGAACAGGAAGTGAGGATTTCTCAGAAGAAATAAGGACATTTAAAAGCAAAATCCAAGAATGAGGTAAGTGAAGGAGGACTGCACTAAGGTAAAGGAAGCTATTTAGGGAAAAAGAAATTACCTTTACAACCCCTTTAAGCCTCTGAGCAAGCCACCGAGAGCCTGAGCCATCCACTCCCACCCCCTCCCCCAGTGAGAGCAGGGGGGGCAGAGAAGATAGTCGCTCAAATCTTGCCGTCTCAACCACCGTAACATCTCCAAAATACGCCCCTTTCTAACCAATGGCACAACAAAACTCCCTGGTCATCTCTCGCCTCGACTACTGCAACTCCCTCCTCATTGGCTTACCTCTGCATACTCTATCCCCCCTTCAGTCTATCATGAATGCTGCTGCCAGACTGATCCACTTTACCAACCGCTCTGTCTCTGCTTCCCCTCTCTGTCAATCCCTCCACTGGCTCTCGCTCACCCAACAAATTAAATTCAAAATACTGACAACTAACAATACTAACAATACTAACAACAAAGCCATCCACAACTCTGTCCCCAGCTTCATCACTGACCTAGTCTCTAAATACCAACCTAATTGTTCTCTTCGTTCTTCTCAAGACCTCCTACTCTCTAGCTCTCTCATCACCTGCTCCCATGCTCGTCTCCAGGACTTTTCCAGAGCCTCTCCAAGCCTATCTAACTCCTTACCCCAATCTCTCCGTCTATTTCCTTCTCTATTATCTTTTAGAGGATCCCTGAAAACCCTCCTCTTCAGAGAAGCCTATTCTACCCACACCTAACAACTGTATTTTCATTTTGTCCATCTGATCATCCCCCCACAGCTACTACCCTTTGTTACACTTGACCCTCCCTTCTAGACTGTAAGCTCTAACGAGCAGGGCCCTCTGATCCCTCCTGCATTGAATTGTATTGTGACTGTACTGTCTTCCCTGATATTGTAAAGCGCTGTGCAAACTGTTGGCCCTATATAAATCCTGTATAATAATATTTAAAATTGAGAGCCGGTCACACTCTCCTGTCATGCAAATTTGATGCTAGGTTACCTTTAGTAGTGGGCATCAGTTTGACATCAGTATAAGACACTTCTGAGATCTTTCAGAATTTACTGACAGGTGCATTTGACCGGCTTGAAATGAGTGCTGCATGTCCATAGATGTGTAGCAGAATGAAAAATCTACTTGAAGCAAACAAATGCAAGTTGATCCTTAACCACTTCCAGACCTTAGGTGTTTTTCAGATTTGGTGTTTGCAAGACTAAAACATTTTTTTCTGCTAGAAAATTACTTAGAACCCCCAAACATTATATATATA
Source organism: Rana temporaria (assembly GCF_905171775.1). Lineage (NCBI taxonomy): Eukaryota > Metazoa > Chordata > Amphibia > Anura > Ranidae > Rana > Rana temporaria. Next base: position 76,647,081 of record NC_053489.1, read on the forward strand.
TATATTTTTTTCTAACACCCTAGAGAATAAAATAGTGGTCATTGCAATACTTTTTGTCACACCGTATTTGCGCAGCGGTCTTACAAGCGCACTTTTTTTGGAAAAAATTCACTTTTTTGAATTAAAAAATAAGACAACAATAAATTTGGCCCAATTTTTTTATATATTGTGAAAGATAATGTTACGCCGAGTAAAATGATACCCAACATGTCACGCTTAAAAATTGCGCCTGCTGGTGGCATGGCGTCAAACTTTTACCCTTAAAAATCTCGATAGGCGATGTTTAAAAAATTCTAGAGGTTGCATTTTTTGAGCTACAGAGTAGCTCTAGGGCTAGAATTATTGCTCTCGTCTCTAACGATCGCGGCGATACCTCACTTGTGTGATTTGAACACCGTTTTCATATGCGGGCGCTACTCGCGTATGCGTTCGTTTCTGCGCGCGAGCTCGTCGGGACGGGCGCTTTAAAAAATATTTTTATTTTTATTTATTTTATTACTTTTTACACTGAAAAAATTTTTTTTATCACTTTTATTCCTATTACAAGGAATGTAAACATCCCTTGTAATAGAAAAAAGCATGACAGGTCCTCTTAAATATGAGATCTGGGGTCAAAAAGACCTCACATCTCATGCAAAAAAAAAATAAAAAATTTGGAAATGTAATTTTTTCAAATGACAAAAAAAAAAATTGTCTCTTTAAGAGGCTGGGCGGGACTGACGTTTTGACGTCACTTCCGCCCAGCAGAGCTATGGGGACGGGCGAAGGAGATTTTTCCTTCAGTCTCGTCCCCGCTCAGCTGCCGAACGGTCCCGATCGCCTCCGCCGCTACCGACGGCTCCGGTAAGCGGCGGAGGGTGCGGGAGAGCGGCGGGAGGGGGGGGCCTCTCCCGCCACCGATAACGGCGATCTCGCGGCGAATCCGCCGCGGAGACCGCCGTTATCGTTTACCAGACCGCGCACACTAAAGATTGATACCTCGGTTGTGGCAGCAGCTGCTGCCGTTACCGAGATATCAATCTTTAAAAAATGGACGTACATCGTCGTGCACAGGTCTGGAAGTGGTTAAGCTGGCCATACATTATATACATTTTCTCATTCAATTTCCTTTATATTTACCTTCAACTATGTAGTGCAAGGGCCTGCCTGACTGCATACAAATTGAAAGTGTTTAGGTTTGACCTCATATTATATGGTTTTGGTAAATATAAAGGAAAGTTGTACAAGAAAATTGTATAATGTATGGCCAGCCATACAACCAAAACTTGTGCAACCAAAACTTTTTCCTTTGTTTTGGATAGAGTGTGTAAAGATTAGCACCGCATAGCAGAAAAAAAATCCACATGAGTTCCAATTCTTTACCAGTCTTCCCTTTCTATCCAAAACTAGAAAACATTTTTGATTTTATATATACTTTATTATTTTGATGTAACAAAAACTGTTTTCAGTCCTTTTAAATCTCAGTGATCTTATCATAAAGGTACTTGTTATGGGGTGAAAACTGTCTCTGTTTGCATCCTGTCACATGTACCTCTAGTTGAGACCACAGGCAGCCATGCTAACACACATTGCGTAGGCACGGCCCTATATTTTCACTATAAGTATGGTCATCTAGAACAATGAGATGCAGCTAATGGTAGGTCAGGTGTATCGAGACAGGAAGTTTCTGAAGAAGGATGAGCTGAAATGCAAAGAAAAAAAAAAGAATGAAAAACAATATTTTATGGAAATAACATTAAATGTTGTCCAGCTAGGGATTGTATTTACATTAATAGTAGAAAAAACATTTGTTTTGCTCATATTACATTTTTAGCAATTCTTCAACTACAATCAAACTGGGTGTCCACTCAAAAAAAAAAAAAGATAAATATATACAGAAGTTCAAGGTCTTGAGAATCATAAGACACAACTATAATGGGACCACAATGGATAATGACATTGAGCTTGTACAGGTAAGTACATCAAGTAAATTACAAAAATCAAAGTGTATTTCACCCCAAGAAACGAAAAACAAATATATTACAATTTGCCAGTTCTTAGATGTGGTGGCTGCATTATAATTTTTTTTCCCATTAGGCTTGCTTCTTTTAATGCTCCATTCACATCTCCGCATTCTGAATCGTGGGCGGAGTTGCCGCTATTACGCCCTGCAATTCGAAATAGCAGCAAATCGCAGGACACCCGTGCGTTCCCTGTGATTTACAATAGCACTCAAATTGTGGCACGATTTTACCAGGATTCGGTGGGCGACAACAGAATCACAGGACACCTGTCGCCCAAAAAGAAGATCCTGTATTTCTTTTGGGAATATAACAATCTTCTGAAATTCGAATTTCATGTGAGGTACTGCTGTGATTGTTGGCGTGAGGGCAATAATTCTAGACCTTGACCTCTTCTGTAACTCAAAACCTATAGAAATGCACATGATCATCCTCTTCTATCAGGTATTTCCATTCTTTAGACCCTAATAAGAAACTAGCCTGCCTATGTCCTTCTTTTAATAAAAGGCTACAATTTGTTCAGAGTGCGGCTGTCCAGAGATGTTCTTTGTTCCTCCGTCTGCGCTGTGATTAAAGGATGGACATAGCGGGACACTTTTAAATTATTAATAGCATAATTTAGCTTTTTATTAAAATAAGATAAAACATGAAAATTCGGCTTACATTTATTAGTGCCTTTGTCCCAGCATTTAAGGATCACGCGCAGGGCAGGACTTAGGGTGGTGGGGGCCCCTGGGCTTGAGTGTTGAAGGGGCCCCCTGGAGCCGAGAATTGGGGGGGGGGTCATAGTTGTTGAGCAGGGGGGGTGCGCATTAAAGTTGTTGAGCGGGGGGGGCTCTCTTCCCTTCAGCAGACATCCATACACCGCTCTGGTTCCTCCTGGGGGTTTTTGCAGTTGAGCGGGGGGGGGGAGTGCCTCTCACCTGTACCTACAGCCGGGGCCACAGACTGTCATTAGCCCAGATGTCGGCTTTCTTCCCTTCAGCAGCCACAGTCCTGCTTTCATGCTGCCTCCTCTTGCAGTGCGGGAAAATTAACCCTTTGGCGGGACTGCGGGAAGAAGCTGTCTGTGCGGGAAAGTCCTGCAGAATCCATGCGTGTTGGGAGGTATGCGCAGGGCAGCCATCAGGAATTTTGGGGCCCCTTACACAGCCTAAGACATGGGCCCCCCGGAGCAAAGAACCGGGGGGGGGGGGGGTGCTGTCGCCTGAAATTTAGAAGCGGGGGGGCTCCCGCAAATTGAGAAGCGGGGGGGGCCTTTACAAAAAAGAAGAAATAAAGAAAATATATATACTGTATATATATATAAAAAAAGGGGGGTAGCCATCCGGGGTCCTGGGGACCTCTGGGCCCTTTAATAAAAAGAAAAAAGAAACCTCTGGGCCCTTTAATAAAAAAATATATATATAAACAAAATAAACATTTATAAAAAAATACATAAAAAAAGGGAGGTTGCCATCCGGGGCCCTGGGGATTTCTGGGCCCCTGGGGACCTCTGGGCCTTTTAATAAAAAATTTAAAAATATAAACAAAAATAATTTTTTTTAAAAAAAGGGGGGGGGGGTTGCCACATGGGGCCCTGGGGATCTCTGAGCCCTTTAATAAAAAAAAAAAATATATATATATATATATATATATATATAAATGTACATTTTTTTATAAAAAAAAAAAGGGGGGGGGGTTGCCATCCGGGGGCCCTGGAGACCTCTAATAATAAAAGGGGGGTTGCCGTCCGGGGCCCCTAAAAAAAAGGGGGTTGCCATCCGGGGCCCTCTATTGGGAGGGGCCCATGGGCTTGAGGCCAGTCAAGCCAAATGGTAAGTCCGGCCCTGATCACGTGCATGTGTGCTGGTAGAAACCATAAGATGCACAGTCTCCCCTGGAGATCAGTATGCATTCCACTGCCCCCAGGACCTGGATATGATGTGACCGGTCCGGAAGGCACCTCAACGTACATTTCGTATTGCTATGTCATCAGGAAGCGCCTACTGCGAGTGATCCTTAGTGCGGGACAAAGGCACTAATAAATGGAAGCAGAATTTGCATGTTTTATCTTATTTTAATAAAAAGCAGAATTACACTATTGGTCCCCAATTGTACTTTATCCCTATGGGAAACCGTGGTGGAGAGCATAGAAGGTTCCTGATCCATCCTTTGGCTCCAGGAGTGTCTATCTAGCGATTTCAGACCTTCTTTTTAATTAAAGAGGTCATGGATATCTGGGAAGCAGGCATTTTCACTTGAGCACAATGGGTGTAAATTGATTTTACATGCAGCGGTGGAGGTTTTTTTGCACGAATATTTGCGTCTACAATGTTATAAAGATATTTCTCTGAAGATTGATGGACATTTAAAGACACTTAGATTATTATTGTCACCATTTTCATTCCATGATTTATGGTTATATATACACATACTTGCTATAATATATTTTACAGTTCCCCCTATCACCACTATTTCATATTACTCGGTAGGATTCCTACAGTATTTTGGGCAGCAGCTATATAGTCATTACACTGGTTTCATTGGCGCAAGGTTGTTCACTTCGTATGTACTACACTGCCTGCACTAACTGTTCCAAATTATTATGCCAATGATATTTTTCTCATTTACCTAAATAATTGATGTAAACAACAGTCAGCATAATTCTCATGTTATAAACTATTAAGAGTACAATTCAAATTTTATTGAACAAACCTCCTAATGATAACATTTTTTTTTTTTCCAAAATAAAAAACTTACAATATACTGTTCCAAATTATTACACGCAGTAAGTTTCAAAACACTTTATATAGGTTGTAAAGAACTGAAAATTGTAATTTGTTGTGTTTGCAGCATATTTACTAAAATATAAGGCTATTTCAATCAAACTTTTAAAACATTTTAACTTTTTAAACATTTTAACAGGTCACGTTACATTTTAACATAGAACCCTTTATTTGATAGCAGCTTAACAAGTCTTGCATCCATTGAACTTGTGAGTTTTTGGACAGTTTCTGCTTGAATTTGTTTGCAAGATGTCAGAATAGCCTCCCAGAGCTGCTGTTGGGATGTAAACTGCCTCCCACTCTCAGATCTTTGCTTGAGGATGCTCCAAAGGTTCTCAATAGGATTGAGGTCAGGGGAGGATAGAGGCCACACCATGACTTTCTCTCCTTTTATCCCCATAGCAGCCATTGATGCAGAGGTATTCTTTGTATCATGAGATGGTGCATTGTCATGCATAAAGATTATTTTATTACGGAAAGCATAGTTCTTCCTTCTGTACCAGGGAAGGAAGTGGTCAATCAGGAACTCCACATACTTTGCAGAGGTCATCTTTACACCTTCGGGGACCCTAAAAGAGGCCGACCAGCTCTCTTCCCATGATTCCGGCCCAAGGCATGACTCCACCGCCGCCTTGCTGATGTCTCAGCCATCTTGGAACAGGGTGGCCGTCCATCAGCCATCCACTACTTCATCCATCTGGAACATCCAGGGTTGCACGGCACTCATCAGTGAACAGGACCGTTTGAAAATTAGTCTTCATGTATTTTTCTGCCCAATACAGCCGTTTCTGCTTGTGAGCATTGGTTAGTGGTGGCTGAATGGAAGGTTTATGCACAGTTGCAAGACTCGGGAGGACTCTACCCCTTGATGTCCGTGTGACTCCAGAGGCACCAGCAGCTTCAAATATCTGTTTGCTGCTTTGTAATGTTTTTTTAGCAGCTGCTTTCTTGATCCGATGCATGGATCTGGCAGAAATCTTTCTTAATGTGGCTTTATCTGTACGAAACCCATCTGTGCTCTGAATCAGCCACAAATCTCTTAATAGTGCGATGATCACGCTTAAGTTTTTCGTGCAATATCTAATGTTTTCATACCTCGTCCAAGGCATTCTTTTTTCGGCAGCAGAGAGATCCTTTTTCTTCCCCATATTGCTTGAAAATGATGCTCTGCTTAATATTGTGTATTGGAAAACCCTTCTTTAGTAGTTTTTTCTTTAATTGGGCTCGCTGTCTATTTGTGACACTGAAATAGAATTTGCATAATAATTTGGAACAGGGTGTAGAGTCTACACTGAATGCAGAGTGTGTGTATATTAATATATATATATATATATATATATATATATATATATATATATATATATATATATATATATATATATATATATATATATATTACATACACACTGTCAGGTCCATACATTTTGGGACATCAACACAATTCTAATCTTTTTGGCTCTATACACCACCATAATGGATTTGAAATTAACAAGATGTCCTTTAACTGCATACTTTCAGCTTTAATTTGAGGGTATTTACATCCAAATCAGGTGAACGGTGTAGGAATTACAACAGTTTGTATATGTGTCTCCCACTTTTTAAGGGACCAAAATTAATGGGACAATTGGCTGCTCAGCTGTTCCATGACCAGGTGTGTGTTATTCCCTCATTATCCAATTTACAAGGAGCAGATAAAAGGTCCAGAGTTCATTTCAAGTGTGCTATTTGCATTTGGAATCTGTTGCTGACAACTCTCAATATGAGATCCAAAGAGCTGTCACTATCAGTGAAGCAAGCCATCATTAGGCTGAAAAAACAAAACAAACCCATCAGAGAGATAGCAAAAACATTAGGTGTGGCGAAATGAACTGTTTGGAACATCCTTAAGAAGAAAGAACGCACCTGTGAGCTCAGCAACACCTAAAGACCGGGAAGACCACGGAAAACAACTGTGGTGGATGACCGAAGAACTCTTTCCCTGGTGAAGAAAACACCCTTCACAACAGTTGGCCATAATAAGAACACTCTCCAGGAGGTAGGTGTATGTGTGTCAAAGTCAACAATCAAAAGAAGACGTCACCAGAGTGAATACAGAGGGTTCACCACAAGATGTAAACCATTGGTGAACCTCAAAAACAGGACGGCCAGATTAGAGTTTGCCAAACAACATCTAAGAAAGCCTTCACAGTTCTGGAACAACATCCTATGGACAGATGAGACCAAGATCAACTTGTACCAGAGTGATGGGAAGAGAAGAGTATGGAGAAGGAAAGGAACTGCTCATGATCCAAAGCATACCACCTCATCGGTAAAACATGGTGGTGGTAGTGTCATGGCGTGGGAGAAGAGTATGGAGAAGGAAAGGAACTGCTCATGATCCAAAGCATACCACCTCATCGGTAAAACATGGTGGTGGTAGTGTCATGGCGTGGGCATGTATGGCTGCCAATGGAACTGGTTCTCTTGTATTTATTGATGATGTGACTGCTGACAAAAGCAGCAGGATGAATGCTGAAGTGTTTTGGGCATTATTATCTGCTCATATTCAGCCAAATGCTTCAGAACTCATTGGACGGAGCTTCACAGTGCAGATAGACAATGACCCGAAGCATACTGCGAAAGCAACCAAAGAGTTATTTAAGGGAAAGAAGTGGAATGTTATGCAATAGCCAAGTCAATCACCTGACCTGAATTCGATTAAGCATGCATTTCACTTGCTGAAGACAAAACTGAAGGGAAAATGCCCCAAGAACAAGCAGGAACTTAAGACAGTTGCAGTAGAGGCCTGGCAGAGCATCACCAGGGATGAAACCCAGCGTCTGGTGATGGCTATGCGGTCCAGACTTCAGGCTGTAATTGACTACAAAGGATTTGCAACCAAGTATTAAAAAGTGAAAGTTTGATTGTTAATCTGTCCCATTACTTTTGGTCCCTTAAAAAACTGTTGTAATTCCTACACCGTTCACCTGATTAGGATTTAAATACCCTCAAATTAAAGCTGAAAGTCTGCAGTTAAAGCACATCTTGTTTGTTTCATTTCAAATACATTGTGGTGGTGTAAAGAGCCAAACCAGTGCCGGCCCAAGACATCGTGCTGCCTGGGACCAAGAATGAAATGCTGCCCCCCCCCAAATAAATCACGCCCACCAAAAGGCCCCCACATTCATTATTTTATATCATGATAGCTAAAGGGGACACGTCATGGCTCTATACATGTATATAGGAGTATAAAGAGGACCTGTCATGGCTCTATACATGTATCCAGGAGTATAAAGGGACCTGTTCATTCCTGGCGGCCACCATGTCTTTTGCGCAAACTAACCATGTACGCTAATTGTGTTTTTTTTGGTACCAAAAATATGTAGAAGAATACATATTGGCCTAAACTGATGAAGAAATTCGTTTTTTTATTATAGCAAAAAGTAAAATATGCATATATATATTTTTTTAATTGTCGTTTTTGTTGTTGTTTATAGCACAAACAATAAAAACCGTCAGTAGGGCAGTGGACAGTGTCAGTAGGGCAGTGGACGTGTCAGTAGAGCAGTGGACGGTGTCAGTAGGTCAGTGGACGGTGTCAGTCAGTAGAGCAGTGGACAGTGTCAGTCAGTAGAGCAGTGGACGGTGTCAGTCAGTAGAGCAGTGGACGGTGTCAGTCAGTAGAGCAGTGGACGGTGTCAGTCAGTAGGGCAGTGGACGGTGTCAGTAGGGCAGTGGACCGTGTCAGTAGGGCAGTGGACCGTGTCAGTAGGGCAGTGGACCATGTCAGTAGGGCAGTGGACCGTGTCAGCAGCATTGTACCTCCATCCAAAAACCTGAATCAACTCTCCTGAACCCAACCCCATACAAACTGTTCACAAAGTGCCACTGTGCATTCTACAACCCTTTCAAGCACCTTTTAATTACAAAAAAAAAGCCCAAAAAATTCAAAGCAATCCACAAGCACCCCACAAATAGAGAAGAAAATAACAGATTAAATATCAGACAGTGCCTGTCCCCCCCCCCCCCCCCCCAATATAGAACTCCATTACAGCAAGACAAAAAAAACATTACCTTCCAGGAGCCGCTGCAAAGATGTGGCCCTCCATTCACTGTCTCTGGAGTGCACAGACAGTGCAGTGTGACCTGGCTGCAGGACATTAGCCCTTCTGGAGCGGGGGAAGAAAGATGGGGTTTGCATGCTGTTTGGGGGTAGCTGATAGAAGTGGGGTAGCTGACAGAGGAAGGGGTAGGCGACAGAGGGGAGGGGCGGGTTGACAGAAAAGGGCGGGTTGACAGAGAGGGGGGCTGACAGAGAGGGGGGCTGCTGACAGAGAGGGGGACTGACAGGGGGGTTGCTGACAAAGATGCAGAGAGGGAGCTGACAGAAAGGGGGGTTGCTGACAGAGGGGAGTGGCTTACAGAGAAGGGTGGGCTGACAGGGGTGGGTTGCTGACAGAGAAGGGGGCTGATGGAGGGAGGTTGCTGACAGAGAGGGGGCTGACAGGGGGGTTGCTGACAGAGAGGGGGCTGACAGGGGGGTTGCTGACAGGGAGGGGGCTGACAGGGCGGGGGGCTGACAGGGGGGTTGCTGACAAAGAGGCAGAGAGGGGGGTTGCTGACAGAGGGGAGTGGCTTACAGAGAAGGGCAGGCTTACAGAGGGGTGGCTTATAGAGAAGGGTGGGCTGACAGGGGTGGGTTGCTGACAGAGAAAGGGGCTGATGGAGGGGGGTTGCTGACAGAGAGGGGGCTGACAGGGGAGTTGCTGACAGAGAGGGGGGCTGACGGGGGTTGCTGACAGAGGGGGGGGGGCTGATGGGGTTGCTGACAGAGAGGGGGCTGACAGACGGGGTTGCTGACAGAGGGGGGTGGCTTACAGAGAAGGGTGGGCTGACAGGGGGTGGCTTATAGAGAGGGGCGGGCTGACAGAGTGAAATGGCTTACAGAGAGGGGCAGGCAGACAGAAGGGGGGTACTGAAAAGGGGGTTGATGACAGGGAGGGGGCTGACAGTGGGGGGTTGCTGACAGAGAGGGGGGTTGACAGGGAGGGGGGCTGATGGGGGGGTTGCTGCCAGAGGGGGGGCTTGCTGAAATAGAGGGGGCTGATAGGGGGGGTTGCTGACAGAGAGGGGGCTGACAGGGGGGTGTTGCTAACGGGGGTTGCTGACAGCCAGGGGAGGCTTACAGAGAGAGGGGTGCAGGCTGACAGACGGGCAGGTGGAAGAGCGGATGACACAGACCTCATCCCAGGCAGTCAGAAGAAACAGTGCGCCAGGCAGGGGGCTGCGAATCGCGATCACCCACAGTCACGCACATGTCACGTGTTTTATCCGGACAAGCGGCCTGCCCGCTCCTGTGTCCTGTCACCACTACAGCAGCGGCACCGGGCTCCTGAGAGGCAGCGGCGCCTGCCTTTCTCACTCGCTGACTGCTTCCGCTGCGAGTGTCCTCACGGCAGCCCGGAGCCATGCTCCTCACAGGCAGCGGAGCGGGAGAATGCCGCTCCCCTAAATGTGCCGCCTGGTACCCATGGTACCACCCGGTCCCATCATAGGGCCGGCCCTGGCCTGCACACCACTAACCTACCTGCCTGCCTGCCTAATCTAGCTCAATCTATCTCCATCCACACACTATACATGGCCTCTATTGAAGTAGCCTTATATAGTGTGGGGCGTGGACTCCTGAGCCAATTATGGCTCTCGCAGCAGAGAGTGCTGTGATTGGCCAAAGCATGCAAGTCAGGTGCATGCTTTGGCCAATCATCAGATGTCAATGAACTGCGATCTCGCAGTGGATTACGTTTTTTTGCAGAGATCAAATTTCCTGCGGACGCCCCATATATTCTGTTCATTTGCGAGCAAACGAATACCCGATGTTTGCGTCAAACATCCCTAGAGTACAGTTTAAGATAGAATTTAATATTTCTTTCACAAGGGTTATTTTTTTTTAACACAAGAACAGGTCCAGGATAATTTAAAGGAGATTTCCTAACTCATTGGAGCTATTTAAAATCTCACTCCTACAAATTTGCCTTCTCTATTTACTCCGCATATGTGAGACTTTTACACAGCGTGGCCACATACAGAGGCCCAACATGCAGGGAGCACCTTCAGGCGTTCTGGAGCACCCAGGTCAATTCTGACATTTCTCTCCTACATGTAAAAATCATAATTTATTTGCTAGAAAATGTCATAGAAACCCAAAACATTATATATTTTTTTTAGCAAAGACCCTAGAGAATACAATGGCGGTCATTGCAACTTTTTATTTCGCACGGTATTTGTGCAGCCATTTTTCGAATGCGTTTTTTTTTGGAAAGAAAACAGTAAAGTTAGCCCAATGTTTTTGCATAATGTGAAAGATGAAGTTACGCCGAGTAAATAGATACCCAACATGTCACCCTTCAAAATTGCACACGCTCGTGGAATGGCATCAAACTTCACTACTTAAAAATCCCCATAGGCGACGCTTTAAATATTTTTACTGGTTACGTGGTTTTAGTTACAGAGGAGGTCTAGGGCCAAAATTATTGCTCTCGCTCTAACGTTCGCAGCGATACCTCACATATGTGGTTTGTAAACAGTCTTCATATGTGGGTGGGACGTTGCTTCTGTATGCGAGCACACAGGGACAGGGGTGCTTTTTAAAAAAAAAAAATGTATTGTTTATTTTACTTTATTTATTTTAGTTTGACACGTTTTATCCCAAAAATAAATGTTTTGATCACTTTTATTCCTAACCCAATGTAAACATCCCTTGTAATAGGAATATGGCATGACAGGTCCTCCTTACAGTGAGAAATGGGGTCAATAAGACCCCAACATCTCACCTCTAGGCTGGAAAGCCTGAAATAAAAAAAAACAATCCTGGCTTCGATCGTAGCGGTGAGTCGGTAGAAGCACCGGAGGGGGGGGGGATGTCCCCTCTCGCCTCCTGTAAGAACGATTAAGCGGCAGAACAGCCGCTATGATCATTCTTATGGTGTGGGGAATCGCCGGCTGAAAAAGCTGATATCTGAATGATGCCTGTAGCTGTAGGGCATCATTCAGATATCCCCGCACAAAGTCAAGGACGTCATATGACGGCCGGCGGGTGGGAAGTGGTTAAAACGCATTTTTTTTTAACACAAAGTTGGCCAATTATACAATGTTTCTAACACATAGCATGTACATGCCAAAAATGACACCCCAAAATAGATTCTCCCTCTCCTCCTGAGTACGGCGATACCACATGTGTGAGACTTTCACAGCGTGGCCACATATAGAGGTCGAGTACAGCCGAGCATGGCTGAGCATGGCCGAGTATCACAAAGTATGGCTGGGTATCGCAGAGTATGGCCGGGTATCGCAGAGTATGGCTGGGTATCGCAGAGTATGGCTGGGTATCGCAGAGTATAGCTGGGTATCGCAGAGTATGGCTGGGTATCACCGAGTATGGCTGGGTATCGCAGAGTATAGCTGGGTATCGCAGAGTATGGCTGGGTATCACCGAGTATAGCTGGGTATCGCAGAGTATAGCTGGGTATCGCAGAGTATGGCTGGGTATCGCAGAGTATGGCTGGGTATCGCAGAGTATGGTTGGGTATCGCAGAGTATGGTTGGGTATCGCAGAGTATGGCTGGGTATCGCAGAGTATGGTTGGGTATCGCAGAGTATGGTTGGGTATCACAGAGTATAGCTGGGTATTGCCGAGTATGGCTGGGTATGGCAGGGTGTTGCAGGGTATTGCAGAGTGTTGTAGGGATGGATGGGATCTCTCCCCTCTCACACTGTACCGATAGGTACAGTGTGAGAGGGGAGAGAGAAACCGGAGACATGACGCCGGTTTGTTTACAAGTGATCGCTCTGTCATTTGACGGAGCGATCATGTGGTAAACGGCCGCTATCAGCAGTCATTTACCGTGATCCGTGATGCGCCAGGCCCTCTGGACCCCGGCGGTTACGGACACTTCCGTCCTGTACGCGTCTTTTATCTATGGGGGCGGGTTATTAAGTGGTCAATATAAAACACAAATAAGCAATCCTGTGCTAGTGTATAAACAATCCTTATGTGCATAATAATAAACAATTATATAGAAATATATAAAACAATTAAATCAAGTGTATTGCAATATGTTCGTGAAATAAAAAATATCTTTCAAATATTAAATAAAGTCCATTTGTAAAGTGCATCCAAAATAATCTGATGTTTTAGACAGAGGAACTCAGTCGTTATTCCAAATGGGATCACTTCTCAGACAAACAAATGGGGATGAGGGGGAAAAGAAGAGGTATGGGAGTCCAAATTACAAATGGAGAATGCACATGTCCTTCTACAATCCTCCCCCAGTGGTACCAGCCTCTCACCTTAATGGAAAACCCCAGTGGGTCTAATGGTGCATCAAGGAATACCGATCACCAAACGCGGTTGTTGTGTCCTCCTCCAGTTGTCAGGTAAAAGGATCTCTGAGGCTCTTCATCCAATCCCTCCAACTTTTCTTCTTAGGCCGGGTTCACACTAGTGCGACATATGACACTCTTCCTACTTTGGATCCAACTTTGCCCTGCGACTTGAAGCCGACATATGTCTGACTTTCAATGAATGGGGATCCGACTTGGATCCCTGACAATACCAGGCACTGTGGTTGGTATGAATCATGAGGGGGAACTCCACACCAAATTGTAGATAAAAAAACTGCATGGGTTCCCCCTCCAAGAGAATACCAGGCCCTTGGGTCTGGTATGGATTTAAAGGGGAACCCCTATGCCGTAAAAATGGCGTGGGGTCCCCCCCAAAATCCACACCAGACCCTTATCGAGCACGCTGCCCGGCCAGTCAGGAAAGGGGGTGGGGACGAGCGAGCGCCCCCCTCCTGAACCGTACCAGGCCGCATGCCCTCATCATGGGGGGGGGTGGATGCTTTGGGGCAGGGGGTGCCCCGCGGCCCCCCCCACCCCAAAGCACCCTGTCCTCATGTTGATGAGGACAAGGACCTCTTCCCGACAACCCTGGCCGTTGGTTGTCGGGGTCTGCAGGCGGGGGGCTTATCGGAATCTGAGAGCCCCCTTTAATAAGGGGTCCCCCAGATCCCAGCCCCCCACCCTATGTGAATGAGTATGGGGTACATCGCTAGTAAAAGAGCTGGAAGAGGATAGCCGAGGAACCAGGCAGAAGGCAGAAAGCACCGGAGAGCAGGAGAAGAACCGGAGAGCGTGGAGAAGGCATCGGAGAGCAGGAGAAGAGGCTGGAGAGTCGGAAGAGACCCCCGAAGTCGGAAGAAGACCCCGAGAGATGCCTAATAAATGACTTTAAAATTACTTTTTTTTTTCCCCTCCAGGTGAATGGGTAGGGGTACGATGTGCCCCATACTCATTCACATAGGGTGGGGGTCTGGGATCTGGGGGCCCCCTTTATTAAAGGGGGCTCCCGGATTCCAATAAGCCCCCCGCCCGCAGACCCCGACAACCAACAGCCAGGGTTGTCGGGAAGAGGTCCTTTTCCTCATCAACATGGGGACTGGATGCTTTGGGGTGGGGGGACGCAGGGCACCCCCTGCCCCAAAGCACCCACCCCCCATGTTGAGGGCATGCGGCCTGGTACGGTTCAGGAGGTGGGGTGCTCGCTCATCCCCACCCCCTTTCCTGACCGGCCGGGCTGCGTGCTTGCATAAGGATCTGGTATGGATTTTGGGGGGACCCCCATGTCATTTTTTCGGCGTAGGGGTTCCCCTTTAAATCCATACCAGACCCAAGGGCCTGGTATGCTCTTGGAGGGGGAACCCATGTCGTTTTTTTATTTAAAATTTGGCGTGGGTTTCCCCCTTAAGATCAGCAGAGCACAAGTCGCATTCCAAAGTCGGATCATGCAAGACGGCGTTCCGACTTTGATACGACTTCAAAGATATTCAATGGGCTGAAGTAGGATCAAAGTCGGACCAAAGTAGTGCAGGAAGCATTTTCAAAGTCGGTCCGACATGTGTCGGACCAGTTAAGACGGCTCCCATAGGGATTTTCACACGTCATGCGACATGAGCTCCCAATGTACCAGTGGGAACTCGGCCTTATGGATATGATCTCTACATTAAGGTGACCAGATTGAATGAATGACATATTTTTTTTTTTTTACTAGTAATGGGGGCAATCAGCGACTCTCTGCCCGTCGCCAGCCTTACAGCCTGTCAAATCTTACTCTCCAGGCCCCAGCTACTACTGGGTGGGGAGCAGAGGAAGATCACTCCGCCAGGCAAGGCAAGCAGATAAGCAGGCAGGTGGATGGCTGGGATTTGAGCCAAGGCAGAAGAACATGTGAGCGGAGCTGAATGGGCATACGCCCGAAACTGAAGAAATATTCCCTCCACTCCGACCAGCACATGATCATCAGAAAGGGGCACAGATAATGGAAAAAATACACCCCCTATGCTAGTAGGAGCGGTGGGTGTGCAATTTTTTATTCTGTACTGACTGTCTTTGAAATTGCCCCAGCCCCTGTTCAAATCCAATCCGGGGACAAAACTGGGGACAGACTTGGTCCGGGGACAGTGTCCTCAATCCAGGGACTTTCCCCTGAAACCGGGGATGTCTGGTCACCCTACTCTACATGCCTGAAGTAGCTGTGGGGGGGGGGGGATGGGGGTTTTTGGGCACTTAGAGGTGTCCGAAAACCACACACTAGGAAGCCAGCGAATCAGCTCAGGCAGTGGTGAAATCCTGGGGAAAAAAGTATGGGAACTCCCACCCAAGATCCACTCCCCCACCAAAAAAAATAAATAATAATACGCTCATATGCATAATTACTAAACCGCATGTTTTAATTACTAGAAGCAAGTTCTTTCTAAATCCCGCGATAACTCGCGGCAGACCTCTGCAATGTCTCCTGGGAACATTGACAAAAGCTCCCAGGAGACATTGCGGCATCGAGGAAGTGACGGAATACCCGCACACTTCTATTGAAAAGCTTGTGGCGTGCAAAACACAACCCAAAAACTTCACCCGGTGCAGGGAAAAAGTGCACACACATAAGGAGGTGCAACAAAAACCTGTGACGGGTGCATACGTCAATTGGCCCTCCGAAAAGGGCCCAACCCTGATCCCCCGGGGCGCAAGGCTCCTGACAGGGACTGAGGTATCAGTGGTCCATGCAGCCGAAGCCACATGAACCCATCAAGGCCCATGTAGCCGAAGCCAGCACGAGCCCAACAGTGAGGCTTCCCCGAAGGGAGACCCCATGAGAGCAGGCGAACTAAGCCAGAAGGCCATGTCCACCTACTCCCAAGACGTTCAGGGCAGGCCCGAGGACCAGCACCCTACTAATCACACCAAACAAAAATAAGTGACAAACTAGACAAACACGGGGAAAATAAAAAAGGAAATACCCGCACACTACCTGATAAATCCATATACAGGAAGCATAACATAACATAAAGGATTACTGGTTCGCCTGCCCCTGACAGTGACTCGAGCTGGGCATCGCCGCTTAGTGAAGGATTGGCTCGGGCGGCTCGGCTGCTCTAGTCCTGCAAAGGGAACTGAGTTCCTGCTGTGAAAAAAGTGCAGGAACTCCGTTCCCACGCGTTCCCGCAGGACTTGAGCCCTGAGCTCAGGGTTATTTATGTTTGCTTCTCATTCTCATTTTCTAACTAGATGAGACCTCAGAATTGAATTACCTGAATAAAAAATGAATGTGGCTTTCCAAATCTCTTTCAGCTGTCTTGCAAAGCAAAACTAAACAAAGCTGTGAAGATTTTGCCATTACCAAAGAAATGTGATGATGTCAAAGATGGGACTGTATGTGACACAGCAGGATGGGGTTCAACCAAAAAAAATACTCTGCAACTGTCAGACAAGCTGATGGAAGTCAGTCTTCCAGCAATAAGCAGAAAGAAATGTGCTGCAATGTGGAAACCTTACCGAATCACCCCAAACATGATGTGCACTCTTGATGCGAGTGGAAAGGAAGATGCATGCCTTGTAAGTATGGAATAGGTATTGTCATTTAAGATACATTTTCCAAGTAGGAATGAGGTACAAGTTCAGGGCAATGTAGGTTTCATCCTGAACTCTAGCTGTTTGAGATTTTTTACTAGTACGTTGAAAGGCTCCCTGCAAAGCTACTGGCGTTTTTTTATAGCTTTTTTTAGCTTCAGTGTGCATGGAGCCTAAGGTGGGGTCTCTCTTACAATCCATACCAGACCCTTACAACACAAATTAAGGGCCAGATTCAGAGAGACGAGCGCATCTTTAGTTAGGCGTAGCGCATCTCATATGCGCTACGCCGACGTAACATTGAGAGGCAATTACTGCATTCACACTTGCTCCCATATGTGCGCCGGCGTAACGTAAATGGGCCGGCGTAAGCCCACGTAATTCAAAGTAGTAAGGCAGTGGGCGTGTTGTATTATAATGAAGCGTGACCCAATGTAAATGCATGGCCGAACGAACGGCGCATGCGCCCGCATGCTCAGAATCACGTAGAAATTACTCCCTAAGATATGCCGACTCAATTCCTGTGACGTGAACGTAACCTACGCCCAGCCCCATTCACGTACGACTTACGTAAAAGACGTAAAAATATACACTTGTTCCGTCGTCCATACTTTGCATTACCTGCGCCTCATATAGCAGGGGTAACTTTACGCCGGACGTAATCTTACGTAAACGGCGTAGCAAGTACGTTCGTGAATCGGCATATCTAGGTCATTTGCATATTCGACAAGTAAATCTACGGAAGCGCCCCTAGCACCCAGCGTAAATATGCACCCAAGTTACGACGGCGTAAGAGACTTACGTCGGTCGTATCTTGCAAAAATTCAGGCGTATCTGCTTTTCAGAATAAGCGTATAGATACGATGGCGCACATTTGGACTTACGACAGTCGTAAGTCCTTTCTGAATCTGGCCCCATGTGTCTGGGAACTTTATATATTAACCAGCAATTTAAATGTTATTTTTTTTATTTTGTAAATGTCACTTTTGCTTGATTATATTATACAGGTGTGCCATTTCACAGGCAGATTTAGACCCCTTTCACACCGGCTGTCCGATCAGGCCCACCTTTCCTTTTTTTCATTCGGACCTGATCGGACCATCCATTCGCCCCTATGGAGCGGCGGAAGTCCGCTGACATCTGCGATCCGCCCAAATCCAGACGGATGGTGGTCCTATTTACCATCCGTCTGGTGGATCAGATGTAATCGGATGAAAACAGACAGGCTGTCTATTTTCATCCGATCTCTCCATAGAGGATAGTGGGACTCTAACAGGTCCTGTCCCTACAAAGTCAGCAGGAAACAGACCTGTGCTCCTTGTTGAGCAGCATTTAATACAAATAAAAATGGTGTCAGCGCTTAATGGTATATAGCTGGTAGCAATTAGTGTAGATATACAAAACACTGTGATAACAATGACAAAGAAAAATTGCAGTACTCAGCACAATATCAATAAACACAAAACACCTGAAGTGTTATCATAGTGTGTCCAACATTGAAACTATTTAAAAGAATCACATAGAAAAGTTCTTATGAAAAAAATATCAAGTGATATGATTCAGGAGATCTCCCTCCTCTAGTGCTTCAATCACCCAGTGTGACCTCCACCAATGTCAGAAAAACGCACTCACCAAATATAGTTGCTGGCTAATGAATTGAACAGTAAATCGCATATGATAAGATCCAGGTCATCAGAGGTCATCATAAGCTCACATTTATCCCCTCTACCCTCTTCAGAGCGTATCCAAGTGTATGGATCATGACCAGAAACTTTTATTTCTTATAGGTACATGTTTTCCAGGTCAGCTCCCAAACCCCTTGTTTGATGACCCCTTCCCTATTAGCCAGTGATTAGGGGAGCATGGGCGCCGCCCCCCTATCCATGCGTCCGGCCCCCTAAACTACATTCAGGGCGCGGGACCATGGATTCCAATGGAGATGGGTGTTTTTTTTAAGCATGTGATTAGAGTCAGAGGCTCTAATAGGCTTCAAAAAAGGGTGGGCTCTGGGCTCTACCCAGTTGTGTGAGAATAGCAAATGAATATTCGCTATTCTCACACTAATTCTCCTCCTAGCCAGTTGTGAGACCCGTCACCTGATTGGCTGAAAGGACAGGTAATCCTATTAGATGCCTAGCGCGTAGGAGGAGGAGATCGGAAGCCGCCATGCTGGAGGAGAGAATGCAGGTGCCAATGCCCACCACCTGTCACCTGGGGTAAGTGCCAGACCGGCCGTCAGACAGCGAGCGAATGGGAAATGCCCCCAGCCGCCACTTATTATTAACCTTAAAGGAGTTGTAAAGTCTCAAGGTTTTTCACCTTAATGTTGCAGCAGCCCCCCAAAGCCCCCTTTTTTTTTACCTGAACCTGATCGTTCCAGCGATAAGAACAAGTCAGCAGCTCCAGCTGCTGTCTCAGGTCCTCATTGGACAGATTGATAGCAGTAGGAGCCATTGGCTCTCATTGCTGTCAATCAAATCCAGTGACACACGAGCTGGGGGCAGGGCTGAGTCCTGCTGTCTGTGTTAATGGACGCAGCAGCAGAACTCGGGAGCGCGCCCGCATGAGTGCCCCCATGAAAAGCGGCTCTCCGTGGGGGCACTCGATGAGAAGGAGGAGCCAGGAGTGCCGCCGGGGGAAAAGAAAGATCGGGGCCACTCTGTGCAAAACCCTTGCACAGAGCAGGTAAATATATCATGTTTGTTATTTAAAGAAATAAAAAAATAAAAAATTTACAATCACTTTAGAAATGGGCTTCATTTATTCCAAACTCAGGTACATTTGTTTCATCATTATTCCCAAGCAACCAACAATCAGGCCTCGTACACACGACTGAGTTTCTCGGCAAAAACCAGCAAGAAACTTGCTGGGAGATATTTTTTTGCCGAGGAAACCGGTCGTGTGTACATTTTCGTTGGGGAAACTGTCGAGAAACTCAACGAGCCAAAAAGAGAGAAAGTTCTCTATTTAATTGACGGGAATGGAGAAAATTGGCTTGTCGAGTTCCTTAACAGCCTAACAAGGAACTCGACGAGGAAAACGATGTGTTTCACCCGTCGAGTTCCTCGGTCGTGTGTACGAGGCTTCACATGACAATGAATATGTTGGGTTATGAAGGTTAACAAAACATACTAAGCTCAAACCTTTTTAATGTTAATACAGACAGTGTCAAAACATGTAAATGAGACATCTAATAATTTATCCTTACAGTAGGGAAAAGTCTTGCCTGATCTCATCATTTACAGTTCATGGATTGCTCTTGCCTGGAATAGTCATTCCACTGACATTTGCCATGGATGAATTCTCATATCTAGAGTTCCAAATATAATTTATAGTAAATAAAGGTAAAAATAAAAAAATAGATGTAATAGTTCAGTCACTTAAACTGGTCATACACTGAACAAAATTCAGCCCAGCAGCAGTCAGAATACAATATCCCAGTAGTGGGGATTCCTCCATACACCTCATTTGTGTAAATGGTGGAATCTGATAAAAATTTATCCATTCAGCCCACTGGCTGAATAAGAAAAAACACTGGCCCAGATTCAGGTAGATTTGCCCATTACTTACACATGAGCTGCTCAGCTGAATTTCTCTGCGCTGGGGCAATTTTGCCAAATTCCCACCTGATTCAGGAATCGTTTGTTCATTTAATTTGCTCCTGTTTAAGGCAAAGCTGAGGGCGCAAGGCCGCGCAAGTGAAAGTGGGTGTGCCCCTATGTAAATGAGGATTTTTCGGCTCAGCAGAGGTTTGCGTCGGGCGCGCGCATGCGCAGTTAGAGCGCTGCCGTCTGCGCATGCGTCAAACTGCGCCTAGCATACTTTCAGGGCAAATCCTGCTCAGCTGCTTGCACTGAGCAAATAAATAGGAGCAGACTTGCGCAGGTTCTTTGCTGAATTTCATCCTGCTTTTTCCAACCCCCCCTGAGCAAGGAAATTCAGCCCATTTTGAAGAGATGGCACCTCCCAAAGGAACTAAAAAAAGAAAGGCAAACTTCGTGGCTGCGGAGATGGACATCCTAATTGCTGCACTCCAGCAACATAAAGAACTCCTATATGGTGCCCAGCGGGCAAACACCACCGTTGCCCAAAGGAGGGCTATCTTTGAAGCCATTGCCCTGGACATCAATGCCCTGGGTAATGAAGATCGTTCCTGGGATGACATCCAGAAAAAACTGAATGATATGAGGCGCAGGGTCCGGGATAAACTGGCTCTTATCCGAAAACATACCGGTGGCACGGGAGGTGGACCACGATGTAAGATCCGCCTAAATCATGAGGAGGAGCTTATTGCCCAAACTTTTGTGCAGGAGCAGGTGGAGGGACTTGCAGGGTACGACTCCACTGTTGGGAATTTGGGGACTTGGTAAGTTATTTTGGATTCATATCTGCTGTGCATCATGGGAGGGGGTAGAAGTGAACATATTTGTGGGTAGAAGTGAAGATGGAACTATTATTTTTGATTCATATCTGCTGTGCATCATGGGAGGGGGTAGAAGTGAACATGTGAGCAGTGTGTTGCACCAGCAAAATCTTTCGTTTTGGTGTCATCCACAGGTGGTGATGAGGATGATGAAGCTGGGCCGTCTTCGGCTGCGGGGCGACCCACGCCATCCATACCTGAGCCAGGGGTCCAGTCAGGCCCCATGGACATTATGGCAATGCTGGTCCAGGAGGAGATCCTACCGGGGCCAAGTATGGTGGAGGAAGTGGTTTTGGAGGAGGATTCCTTTTTCCTCATCCAGGAGGACTCTGGCTCCCTCCAGGAGGATACCACCATCCCTGATCAACCCACCACCCCCCCGGCCAGCACGTCATCCCCCTCCAGGGCAAGCCCCTCCAGGGCAAGCCCCTCCATTGTGGACCCCTCCCCTTCTCCCTCTGTCCGTGCCCGAGCCTCTCCTCCCAGGAAGGCTCTGTCCAAAACCAGGCATATATCCTCCAGCCTCCGTGACGGTCTGCTGGAGGAGCAGGCCCTGCAGACCCGCCATATAGGGGCCATGGTGGGAGATGTTAGACATGTGGTGGACAGCATGGCATCCACCTCCACCTCTGTGCAGCATGCCCTCACCCTGCATGCAGACCGGGACAAACATGTCTCACAGAGCCTGGCTGAAATAAGTGGCAACTCCAAGGCCATAGTCACCTGCTTGGTGGCTCAGGAGAACGCCCCCGCTTTATTAAGCAGGATGGCAGCTGCGGTGGAGGCCAACACCGCTGCTGTGCAGGCCAACACCGCTGCAGTGCGGGAGGAGGGGAGAGTTACCCGCCGCCATCAGCGGGACACCACCACCCGCCAAATGCGGATGTTGGCCCAGACCAACACCATCCTCGCCCGCCTGGCCAACGCCATGGAGGGCATGCAGCCACCACCTGCGAGGAGTCTGGAAGTAGGGGTTGATGCTCCTCCCCCCCCTCCATCCCCACCCCATGCCTCCTCCGCACCACGGAGATTGAGGAGCCAGAGCCGGGGCACCCTTGGCCCAAAGAAGAAATAAAAAAAATGATATAATTTGAACAATTATTATATGCTCAGAATCTGAGTTTTATTTTTTTTGTTAGATGCTCAGAATATGAACTTTTATATTTATTTGTAGTCCCTACACACGGTGAGGAGTGTATACTACAGTGTGACTGGTGTGTGAATGGGGGGGGGGTGGCACTCCTGCTGGAAAAGGGGTGTCACCCTCTGCCATGTGAAAGGTGTATGAATGGACAGCAACATAATTGGAGCCTTGACGCGGCGTTGCTGCTCCCTAATACCATGGGGTATTGTTGGGTCTAATCCAATTTGGGGTGCATGTGTCGTGTGTGTGCTAGGGACTACAGTGGTGTGCATACATGCATTATACTTGTGACAAGATCAGGATGTGTTTAATGTGCAAAGAGACGTTCCACAAGACCATTCCGGATTGCTCTTCCCTCAGAAGATCCGGTAGTGTTTTTTGGGGGGGGGGGGTTGCGTGGTTCGGGGGTAAGGTCATTGCGTAGCTCAATGTGCATGCCCCTTCTCTCAGCAAAATTGTGGAGAATACAACATGCCCCGACGATTTGGCACACAAAGTTGGGTGAATACAACAGGGTCCCCCCTGATTTATCCAGACATCTGAATCGAGATTTAAGGATGCCAAATGTACGCTCCACCACCGCACGGGTACGTGCATGGGCTTCGTTAAATCTTTCCTCTCCTGGTGTTTGAGGGTTACGAAATGGGGTCATCATGTGAGGTCCCAGGGCATATGCAGAGTCACCTGGAAGGGAAAAGACAGGAGGATGTTAGTCGTGCATGTGCCCCTTGTGATGTCTGCATCATGGGGGGGGGGGGGCAGTCATACCTGACACCCATGTCACTCACCAATCAGCCAGCTGTCTCCATACATGTTCTGGTCAAACTCGGTTGGGATGGGGCTGTGTCGGTAAATAAAACTGTCATGGCTTGACCCTGGGTGTTTGGCACGGACATGCCATATGAGGCCATGTGCATCCACAATCACCTGCACATTTATCGAATGCCAATGCTTCCTGTTGCAGTAGATATGCTCGAGGAGCCGGGGGGGGGGGGGGGGGCGTAGTGCCACATGGGTACAATCTATTGCACCCACAGTGCGTGGGAATCTGGCTATTTCATAAAAATCACTGATTGCCTTCTGCCGCAGGTCAGCCGTGGTTGGTTTGATAAATTGTGTGCCCATGCGTCTGAGTATTGCAGGGATCACTTGGTGCACACACCTGCTCATGCTGGATTGGGACATCCCCGCCACCATTCCACCTGTGCGCTGAAATGAGCCACTTGCCAAAAAATGAAGGGTTGCCACTACCTTCACCAGTGGCTGCACTGCCTGTCCCCGATGGGTCGGGCTGCTGATGTCATCCTGCAGGATTGTTACCAACTCAAGGATGACTTCAGGGCTGAAGCGAAACATGCGATACACCTCATTATCACTCATCTCAAAAAGGTTGTAGCGCCCTCTGAAAAATCCTCTCCCGTGCCCTCCTACGAGTCGGCTCAGTCAATAGAATATCAAGAACCATAGCTGCCCCTGGCATGTTGGTGCACAGATGTGAGGTCCCGAAAATGTGGGTGCTCTGCTTGTTCAGCTCGTCTTTCTAGGTGCTGCTGAAGTTGCGCACTCCTGCAGATGACATTTGGCCATCTTTTGCTAACTTGCCCCTGCTTTTAGCAGGAGCAAGTTTGCCCGGGGAAAAAAGCTTGCGCGCTTCCAGCGCAAGATGCGCATCACACGCGCATGTTTCTGAATCATCGGCAGTACCTAATTTGCATATTCGCTGAGGGAATTCCATGAAGGCGCAACTTACACCCCGCGCAAAATTGCGCAATAATTGCGCCGGAGCAGCGAGGCTGCGTGCGCGGGAAAATGGCAGAATTTCAGGCTTAACTGGTTTACAGAATCAGCCGCAAATTTGCCTGGGAGCAAATCAGTACTTGCGCGGCGCAAATCACACTTGCTCCCGCGCAAGTGCTTCTTGAATCTGGGCCACTGTGTATGGGCAGATTAAGGCTCCATGCACACTGAAGCTAAAAAAAGCTATAAAAAAACGCCAGCCTTTCAACGTGTTTTAGTGTTTTTGCAATAGCTTTAATCAGCGTTTTTCAGTGTAGACAAGTTCGTAGCTGAAATATAATGGAGGCGGAGGACAGCATGACAGGGTGTAGGGAACTTAGGTGAAGAAAGGGTTAGAGTTAAGGGGGGTGGTTAATGGATCCTGAAAATTAACTATTGGAGGAGGTGAGTAGAGGGGGAGGAGAGTTCAGCTAGCTAGGCGATGCTGGAGGAGGGGCATCGTCAGTCCGGGGGAAAGAAGCGAGGAGAGAAGTCCCACCCTCCCGCCCTAATTATAGGAGTTAGGTGGTTTGACAGTACAGGATGACGGTGGGTTCCCCTGCCGTTTGGTAGAAATAGACGGTGGTTCGGTAAAACGGTGGGGGGGCATAGTTACAGGGGTGGTGTCTGCCTTGGTGGTCTGGTGTCAGTCTGGACCACCAGGGGAGAAGTGGGTGGGTCTGTGGTCAGCTAGGTCTTCGAGTCGGTAGTCGCGACTGGGGACATGTCGTTAGCTAAGAGGGTACCACAGGCCCAAAAGAGTGATCAGGGGTTGTCAGGGGGACTGACAACCAAGGTATGGTTAAAAGGTTTAACAATAGAGGAATAGGTTAAATATTTAAAGTTGGGTGATATATATATGTATATGATTGTGTATATATATATATATATATATATATATACAGTTATTTTGTATTTTGTTAATAAAGGCCTACCAGGCCATTTTAAATCCAGCAAGTGTCAGTGTGATTATTGGGAAAGGTTTAATGTTAAGAGGTATATGCTTGTATTGGTTGGTGCGGTAAGTTATCCGGCTGCCCTAGTCAAGCTTTTTTTTTCTCAATGGATAAAAAAACGCTAAAAAACACTGGAGCCAGCAATTGAGCATTTTGCGTTTTTCCCGACGAAAAATTGCACTTTGAACGCAAATTTTGGGGAGTTCAGAGAAAAGCCAATAAACTCCAAAGCTCAATAACACTAAAAAACGCCCAGGTGTGCATGGGCACATAGGCTAACATAGCGCTTAGTTTATGGGCTTTAAAAGAAAAAGCCAAAACACCAATAAACTGCAGTTTATCAGCTTCAGTGTGCATGGAGCCTTATACTGAGGCCTCGTACACACGACAGAGTTTCTCGGCAGAATTCACCGAGAAACTCGGTCAAAACCCGGATTCTGCCGAGAAACTCTGTCGTCTGTACAGTTTTGGCTCGATGGAGCCGCGGAGGAACTCGACGAGAAAATAGAGAACATGTTCTCTATTTTCTCGTTGTCCTCCTTGTTCTATGGGAGAAGGCGGCCCGCCGAGCTCCTCGGCGGCTTCATCCCAAAACTCGATGAGGAACTCGACGTGCCAAGCACGTCGAGTTCCTCTGTCGTGTGTACGGGGCCTCAGAGACTGATTAAGGCAGATTGGGTCCCTAGACAAGGAAGCGGCCTTGCCCCACCCCCTTCCCCCTTCCATATCCCCTTGATTGACAGTGATAAGCATTGGAGGCTGGTGCTCCAAATTTTTAGGGGGCGCAAACAAACGAAAAAAAAAAAAAACATCAATTGCAGCCTCACTGTGCCCATCAATTGTTGCCACTGTGCCATTAAACGCAGCCACTGTGAATCTATGTTTTGTTGAGTGACGGTGCAGGAGAGAGGGGGCGGCACTCCTGCGCCCACTATGGACACACAGCCACTGGTGATAAGGTTTGCAATAGGCACCAAGTGTATTGTCTCTTGTGAAGTGGCAGTAGTTTTTCCACCTTTTCTTCAAGCCAAACCCAAACACTTTAGTGGCACCGGGCACATTTGTTTTCTGTAGTATCCAATACAGGATTATAAAAGACCCCGGACACCTTTAGGTGCCCCAAAGAGAGTAGTAACTATGTGCGCTATGGCAAACAGTGGGTGTGGTCAAACAACTCTTACTGACATCATTGTCCGGCCCCCCCAGTGATGCCGAACCCATAGCTCCCAACTGTCTCTGATTTTGAGGGACTGTCCCTGACGTGGAACAAAGTCCCTCTATCCCACTTTTTGGTCTGGTCTACATAGTTGTATATAAAATGTACTTTTATCTTTCAAAAAGTGTTTCCCAGGGCTAAACCTTTCACCCAATTTCTAAATTGCTGCATTTTTAAGTTTGAAATTTAATTCTCCTTTAAGGGTGTGGCAAGGGGGATGGTATGGGGTGTGTCCTATGTCTACATACTTTTGGTATTGGGTATCCCTCCTTCCTATCTCCAAAAAATTGGGAGGTATGCAAACCTCCCCCCAGACAGCTCCTGACAGCAACAGATTTGTTTGTGACTAGCCCACAGCCCAGTCTAAATAATGTGTACGGGTCTCAGGCAGGTTTAGAAACCTGGACACATGATTCCAAACCTGAACTGTCTGGGTGAATCCTGGACAGGTGGCAACCCTAAGTGTCAGGCAAGTTCACAGCTTTGATCAACAGTGCTATCTCCTTGGTTTACTGCAGGAACATGAAGGTTGTAGCTGGGCCCCTGCACATCCACCAGGCTCTTGGGGCCAGATCCACAGCCAGGCGGCGCAGCGGAACGTAACCTATTTAGGTTACACTGCCGCAAATTTTCGGGCAAAGTGCCTGATCCACAAAGCATTTACCTTGAAATTTGCGGGGGTGTATCCAAAATCCGTCCGGCGCAAGGCGGGCCAATTCAAATGGGGCAAGTCCCATTTAAATTAGGCGCGCTCCCGCGCCGGACGTACTACACACGCTCCCGACGCTATTTTCCCGACGTGCTTTGCGTTACATTACGTTGCGCCAAGTTTTGTGAAAGTCGACGTGTAAAAAAGAGATGCGGCGAAAAAAAAAAAAATGTTTAAAAAAATTTGACAGCGAAGCGGGAAAGAAGGGTATACTTTTACATGGTGTACTAAGTTTACACTTTGTAAAAGCAGCCCTAATTTTGCGACGGCAAACTAACACTTACGGCGACTTAACGAAGGGGAAAAGCTTCGTGGATCTCCGTAAGTGCTAATTTGCATACCCGACGCTGGATTACGACGAGAAATGCCCCCAGCGGCAGCCGCGGTACTGCATCCTAAGATCCGACAGTGTAAGTCCATTACACATGTCGGATCTTAGGGATATCTATGCGTAACTGATTCTATGAATCAGTCGCATAGATAGAAACAGGGATACGACGGCGTATCAGCAGATACGCCTGCGTATCCCTTTTGTGGATCTGGCCCCAAGCTCCTGCCTAAGTTGCCTTGTGGATGATCTGGCTCTGTGTAGCCACTGGTCATTGTGTCTTCCTAGTCTAGTAGTTTTTGTTTATATTATTTTGCTTTATATATTTCAGGGTGATTCTGGAGGACCTTTAATATGCAAGAAAATGTTTCGGGGAATTGTTTCTTTTGGTCCAGATCCATGTGCGAACCCTAAACTACCAGGTGTCTACACATTCCTCACCAAAGACTATATCAAATGGATTAAAAAGGAAATAAATAAGAAAACAAATACTATTAACTAGCCCTTGTGCTTTTATATCTGAAAATACTGCTAGTTCCTCTTCCCTGAACTCCGTCCCCATAGCTGATTTTCCCCTCTGCTTACTATAATATAATACCCCTTTTCCAATATTTTCTGTTCTCTAAATCTCCTTAATTTGAAATAGGGATTTTTAGCATTCAGAGCTCCTGATTATTACATATTAGCAAACAGCAGATGCATAATTCTTTCTATCATCCTGATCCCACCACATACCCAAGATTAGAGTTGAGCGAACCCGAACTGTAAAATTCGGGTTCGGTACGGACTTTGGGTTTTTCCCGAACCCGAATAATTGCTGAAAGTTCGGGTCCGGGTTCGGAGTTCGGGGGAAAAAAATGCGCGGAGGTCCCCCCAAATTCAATAACCAGACCCTTTAGGTCTGGTATGGATATTAAGGGGAACCCCGCTGTCAATTTGAAAAAAAAAATGACGTGAGGTTCCCCCTAAATATCCATAACCAGACCCTTCAGGTCTGGTGTGGATTTTAAGGGGAACTCCACCCCAAATGTAAAAAAAAATGGCGTGGAGTTCCCCCTAAAATCCACACTAGACCCCTTCTCCGAGCACGTTGACCTGGTTGGCCGCAGAAAAGAGGGGGGGACAGAGTGCGGCCCCCCCCCCTCCTGAACCGCACCAGGCCACATGCCCTCAACATTGGGAGGGTGCTTTGGGGTGCCCCCCAAAGCACCTTGTCCCCATGTTGATGGGGACAAGGGTCTCATCCCCACAACCCTTGCCCGGTGGTTGTGGGGGTATGCGGGCAGGGGGGCTTATCAGAATCTGGAAGACCCCTTTAACAAGGGGGACCCCCAGATCCTGCCCCCCCCCCTGTGTGAAATGGTAATGGGGTACACTGTACCCCCTACCATTTCACAAAGGAAGTGTAAATAGTAGTTTTCAGGGAAAAAAACGCACACACCGTAGAACAAATTACTTTATTAATTCAACCAAATAAAAATCCAGCGGTGAAAAAAGACGATCGATGCTGTTTCCTGCTCCAACGTTGTGTCTATCCAGCGCCGGGTGATGTGTCCAGCGATTGGTCAAGCGATGAGAACATCCATCCATTCAGAGCACAGCTCAGCGAATGACGCGCCGATGCTTTGACGTTTCTTTTATAGGGGAGGCGGGCCACGCGTCACGTGACCCGTCCCCCTCTGACGCAAGGGCTGTCCCAGTGACATAGCAGAGTGCGCGTCAGAGGGGGACGGGGTCACGTGGCGCGTGGCCCGCCTCCCCTATAAAAGAAACGTCAAAGCATCGGCGCGTCATTCGCTGAGCTGTGCTCTGAATGGATGGATGTTCTTATCGCTGGACCAATCGCTGGACACATCACCCAGCGCTGGATAGACACAACGTTGGAGCAGGAAACAGCATTGATCGTCTTTTTTCACCGCTGGATTTTTATTTGGCTTAATTAATAAAGTAATTTGTTCTACGGTGTGTGTGTTTTTTTTTCTGAAAACTACTATTTAAACTTCCTTCGTGAAATGGTAGGGGTACAGTGTACCCCATTACCATTTCACACAGGGGGGGCAGGATCTGGGGGTCCCCTTTGTTAAAGGGGTCTTCCAGATTCTGATAAGCCCCCTGCCCGCATATCCCCACAACCACCGGGCAAGGGTTGTGGGGATGAGACCCTTGTCCCCATCAACATGGGGACAAGGTGCTTGGGGGACACCCCAATCACCCTCCCAATGTTGAGGGCATGTGGCCTGGTGCGGTTCAGGAGAGGGGGGGGGCGCACTCTGTCCCCCCCTCTTTTCTGCGGCCGGCCAGGTCAACGCGCTCGGATAAGGGGTCTGGTGTGGATTTTAGGGGGAACTCCACGCCATTTTTTTTTTAAATTTGGGGTGGAGTTCCCCTTAAAATCCACACCAGACCTGAATGGTCTGGTTATGGATATTTAGGGGGAACCCCACGTCATTTTTTTTTTCAAATTGACGGCGGGGTTCCCCTTAATATCCATACCAGACCTAAAGGGTCTGGTTATTGAATTTGGGGGGACCTCCGCGCATTTTTTTTTTTTACTAAAAGTCCGTGTCCCATTGACTTCACTGGGGTTCGGAGTTCGGGTCCGAAACCGAACATCCAGGTGTCCGCTCAACTCTACCCAAGATGACTCTTTATACTATGAACACAAATTATAGTTATTTTTGTTGTTTCATCTGTTGGTTATTTTGTATGACTTTGTACTTGGTTTGTTTGTAATTTGTGGAATGTTGACATTTTATTGCCTTTACATTGTATCTCTGCCTCTGGGGAGCTTTTTCATTTACAATTACTGCTAGTGATATTAGATGTACTCAGGTGTAACTAAAACAGGTGGAGAGAAAGGTGTCCATTTAATCAAAGCAACTAATTCTCATGCTAGCTTAACAATAAAGTTTTACCTTATAATCATGCTCTTTTTTTATTGTTTTCCTAATAACCTGCCTATTTACTAAGCTAAAAAAGCAACAAGAATAGCTAAACAATATATAGCAAGCTAGGCCCCTTTCACATGGGGCGGATCAGTAATGATCCGCCTCCGTGCGCTCCATAAGCTCAGCGGGGATCGCTCCGTAGATCCCCGCTGAACCGGCGGATGACAGAGCGTTCCCTGCACACTGTGCAGGGACCGCCCTGTCTTTTCTCCGCTCTCCCCTATGGGGGATATGATGAACACGGACCGTGTGTCCATGTTCATTCGATCCGATCCACAGATGGAAGAAAAAATAGGGT
Organism: Rana temporaria; assembly: GCF_905171775.1. Taxonomy (NCBI): domain Eukaryota; kingdom Metazoa; phylum Chordata; class Amphibia; order Anura; family Ranidae; genus Rana; species Rana temporaria. Next base: position 76,677,587 of record NC_053489.1, read on the forward strand.
TTTCGTCCGTCTGCAAAATCGGATCTTTGCGTAGGCGGGAGATTACTGGTGTCAGCAGATGTTTATCCGTTGACAGCCGCAATCACATAGGGACCAATGTATGTCCCTTTTTCATCCGCAAACGGATGGATGAAAAAGCGGACTTACGGTGCGCACGTGTGAAAGGGGCCTTAGAATTCATCTTACACCTTATTCAGGTCTGATTAGCGTTAACTGAAATTCATTTTGTTGCCATACAAATACAATAGTACCCTTGGATTACAAGCATAATCCCTTCCAGAATCATGCTTGTAATCCAGAGCACTCGTATATCAAAGCGAGTTTCCCCAAAGGAATCAATAGAAACATAGATAATTTGTTCCAGTTTTACTGCTATTTTATGCAGTGCTGCATGTGGCCAGAGGTAGGGGGGGCGCCAGAGACACTTGTAAACGCTTGGAGACCACTCGAAGGCACTCGGAGACACTCAGTGACGGTCTAAGACACTCGGAAACTGAGTGTTTTTGAGTGTCTCCGAGCATCTCCGAGTGTCTCAGAGCATCACCGGCAACCCTGCACCTCTGGCCACATGCAGTACTGCACACCCCAGAGGCTTGAATCCTGCTCGCAAAGACAACGCTCGCAAACCGAGTCAGGATTTTATTTTTTTAAAACAGCTTGTGTTGTGAAACGCTCGTAAACTGTGTTTTACTGTATAGAAAAAAAAGTAATTCTACCTTATTGGAACCCAGCAGTCAGGAGTAGGAGCATTGATTTCTAATGAGGTTGTAATGGTAATGATATCTATCAGTCTCATGTAATGTGTCTCCATTCTCTTTACTGTCTCCTACAACATATCCTAACCACACCTGTAGTATATCCAGTCTCTCACAGTCTCCTTTATTAAGTCTGCATTCTCTGAAATATTTCCGTAGCAATGAATATTCTAAATACTGTATTGATTCACTAAAATTGGAGAGTGCAAAATCTGCTCTGCATAGAAATCAATCAGCTTCCATTTTTTTTTGGCAAAGCTTAATTAAACAAGCTGAAGTTATAATCTGATTGGCTACCATACACAGCTGCACCAGATTTTGACCTTTCCAATTTTAGTACATCAACCCCAATGTGTGCCCCTTTTGTGATGTCAGAGGTGACAGTTGTAAGTGAGAAAACACAAAATGAAAGAAGACTGTGAAAGTAGTTTGTGAATTGATGCCACTGAAAAAAAAAATACATAAAAGAACATCAAACACCTACAAAATAAATGCATATGCCAGCAGATCTGCAAACTGGAACTATCTCTTTATCTATCTATCCTAGGGCCACATTCATTGGAATGTATTATTTTATAAAACCTGACTGCTTAAATTGTGACCTGGCCCCCTGTTTTCTTGACAACCTGGAGATGACTTCAGCCTGATGCGTAGGGTCACCTTTAGGATGCATTCACACCTAGGCGACAAAACGCCTGAAGCGCGACGCTCGATACGCTGGAGGGGCGAATTTCCATTGCTGTCTATGAGATGGTTCACATCTCACGCCGAACGCCGAAACGCCGTACACCTGCCGCCTGAAAACAAGTCCCGGACCCTTTTTTTCAGGTGGCTTTCGGCGTTCGGCATAGACAGCAATGGAAATAATTTGTTAAAAAAAAAAAAGTTTAACAAATCGCGGCAAAATACGCGTACGCGGCGTTGTAGTGTGAATGCAGCCTAAGATCATAACTGAAACCCTCAATGAGTTATTACGTTCCTGATAATGATCAGCCCAGGGTATGGGTTCCAAAAAAATGTATTTTGGATAAGACAGGAATCCACGCAGGAGGTGCCAGCTCTTTGGAGATATATATATGCTCGCCACCCAGACCCTACCCTGTCCCACCCCTAACTCCACCCCTAAATACGCCCTTTTAAATTATCTCATGAAATTACACTGTTAAATGTTTTATGCAGAATTAAGTTACAAAAATAAATATTAACAACAACAACTTGAAAAATATTAACATAAACCATATCAGTGCCCATGAGTGCAGCCTTATCAGTGCAGCATATCAGTACCTTCCAATGCAGCCTCATCAGTGCAGCATATCAGTGGCCATCAGTGCCACCTCATCAGTGCAGCCTCATCAGTGGCTATCAGTGCAGGCCATCAGTGCCTGAAGTACGTGCTGCAATTTACAAGGCTAATAAATATAAACTAAATTATTATCCCAAAAGATATTTACAGATTCCCTCTATCTATTGCATAAATGGGTTGATCGGTCTACGCCTATAATTAGCTAGTCTATTAAGACACACTCACTGCTGCTGGTAAAATGAACATCTTTCGTTTATTCCCAAGGAAATAGGGATATTCCAACTTCAAACATTAAACAGCAGAATATATATACAAGAGAAATTCAAAGATACTTATCACACATGGTTTCATCAGCTGGTTCAGCAAGGAGCCTAAAGCTCACATGAGCATGTGGCAGGATCCAAACGGTGGACAAATAGGGAAGCTTACTCTTCGTGTGTGCTTTTAACAATCATTCCCCCTCACACAAGGCCACCCACACTTGCCTGTCCAATCAGATAACGCCAAGCCATTCCTTCTCCTCTCTTTGAAGCTTAAAGCCACACCAGGTGGCCTGGTCCTAGCCCTTTTGTTATGCAAATTCTGATATGCCACAAAGATTTGACTTTAAAGTCCACACCTATAATTTTAAGCCATATTTGCTTCTCCAACAGTGCCCATCAGTGCAACCTCATTAGTGAAGCATATCAGTGCATTCTCATCATTGCCGCCTCATCAGTGGTGGCCATCAGTGCTGCCTTATCAGTGCCCATCAGTGCCCATCAGCGCAGCATATCAGTGCATCCTCATCAGTGGCCATCAGTGGTGGCCATCAGTGCAGCCTTATCAGTGCTCATCAGTGCAGTGTATCACTAGCCATCAGTGAAGCATATCAGTGCAGCCTATCAGTGGCCCCTATCAGTGCAGCATATCAGTAGCCATCAGTGCAGCATTTCAGTGCAGCCTATCAGTGTCCATCAGTGCATCCTATCAGTGTAGTATATCAGTGCTGCTTTATCAGTGCAGCTTATCAGTGCCACCTCATCAGTGCAGCCTCATTAGTGGCCATCAGTGCAGGCCACCAGTGCTGTCTCATCAGTGGCCATCAGTGCAGCATATCAGTGGCCATCAGTGCAACATATCAGTGCCTTATCAGTGCATCCTCATCAGTGCTAATCATTGCTGCCTCATCAGTGGCCATCAGTGCTGCCTCATCAGTGCCCATCAGTGCAGCCTCCTCAGTGCTCATCAGTGCAGTGTATCAGTGGCCATTAGTGCAGTGTATCAGTGGCCATTGGTGAAGCATATCAGTGCAGCACATCAGTGCAGCCTATCAGTGGCCATTATCAGTGCAGCATTTTAGTGCAGCCTATCAGTGCCCATCAGTGCAGTATATCAGTGCTGCTTTTCAGTGCCACCTCATCAGTGGCCATCAGTGCAGCCTATCAGTGCCTATCAGTGCAGCGTAGAGTCAGGACCAGCATTCTGGGCTCCACCCTCCCGAGGAGACCAGGCTTGCAAGGGAGAAGCCAGAGAGTGCAGGTGTGCACAGTGAAAGTCAGAGACCCAAGTCTGAGGGTCAGAGCAGTGAGGGGCTGCTACCTGTATAGACACTGTTGGCAAAGGGGATTAGTCTGTAGGAGACAGACAAGAGCCTGAAGCGGAAGGCCCGAGCAGCACTGCTGTATGTATAAGCCAGGAGGCTAAAGTTATTATTTTGTACGGACGGTGAAAACCCCCTGTGAGGGAAAACCTGTGATTTTTGTTTTGTTTTCTTAATAAAAGTAGGCCAACAAGCCCTGAAATTGAATTTCTGGCGTGGATTGTTCTTGCTAGCGGGTGCTACACTTTAGCTAAACAACCCCCAACTTTACAGATGATAAATCTCCCTTCCCTATCAGTTCTGAACTCAAGAAGCTGGAACGTTTTTCAGACTAGGATGCTGACCCCACGAGCATAAGTAGAGTAGGTGGCATGGTAGTTCAGGCCCTCCCAAGCTTTTTTAAAGGGGAGGTTCACCCTAAAAACGACTTTCCCTTATTACACTGGCCCCCCACATTACAATACGATTATGCCTATTAGTTTTTTTTTGATGCTGTACATACCTTCGTACAGCTATTCACCCGTGGCTTCCGGGTTGCGAGTCCCGCGGGAGTGGGCGTTCCTAACATGCTGGTGATTGACGTTTTGACAAAAAACTAGCTCCCCCCGTCGCGTAAGCCGCGTCACGATTGGCGAAAGGAGCCGTGATTGGCCAGTGCAGCATGTGACCCAGCATGTGACCAGCCTCTATATTAGATAGAGGCACACAGCACAGGTTGTCACTCTGCATTAGCTAGTGTAGGGAGAGGCTGCTGCTGGTTGAGGGACAGTGTCAGAGAGGTGTATCCTGCTTCAGAAATCTACACAAGCACTCTTTATTTCTGTGAGATCTGCATCATCTTATGGTTTATGGCTCGTCACTCTACTGTAGCTATGGTAGGGACAGGCTCCTGTTTATTGAGGGACAGTGTCAGAGAGGTGTATCCTGCTTCAGAAATCTAAACAAGCATTCTTTATTTCTGTGACATCTGCTTCATATAGTTTAGGAATTTTGTTCAGCTATTTGCTATAGGGACAGGTTGCTGTTTATTGAGGGACAGTGTCAGAGAGGTGTATCCTGCTTCAGAAATCTAAACAAGCACTCTTTATTTCTGTGACATCTGCTTCATATAGTTTAGGAATTTTGTTCAGCTATAGGGACAGCAATCTATAGGTGACTCTGTATATTTCAACAGCACTGCACCTGCCACCACCTGTGCACATGTGATATACTGTGTGTGTGTCCAGTACATAGTTGAGGGAGAGGTTCCAGATATTTCCTATAGGGACAGCAATCTATAGGTGACTCTGTATATTTCAACAGCACTGCACCTGCCACCCCCTGTGCACCTGTGATATACTGTGTGTGTCCAGTACATAGTTGAGGGAGAGGTTCCAGATATTTCCTATAGGGACAGAAATCTATAGGTGACTCTGTATATTTCAACAGCACTGCACCTGCCACCACCTGTGCACCTGTGATATACTGTGTGTGTCCAGTACATAGTGGAGGGAGAGGTTCCAGATATTTCCTATAGGGACAGCAATCTATAGGTGACTCTGTATATTTCAACAGCACTGCACCTGCCACCACCTGTGCACCCGTGATATACTGTGTGTGTGTCCAGTACATAGTTGAGGGAGAGGTTCCAGCTATTTCCTATAGGGACAGCAATCTATAGGTGACTGTATATTTCAACAGCACTGCACCTGCCACCACCTTTGCACCTGTGATATACTGTGTGTGTCAAGTACATAGTTGAGGGAGAGGTTCCAGATATTTCCTATAGGGACAGCAATCTATAGGTGACTCTGTATATTTCAACAGCACTGCACCTGCCACCACCTGTGCACCTGTGATATACTGTGTGTGTCCAGTACATAGTTGAGGGAGAGGTTCCAGATATTTCCTATAGGGACAGAAATCTATAGGTGACTCTGTATATTTCAACAGCACTGCACCTGCCACCACCTGTGCACCTGTGATATACTGTGTGTGTCCAGTACATAGTTCAGGGAGAGGTTCCAGATATTTCTTATAGGGACAGTAATCTATAGGTGACTCTGTATATTTCAACAGCACTGCACCTGCCACGACCTGTGCACCTATAATATACTGTGTGTGTCCAGTACGTAGTTGAGGGAGAGGTTCCAGCTATTTCCTATAGGGACAGCAATCTATAGGTGACTCTGTATATTTCAACAGCACTGCACCTGTCACCACCTGTGCACCTGTGATATGCTGTGTGTGTCCAGTACATAGTTGAGGGAGAGGTTCCAGATATTTCCTATAGGGACAGCAATCTATAGGTGACTCTGTATATTTCTACAGCACTGCACCTGCCACCACCTGTGCACCTGTGATATACTGTGTGTGTCCAGTACATAGTTGAGGGAGAGGTTCCAGATATTTCTTATAGGGACAGCAATCTATAGGTGACTCTGTATATTTCAACAGCACTGCACCTGTCACCACCTGTGCACCTGTGATATACTGTGTGTGTCCAGTACATAGTTGAGGGAGAGGTTCCAGATATTTCCTATAGGGACAGCAATCTATAGGTGACTCTGTATATTTCAACAGCACTGCACCTGCCACCACCTGTGCACCTGTGATATACTGTGTGTGTCCAGTACATAGTGGAGGGAGAGGTTCCAGCTATTTCCTATAGGGACAGCAATCTATAGGTGACTCTGTATATTTCAACAGCACTGCACCTGTCACCACCTGTGCACCTGTGATATACTGTGTGTGTCCAGTACATAGTTAAGGGAGAAGTTCCAGATATTTCCTATAGGGACAGCAATCTATAGGTGACTCTGTATATTTCAACAGCACTGCACCTGCCACCACCTGTGCTATACTGTGTGTGTCCAGTACATAGTTGAGGGAGAGGTTCCAGATATTTCTTATAGGGACAGCAATCTATATGTGACAAAAGGTATTGCAATGACCGTCATTTTATTCTCTGGGGTGTTAGAATTTTTTTTTATAATATTTGGGGTTTTTAACTCGTAAACAGAGTCTGAAAAACAGTCTCGGCCCTTGACCACTTAAGACCTGGACTATTATGCAGGTTAACCTGCTCATGTACATATACGTTGGTTTTTTTAAAGATGGATATCTCGGTAACGGTAGCAGCTGCTGCCACAACCGAGGTATCCATCATTAGCATGAGCGGTCCTGTAAACGATAACGGCGGTCTCTGCGGCGGATTCGCCATGAGAACCCCCCCCTCCCGCCGCCCTCCCACGCCCTCCGCCGCTTACCGGAGCCGTCGGTAGCAGCGGAGGCGATCGGGTCCTTCAGCCTGCTGTGTGGGGATGCAAGTGAGGGCAAGATGGCCCCCACCCGTCCACATAGCCTAGCAGGGAAGTCTTAAAGGCACATTTTTTTGTTGTCATTTTTTCAAATGGCAAAATTTTCATTTTTTTTTTTTTTTGCATTTTAGTGTAAATATGAGATGTGACGTCTTTTTGACCCCAGATCTCATATTTAAGAGGACCTGTCATGCTTTTTTCTATTACAAGGGATGTTTACATTTCTTGTAATAGGATATTATATATTTTTTTTCAGTTTTTAAAAATAATAAAATAAATAAAAATAAATAAGAAAACACATTTTTTTTTTTAAAACGCCCTGTCCTGACGAGCTTGCGCGCAGAAGCGAACGCATACGTGAGTAGCGCCCGCATATGAAAATGGTGTTCAAACTACACAAGTGAGGTATCAGAGCAATAATTCTAGCCCTAAACCTCCTCTGTAGCTCAAAAGATGCAACCTGTAGAATTTTTTAAACATCACCTATGGAGATTTTTAAGGGTAAAAGTTTGACACCATTCCACGAGCGGGCGCAATTTTTAAGCGTGACATGTTGGGTATCATTTTACTCGGCGTAACATTATCTTTCACAATATATAAAAAATTGGGCCAAATTTATTGTCTTATTTTTTTATTCAAAAAAGTAATTTTTTTCCAAAAAAAGTGCACTTTTAAGACCGCTGCGCAAATAGGGTGTGACAAAAAGTATTGCAACGACCGCCATTTTATTTTCTATGGTGTTAGAAAAAAATATATATAGGGCTGCGGTGGCTCAATGCGATTGGCACTGCGCTGACAAGCCATTCACCTCTGCAGCCAGGGGTTCGGATCCCGGTCTCGGCTACATGTGAATTGAGTTTGGTGGTCTCAGCCCAGCTCCCGGTGGGTGTGCTATGTGAGGTAAGCCTGCGCTTAGTATGCCCACCCCCCCACAAAAACCACCACACTTGCACTCGAAATTGGGTTAACATGCACGCACTTTGACCACGCGGTCTCTAAAAAGAGAGGCGAAGGACTAACGGGGCTGGTTGAGTGGGCAAATCCTCTCACTCCCTTATAGGGAGTCCCTCTGCCCCGTTGGGCTTCAAAGCGGAGCAGGTAGGGCGGGCTGTGTGGGAGGACCCCCTCACACACCCGCCATTGCCACCCGGGGCATGGAGAAAGGTGGCAGATTGCCTCTGGGGGAGGCCTGCCTACTCCCAACTCCTGCAGTCCTGCTCCTCTCTCGAGTACACGCACAAAATACACTTAAAAAAAAAAAAAAAAAAAATTAAATCCACAAGGGCTTTTTTTAAAAAAGAGAAAAAATATATATATAATGTTTCGGGGTTTTAGGTAATTTTCTAGCAAAAAAAAACTGTTTTAGTCTTGCAAACACCAAATCTGAAAAACATCCAAGGTCCTTAAGTGGTTAAGGACCTTGCCCCTTTTTGCGATTCGGCACTGCGTTGCTTTAACTGACAATTAAGCGGTCATGCAACGTGGTTCCCAAACAAAATTGCCATCCTTTTTTTCATACAAATAGAGCTTTCTTTTGGTGGTATTTGATCACCTCTGTGGTTTTTGTTGTTTGCGCTATAAACAAAAATAAAGCGACAATTTTGAAAAAAATTCAATATTTCTTACTTTTTGTTATAATAAATATCCCAAACAAATATATAAAAAAGATTTTTTTCCCCCTCAGTTTAGGCCGATACGTATTATTCTACCTATTTTTGGTAAAAAAAAAATCGCAATAAGCGTTTATCGATTGGTGTGCGCAAAATTTATAGCGTTTATAAAATAGGGGATAGTTTTATGGCATTTTTATTAATAATTTATTTTTTACTAGTAATGGCGGCGATCAGCGATTTTTTTTCGTGACTGCGACATTATGGCGGACACATCGGACACTTTTGGGACCATTCACATTTATACAGCGAAAAGTGCTATAAAAATGCACTGATTACTGTGAAAATGACAATGGCAGTGAAGGGGTTAACCACTAAGGGGTTAAGTGTGCCCTAAGGGAGTGATTCTAATTGTAGGGGGGCGTGGCTGTAGGTGTGACGTCACTGATCGTCGTTCCCTATAACAGGGAACAGACGATCAGTGACACTGCCACAAAGAAGAACGGCGAAGGTTTGTTTACACTCGCCTCTCCCTGTTCTTCAGCTCCTGTGACCCGATCGCGGGACACCGGCGGCGATCGGGTCCGCAGGTCCCGCGGGCGCAGTCATGGAGCTTCGGTCCGGGTGCGGCGCGCTCACGACCCACGGCTGAGCTCTTAACCACTTCTCTAGTTTGGGTGTTTTTCAGATTTGGTGTTTACAAGACTAAAATATTTTTTTTGCTAGAAAATTACTTAAAACCCACAAACATTATATATTTATTTTTTTCTAATACCCTAGAGAATAAAATGGCGATCATTGCAATACTTTTTGTCACACCATATTTGCGCAACGGTCCTACAAGCGCACTTTTTTTGGAAAAAAATCACTTTTTTGAATTAAAAAATAAGACAGCAATAAATTTGGCCCAATTTTTTTATATATTGTGAAAGATAATGTTACGCCGAGTAAAATGATACCCAACATGTCACGCTTACAAATTGCGCCCGCTCGTGGCATGGCGTCTAACTTTTACCCTTAAAAATCTCGATAGGCGACGTTTAAAAAATTCTATAGGTTGCATTTTTTGAGGTACAGAGGAGGTATAGAGCTAGAATTATTGCTCTCACTCTAACGATCACGGCGATACCTCACTTGTGTGATTTGAACACCGTTTTCATATGCAGGCGCTACTCACATATGCGTTCGCTTCTGCGCGCGAGCTCGTCGGGACAGGGCGCTTTAAAAAAAAAAATTTTTATTATTATTTATTTTTATTTATTTTATTATTTTTTTACACTGGGAAAAAAAAAAAATATCACTTTTATTCCTATTACAAGGAATGTAAACATCCCTTGTAATAGAAAAAAGCATGACAGGTCCTCTTAAATATGAGATCCGGGGGTCAAAAAGACGTCACATCTCATATTTACAGTAAAATGCAAAAAAAATAAAAAAATGTTTCTATAAGACGCTGGGCGGGACTGACGTTTTGACATCACTTCCGCCCAGCAATGCTATGGGGACGGGTGGGGGCGATTTTTCCCTCACTCGCAACCCCACACAGCTGCCGAACGGACCCGATCGCCTCCGCCGCTACCGACGGCTCCGGTAAGCGGCGGAGGGCGCGGGAGAGCGGCGGGAGGGGGCCCTCTCCTGCCGCCGATAACGGCGAATCCGCCGCGGAGACCGCCGTTATCGTTAACAGAACCGCTCACACTAAAGATGGATACCTCGGTTGTGGCAGCAGCTGCTGCCGTTACCAAGATATCCATCTTTAAAGTTTGGCCGTATAAAGTCGTACAGCGGTTTGGAAGTGGTTAAAGAGGACACACATATATATATATATATATATATATATATATATATATATATATATATATATATACACATCCATGTGCCCAGCTGTCCCATTCTCCTGACGTATATCGGCGTTAGGCGGTCCTTAAGTGGTTAATGAGAATTAACCAAATTAACCAAAAAATAAAAAAAAGTTAATAAAATCCAGAAGTGCTTTTTTTTTACCACTACTATTCCCCCTTATGGGACAAGATTAGGCAGAAGTGAGAAACTCCCAGGCCATAGCTGTTGAGTCAGATGTCTGTCCCCTCCCCCCATGCTCCTCTGTCGTCGTCCCTGCTCCTCTGGTCCTCCCCCTGCTTCTTTGTTCCCCCCCAGGTGAGCACTGTGGGCAGGGAGATGAGGTGAGCGCTGCAGGAAGGGAGAGACAGAGGAGCGGAGGGGGGCGGCGGTCCACTGTCACTGAAGCCGGCCAACTGAGCCGTCGGCCCACCGGGAAACTCCCTGTAGTCCCAATTGGCCAGTCCATCCCTGTTGGCCACCAAGGCCATATAGTAGAGAAGGTGTCAACTCTTTTTAAAGCCTAATGCCCTGTACACACGATCGGTTCGTCTGATGAAAACGGACCAATCGAGTGTGGGCCCCATCGTTTTTTTTTCCCCATCGGTGAAAAAAAACAGAACCTGTTTTAAATTTTTCGTATGGTTAAAAAAACGATAGAAAAAAAAAAATCGTCTGTGGGGAAATCCATCGGTCAAAAATCCACACATGCTCAGAATCAAGTCGACGCATGCTCGGAAGCATCGAACTTCATTTTTCTCAGCACGTCGTTGTGTTTTACGTCACCGCGTTCTGACACGATCGGATTTTTAACCGATGGTGTGTAGGCAAGACTGATGAAAGTCCGCTTCATCGGATATCTGATGAAAAAATCCATCGGACCGTTTTCATCGGATGAACCGATCGTGTGTACAGGGCATTATTGTACACACTTCAAATTCAAGGTCATCTACCCTGCCGCCCCTTGCTTACCCTTTGGGCTGAATAGTGACCCCTACAGGTCTCTCTCTGCCTTGTAAGCCCACGAAAGTTGCACCCCTCTCCTACCCATGAGCTAATAGAAGAGCCATTCTCACTGGAAGGCTGATTTCAAATTTCAACACTAAATGAAGTGGATTTAATGACTTTCCACGGAAAGTTCTTTTTCAAGGACCACAACCTTCAAGATAGATATAGATATTTTAGTATTTTTATTGATGCATAAGTGATCTGTGCAGACACGTGGCCCAGTCTTCAGGAATTTGGTGGGGCCAATGATATCTTCAGGCTTTCGGAACAGATGGAGATATCATCATCGTCGTCTTCTTAAATGAATAGAAGGCTCCTTTGGCAGAGGCCCAAACCACACCAGTAGCATACTCCGTAGTGGTACCATTTAGATATCTTCCATTCAGGTTGGCACCATGGCATTTGTTGTACCAAAATGCGCCATGATACATCGTGGCGCAATTACCGCCGGTATAGATATCTCTATCGTTGTCATGTGTGGAGAAATTCATCCCAATGTGACCGACCAAGGAATTCCCTGCAGGGAACAGCAGAATAATTATTGGTTAGAAAGGAAAAACAAGATCACCTGTCATGTGAATGTCAGTAGATATCGGTGAAAGGACACTTCTCCATTCCAATTAAAGGGGACTGGTGATTCTTGGGGTCTGCTAATATTGATCCTCTGGGGTGGGATTATTTCACTAACTTTTTAGTCGAGCTTTAATCAGTGACGGGAAAAGGTCATAGGGAGCCCAAGGCGAACATGCCAAAATTGCCCCCCCCCCCCAAGATGTATGATTGTGTGTCAGCAAAAAGCCTCCCCTCAAAAAAAAAAACAAGCATTAACTCCTCCCAGTAAAAATCCACCCCCCCTGCTGATATCCCCCCTCCTGGCAGAAATATTTGCCCCCATCCCTCCCAGCTCAAATCCCCTTCATTCACCCCCCCCCCCCTAAATCACCGCTCCTAGCACACCTCCCCACTCTTCTGGAACAATTCTTACCCCCTGCCACCCCCAATCTCCTCGTGGTTCCCCCCCACCTCATATAATAACACAGTGCCCTCCTGCCCAGCAGGGCCGGACTTACCATTGGGCTTGACTGGGCTCAAACCCAATGGCCGCTGCCCAGTAGGGGGCCCCGGGCCCAATCGCGGCAACCTTCCCGTTCGTGGCAATACCCTCCCGCAATTTTGCAGCAACCCCCCGTTCGTGGCTACCCCCTCCCGCAATTTTGCAGCTATCGCGGCAATCCCCCGTTATCGGAAATTTCGGCACCCCCCCGCTCAACAACTTTGATGCTTCAGGCCCCTTCACTGCAGCTGTGTAAAATTACTGAAGGCGGCCCTGGGAAGAGGTTGCCTCCCCCCGCAACCTCTTCCCAGGTTGCTCGGTCGATCGGCCGGCGGATCTCCCCCCTCAACAAGTATGATCGGTCGGTGCACCCCCCCCGCTCAACAACTTCGATAGGTCAGCCGGATTCAGAACCCCCCCCCCCCCCCCCCTCAACAACTATGATTGGTCAGCGGTTAAAATCCCACCCCCCACTTCTCTGCTCCAGGGGGCCCCTTCAATTATTAAGCCCAGGGGCCCCCCTAAGACCTGCCCTGCTGCCCAGCCCTGGCTGTGATTGACCTACAGTGTGATCTCCCCTTGGCTGCTGTGTAGGAAACTCCGAAATGTTTGTCCAGCGACATCCAGAATTTCCTTTTATCTATATAAGCCATGTGATGCTCATGGAAGATAATAAAGCTGGGCAAAAAAGAAGTAATAAAAAAAACTTCTGTAGCTCATTGACAGGTTCAGGACTTATGTTTATCAACTTCTGCTTACAGGGCTTTATTTCTCAGAGAAGAGCAGCAATAGACCCCCATGCTAAAATACATCCCTACTAGTTGTATATGTATATTGATTGGTTTGTGTGAAAATTATAGCGTCTATAAACTATGGTATATACACTGGAATTTTATACATAGTTGAATGTAAATCTAAAGGAAATTGATCTATTTTTTTTTAATCACTTCAGCTCTGGAAGATTTACCCCCCTTCATGACCAGGCCATTTTTTGCTATACTGCACCGCGTTTTTTCCCCCACAAATAGAGTTTTCTTTTGGTGGTATGGTATGGTATTTGATCCCCTCTGTTTGTTTTTTCTTAAGCTAAACCCCCGTGGCGTCACAGGGGGGCGGGTCACCCGTGTACATCACTGGGTGGCCCCACCCTATATAAGAGCTGTCAAAGTGCGAGAAGCGTCATTCGGCGGGAGCCTCCTCTGGCTTTTTTTTTTTTCCTCGATCGTCGGTGCAAGATGGATTTACATCGCTGGATTTTTTTATTTTTTAATAAAGTCCCAAGCTGTCTCTTGTTTTGTTTTTTTCAACTTTTTTGGGTGAAATGGTAGGGGTACAATGATTTTTGCCACCCCTACGCCATTTTTTTTTTTTTTGCGCAATTTTTTTCAATGAGTTTTCAATGACTTTTATCTGTATTGCCGAGACCCGACAATTCATTACAGCTGCAATCAGTTTTAAATGACTTTTTGTCCTTTAGAAATGTCATTTTGCTGCGGGACAGTTCTAAACACAGGAAAAAACGCGCTACTTTACAGGCATACTATAGACACCCCCCCCAGGTACGAAATTTAAAGGAATATTTCACTTTTATTGTTTCACTTTAAGCATTAGTATAATCACTACCCTCGAAAAAAAATGCAGTTTTTAAAACTTTTTTTCTGGCATTGATACCTTTCCCCCGGTCCTGCAGGACCCGGGGTCCCCAAACACTTTTTATGACAATACCATGCATATAAGTCTTTAAAATTAGCACTTTTGATTTTTCATGTTAATCTCCCATAGACTTTTAAACGGTGTTCCGCGGCTTTCGAATTCGAATTTGCCACGAACACACCAAATTGTTCGCTATTCGGCGAACGGGTGAACACCCGATGTTCGAGTGGAACTTATGTTCGACACGAACATCTGGCTCATCCCTAATTAAGAACTGTATCAACTGGTTCTTCCAGTCCACCATAAACTATTCTGTTAAATATCAGTCTGGTTGGTCTGCTCTCTGCCCTAGCAAAAGTAATTAAAAGATACAGTGGCCTCTATGACCCACAACTGTAGAAACATCATACAAATGGCATTATGGTGGTAAAATGCCATCCCAGCACTGCCCAAATGGTGTGATAAATACAGAAAATCCATGGAAGTTGAAGATCTAATAAAAGAAAGTTCAAAGAAAAATGTCCTGCTTACCAGTAGGTTTGGTCGGATCGCCCTCTTTAAACCCCTCCAAGTATAGTTTGTATCCATCTTCTTCGGGGTCAACCGCTAGACGGGAGAGGGCAAAGTCTTCATATGTTACAAAGTGTTCAACGTCATCCCAATCCACCAAGGTGATTCGGAGACGATAGCTCTTTTTCAGGGTTAAGAGGTAGATATTCTGCAAACCTGAAGTGGTAAGATAGAAATTCGTTAAAGCGGAGGTTCACCCTAAAAAACATCTATATACCATTACATCCAGAATACTTCCGACATCTACAGTATGCTGGGTTATTTTTTATTTTTTTGCCGTACGTACCGTTTTGTTGTTGTTTTCCCCCCGGCGCATAAGGCGCGTCACAAGTTTTCCGTAAGTAGCCGAACTATATGGCGCCTGCGCAGTCAGCTCTACACGGTGGGCGCAGGCGCCGTATAGAGCCGAATTGCAGGTCGGCTACTTACGGAAAACTGGTGACGCGCCTTATGTGCCAGGGGAAGTTTTTCACCAGACGTCAATCATCTAACCTCTGAATAGGAACGCCCAGTCCCGCGGGAGTCAGAATCCGGAAGCTGGGGGGAAAATGACAATAAAACGGTATGTACGGCAACAAAAAAAACAGCTGTAGATGTTGGAAGTATGCTGGATGTAATGGTATATAATTGTTTTAGGGTGAACCTCCGCTTTAACAAAATAAAATTAAAAAAAAAAATTTGGATATACACCCCCACTTATCCCAACACCACCACCAATCTGCTGTAGAATAATATAAGAGGAACATGATAAGAAAGGGTGGTAAAATAGCAGAAGACTAAAGCCTTTACCCAACCAATACTCTCCATCCACTCTTCCGAACCCGGCTTTGTACTCTTTCCAGCCTCGATAAAAGCTCACTTGTCCATCAAACCTCTTCTGAAAAACCTGAAATTAGAAGATTAGGTCATTGATTTATTAAATCCTTGTGGTGTTCTGTTGTTACTATAACAGTGATCTAGACAAGACATGTGCGTTCCCATTTGTAACAAATGGATTTTCGTACGAATTTGTTAGTATTCGTACATTCGGATCAATTCGAACATCCGAAAAGCTGAAAGAACCAAAATACGAAAATTACGGAATTGCGAATAAGCCAAATAACGAACAAGCGAAAATACGAACGTACGATTGGACAATCTTACTAAAATACGAAACGCCGAAACAGCAAGAGAACGAAAATGACATCTATAACGAACGATTTGCATTCCGTATTTTAAATCCTTTGTTCGTATTTTCATTCGTATGTTCGTATTTTTATTTGTGTGTTTTGTAAATCCGTTTCTTTGTCTGTTCGTAAATTTGTGTACTTGTATCGTCCTTTCGAATGGGCACTGGGCAGTGTAGTTAGTGAGTGATTACTTAATATCTTAGCCAATCAGCTTATCTCTTTTGTGCTGAGTCACATTGGACAGTGTAAAGCCTCGTACACACGATCGGACTTCAAACAAACTTTTCCGTGGATTTTTGTCCGAAGGGAGTAGTGATTGGTGGAAGAGTAGGGATTGGTGAAAGAGTAGGGATTGGTGAAAGAGTAGGGATTGGTGAAAGAGTAGGGATTGGTGAAAGAGTAGGGATTGGTGAAAGAGTAGTGATTGGTGAAAGAGTAGTGATTGGTGAAAGAGTAGTGATTGGTGAAAGAGTAGTGATTGGTGAAAGAGTAGTGATTGGTGTTAAGGTTAGCAAGTACTCACCGTCCAGGGGCCATCCTTGGTGGACATGTCACAGTATACAGGGACGGGATTTGAGGATTTCCCTCCAGGATATATCAGATAAACTCCATCTGCTTTTTTCCCCTGAGAGGCCAAATCTCCGCAGTCCTGAGGGTAGCAGGTCTCCGAACAAGTCAGAACTAAAAATACGGAGAACGGGGGGAAGTCAGATCCCTTGGTACTCGTCTTCTATAGACATTTCTTCTATCTACAGCATTTCTCTCCCTGGCCTCTGTGGAATCCTAGGGTCCCTTCAGAGGTTGCTAAAGGATCCAGAAGTGATGAGCAACATTTGCAATCTGCAAGAGGGGACATTCTAATACCCACCAATGTAAGGGACATTCTTCCCAATGATCACCAATGTAAGGAACATTCTTCTCACTGATCACCAATGTAAGGGACATTCTTCCCACTGATCACCAATGTAAGGAACATTCTTCTCACTGATCACCAATGTAAGGAACATTCTTCTCACTGATCACCAATGTAAGGAGCATTCTTCTCACTGATCACCAATGTAAGGAACATTCTTCTCACTGATCACCAATGTAAGGGACATTCTTCCCACTGATCACCAATGTAAGGAACATTCTTCTCACTGATCACCAATGTAAGGAACATTCTTCCCACTGATCACCAATGTAAGGAGCATTCTTCCCACTGATCACCAATGTAAGGGACATTCTTCCCACTGATCACCAATGTAAAGGACATTCTTCTCACTGATCACCAATGTAAGGAACATTCTTCTCACTGATCACCAATGTAAGGAGCATTCTTCTCACTGATCACCAATGTAAGGGACATTCTTCTCACTGATCACCAATGTAAGGGACATTCTTCTCGCTGATCACCAATGTAAGGGACATTCTTCCCACTGATCACCAATGTAAGGAACATTCTTCTCGTTGATCACCAATGTAAGGGACATTCTTCTCACTGATCACCAATGTAAGGGACATTCTTCCCACTGATCACCAATGTAAGGAACATTCTTCTCACTGATCACCAATGTAAGGAACATTCTTCCCACTGATCACCAATGTAAGGAGCATTCTTCCCACTGATCACCAATGTAAGGGACATTCTTCCCACTGATCACCAATGTAAGGAACATTCTTCTCACTGATCACCAATGTAAGGAACATTCTTCTCACTGATCACCAATGTAAGGAGCATTCTTCTCACTGATCACCAATGTAAGGGACATTCTTCTCACTGATCACCAATGTAAGGGACATTCTTCCCACTGATCACCAATGTAAGGAACATTCTTCCCACTGATCACCAATGTAAGGAACATTCTTCTCACTGATCGCCAATGTAAGGAACATTCTTCTCACTGATCACCAATGTAAGGGACATTCTTCCCACTGATCCTCAATGTAAGGGACATTCTTCCCACTGATCACCAATGTAAGGAACATTCTTCCCACTGATCACCAATGTAAGGGGCATTCTTCTCACTGATCACCAATGTAAGGGACATTCTTCCCACTGATCACCAATGTAAGGAACATTCTTCTCACTGATCACCAATGTAAGGGACATTCTTCTCACTGATCGCCAATGTAAGGGACATTCTTCCCACTGATCACCAATGTAAGGGACATTCTTCTCACTGATCGCCAATGTAAGGAACATTCTTCTCACTGATCACCAATGTAAGGAACATTCTTCTCACTGATCACCAATGTAAGGAACATTCTTCCCACTGATCACCAATGTAAGGAGCATTCTTCCCACTGATCACCAATGTAAGGGACATTCTTCCCACTGATCACCAATGTAAGGAACATTCTTCTCACTGATCACCAATGTAAGGAACATTCTTCTCACTGATCACCAATGTAAGGAGCATTCTTCTCACTGATCACCAATGTAAGGGACATTCTTCTCACTGATCACCAATGTAAGGGACATTCTTCCCACTGATCACCAATGTAAGGAACATTCTTCCCACTGATCACCAATGTAAGGAACATTCTTCTCACTGATCGCCAATGTAAGGAACATTCTTCTCACTGATCACCAATGTAAGGGACATTCTTCTCACTGATCACCAATGTAAGGGACATTCTTCCCACTGATCACCAATGTAAGGAACATTCTTCTCACTGATCACCAATGTAAGGGACATTCTTCTCACTGATCGCCAATGTAAGGGACATTCTTCCCACTGATCACCAATGTAAGGGACATTCTTCTCACTGATCGCCAATGTAAGGAACATTCTTCTCACTGATCACCAATGTAAGGAACATTCTTCTCACTGATCACCAATGTAAGGAACATTCTTCCCACTGATCACCAATGTAAGGAGCATTCTTCCCACTGATCACCAATGTAAGGGACATTCTTCCCACTGATCACCAATGTAAGGAACATTCTTCTCACTGATCACCAATGTAAGGAACATTCTTCTCACTGATCACCAATGTAAGGAGCATTCTTCTCACTGATCACCAATGTAAGGGACATTCTTCTCACTGATCACCAATGTAAGGGACATTCTTCCCACTGATCACCAATGTAAGGAACATTCTTCCCACTGATCACCAATGTAAGGAACATTCTTCTCACTGATCGCCAATGTAAGGAACATTCTTCTCACTGATCACCAATGTAAGGGACATTCTTCTCACTGATCACCAATGTAAGGGACATTCTTCCCACTGATCACCAATGTAAGGAACATTCTTCTCACTGATCACCAATGTAAGGGACATTCTTCTCACTGATCGCCAATGTAAGGAACATTCTTCTCACTGATCGCCAATGTAAGGGACATTCTTCTCACTGATCGCCAATGTAAGGAACATTCTTCTCACTGATCACCAATGTAAGGAACATTCTTCTCACTGATCACCAATGTAAGGGACATTCTTCCCACTGATCACCAATGTAAGGAACATTCTTCTCACTGATCACCAATGTAAGGGACATTCTTCCCACTGATCACCAATGTAAGGGACATTCTTCTCACTGATCACCAATGTAAGGAACATTCCTCTCACTGATCACCAATGTAAGGAACATTCTTCCCTCTGATCACCAATGTAAGGGACATTCTTCTCACTGATCACCAATGTAAGGAACATTCTTCTCACTGATCACCAATGTAAGGACTATTCTTCCCACTGATCACCAATGTAAGGGACATTCTTCTCACTGATCACCAATGTAAGGGACATTCTTCCCACTGATCACCAATGTAAGGGACATTCTTCTCACTGATCACCAATGTAAGGGACATATTTTCCAGTTTGACCCATCAAATGCTGCCAGTGTGCCCCCCTGCCTGGCACTTACCTGTCTCGGGTTAGCGCTGTCTTCCACACTCCCTCCGAGTCCTCAATGTCTTTTCACATCCTCTTCTGCTATGATTTGACCCCTTGATAGGTGCCCAATCACAATGCCTGTCGCTTCAGCCAATCAGGTGACAGGTAACCAGACCCAGTGCACCTGATTGGCTGAGAGCCAGGTCAGTGTTAGGAAAGCACTGTGCAAGTAGCGAACGCACAGCGGTGCGCCCGCTGTTTAACAATTTGGAAGCCTATTAGAGCCGTCGGCTGTAATCAGGCCCTTCCAAAACACCCCCCACCGCTGTAATTCAGATGGTCGCCGCCCGACAAGGGGCCGGACACCTAAATAGGGGGCAGAAGCGGTGACAATAGATAGATTCATTACTGAGGAAGGACTGCCCAGTATAGATATTCCGACCTCAGTGCCGGGCAATGAGAAATTCACGTTCCTGTCTGAGACAGGTAGAGGAATTGTCCACAAGAACCACCAATTGTGGTGTGGAGACCTGATGATGGAATTCTAAATGGCGTCTACGAAACCCTTTCTGGGACCCTTTAGTTCCGCTGAATGTTCATCTTTCCTTAGTAATGGTCCTTCATGTGCACATTTTATATTGTTTTCTCTCTTACCCTCTTCCTGGTTCTTTGGCACCTCGCTGGCACCCTGGCATCCTCTCTCCAGGATCAGGAACAGGGTGAGGGTGCTGAGAGAGATCCACATCGTCTACCTGATCAAGAAAGGCCAGTTTAGTGTTGTTTGGAACTGATGGAGGGATTTTGCAGTCAAATTAACGCAGAAGGTTTGCTTGGAGAAAATCCCACCAAAGTCACAGTACAATGTAACTATCGAGGAGCTTTTCACGTGTTTCTGAAAGATATATTTATGCGTTTTTGAAGCATTAATAAAGCTTGGCAAATGCCCTGTGTGTGGTGGCTATACATTTTTATTTTTTAACCACTTAAAGCGGATGTGCCACTAAAAAAATATATTAAAAGCCAGCAGCTACAAATACTGCAGCTGCTGACTTTTAATATTAGGACACTTACCTGTCCTGGAGTCCAGCGCTGTCCGCAGTAGAGGACGAGCGATCGCTTGTCACCTTGCTGCTCCCCCCTCCATCCACGGTGAGGGAACCAGGAAGTGAAGCGCTGCGGCTTCACTGCCCGGTTCCCTACGGCGCATGCGCGAGTCGCGCTGCGCCCGCCGATTGGCTCCCGCTGTGTGCTGGGAGCCGAGTGTTCCCAGCACACAACGGGGGACGGACAGGATGCCAGAGAAAAACCCGTCTTTTGCCCATGACGTGTGGCCGGAAGTGGGTGCAAATACCTGTCTTTAGACAGGTATCTGCACCCCCCTCCCCCCTGAAAGGTGTCAAATGTGACACCGGAGGGGGGGAGGGGGCCGATCAGTGCAACTTCACTTTAGGGTGGAGATCCGCTTTAAGCCCCGGACCATTATGCAGGTAAAGGACCTTGCCCCTTTTTTGCGATTCGGCACTGCGTCGCTTTAACTGACGATTGCGCGGTCGTGCGACGCGGCTCCCAAACAAAATTGGCGTCCTTTTTTTCCCACAAATAGAGCTTCCTTTTGGTGGTATTTGATCACCTCTGCGGTTTTTATTTTTTGCGCTATAAACAAAAATAGAGTGACAATTTTGAAAAAAATTCAATATTTTTTACCTTTTGCTGTAATAAATATCCCCCCCAAAAAAGATATAAAAAAAAACTTTTTTTTTCCTCAGTTTAGGCCGATACGTATTCTTCTACATATTTTTGGTAAAAAAAAATCGTAATAAGCGTTTATCGATTGGTTTGCGCAAAATTTATAGCGTTTACAAAATAGGGGATAGTTTTATGGCATTTTTATTAATAATTTTTTTTTTTTAATACTAACGGCGGCAATCAGCGATTTTTTTTTCGTAACTGCGACGTTATGGCGGACAAATCGGACACTTTTTAAGTACAGTATGACATGTTTGTTATTTTAATGCTAATTATTTTTTCCTATAGTAACCCTTTAATAGAAATGATATTGTTGAAAAACATATATATATATATATAATATTATTTTATTTATTATTCATTTTATTATTATCAATAATAATAATGATAAAAATAACGCACCCAATTTTATAAATAATAATAATATTAACAATAATAGTAAGAACAACCATAATAAAAATAATAATCATCATCATAAAAATAATAATCATACTGATAATAATAGAAGTTCCCATACCTAATACAATGTACCGGGGGACTTTCTTGTTCGGCTATCTCCTGGGATGAGACCCCTCCGGAATTCTTATCTTCTATATATACTATGGGATGCCGTGTTGCTCAATTTGCTGAGGATATCTTACAAAACATATTCTCACGGATGTAAGCCTTTATCTTGGCGCAGAGTCAGCATTTTACACCATTTCTAGGTTTTGGTTATTTTTGTTTGGCCATCTCTGCACGTCCTCAAGTTTAACTTCCCTTTTATTTTATGGGGAAACAAAGTAATTAAAGCTGGTGCTTAATCTGTTTTATATACAGTGGAACCTCGGATTACAATATAATAATAATCTGTTCCAGGAGAATGCTCGTTTCCTCATTGAAGTCAATGGAAATGAAAATAATTGGTTCCGCATTGACTTCAATGGCATTCAATACCGCATGCAGCCAGAGGTGGGGGGCGCAGGAGAGTCTCAGAAACAGGCAGAAAGGCCCAAGGACAGCTCGGCTGACCTCGGCAAACCCCGGAAAGGCTGGGGAACTTAATATTTCTGAGCATTTCCCAACGGCTCTGAATGGCGCCGATCAGCGCCGTTTGGCTCCGCTCGGCTCTGGCGTCCACCTCAGGCCAAATACGGTACTGCGCACCACTTTGGCCTGCATCCTACTCGTTTTGCAAGACAACATTTGCAAACCGTGTTAGAATTTTTCAAAATACAGCGCTCGTATTGCGAAACGCTCGTTACTTGCAATCCGAGGTTCCACTGTATTGCCTTCCCGGGTTCGTCCGGTCCCTCCCCCCCCTCATCAATATGATAATGAAATGTTTTATTAAAAGCTTTCCATTTTCATTATTTTCTTATTTAAAACTCAGTGATGTCATCACCGGATCTTAGTGCTTCTCTATGTAATGCAGGCGGGTGGGAGGGGCCAGCCGTTTCAGTCCAGGAGAGGAGGCGGCACACCTGTGAAAGACTGAAGGGGAGGCCGGAGGTCGGATTTAAATGTATTAGATCTTTTTTATTTTTCATCTTTTTCCTCCCTGTCTATGATGCTAGCCTAATCAGGATAACAGAAGCTCATTATTACTTGTCTTCATTTTACGAGTTAAATAAATCTAAAAAACAAAAATGTGTTATATATATATATATATATATATATATATATCACAGATTACCAGTTCCTTAATGTGGTGGTTGCATTTGTTTTCTTTTTCCTTATTTTCACCTTGTGGTCCTGCCAATAATACTCCTTCTGTCTGGGTGGCTACGCTCACTCAGGGGTTCACATACTTTTTCCACCTGCATTGTGAATGTTTACATGATGTGTTCAATAAAAACATGGTAACATTTATTTCTTTGTGTGTTATTAGTTTAAGCCGACTGTGATTGTCCATTGTTGTGACTTAGATGAAGATCAGATCACATTTTATAAACAATTTCTGCAGAAATCCATATCATTCCAAAAGGGTTCACATACTTTTTATTGCAACTGTATATAGTTTGGAGGCAAGTGTATTTGTATCCACTAACCTGAAGGTGGCACTGTGGCCTTTTCTTCAGGTTGGCAGGAGATCATTGAAGACTAATTGTCCTCTGCTGTGGGCTCCAGGTAGCCATCTTGGGGAGGACAGCATATCTCATTGCAATGTTTCTCAACTCCAGTTAGGGTTGCCACCTGTCCAGGATTCACCCGGACAGTTCGGGTTTGGAGTCATGCGTGTGGGTTTCAGAATGCCTGAAACCCGGACACATTATTCAGAGTGGACTATGGCCTCCCAGCAGGGTTGCTGGCTGCAGTTGTCTAAGCTGAGAGTGTCTGTTGCACTTTCGTGCTGCCCAAAGCCAACACTAACAATTACACCCCCCCCCCCAAACACACAGACAGCAGAGGAGAGAGGGCTCAATCTGCACCTCCTTCTCCTGCCCCTACCCCTCTGTGTCTGCCCACTCTCCAATTCCCGGGGCTCTGCCTCAGAAAAGGAAATTTTAAAGAAATTTTAAGAAAAGCAGCCTCAGATACATCTGGATGAGAGGAGCTGACTGCCAAAGGGGTGAGTGAGCTCACCATCCATCCCTGTCTGTGATTGAAGTCTCCCCCCTTCTCTATACTGCCTATGAGTGAGTACACTAAGGTAAATCAGGGTTCTCAGAACACCCCTTACATCAGAGTTCCCCTTTACACCAGAGGCCACAGTGTTCCCCCTTACAGCAGAGTCCTCTCTGTACACCAGGGTTCTCAGTCCCCCTCCCACTAAATCAGAGTTCCCAGAGCATCCCGTATGTTAGATTTCCCAGAGCATCCCTTATGTTAGAGTTCCCAGAGCATCCCTTATGTTAGAGTTCCCAGAGCATCCCTTATGTTAGAGTTCCCAGAGCATCCCTTATGTTAGAGTTCCCAGAGTTCTCCCTTACACCAGAGTCTGCAGAGTCCCCTCTGTGGACTCAGATGTAAAGAGGAACTCTGTGGACTCTGATGTAAAGGGGAACTCTGATGTAAAGGGGAACTCTGTGGACTCTGATGTAAAGGGGAATTCTGTGGACTCTGATGTAAAGGGGGACTCTTGTTATTAACTTCATATGATTAGAAATGTTGTTTAATGGCAAAATATAAATCCGGGAAAACCCGGATATAGGGGGGGTGAGAGTGGGAGACGAAGAACATAAGGTGGCGGCGTACGCGGACGACATACTCTTATACTTGACCAAACCTAGAGTTTCCCTCCCCAATGTTATAAAGGAAATAAAAAGATACGGTGAACTTTCCAATTTTAAAATAAATCCGATAAAAACAGTAATCCTGAACTTGGGTATAGATAAAAAAGAAGCAGAAGAACTGCAGAAAGAATTCCCATTTACATGGGAAAATGAAGCTATAACATACTTAGGAATAAAGATTACACCAACATTGGAAAAACTTTACTGGGCCAACTTTATCCCTTTAATAAACGATATTAACCAAGACTTAAAAAATCTCGCAAGAAAACCCATCTCATGGATGGGTAAGATTAATGCGTTTAAAATGATGATACTACCAAAGATAACATATAAACTCCAAATGCTCCCAATAAAAATACCGCAAAGTTTCTTTAAGGTAATTAAAACAGTAATTCTGAAATATATTTGGGCAGGTAAAAAGGCTAGAGTAAGCTATACACTGTTGAGTATGGAAAAAAAAGGAGGCGGGTTGGGGCTCCCTGACATAAAAAGATATTATTTCGCCGTAAATTTAGCTAGGTTAATAGAATGGACAAATACACATACAAAAAAAAAATGGGCACGTATGGAAGGCACATTAAAGCGGTGGTTCACCCATAAAAACGACTTCCCCCTATTACACGGCCCCCCCGCATTACAATACGAATATGCCATTAATTTTTTTTTGGCTGCTGTACATACCTGGGTACAGCTATTCACCCGTGTCCTCCGGGTTGCGAGTCCCGCGGGAGTGGGCGTTCCTACCATGGCGGTGATTGACGTTTTGACTAAAAAACGAGCTCCCCCGTCGCGTAAGCAGCGTCACGATTGGCAGAAGGAGCCGAAAGGCGAGTCGGCGCTATACTGCGCCTGCGCATCGCAGTTCGGCTCCTTTCGCCAGTCGTGACGCGGCTTACGCGACGGGGGGAGATCATGTTTTAGTCAAAACGTCAATCACCGCCATGGTAGGAACGCCCACTCCCGCGGGACTCGCAACCCGGAGGACACGGGTGAATAGCTGTACCCAGGTATGTACAGCAGCCAAAAAAAAATTAATGGCATATTCGTATTGTAATGCGGGGGGGCAGTGTAATAGGGGGAAGTCGTTTTTATGGGTGAACCACTGCTTTAAGTATGACACAACTAAATAGAAACGTTTGGATACCACCTAAGAGTAGGAAACTGGACACAAATACACATAGCATAACAAAAAATGTTTTTAAAATATGGGACACAATAGTTAGACGGGAAAAATGGGAATATAACTCCCCATTAATCCCTTTAGCGGGCACAAATTTTTTTCCTCCAGGGAATGGAACACGGTTTGGAAGGCGATTGGGGGAGAAAAAATTAAAGGATATTGTTACACGGGGTAAAATAAAAGCAAGACAGGATATAAAAATGGGAGAAGGGGATCAATGTATGAGTGAATGGGAGTATTTACAGCTAAATCACTTTGTGAGCACTTTACCACAGCCGATTAGGGAAGATAAAAAAAAAAAAACCCAAGCCAGGACAAGACATTATGTAGGTAGGTTGACTGGTTAAAGGGGAAAAGTACAATTACTTAAAAAAAAAAAAAAAGATAAATTTGCAACTGAAGAAAAAAAAGAAAAAGAAAAATAACAATAAAAAAAATATATATTTATAAAAAAGAAAAACCCCATGCATGATGAAGCCACCAGAGAGACGTTATGGGCGGTTGAACCGTGAGCAAGTCTCGCTACCAAGTGTGAGCAGAGTCTGAAACGGGGAAAAAATAAAAAAATAAAAAAATAAAATAATGGCAAAATATATGTCTAGTTTATACTACAAAACATAATTGCTGTGCGCCGCTAAAGTGTTCGGGTTTGACTTGAAGAAAAGGTGGCAACCCTAACTCCAGTCCTCAAGTACCCCCAACAGGTCATGTTTTCAGGCTTTCAATTATTTTGCACAGGTGATTTGATCAGTTTCCCTGCCTTAGTATTTATCACAGCCGTTTCATCTGAGGGAAATCCTGAAAACATGACCTGTTGGGGGTACTTGAGGACTGGAGTTGAGGAACATTGTCTTATTGGATACTGAAATCCCACGATATTCGGGTGGCCATCTTCACACAGAGCTATATACATAAGTTATTCTGTGTCATTTGGTGAGTCTGCAATGTGGGACTAAGATAGGGACAGAGCTCTGCTGCATAGGGAGAGAGTAGGAATAGTCCTATAGAGAGATACCTATAGGCCTGCAGGACCTCATTTGGCCTAAGGTACGGGGGCGCAAGACCCGAGGAGAGCCGAAAATAGGCCTGCAGTACCTCATTTGGCCTGAGGTATGGGGCGCAAGACCCGAGGAGAGCCGAAAATAGTCCTGCAGTACCTCATTTGGCCTGAGGTACGGGGCGCAAGACCCGAGGAGAGCCGAAAATAGGTCTGCAGTACCTCATTTGGCCTGAGATATCGGGGCGCAAGACCCGAGCAGAGCCGAAAATAGGCCTGCAGTACCTAATTTGGCCTGAGGTACAGGGGGCGCATGAGCCGAACATTGGCCTGCAGTACCTCATTTGGCCTGAGGTATGGGGGTGCAAGACCCGAGCAGAGACAAGAATAGGCCTGCAGTACCTCATTTGGCCTGAGGTACGGGGGGGCAGGAGCCGAACATTGGCCTGCAGTACCTCATTTGGCCTGAGGTACGGGGGCGCAAGACCCAAGCAGAGCTGAAAATAGGCCCGCAGTACCTCATTTGGCCTGAGGTACCGGGGCGCAAGACCCGAGCAGAGTCGAAAATAGGCCTGCAGTACCTAATTTGGCCTGAGGCATGAGCCGAACATTGGCCTGCAGTTCCTCATTTGGCCTGAGGTATGGGGGCGGAAGACCCGAGCAGAGACAAAAATAGGCCTGCATTACCTCATTTGGCCTGAGGTACGGGGGCTCAAGACCCGAGGAGAGCCGAAAATAGGTCTGCAGTACCTCATTTGGCCTGAGATACCGGGGCGCAATACCCGAGCAGAGCCGAAAATAGGCCTGCAGTACCTAATTTGGCCTGAGGTACAAGGGGTGCATGAGCCGAACATTGGCCTGCAGTACCTCATTTGGCCTGAGGTATGGGGGCGCAAGACCCAAGCAGAGACAAAAATAGGCCTGCAGTACCTCATTTGGCCTGAGGTACGGGGGCGCAGGAGCCGAACATTGGCCTGCAGTACCTCATTTGGCCTGAGGTATGGGGGCGCAAGACCCAAGCAGAGCTGAAAATAGGCCCGCAGTACCTCATTTGGCCTGAGGTACGGGGGCGCAGGAGCCGAACATTGGCCTGCAGTACCTCATTTGGCCTGAGGTATGGGGGCGCAGGACCCGAGCTGAAGTGTCCTCGGGCCTTTTCGGACGTTTTCGGTGCTCTCTGGTGCCCCTACCTCTGGCCGCATTTGGTATTGCATCCCATTTAAGTCAATGTGGAACAAATTATTTTCGTTTCCATTGACTTTAATGGGGAAACTCGCTTTGATATGCGAGTGCTTTGGATTACAAGCATTCTCCTGGAACGGATTATACTCGTAATCTGAGGTTCCACTGTACATTATTATTGGAAAGTGCCTTGGGGATAAAGAGTGCCCTCTTCTGTCTGAAGAAGTGTATGACCTGCAACATATGTGGTGTCATTGTGGTAAGTTGCCTTATTTCTTTGAATAGTCCGTTTCTACAATATAGACAAAGTTTAAATATCCATGAGTGCGTAATCAGTTATTGGGTACACTGGTTAGGCTCCGCCTACAAGTTGGGCTTTTATATACAGTAGTTGGCCTTTTTTCACTTGAATTTAATTCAAAGGGATTTTATACAGTTAGTGGACAGGTGTGTGCTGCTGTATATTGACTGACCTGAAGGTGGCACTGCGTCATTTCCTCAGGTTGGCAGGAGACCATTGAGGACTAAGAAATAAAAATATCAGGTCATTTTCTGTATGGGTAGCAGATGAAGCCCATTCCTTCCTCTAACACCCCAATGCCCAACTCCATTCTGGGGGCCACATGTGGCCCTTTGGCTACCTATTCTAATGGGCTGTAAGAGAAAAAAATGTGGAAGTAGGGTTGCCACCTGTACGGTTTTCCCCCCGGACAGTCCGGTTTTTGAATGATGGAGGAGGGACGCTCTGATCTCAGGTTTGCACAAAGTTTTTATTATGTTCTGTAGATGGAGGAGGGAGGGGGAGAGAGTGTCTGGTAAAGAGGACAAGGTAGAAAATATTAGTGATCCAGGGGTTAGGAGGACATGTGCTGGGGGGGGGGGCGCTTTGGCAGGGGGGTGGCAAGGCTAGAAGTGTGGATTAGATTTGAAATCTGGCAACCACTCTCTTCCTTCCCAAACACCCCTCCAGCACATATCCTACCCCTTACCCATCCCCCTTGCACTGGCCCTCTTCTCTCACACAGCACCTCAAGCACATATGGGCACACCCGGCACAGTGGCTGTATATGATGGGCACAGAGGCATCATATGATGGTGGGCACAGTGGCTGCATTTCATGGGCACAATGGCTGCATATAATGATGGGCACAGTGGCTGCATATGATTGGCACAGTGGCTGAATATGATGGGCACAGAGGCATCATATGATAGTGGGCACAGTGGCTGCATATGATTGGCACAGTGGCTGCATTTCATGGGCACAGTGGCTGCACATGATGGTGGGCACAGTGTCTGCATATGATGGTGGGCACAGTGGCAGCATATGATGGTGGGCAGAGTGGCTGCATGTGATGGTGGGCAGAGTGGATGCATATGATGGTGGGCAGAGTGGCTGCATATGATGGTGGGCACAGTGGCTGTATATTATGATGGGCACAGTGGCTGCATATGATGGGCACAGTGGCTGCATATGATGGGCACAGTGGCTGCAAATGATGTTTTTTTTACAGAATCAGTTTGATTGCACCCCCCCCCCCCAAAAAAAAAATTGTGCACTGGCCGCCACTGCCCCCCAGCACATATCTATCTCTCTCCACTCCCCTGCTAGCACTCGCCCTCTCCCCAGGACATTTCTGACCCCTGCATTCTGTGCAGAACACCCACAATTCAGCCACACACTATTTGTTTCGACGAGCTATGCACCACATTACTACTCTTTCAGGCCACCAAAAGTGTCCCAAGTCTTTTACAACTTGTAGTGTATACCCCCCCCCCCAAAAAAAAATGCCGCCGCTAAAGTGTTCGGGTTTGGCTTGAAGAAAAGGTGGCAACCCTAGCACCGGCCACACACAAATATGCGGCTTCTCTGTGCCTGGGCCTTGGCACAGAGAGGTCACATATTTGAATGAATTGCGATCAGTAGCACTGTGCCGAGAGTGAACGCCCTGAGCAACCCCTTCACAGTTACTGACATCTAAGCGAAAGCTTGCAATCGCTGCAATCGATCAGGAGATTTTGGATCGTGTGCGTCAGGAGGCAAAGTGTAAAGAGGTTAAGTTGACACCCACTACAGATCGCTATGGGAGTGCATTTTGAAATGCACACAAAACGCAGGATTCCCTCACAGCATTCTGGTATAAACAGACCCTTAGTCCGGATACACAGGATTTCATTTTTTTTAGGAAGGTCCCACCAAAATCTTGCACACGGGCCCGCTGATTTAATACGCCCCTGCCCCAAAAGTCGGCAAAAAAAAAAAAAATCATCTTTTTGTGGGGGTGGGGGGTGTCCCTGAATGGCAGTTTGGAAATGTGGTCACCCTACCCTCCGGCCTTGTGACTCATCTCCATTAGAAGCAGGCAGCGGAGTAGCCTGGTTAGCGGCAGCGGAAGGTGAGTGGCTTTAAGCAGCCTGTTTTGTTTAATCAAGGTGAGCAAGTGTGAGAGAGACAGCACTGTGGATGGTCTGTGGACAAATGCTTTTCACCTTTTTGGACGCCTATGGCTCTAATCAGGTGTTTCCAGAAAATACACCGAGCACTGAATGTATATGCCAAGGGGTGGCGGGATTTGCTGGAGTGTCTATAGATGTGGGCTGATGGAGTCTCTATTGTCACTGGGTGATCTATTGATGCTGGGGAAGTCTATTACTGCTGGTGGGATCTATTGTTTCTGGGGGGGGGGGTCAATTGCTGATGGGAGAATACTACTGTTGAGGGAGGGGACTTATGTTGCTGGCTGCTGGAGAGAATATTGATACTGGATGCTGGGAGATCTATTGTTGCTGGGGGATATTTTCTTGTGGGGTGATCTATTGTTGCGGGGGAGATCTATTGTTAATGGGAGTGATCTATTGTTGCTGGTGAAGCTATTGTTGTTGGGGAGATGTCTTGTTATTGGGGGATCTATTGTTGCTGGGGGAATCTAACAAATTTATTTAAAGCAGTAAATACAATTCAGGATATTAAAACATGACACTTAGGCTGCTTTCACATTGAGGCGTGCAGCCGCTAGCGGACGAAAAAGGGTTAATACCGCCCGCGTTGCGAGAGAGACAACGAGAGAGAGAGAGCGAGAGAGAGAGAGAGAGAACGAGAGAGAGAACGAGAGAGAGAGAACGAGAGAGAGCAAGAGAGAGAGAGCGAGAGAGAGAGAACGAGAGAGCGAGAGAGAGAGAACGAGAGAGAGAGAGAGAACAGAGAGAGAGAGAGAGAGTGAGAGAGGGAGAACGAGAGAGAGAG
Source organism: Rana temporaria (assembly GCF_905171775.1). Taxonomy (NCBI): domain Eukaryota; kingdom Metazoa; phylum Chordata; class Amphibia; order Anura; family Ranidae; genus Rana; species Rana temporaria. Next base: position 76,708,812 of record NC_053489.1, read on the forward strand.
AGAACAGAGAGAGAGAGAGAGAACAGAGAGAGAGAGAACAGAGAGAGAGAGAACGAGACAACGAGAGAGACAACGAGAGAGAGAACGAGAGAGAGAGAACGAGAGAGAGAGCGAGAGAGAGAGAGCGAGAGAGAGAGAACGAGAGAGAGAGAACGAGAGAGAGAGAACGAGAGAGAGAGAACAGAGAGAGAGAGAACAGAGAGAGAGAGAACAGAGAGAGAGAGAACGAGACAACGAGAGAGAGAATGAGAGAACAAGAGAGACAACGAGAGAGAGAGAACGAGAGAGAGAACGAGAGAGAGAACGAGAGAGAGCGAGAGAGAGAACGAGAGAGAGAATGAGAGAACAAGAGAGACAACGAGAGAGAGAGAACGAGAGAGAGAACGAGAGAGAGAACGAGAGAGAGCGAGAGAGAGAGAACGAGAGAAAGAGAGAACGAGAGAGAGAACGAGAGAGAGAACGAGAGAGAGAGAGAAAACGAGAGAGAGAGAACGAGAGAGAGAGAGAGAAAACGAGAGAGAGAGAACGAGAGAGAGAGAACGAGAGAGAGAACGAGATAGGGAAAGAGAGAACGAGAGAGAATATGAATGTATATCTATCTATATATAGGCACACACACACACATGAACGTGTTTTTGAGGTTTGGTTTGAGAACCACTGCCCTAATGCAATAGGCTGCGCACGCCTATGGAAGCCATTGTTTTGTTCTGTGTGAGTGGGGCACCGTTCTATTAGTGTTAAATTATAAAATTAGGGAAGTGGTTTCTTGGGGTCGTCATTTTACAGATAGCACATATTTTTTGGTGTTAGAAGTGATAACTCCACTTCGCAATAAAATCTGCACCTCGGTCCAGAGTAAATCTTAGTTTTAAACAATTATGAGAATGAAGCATTTCCTGACTCTGCAAGTATCAGTCATATTTCTTCTGTCTCTTCTTGATGGACGTAAGTATATTTTTTTATTACATTTCTAAAGTATTAATGTTGTAGTAATTAACCAGTGGTTTGTAAATCTACAAATTAGAGATTATTGTTACCCCACAGAAGATATCTAAACTGAACAAAAAAAACTAAAACTTAGCAGTTTACCAGTCCTCAGAGAGGGTGGCTGCATTCCTTTTTTTAGACAATGAATTTTCTGCAAGAATGGAAAAATATCTGTTGATCCTTCCAGAAATTCAGTGCGCTTGCAACTTCATGTGGGAAACATAGAAGAAGAAAATACAAGTGGTGCATCAAGTCTGCCCCCTTTTTAAATTGTTTTCCTACCTTTTTATCTATAGCAGGAAGAGCTGCACAAATGAATCGTCAAGAATCGTTATCACAATTTTTTCCCCATTGCGATCTTGACAAAGTGATAAAAAAGGAGATGAGTGCAACCTCTAAATGCAATACCTCAACTGAATCCGTGAATAACTCCAAGTTATAAACAGGTGAAAATAGATAAAAAGAAAAATGTACCGTAGATATATAAAGTGCATACATGCAAATAAATACAAAAAGCTGTGCAAAGTGTATGGGGTCCCAGGACCCTAAAACCACAAAAACAAAATTAATAGAATGGTGTGAAGGTACCAAACAGTGGCGGCTGGTGCGCAAACGAAAAAAAAAAAACAATTGCAGCCTCACTGTGCCCATCAAATGCAGCCACTGGGCCCATCAAATGCTGCCACTGTGCCATCAATTGTCACCACTGTGCCATGCCATCAAACACAGCCACTGTGCCATGCCATCAAACGCAGCCACTGTGCCATGCCATCAAACACAGCCACTGTGCCATCAATTGTCACCACTGTGCCATGCCATCAAACACAGCCACTGTGCCATGCCATCAAACGCAGCCACTGTGCCATGCCATCAAACACAGCCACTGTGCCATCAATTGTCACCACTGTGCCATGCCATCAAATGCAGCCACTGTGCCATGCCATCAAACGCAGCCACTGTGCCATCAATTGTCACCACTGTGCCATGCCATCAAACGCAGCCACTGTGCCATGCCATCAAACGCAGCCACTGTGCCATTAATTGTCACCACTGTGCCATGCCATCAAACACAGTCACTGTGCCATGCCATCAAACACAGCCACTGTGCCATCAATTGTCACCACTGTGCCATGTCATCAAACACAGCCACTGTGCCATCAATTGTCACCACTGTACCATGCCATCAGACGCAGCCACAGTGCCACGCCATCAAACGCAGCCACTGTGCCATCAATTGTTACCACTGTGCCATGCCATCAAATGCAGTCACTGTGCCATGCCATCAAACAAAGCCACTGTGCCATCAATTGTCACCACTGTAACATGCCATCAAACGCAGTCACTGTGCCATGCCATCAAACACAGCCACTGTGCCATCAATTGTCACCACTGTGCCATGCCATCAAACACAGCCACTGTGCCATCAATTGTCACCACTGTGCCATGCCATCAAATGCAGCCACTGTGCCATGCCATCAAATGCAGCCACTGTGCCCATCAATTGTCGCCACTGTGCCAATTGTCGTCACTGTGCCCTTTAATTGTTGCCACTGTGCCAATTGATGCCACTGTGCCCTTTATTTGTTGCCACTGTGCCCATTGTTGCCACTGTACCCATTGATGCCACTGTGCCCATTGTCGCCACTGTGCCTATTGTCGCCGCTGTGCCCTGTAAAATGCCCCTCCCCCCGCCCGGCATTTAACTTTCTGGGGGTCAGCGATCCTCCTTCCACGTCCCTCGATGTCTTCTCCTGCCCTCGATGACGCTTCAGCCAATCAGGTTACCGGTAACCAGAACCGGTGAACCTGATTGGCTGAGACGCCTGTCAGCCTTATCCAAGGAACGCACCCCCTGTACGTCCCTTAGGTAAGCATTCGGAAGCTGACTACTGCCTGAGGGCTGTACTCGGAAAGCCTATCAGAGCCAGTGGCTCTGATAGGCACTTCCACACAGCCAACCAGCTGCCATTCAGATGGCCGGCGCTCACCATCCGGCCATCTGAATAGTAGGCGGCAGCAGCGAAAATACATAGATTCATGCAATGCATGAATCTATGTATTTCAGTGGCGGTGAGAGAGCCAAAGGGGGCAGCGCTCCGGCGCCCTCTATGGACGCACCGCCACTGGTACCAAACCTGCTGGCTAGCACTCCCAAGCACACCAAATGTAAACAAAGTATGTCAAAACTCTAAACAAAACAGTCCAATAAGTCTTGCTCTTGTGTAAAGTGCTTCAAATAGTGATCTAAAAGTGCTTCAGATGATGGTCCGCCTTAGATGTGGGCTCACAGAGCGCTTACCTCACCACCAGAAAACCGAGCCTAAAGATAACTCTTGATCAGCTTGCTGAGCAGTAAACTTTAGTATTTAAACCCGCTTCCTGATGTCTTTATTGCTGGCAAACGATATTCAACAAAATGGAGGCTCACAATGTGGATGGGAAAAGATAGAAATAGAAGAAACCTCTCATCGTGAAATGTGTAAACAAAGGGGCTGTTTAATAAAGCCAAATGGCCACTTACGTTGGGAACATTAGAAACATTTCATGTGACCGGGAATGGCGTGGATTCGGGTCCGTTTTACGTTTTTTATTTCTGCTTTTTTTTATTATCGCTTGTAAGTGTCCATTTGGCGGTATTGCATTTAGAGGTTGCGCTCATCACCTTTTTTATCATTGAATTTTTAGTAAATTTGTACACTTAATAGATTTGAGCACCATCCCCATTCATGTAATTATTTATATATTTATGCATTGATTGGTCCCATCTACACATTTTATATTCACTAGGTAAGCGCAGGAGATTTTTCCTTTTGATCTTGACAAAGTATTTCCCGATCTTTTGTATGCAGAGAATGCCCTCTGCTCTCAGTTGTCAAAAGAAAGGAAGAAAAAATCTGAGCAGTCTATCAAGTATGACAACATTCTTTATCAGTGGAATGTTAAGTCTAAACATTGTAACAATTTGTCTTTTACATCAAAGGAATATACTTCTGTATGTAAATTAGGAGAGTTTAACCACGTAAACCATTTACAACCACTTTAACCTACAGGTAAGCCTAGATTAAGGCTTACCTGTAGGTGCTTGAAATATATCCTAAACTTTGACGGTTTAGAAGATATTTACTAAAATCACGGGGGCTGCTGTCTACGACACATGCGCGGTAGACAGTGGCGCATGCACACTGTAGCGTGCCATTCCTCATTGAGTCCATGCCATTTCTCATTGAGTCCATGCCGTCACTGACGGTTCCCACACGCATGCGCGGGAGTGACGTCATCGCGGCTCCGGACAATTACACCGCCGTAGCCGCAAAACCCGGAAGTAACCACCCGGGCAAGATGTCGGCTGCCCGAGCGTTGGAAAAGGGCGACTGCGGGGGCTTTGATCGGAGGTGAGTATTACATAATGAGCTAGTATGCTATGCATACTAGCTCATTATGCCTTTGTCTTGCAGGTGTTTTTTTTTTTTTAAACTGGGTTTACTTCCTCTTTAACCACTTAAGGACCGGACCAACATGCTGCTAAATGACCCAAGGGGTTTTTACAATTTGGCACTGCGTCGCTTTAACAGACAATTGCGCGGTCGTGCGACGTGGCTCCCAAACAAAATTTGCATCTTTTCTTCCCACAAATAGAGCTTTCTTTTGGTGGTATTTGATCGCCTCTGCGATTTTTATTTTTTGCGCTATATACAAAAATAGAGCGTCATTTTTTAAAAAAAAATCAATATTTTTTACTTTTTGTTATAAGAAAAATCAAATAAACTAAATTTTAGTCAAACATTTAGGCCAAAATAAAAAAATTGCGCAATAAGAAAAAAAATAGCTACCTAGCGGGAACAGCGACACTAATACAGCGATCAGAAAAATGATCGCTTAGTGACACTGGCAATAGGGAGTGAAAGGGTTAACTAGGGCGGTGATCAAGGGGTTAAAACTTTACTAGGGGGGGGTACGGGGGCTACCCTGAACCTAACACTAACTGCCTGTCACACTGACACTAAATGCAGTGATCGGTACATATATGATCACTGCATTCAGTGACACTGTGACAGGGGGGGGGGGGTGATCGGGGGGGTTAATGTGCCTGCGTGTCCTGGTGTCAGTGTAGTGTTGTGCAGACTCACTGTGTGATGTGATCTCTCCTCAGCGGCGGTTGAAAATACCACCGAGAGGAGAGATTACATCACTTCCCTCTTCCTGTGTTTACACAGGAGGAGGAAGTGACACGCAGGGGGAGCGCGCGGATTGGCTGGGAGCGATCCGGAGGGGGCGGACAAAAACGAACAGCCGCCCCCTCATCCCGGATCGCTCGGACAGCCACGGGAACCGCCGCATGTATCGGGGGGGGGGTCCCGATCGGACCCCCGACCCACGTCTAGACAGGGACGTACAGGTACGTGGATGTGCCTGTCCGTGCCATTCTGCCGACGTATATGTACATGCGGCGGTCCTTAAGTGGTTAAACACTAAACCTTTTTCTGACATTTGTTGTTTTCAAGTTAAAATAATTTTTATTTTTTTTTGCTAGAAAATTGCTTAGAACCTCCAAACATTATATATTTTTTTGTAGAGAGCCTAGAGAATAAAATGGTGGTTGTTGCAATATTTTATGTCACACTGTATTTGCGCAGCGATCTGTCAAATGCAATTTTTTGGGAAAAAATGTCTTTAATGGATAAAAAAAAACAATTAACCAGTAAAGTTAGCCCAAATTTTTTTTTTGTATAATGTGAAAGATTTTACCCTGCGAGAATCATGAGAGAATCGTGATCTCTATTCTAAGCAAAAAAAATTTGATTCTCATTTTGGCCAGAATCATGCAGCTCTAATAGCAGGGGTCTCCAAACGTAATTAACCACTTCATCTCTGGAAATGTACCCCCCTTCATGACCAGGCCATTTTTTTGCAATACGGCACTGCATTACTTTAACTGACAATTGCAAACTCATGTGACACTGTACCCAAATAAAATGTATGCCCTTTTTCCCCATAAATATAGCATTCTTTTGGTGGTATTTGATCACCTCTGCGGTTTTAATTTTTTGCGCTATAAACATAAAACTACCCACAATTTAGATTTATTTATTTTTTTAACCACTCCGGCACTGCGTCACTTTAACTGACAATTGCGCGGTCATGCGACGTGGCTCCCAATCAAAATTGATGTCCTTTTTTTCCCCACAAATAGAGCTTTCTTTTGGTGGTATTTGATCACCTGTGCGGTTTTTATTTTTTGGGCTATAAACAAAAAAAGAGCGTCAATTTTGAAAAAAAAACACAATATTTTTTACTTTTTGCTATAATAAATATCCCATTTTTTAAAAAATATATATTTTTTTCTCAGTTTAGGCTGATACGTATTCTTCTACATATTTTTGGTAAAAAAAAAAAATCGCAATAACCTGGTTTGCGCACAAGTTATATTGCCTACAAAATAGGGGACATAATGATTTTTTTTTTTTTTTTTTTACTAGTAATGGCGGGGATCTGCGTTTTTTTTTCGGGACTGCTACATTATAGTGGACACATCGGACACTTTTGACACATTTTTGGGACCATTCACATTTATACAGTGAACAGTGCTATAAATATGCATTGATTACTGTATAAATGTGAGTGGCAGGGAAGGGGTTAACCACTAGGGGGCGGGGAAGGGGTTAAATGTGTATCCTGGGTGTGTTCTAACTGTGGGTGTCCCCCCTCATTGGAGCCCCCCTTAGTCAGGTGTCCCCCCATTGGAGCCCCCCTTAGTCAGGTGTCCCCCTATTGGAGCTGTCCTTGCATCGGTAGTGGTGTCTCATGTCTCGGCTGCAATTACTGTTTCCCGTTCTCCGAGGGGGAACAAAGTAGAGGCAGAGCCGGCCGCGTGGCTGCACTAGAAATTAAGCTGCGGCACCACCCACCCCGCCCCTTTCCATAACAGAGGGACCCGTGCAGCGGGGCGGGGGTGGGCGGCGCCGCAGCAGCTTAATTTTCTATTGTACTAGCCATCCGTGTTTTGGTCTTCCGCCTGCCGCGGAGCTCTAGCGGCGGCGAAAAATTGGGAAAAAACTGATTTCCCGGGACAAAATAAATCCGGGAAAAGGGTGTAAATCCTGGGCAATCCGGGACAGTTGGCAACTATGCTGCTTTCACCGTCTCTTGGCATTGTTGTCCCCCTATATTAAGAAGCAGGACACATGCATGATGCTTGCCATTACTCCCAGGCAAAGGCTCATAGCCACCTTGCGGTACTTAGCGATGGGGAGAAGTCTCCAGGACCTCAAGTTTACGACTGGGATCTCCCCCCAGGCTCTGGGATAATTTCTTGATTCCATGATTCCTATTATTGTAATATGCTGTGAATGTCCTCTTTATCCTCATGCATGCTGTAAGCTTTTTCTGCTTTTTTGGCCTACACACAGTTTTTTTGTCAGCTAGAATTTTCCGTTTACCCTAAACACCCCCTAAAATGTGTCCAAATGTTATTGTTGTCCTCAAATTCATGCATAGTCCATTTTTTTGGCGCGAAAACTCATTTGTAACCCCCCCCCCAAAATGCTAAGTCAACCGATACAACTACTCTATCCTCTGACTTTGCAAAACCCATACACAGTATACCTCCTTTGTGGTCATATTTCTGGATGAATTCACCAAAGCATGTAGTGCAAGGGCCTGCCTGATTACCTTCAAATTATACTGTTGAAAGTTTTTGTCTCCAATTATCTTGATAGGTAATTTATGAATGTCAAAATGTGCTTCAATTTTGACAGTGTGTATCCATATTTTTGGATTATGACACTTCTTACCTGTCCACTGGGCTGCCAATAGTGTAAGTAAGGTGGGGCTTTGTTTGTTTATGGGTTCTTTTCGGGGAAGCCCGCTGACATCTGATGACTCATCGGTTGTTAATGGTCTTTAGCAACCAGCTATATACAGTGAATGTAAAGTCCAAAAAAAAACACACAATTTGCTAAACGCAAGTTGCAGCAAAATCGCATAAAGAACGCAGTAATTGCATTTTGGATGCAGGTCCATTGAAGTCTATTACATGCAAAACGCTGCAATTTGCAGGCAAAGGGCCAGATTCACATAGGTTAGCGGATCTTTAGATCCGCGTAACCTATGTGATTTACGATCCGCCGCCGCAAGTTTTTGAGGCAAGTGGGTAATTCACAAAACACTTACCTCAAAACTTGCGGCGGCAGATCGTAAATCCCCCGGCGGAATTCAAATTCCGCGGCTAGGGGGAGTGTAGTATTTAAATCAGGCGCGTCCCCACGCCGATTTAAATGCGCATGCGTCGTCCGCAAATTTTCCCGGTGTGCATTGCTCCCAATGACGTCGCTAGGACGTCATTGGTTTCGGCGTGAGCGTAACTTGCGTCCAGCGCTTTTGTGAATCGACGTACGCAAACGACGTAAAAAAATTATTTGACGCAGGAACGACGGCCATACTTAACATTGGCTGCGCATCATAGAAGCAGGGGTAACTATACGCCGGGAAAACCCTTACGTAAACAGGGTAAAGTGACTGCGTCGGGCCCGCGTACGTTCGTGAATTGGCGTATCTCGCTGATTTACATATTCTCGCCGTAAATCAGCGAGAACGCCCCCAGCGGCCATTTTAAAATTGCAGTTAAGATCCGACGGTGTAACACAGTTACACCTGTCGAATCTTAGCCATATCTATGCGTAACTGATTCTATGAACCAGTCGCATAGATATGACCGATGCAACTCTGAGATACGACGGCGTATCAGGAGATACACCGTCCTATCTCTATGTAAATCTGGCCAGGGCCGGATTAACAAGGGGGCTGATGGAGCTGCAGCTCCAGGCCCCTTTCTCAAGATAGGCCCATTTGCCCCAAAAAAAAAAAAAAAAATTCAGAAAAAAAAAAGATTGACTTTGGGGGGTTGTAGCTCGACGACCAGAGGTCACAGAAACCCCACATTTGGGGGGTAGGCATGGGAAGACCTACCCCACAACTGGTCAAAATATGGGATGGCTATCATTTATGGTTCCGGAGATACAGGCCTGCTTGCACAGCCTGTCAGAAGCTACATTCAGAGCGGCCAATATAAATACAAGCTGACACACTGCAGCAAACTGATAGGATCACAGCGCTTATAATAATTATTTGTATATTATTTATGGTAATTAACCCCTAGCCACCCAGGCCAATTCTGACACTTGTAAACATGTAAAAATCATCATTTGTTTTTTGCTAGAAAATTACTCTATGGTGGTCTTTGCACTTTTTATGTTGCACGGTATAGAGCTGCACGATTCTTGCTAAAATGAGAATTGCAATTTTTTTGCTTAGAAGATAGATCACGATTCTTTCACGATTCTTGCAGCGTAACATCATCTTTCACATTAAAACAAAAAAAAAAAAAATGGGCTAACTTCACTGTTTTGTTTTTATGGTTTTTATTATTCATTGAAGTGGGCAAATGCAGTGTGACATAAAATATTGCAGCAATTGCCATTTTATTCCCTAGAGTCTCTGCTAAAATATATATAATGTTTGTCGGTTCCAAGTAATTTTCTAGCAAATAATATTGCTTTTTAACTTAAGAAACAAGTGTTGGACTTTAGGTGGTTACATTTAGTTACAATGTTAGTTAGTTACAATGTTTCATTTTGTTTACAAACTTTGCAGACTGCCCAGATTTTTTTTTTACACAGAAGTGTATCCCTTTGATCTAAGAAGGAAGTGTTAGTTACAATGTTTCCTTTTAAAAACTTGGCAGACTGCCCAGATATTTTCTTTTGATAGCTGAATGTCTCTCCACTTGTTATACGAAAGAATCAGCAAACTCTGCATTGGAGATCGTCAGGGGGGTTGAATCGAGATCACAAATTTTTTAACGATTAATTGTGCAGCTCTAGCACGGTATTTGCGCAGCAATTCTTCAAACATGTTTTTTTTTTTTTTTTTTTTTGGTATCCTAAGCGATGCTTTAAATTTTTTTTAGGTTACATGTTTAGAGTTACAGAGGAGGTCTAGTACTAGAATTATTGTTCTCGCTCTAACGATCGTGGCGTATGTAACCTGTGTGTATCTGGCTCTGATACTACCAGTGCCTACCCAGCCACTGACTAGTATCTCTCCCCAGCCTGTCCCCACACACCCTCTCACCTGCTGACCTGTGGATGGGGGAATCACTCCTGCAGTGTTATTGTGTTCTGCCAGTGCGTACAATGATCAGTGTTGCTAACTATAGCTGGCAGCACTGATTGTTTCGGGAAAAACCTAACAGGCTAGTTGTACTCAAGTCGATTAATAGATTGACTTGTGTAAAACCAGCTAGCCCATACATAGATTGACTATGGCTGGTCTCTGCATAATTGGCGTAATTTCAATCCATGTATGACCCGCTTAACCACTACGCAGTCCCTAAATATCCTTCCACTCCTGTAGATAGTGTTCACTGTCATACTCTCCACACTCCTCTCCTGTACATAGTGCCCACTGTCATACTCTCCACACTTCTCTCCTATACATAGTGCCCACTGTCATACCCTACACACTCCTCTCCTGTACATAGTGCTCACTGTCATACCCTCCACACTGCTCTCCTATACAGAGCGCCCACTGTCATACCCTTCACACTCCTCTCCTGTACATAGTGTCTGCTGTCATACACTTCTCTCCTGTACATAGTGCCCACTGTCGCACCCTCCACACTCCTCTCCTGTACATACTGCTCACTGTCATACCCTCCACACTCCTCTCCTATACATAGTGCCCACTGTCATACCCTCCACACTCCTCTCCTATACATAGTGCCCACTATCATACCGTCTACATTCCTCTCCTGTACATACTGCCCACTGTCATACCCTCCACACTCCTCTCCTGTACATACTGCCCCATCATACCCTCCACACTTCTCTCTGGTACGTACTACCCTCTGTCATACCCCCACACTCTTCCTGTACATACTGCCCATTGTCATACCCTTCACACTCCTCTCCTGTACATAGTGCCTTTTGCCGTACCCTTTGCACTCCTCTCCTGTACATAGTGCCCACTGTTAGACCCTCCACATTCCTCTCCCTCACCTGCACATACTTCCCACTTATATACCGTCCATACTCCTCCCCTATGTCGCTTACCCACAAACAGTTCTTTAAAATTATACTGAATATCCTCAATGTTACCAGCTCTAGAATAGACACACTTTTGTTAGTTCAACTAAAGGAAATCTCAGTTCTCATATTTGTTCTGCCCCATTATTAGTATTCATTTAATTTTGTGATTACTATTGTGATGTATAGAGGAACATCGGGGATCTCAGCTACTCTAAATATAGCACTTGTATAAAAAAGTGTCCCTGAAAATATTTTTTTAAATGTTGGCAACTGTGCACTTAGGCACTGCCCAAGGAACACTGGGTCAGTAAGGGGCACCATGAGAGGCTCCTGGGATCCTGTGATAATAAAGCGGTAGTAAACTTTCCTGACATTACTACTTTTTAGAGGCCCTGGGGTAGGTTATGCCACAACGTACAAGTATGCACAGCATATTAGCACATTAGTGTACACTTACATTTTCAGACTGATCCCTCCCGTGCTGCACTGTAAAGAATGAGGCGGGGCCCGGGCGCTTACATCTTCACCCGGTCTTCCTTCTGGGTTCTGTGCCTTTGGTCACTTGCCTTGGCCGGGCTGCGTTCATGTCATTCCCACGCATTTATTTATTATTTATAAAAGGCCCCACCAAAATCCTCAGCACCAGGCCCATGATGTTCTTAATCTGGCCCTGAATCTGGCCCAAAAAGTCCACGACCCTTCCTAAAAACACAGAGGCACAAAAATACATTGATGTGAATGTGTTCCATAGAAACCCATGTTAAAAAAATTAAATGCGTTTCTGCAAAAATTCTAAAAAAAAAAAAGCATTTGTGTGAATCAAGCCTCGTTGTCCAGTCACAGGTTGGAAAGGTGATTTGTAAGTGCAAGTGAAACTGCAGCAGAGAAAGATCAGTTCTCCACCTCTGCTAGGCAGGGCTGCTCAGTGTTGCAGAGTTGTATAGATCTTGGTGGACGTAAATCTTTTGGGAATTAATGTAGCCATATTCAGTGAAGTTCCCCTGTCCTTATATTAAGTTACTGTGCTAGAATCTTAATCTTACGAAAATGTAGCAGATAAGGAAGTAAACAAGAATCAATAATTTGTGGCACCATATGTATGTGAACGTGGCCCACCCAATATTCAGACACAGAAGCTAATAGGAGAAACAACATTGTGGCAATTCGATAATTTTCGGCCACACAAGATGCACTGACCGATCGAATGTCCTGTTTGTAAATGTATTTACTGCTTTTGTGAAAAAAATATGTTGTTCATTTAATACATTTTATTTTCTTACCCTTGGACCCTTCAGGTGCTTGTGACAAAATTCATAATGGAACAGTGGCAAAAGCTCATTCACGCCCATACATGGTGTTTATAAGAGATGGAACATCTTTCTGTGGAGGAATCCTGATAAAGCCCGACTGGGTGCTAACTGCAGCACACTGTAACACGTAAGTAAATCCACTTCTCAACATGTGCAATCCATTCCTCAGCCTTTATTCCATAAAGGGTGTTTCCAGCTAATTTATTTTTGAAGTTTTATATAGAGCAGGGAAAGATTAGAAACACTGTTGGGTTTTATTGCTATCCAGTGCTCCATCAGAGAGATATCCCATCACTTACTGTCACTGTGTGCACCATTTTATCAGAAAGGAAGTGGAGAAGAATTTTCTACAGCAACACAGACATAAATAAAAAATGCCTTTTTAGGGGGCGCATGCGTGGGCTCCAGCAAGATGGCTGCTTCTGGGACCTGTGACATGTCCCAGAAGATTGCACAAAGGGAGGGGGGAGAGGTCTTTCCTCCGGGGCACTGCGGAGCCCTGGGAGGAAATGGGAGCTGGGTGCCCCTAAAAGTACGATATCTGCTCCACCCCCCCCCCTCCCCAAAAAAATGACATGCCAAATGTGGCATGTCAGGGGGGTCACCTTCACTTAAAGCGGAAGTTCCATTTTTGGGTGGAACTCCGTTTAAGGGGGATTTACAGGGCCTGGGCTCTCGCATCAACTCTATGTTAGCCTATGTGCCCATGCACACCTGGGTGTTTTTTAGTGTTAATGAGCTTTGGAGTTTATTGGCTTTTTTCTGAACGCCCGATATTTGAATTCAAAGTGACGTTTTTCTGCGTAAAAAAAAAATCGTAAAACGCCGAAAACCGCTCAACAACGCCCAAAAACACTTAAAACCGCTCAAAAACGCTGGCGCCAGCGCTTTTTTATCCATTAAAAAAAAATAAGTAAAAAAAAAAAAGAAAAAAGCTACACTCAAAAACGCTGATTAATGTTATTGCAAAAATGCTAAAAAACGTTGAAAGGCTCCCTGCAAAGCTACTGGCGTTTTTTTTATAGCTTTTATTAGCTTCAGTGTGCATGGAGCCCTAGGGCTCTTTCACACGGAGCGCCCGTTCAGGTCCACCTGCCAGTTTTTTAGGTGGGCCTGAACGGGCGCTCAGTGCTCCTCTATGGAGCAGCGGATGTCAGCTGTGACATGCCCGCTGACATCCGACCTGCTCCGATCCACCAGAGTGTGACGGAGGAAAAACCTACTTTTCCATCCGTCTGGCAGATCGGATCGGGTGAACACGGACACACGGTCCGTGTTCATCCGATCCCCCCATAGGGGAGAGCGGAGAAAAGACAGGGCGGTCCCTGCACAGATAGGGGTTCGGATCCCGATCTCAGCTACATGTGAATTGAGTTTGGTGGTCTCAGCCCGGCTCCCGGTGGGTGTGCTATGCGAGGTAAGCATGCGCTTAGTACGCCCACCCCCCTCCCACAAAAACCACCACAATTACACGCACTCAAAATTGGGTTAACATGCACGCACTTTGACCACGCGGTCTCTAAAAAGAGAGGCGAAGGACTAACGGGGCTGGTTGAGCGGGCAAATCCTCTCACTCCCTTATAGGGAGTCCCTCTGCCCCGTTGGGCTTCAAAGCGGAGCAGGTAGGGCGGGCTGTGTGGGAGGACCCCCTCACACACCCGCCATTGCCCCCCGGGGCATGGAGAAAGATGGCAGATTGCCTCTGGGGGGGGCCTGCCTACTCCCAACTCCTGCAGTCCGGCTCCTCTCTCGAGTACACGCACAAAATACACTTTTAAAAAAACGTATTTGCATTCATACAAAAATAAAATAAAATGAATATGTACAGAAATAAACATAAACAAACAACATCAGCAAATAAGAGAAAAGAAAACTTTGTGCCAAAAATAACATAAATAGAACTTTATACAAAGCATAATTTTATTATCAGTAAACCTTATGCAAAACACAACCCTACCTCAACCTAAACACACCCTCAGGCTAAGAAATGATTAAACATGTAATTAATTTATTTTTCAAAAAGCTGATTGTAACAAAATCTAGGGGACATGGAAGGACAGAAAGAAAAGCCACACACCAAAGATTGACAGACAACGGCTAAAAAGACCTGACATTCCTCCATGCCTTTGTCAAGGCATCAACCACTACCTGTCCTTCTCAAGACCCCCGAATCTTTCCAACCTCATCCAGAATGTTATGCACCACCATTTCTATACAGGAAGCCTGTGCATTCCACGTAAAGTAACAGACTACTAAACTCACTAGAATTTTTTTACTAAAATCAAAATCCCAGTGAGTCTCAAAAGCCCCGTAAGACCACTTTTTCGTAAGGCAAGCGAAAAGGAAAGAAATACCCAGAGCCCATCCCACCCAATTATAGACCTCTACATTGAAGGGACTCTGATGCCGCATACACACAATCGTTTTTAGGCATTGAAAAAAAATGAAGTTTTTCAGCATGTAGAAAAAACAACGTTTTTTCCAACTTCATCATTAAAACTACGTTGCCCACACACGGTCGTTTTAAAAAAAATGCTCTAGCAAAGTGCGGTGACGTACAGCACGTACGACGGCACTACATAGGGGAAGTTCCATTCAGATGGCACAACCCTTTGGGCTGCTTTAGCTGATTTAGACTCCTTTCACACTGAGGAGTTTTTCAGGCGGTACAGCGCGAAAAATAGCACTGCTATACCGCCTGAAAAACTCCTGCACTGCATACTCAATGTGAAAGCCCGAGGGCTTTCACACTGAGGCGATGCGCTGGCGGGAGAGAAAAAATTCTCCTGCCAGCAGCATCTTTGGAGCGGTGAGAGGAGCGGCGTGTATACCACTCCTTCACCACTCATTTAAAACAATGGGAAACTGCGGCATTGCAGGCGGTATTTACCCTTTATCGGCCGCTAGCGGGGGTTAATACCGCACCGCTAGCGGCCGAATCCCGCGGCAAATCCGACGGTATATCGACGCTATACCGCCACCGCGACTCCTGCCCCAGTGTGAAAGGGGCCTTAGTGTTAGTAAAAGTCAATTTGCGCTTTTCAGTCAGTTACAGCGTGATGAATGTTCTTACTCCATTACGAGCGCTAGTTTGACCAGAGCGAGCGCTCCCGTCTCATAACTTGCTTCTGAGCATGCGTGGGTTTTTAACGTCGTTTTAGCCCACACACGATCATTTTTTACAACCCGAAAAACGACATTAAAAAATGCAGCATGTTCGGAATTTTTTTTTTTTCGTTTTTCAGAACACGAAAAATGATGTGAAGCCCACACACGATCATTTTAAATTACATTTTTTTAAAACGTTGTTTTTTTCATGCCGAAAAACGATCGTGTGAACGCGGCATGAAGCAAGAAATGGTTCATTTTCTACACCCCACAACAGCAAGCCACAGTATTTGTGAGGCTTTAATGTTAGCATTCTGGTGTGTGGCTGGGTGGGGTTGTAAAACCACAGCTAAGCTGCCTGTTTTTGCCACTGACTGTGTGAAGAGCCTCAACGAAAAAAAAGGTGTGAAAGCAGGCACAGACAGGGAAGGAAGATCAAACATGAAGTTATGTTTTCTCTCAGTAGATGTTAATTAAAAAGGTTTGTAGAGAAAAAATATAAAACTCACTCTTAGAATTCTAACATTACAGCCTAAAATGGGAGTTTCACTACATGGTATACTGTACATAGGTAAGTAATTGCACCAATTACTGGGGTCACATCCCGTTATCATTTCCATCAGCAGTTATGTAGCGCTACCCCCACGGGAGCTGCTAGTATTTTGCCTGGGTCTGCCCCACTTTTGTTCTGCAGCCAGGCACAAGGTATTTCCCACAGCCAGGTGCACATACACTTCCACTTGTTACTCCAATAATCAGTGTAGGGGTTTTGTTTTTGTTGTTTTATTGGATAACTAGGATAGGGTAAGGGATATGGTGGGATACTTCCAAATGGAACTATTCACACCGAGGACTCCTAGGGCCAGATTCACAGAATCGATACGACGGTGTATCTCCTGATACACCGTCGTATCTCTTGATATATCTATGCGGCTGATTCATAGAGTCAGTTCCGCATAGATAGCCCTAAGATCCGACAGGTGTAATTGACTTACTAGGTCGGATCTTAGGATGCAATACATCGGCCGCCGCTGGGGGGATTTCGCGTCATATTCCAGCGTCGGGTATGCAAATGAGGATTTACGGCGATCCACGAAGGTTTTCGCGTTCGTTACGTCGTCGCTTGTAATTTTTTCCCGTCGCAAAGTTACACCTGCTTTAACATGGCTTAACTTTAGTCGAGCCATGTTAAAGTATGGCCGTCGTTCCCGGGTCGAATTTCAATTTTTTTTTGTTTTGGTGTAAGATGTCCGGGAATACGAATGGACGCTACGCACGTCGCCGTTCTAAAGAATTACGTCACATCGCGCAAAGCACGGTAGGAATTTCTAAACTGAGCATGCGCAGTGCGTCCGGCGTGGGAGCGCGCCTAATTTAAATGGTACACGCCTCATTTGAATTGGGCGGGCTTGCGCCGGACGTGTTTACGATACACCGCCGCAAGTTTAGAATTGCGGCCGTGTAACGTAACCCGTTTACGTTACACCGCCGCAAGTTTTCAGTGTAAGTGCCCGATCCACAAAGCACTTACCTGTAAACTTGCGGCGGTGTATCGTAAACACGTCCGGCGCAAGCCCACCCAATTCAAATGGGGCGGGTACCATTTAAATTAGGCGTGCTTCATTTACGTGGGGTCACAATAAATTTACATAACACACGCCCACATCTTCCACATTTGAATTAGGCGGGCTTACGCCGGCCTATTTACGCTACGCGGCCACAACTTTGCTTTGTGAATAATGCACTTGCCTGTGAAAGTTGCGGAGGCGTAACGTAAATAGGATACGTTACGCCCGCACAAAGATGCGCTCTCCTACGTGAATCTGGGCCCTTGTGGTGTCTGTACTCACAAGGTGCCTGTAGCACCACCAACTTCCTCTGTCAACTAGACCAGGGCTGCCACACATACTTCAGGCTCTCAGATCACCCACCTGAGGCTGCATGTCGCCCACCTGATGCCACATGGCATCAAGTCCCGGAGGAGACAATGCCTCTCCCCCAGCCTGGTGCAATCCTCTGCTAGGAATGACCAAGAGCCCATGTGGTCCTCGAACATAAATACAGGCACCCAGTAT
This sequence comes from Rana temporaria, assembly GCF_905171775.1. Classification (NCBI taxonomy): domain Eukaryota; kingdom Metazoa; phylum Chordata; class Amphibia; order Anura; family Ranidae; genus Rana; species Rana temporaria. Next base: position 76,726,377 of record NC_053489.1, read on the forward strand.
GCCTAGGGGCACCTCCCCTTCTAATTGGCCAGGGCTGCATGAATATTCATGCTCTCATCTGCATGGTTTCTGCCTACTGTCCAGCGCTATTGTTGTTGGGGTGGTATTTTGTTATGGGGGTCCATTGTTGCTTGGGGGGTCTGTTGTTGTGTGGGGGGGTCTATTGTTGCTGTGGTGGGGTCTATCAAATTCCATACAAATTACTTATTAGCATAAAATTATATTTGGTTCTGTATTCTCTTAAAGGGGTGGTACTAGGAGGTGGGTAGGGAGTGGAGCCAAGAGACAGTGCTCAGAGGTGGGGTGGGTAGGGCAGAGATGAAGGTTGGCTCCGAAAGGGGGAGTTCCTGCACCTATTCTCTAAGGAATCTTTTTTACATCAATGCATTTTTTAGTGCATTTGCAGTTGCAAAGAAACATACTACAATCCATTTAACATTATTTCCTAAAAGTCCTGTTCACATCTATGCAGTTTCCTCCAATGCATTTTTTGTTAAGGTGCAGGGGCCTTTTTACACGCAGCACAGTGCATTCTAGACTTCAATGTATTTGCATGAAAAACACATGTATATGGATTTTATGTGTGTTTTCCTGCATCACAAGAGACACCTCCTCCTAGTAACATCAACATTTCCCAAAAAAACAAAAACACAAATGGCTAGATTCAGATAGATCTGCGTATCTCAGATACACTACGCCACCGTAACTTAGAGCGGCAGGTCCTGTATTCAGAAAGAACTTGCGCTCTAAGTTATGGCGGCGTAGTGTAAATGGGCCGGTGTAAGCCTGCCTAATTCAAATTGTCCAGGCAGTGGGCGTGTTGTATTAAAATGAGCCTTGACCCCACGTAATTGACGTTCCTAACGAACGGCGCATGCGCCGTCCGTGAACGTATCCCAGTGCGCATGCTCGAAATCACGTCGCAAATAGTCAATGCTTTCGACGTGAACGTAACTTACGCACAGCCCTATTCGCGTACGACTTACGCAAACAACGTAAACGACGGAAAATTCGACGCTGTCCCGACGTCCATACTTAACATTGGCTGTGCCTCATAGAGCAGGGGTAACTTTACGCCGGAAAAAGCCTTACGTAAACTACGTATCTTTACTGCGACGGCCGGGCGTACGTTCGTGAATAGGCGTATCTAGCTGATTTACATATTCTAGGCGTAAATCAGCGTACACGCCCCTAGCGGCCAGCGTAAATATGCAGTTAAGATACAACGGCGTAGGAGACTTACGCCGGTCGGATCTTAGGGAAATCTATGCGTAACTGATTCTATAAATCAGTCACATAGATATGACCCCGCACACTCAATCTGGAGATACGCCGTCGAAACTTGTACCTGAATCTGGCCCAAACCCTTTAAAAATGCATCAAAAACATGCAATAAAAAAATGCAAGACATGCTGGAAACGACGTCACAAAAAAATTTCCAGATGTTAGGCTAGGTTCACGTCTATGCATGTGCGGCTGGCACATGCATAGACGTGAACCTAGCCTAACATCTGGAAATCCTTTGTTTTGTTTTAACCACTTCCTTACTGGGCACTTAAACCCCCTTCGTGCCCAGACCAATTTTCAGCTTTCAGCCCTGACGCATTTTGAATGACAATTGCGCGGCCATACAACACTGTACCCAAATTATATTTTTATTGTTTTTTCCCCACAAATAGAGCTTTCTTTTGGTGGTATTTGATCATCTCTGCGGTTTTTATTTTTTGCGCTATATACAAAAAAAGACAGAACATTTTGAAAAAAAAATCAATTTTTTACTTTTTGTTATAATAATATCCCAATTTAAAAAAAAAAAAAAATATTCCTCGGTTTAGGCCAAAATGTATTCTTCTACATATTTTTGTTAAAAAAATCGCAATAAACGTATATTGATAGGTTTGCGCAAAAGTTATAGCGCCTACAAAATAGGGGATAGATTTATGATTTTTTTTTTTTACTAGTAATGGCGGCGATCTGCGATTTTTTTTTTTTAGGCCTGCGATATTGCGGCGGACGTATCGGACACTTTTGACACAATTTTGGGACCATTCACATTTATAGTGCTATAAAAATGCACTAATTACTGTATAAATGTGACTGGCAGGGAAGGGGTTAACACTAGGGGGCGAGGAAGGGGTTTTAATGTATTCCCTGGGTGTGTTCTAACTGTGTGTGGAAGGGGACTGACTGGGGGAGGTGACCGATGCTGTGTCCCTATGTACAAGGGACACAGCATCGGTCTATAAAGCGTGCTGCACATGCGTGAGGTTGCCACCTAGTCACGTGTTAGCTCGACCGTGCGGTAGGCGGAGCCACAATTGGGCGGTGCGGAGACCCGCCCCAAAGTGAACGCCGCACATACCAGCTGGTCGGCTAGAGATGGATCATGTGCGTCAACCACGACGCCACGCCCCTAGGGACGTCGCTCGGGTGAGCAGCGCGTGCTGCACGCTATATAGGTGTCTCCCCAGGCATCCAGTTTGCTGCCACCTGTATGCAGACGCCCCAATGCTGGTTAGTGCTGCTTCCCCACATATCCACAAGGTAACTACCATTACCCCTTAGCTAGCCCTCTTCCCACTACCCTTTCACACATGGACTACCTCTAATGTATTCACCTTATTACTGTAGACTCTCACACGGGAATTTGAGGGAATATCCTACTCCATGACACTCACGGCGACCTGCTACCTGGGGATGCCTTTGCGTGCTGCTAGCTGTTTGACTTTTGCCACCTCAGCTCCCGGAGCGGACAGCCTTTCGGCTTCATACTTTTTCGCATACATCACAATGGGCACAACCTCCTTGGTGGAAGTCCAGTTTTATATTCTGATTACTTTTTACTCTGTTATTCCAGATATCCCATCTCATCTGCCCCTGAGGAGTGTTTCTATACACGAAACGCTGCGTCGGGCTTACAAAGATGTAGCTACTTGTGCTAATGGGATTTTATTGTGATCCATTAATCATTTGTTTATATTTTATAATCTGTTTTCTTTTTGTGTACTGTTTAGTCCTTATGTGTCCATACTTATTGATTGAATTGAACAACTCCATTGTTATGTGCTAACACCTGTATTATGATGTAATCCTGGTTATGATGTGTGTCACTGTACACGCTACCTGTTTTTACTCGATTTTAATACATGTATACTACTTACAATTGGTACATTTCATTTTTTTACCTCATTTAAAGTCCCAATCTTTTTTATTTCTGTACCACGTACCTTCCCCTTCCCCTTCTCTCTTTACTCTCCACTTTCTTCACAAGTTTATGCAGCAAAAATAAAACCTAATAGCTAGATTCAAGTAGACCGCTGCATCTTTAAGGCGGCGTAGCGTATCGTATTTACGCTACGCCGCATAAAGTTAGATAGGCAAGTACTGTATTCACAAAGTACTTGCCTCCTAACTTACGGCGGCGTATCGTAAATGCGGCCGGCGTAAGCGTGCCTAATTTAAATTAGGCTGAGGGGGCGTGATTTATGTTAATGGGGGGTGACCTGACGTGATTGGCGTTTTTTACGAACGGCGCATGCGCCGTCCGTGTACATATCCCAGTGTGCATTGCGGCAAAGTACGCCGCAAGGACGTATTGGTTTTGACGTGGACGTAAATTACGTCCAGCCCTATTCACGGACGACTTACGCAAACCACGTAAAATTTACAAATTTCGACGCGGGAACGACGGCCATACTTAACATTACTAGTCCAGCTATTTGATGGAATAACTTTACGCCTGAAAATGCCTTACGTAAACGGCGTATCTTTACTGCGACGGGCGCACGTACGTTCGTGAATAGGCGTATCTAGTGATTTACATATTCTACGCGGAACTCAATGGAAGCGCAACCTAGCGGCCAGCCTAAATATTGCACCCTAAGATACGACGGCGCAGGCTGTCGTATCTTAGCTAGGTTTAAGTGTATCTCTGTTTGAGAATACACTTAAACTTAGGACGGTGCAGATTCCAAGTTAGGTCGGCGTATCTACGTATCTACTGATAGTTGAAGGTTTTACATCTTGTGTGGACATTGCAATTTCTACAGACTTTCTTCCCTGGACAACGAACTTAGATGTAACGTGCAAAACCCATTTAAACCAGCAGCTCCTACAAGGGTAGTGCTACATATATGTAATATATAATAGTTTTTTTTTAGTACAAACTAGGTTTACTTTTTGGTAATGTTCGGCTCCATTCACAGACTGAACTCGCATGAGATATTTAGGTGTCATTGTCATATTTTGCCCAAATATCTCATAGTTCCTGAAATTGTCAGACCATTTGTGTGCTATTTACCATAAAACGCTGTAAATACCACAGAACAGGCGGTAAAATTCATTTAGAGAAGGAAATAAAGAAATGCATGCAGAACTTAGGGCCAGATTCACAAAAGAGATACGACGGCGTATCTCCTGATACGCCGTCATATCTCTGTTTCTAACTATGCGACTGATTCATAGAATCAGTTACGCATAGCTAGCCCTAAGATCCGACAGGTGTAATTGTTTTACACTGTCGGATCTTAGGATGCAATACCGCTTCCGCCGCTGGGTGGAGTTTGCGTCGTATTCCAGCGTCGGGTATGCAAATTAGCAGTTACGGCGGTTCCACAACAGATTTTCGCGTTCGCTACGTCGTCGGTAGTCAAGTTTTCCGTCGCAATTTTAGTCGGTATTTGACCTGCCTTAACTTTACACAGCACACATATATGCTGTTTAAAGTATGGCCGTCGTTCCCGCGTCGAATTTGAATTTTTTTTTCCCTTCCGTAAAACGTCCGGGAATACGAAAGTACGCTACGCACGATGCACATCGTCGACGTTCGAAAAAATGATGTCACTTTGCGCAAAGCACGGCGGGAATTTCAAAACGGAGCATGCTCAGTAGGTCCGGCGTGGGAGCGCGCCTAATTTAAATGGCACACGCCCATTTGAATTGGCCCGCCTTGCGCTGGACGTATTTACGATACACCACCGCTTCTGGGTATGGTCTTCGGGACTGGGCATTTCTATTTGATTGACAGGCTTCCGACAGGCTTCCAATCGGTCGCATACATTTATTTATTTATTTATTTATTAAAATTCTTAAAAGTACAAAAAAAGTACAAAACGCAGTCAGTTACCCGTAGGCCTCGATGCGCCGAGAACAACAATACAGCAACAACCAAAAAACACACACAGGCAGCGGAACAGATCAAATTTAAAATAGTAGCAGATCAAAGAACTATAAAAACCTATGTAATTCCATAGGCTAGACTGAAAAGCTCAGTTTTTAAAAGCTTCCTGAACTTAAAAAGATCATTCTCAAGCCTTAATTTTAGACATCCGCGTCACGAGTAGCCGAAAGAAGCCGAACGTCGGTGCGGCTCTATACGGCGCCTGCGCACCGACGTTCGGCTACTTTCGGAAACACTCCCCCCTCCGGTGTCACATTTGACACCTTTCAGGGGGGAGGGGGTGCAGATACCTGTATAAAACAGGTATTTGCTCCACTTCCTGGTATAGACTCCCACGGGAGTCCGGCCCCTCCCTGTCACCACCCCTCCCTCCCCTGTTGTGTTCTGGGAAAGACTTGGCTCCTAGAACACAACAGGGACCAGTAGAACGCTGCAGCGCGACTTGCGCATGCGCAGCTCTTCACTTCCCGATTCCCTCACCGAGGATGGCGGCGGGGGAAGATGAAAGCCGAGCTACCGCTTTGTAGTTGCTGGCTTTTAAAAAAAATTGCAGGTGAACCCCCGCTTTAAGAACACAGCGGCCGCCCACTCCTTAACAAACATGTTGTTTAGTGGTTGTTCAGGGTGTGGGCGGCCGCCAGATCCTTAAAGTGGAGGTTCTTCTAAAAATACTTTTTTTATTTGCACTAACATATAATTTTTCATGGACGAGCTTTCGGGGTGTGCCCCCTTTTTCAAAAAAAAATCTAGGATGGTTAGCTGTGAGTTCTCCTATGAGCAAAGCTTCTGCTTTGGAGGCTCTTTTAACTTTTCCTATGTAATCACTAATTAGTTTTTTTTGTACTGCTCTTATTAATGCCTTTTTCATTATGTTTTTTTCAGCAGTTCAACAGCACGTGTTGTTTTAGGAGCTCATGTGCCATATAATAATAGGGAAGATGGAAGACATTGGCGCAAAATCAATAGGACCATCCCCCATGAGCGTTTTAGGACAAAAACATATGATTATGATGTTGCGCTTATAAAGGTAATTAAGCTGAAAAACAGTTCTAGTGTTTAATTAAGTTGCATAACACACAATAGGTTACCAGTACCTAACTAGAATTATTTTTTATAATTTAATTCAACTCCATTCCTCCTATTGGTTGTAAGGGCAGAAGTTTTTTTTATAGTAATGCATTCTAATGCATGATGCAGTTCACATGCATAATGTGTACTGCATGGGTGGGACATGGGTGGGATCATGGGTTAAAGGGGAAACAAACTCTGTTATAATAAAGCTTACCTGTAGGTACAAGGAATATTTTCTAAACATGCACCATTTAGGAGATATTCGCTACCTGGTGTTTTTTGGGGTAGGGAGCGGCAAACAAACACCTCCCCCCCCGGCACTTATCCCATCTTGTGGGCTCCTACAGGCAGGATGTGGGCTCCTACAGGTAGCAGACAGTGGGCAGGTTGTGGGCAGCAGCTCCTGTGTCCTCTCCTCTGCGACAGGCAGCGGGCAGGTTGTGGGCAGTGGCTCCTGTGTCCTCTCCTCCTTGGCTTTGGGCGGCGGCTCCCATGTCCTCTCCTCCTCCGCTTCTGGGGCGGGTTGCAGGCAGCGGCTCCTGTGTCCTCTCCTCCTTGGCTTTCGACCATGCAGCTCCTCCCTCCTCCTCCTAGGCATCCAATAGGATCGCCTGTCCTTAAAGCCAATCGAGTTTCAGGACACGCTTTCTGATTGGCCGGGAGGAGGATCAGTGTGGCGATAGGGAATATTAATTTGGTATTGTCACACAACCAGCTGAGCCGTGCGCCTCCTCCCTCCTCCTCGTCCTAGGCCAATGGGCTCACTTCTCCTTTTGGCCAATCGGGAAACGGGTCTCAGGACTCGCTTCCTGATTGGCCGGAAGGAGAATCAGTGTGACAATAGCAAATATTAATTTGCTATTGTCATACAACTTGGTGGGATCAGAGCACCCCGAGCCCACCCTTTTTTGAAGCTTATTAAAGCCTCTGGCCCTAATCACGTGCTTCAAAAAACACACACCTCTGCCATAGGAATCCATGCATTCGGCGCCCCTAATGGATGGGTCGCCGCTGTTCGCTACTACTGCAGCTGGTGGCATTTCCCCATGCATGTCTACTTCACTCTGTAGGGACAGCATGCTGTGCTGTGACTCCTGTGTGCATGTGTGGGAGTGATGCTATTAAAACGGCCAGAGCACACAAACCCGAAAAGAAGACCGGGTGAAGATGGAAGCCCTAGCAGCGGTGAGGGCTTCATTTTAAAGTAAGCCTCTCATAATGTGCTATACTAGCACATTATGGCATTAACTCTTGGGGGCGATACTTTACTACTGCTTTAAGGTAAGTAATTATCTGTCTTATCGCATATCCTGGAAAAATTAAGGAACAACTACTATATACCTGGGGGAGAGCCCAATTCCATCTTAGTAAACAAACCCTACATTTCAGAATTTCTAACCCCAACAGCTCTTAAAAAGTGTTGCCTCCCCACAGACTTACCGATTCAAACCATTGAGGCATCCTTCCTCTTTCGGGTTAAATAATACCTAGTGTCATTCAACCCACTTCATGTAAGCCCAGGGCTTCAAGACATCAAGGAGCAACAGAGGATTTATTGTAACTGCACTGAACAGAAAAGATGGCTACAATTAAGGATGCCAACTGCTATGGATCGTGAAGGGACATTTGCTGCTGTGCACAGTCCTGCTACCGCTACTGATATTGCCAGTAGAGGCCCTGAGTATCCTGGGATTTTGAGATTTAGTACCACTGGATTGTTGTTTTTTATTTATAATCATTTAACTTGGAGGACTGCTGAACTATAATGTTGTGTACCTGTGTACATTAAATGCAGCCTTACCTGTGTACATTACATGCAGCCTGACCTGTACGTGGTGACTGGCGAGGATGTCATTACATCTGCCTGTCCGCCTGTCACTCATAAGACAGAGCAGCCCGAGCGGCAGTACTCCATTTGGCTGCTGGGGCTGCTCTATCTTCTGTGAGTGACAGTAGATTGCCCGGCTCTCGCAGGAGACGGCCGCCCTATATTGTGATATTGCGGCGGTGGCAGTGACGATGGGGCGGCCTGCGGCCTGGTCAGTATTCGCTCCATAAGACACGCAGGCATGTCTACCCATTTTTGGGGTGTGTGTCTTATGGAGCGAAAAATATGATACCTGTTTGTTTACTCTGATTGGTTCCAAGCTAGTTATTAACTGATACATTTCAGTTACACAGCTTTAAAGTGGAAGTGAACTACCTTGTATGATTTCTACCTATAGGTAAGCCTATAATAAGGTTTACCTATAGGTACAGGAGTAGCTGTCGGCCTGTCCACTGTGAGTGAGACAACACAACAGCCCAGTCATGAGTGGACCCTGGAGCAAAAAGCCCACTGGCCACCCCAGGAGTCATGGGGTATGTTGTGGCAGACCCAGACCTTAGCTACGGTGTGCACACGTTCGCTGGCCAGACTGAGGAGCCTACAAGGATCTATGTGCCAGATTCTCGTACCTGCGGTGCAGCGTAACGTAACCCGTTTACGTTACACCGCCGCAAGTTTTCAGTCTAAGTGCCCGATCCACAAAGCACTTACCTGGAAACTTGCGGCGGTGTATCGTAAACACGTCTGGCGCAAGGCGGCCCAATTCAAATGGGGCGGGTACCATTTAAATTAGACGCGCTCCCGCGCCGGACGTACTGCGCATGCTCCGGTCGCAAGTTTCCCGACGTGCTTTGAGCGAAATTACGACGCGCCGACGTGTTGAGAATCGCGACGTGCGTAACGTACTTACGCCGGGAAAACAAAAAAATTCAAAAGCGACGCGGGAAAGACGGGCATACTTTAACATGGTGGAGTAATTTTACACCATGTTAATAGCAGCCCTATCTTTGCGACGGGAATCTAAAACTTGCGACGACGTAATGACGAGAAAAACCTTCGTGGATCGCTCTAACTGCTAATTTGCATACCCGACGCTGGTTTACGACGCAAACTTCCCCAGCGGCGGCCGAAGTATTGCATCCTAGGATCCGACTGTGTAATTCAATTACACCTGTCGGATCTTAGGGCTAGCTATGCGTAACTGATTCTATGAATCAGTCGCATAGTTAGAACGGCCCTAAAACAGAGATACGATGGCGTATCAGGAGATACGCCGTCGTATCTCTTTTGTGAATCTGGCCCTATATATCCAGCCTGCCACCCAGTCGGCAGTTGATAGAAGAATCTCAGATAAAATAAAATAAAAAATAAAATGAAAAATTTCTTCAGGGCGCCGGGCCCAAAGTGAGCCACGTCCTTCTCCTCTGCTAGGCCCCTGGGCGGGGCTGTTCAACTCTGTTAAATTAACATGTGTTTAAATATCTAACATGTTCTGCCTAGTCCTCTCCTATGAACAGGAACATAACCCATATGTCAAGACTTGTGAAGGCTGTGTCCGTCCATGGATAATAAGAGAAATTAGGTCCCTCTGGGCCTACGAGTTACATAGTTTGCTAGTACTCACCATATAAACTATACCACTCTGCTGGTTTTCCTTAGGTGCACTATAACGTTGCTATACAACTTTTTGTCGTTATATTTTGATTGAACGATGATCCACTGTTTTGGTTTACATGTATACCTTCAGGCCGCTGGGCCCATGTAAATTCTGGTATTGTACACACACCTGTCTCTGTATACACACCTTGAATATCCTTAATAAAATGTTATGGGAAAAAAAATGAATAAAGCATATCCCTCTATAGTGTAGACTTGTCTCAATCCAGAGCACTGCGTCATTTCTGTCTGCTGCTTCATTCCTCTGCTATAAGTATGAGACACTTCTGATGAATTTTCCTGACACCAAGAGAAAAATGGTGACAGGGGAGGGATCTCCAGCAGATTGACAGCCTCAACTCTGTTCCTGTGTGCAGGGGGGGGGTGTTTCTTTCATCCAATCAGCTCTCAGAGCTCTCCTCTCCTCGCTGAGTGTAACTTCAGCTCAGTTTTTCAGAACTGAGAGATCCTGTCTAAATTCTGCACTTTGAATGGATGTAGGGGAAAGACAGGTGTAAATAAATATTGTAGGAGGATTTGTTTCATCTCTGTGTATCACCTGAAACTTGAGTCACGTCCCTGGGAATATGTAAAGGTTTACAGCCACTTTGAAAAAGCAAATTTGAAATAATAAAACATTCAGACAACTATGGATGGGCATGATGAGACAATTAAAACTCTGTATTTGAGCTAGGACTGTGAATACAGTTCCATATACATTTTACCCTGGTGGTCAAAGGGAGCACTTACACCTGCAATTCACATGGGGCAGTATTGATGGAGTTAAATATATGTTTTCATATTCTATAGGTGATTTCCATTTTTTTTTTTTTTTTTTTTTCAGCTAAATACAAGGGCAAACCTCTCAGACACTGTGAAAATTCTTGCACTGCCTGAAAAATGTGATGAGCCTGTTGGAGGAACAGTTTGTGAAATTGCTGGATGGGGTTCTACAACAAACTACATTGATAAACAATCAGACAAACTCATGGAGGCAAATGTAACCATACTGGACAGAAAATCCTGTTCCAAAAAATGGGAAGGAGTGCACAATATAACTCAAAATATGATCTGCACAAGTGTAAAGGCAGAAAAAACAGATACTTGCCAGGTATGTTGAAGAGCTGCTCTGTGGAACAGTAGAAATCAGTCAATAAACTCCTAATGTAGCATACATTGCAATGGTGCAGACACTATATAAGCCACTGAATGTAATTTTATTTTGAGATTTATAGGCTTCTTAAAGGGCATCCTATTATTTCATGAATCTGTTTTGTGCTTCTTACCCTAACATGTAGGCGCCAGGCTACAGGAGGCTTCAAAGTATCCCAAATTTGCCCCAAAAGGCATCCACCACTGGTAAATGTGTTTGTATCTAACTGATTCAGAGGCTCAGGATTCACTACTGTGCATGTACAGTAATTGGCCATGGATTTTGCATCTATTAGATATGGATACTTTGGCAACATACTACAACTGTAATGCAGCCGAGAATATCTGCAATTGCAAGTGTGGAAACACAATCAATAAACAAAGTTGTATGTATGGAAGTTGAAATATGGAAGTTGTAACAACAGTATTAACAAATGTCATGAATATAAAATGATTAATGCACATGTGACATAACAAGTATGAATAGGAATAAAAAAATAATAAGAATTGATTGCGCTATAAATCAGTTGGTATCAGTATCAGTTGGTTCAATAAGATATCAGCAGCCAGCACAATATTGAAGGAAGTCAAATATAAGATATATATGGTAAGTGTGCAGCGCTTTAAATCACAAAAGGACAATCCAGGAACAAAAGTTCAATAGTAGTTCAATCTGCGATATGCAGGGAATAAGGAGACCCGTCACCAGCACCCAAAAATGCCTGCGTGGGAAGGATAGGCCCGGAATAGAAGGGAACCTAGGTGGAGGGCCGGCATGACTGGTGGAGCTGGGGGGAGAACACCAATGGGCAGTGTGAGGAGGGGTTAAAAATCTGGTGATGGGGTGTGATTTAGAAAATAGGGAGGGGGTAGTGTATAGTATCCCGGGTTGGGGGGTGGGCCCAGCTCATTCCCGGGTAGCATAGCAGGATAGTGGGAACCAGCAGAGAGAATTTAGCAGGGAGGTTGTTTTTGGACTTTTTATTGCAGTCATGGACGCGTTTGAGGGCCTAGTAGAGCAGCTGCGCTCAGCTGCGGTGGAGAATGGGGCGCAGTGGCTGAATTCTCAGCTTTCTGTGCTAGTGCAGGGGTCGGGGCAGGGCTCTGCTTCGCCTGCCCCACTTACTCCACGTGCTCGGAGGTCTAGGCCTCCGGCGCGCTACTCTCCTGAGGTGACCCCTGGGGCGAGCCGCCACTCTGGGAGCCCGGTTTCGGACCCTCCAGGTCCGGTGGCGAAGCGCCCTGCATTGGCTGCCGGAGCTGGGAGGAATCCCCAACATCGGCGGGGCCCGGCCGGGAGGGTGGCTTCGGTGTCACCCTCCAGGCCTGCTTCGAAGGCACTGGAGTCGACGGCGGGCCGGGCAGGGCCTTCCTCCCTACCTGGTAGCGCTCGGCGTGGACAGAAGGCTCCTCCATTCGGGCGGCCGCGGCCACAGCAGCAAGACGGGCGGATGGTCCGAGGGATGTCGGAAGAGCCGGAGCGGTGCCTGCAGGACGGCAGGGTGCTAGACGCGGGAGATCTGTCGGGTTGATGACGTCACGGCAGCGTGAGTGGGACCTTCGGCGCCTGCAACGTCCCCTGCCGACCAGGGGGACCACCGTTCGGAGGGGGAAATTTCGGACTCGGAGCCAGAGGTCCAGGTCGGAGAGGCGGGGATCTAGGGGAAACGGCTGGTCGTTCGGAACCTACTGGGCCGCGTGGTGAGTGTGGATCCTTGTCTGTCTCTGTACCTGTCTCCATCCCTGTCCCTGTCCCTGTCAATGTCCCTGTACTGTCAGGCTCTTGCTTGTTGGGTGGTGGTGCTCCCCCTGGGGCGATTGGAGGGGGGTTGGGTATGGAGGGCGGGGCTGGGGTGCCCTCCTTTGGTGCTGGGTCTCCAAAGGTGGGGGTGCTGGGACCGGGCACAGGTGAGATGCTGCTGCAGCATTTATGGGCTGCCCTGGCAGCGTTCAGGACCCCCATGGTGCCCCCCGCCGGCGCAGGGATTTCCCCGGTGTCGGCGTGGGTGGCGCAGAATAGTCCGGCGGGCCCGCCTGTGGGCGGGGGAGGGGTTTTGCCTTCCCTGGGGGTGGCCGACCCGGTGCCCCTCCCTGGGGGGTTGGCGGGGTCGGCATTCTCGCCTCCGCTGGCGGCTCAGCCACCGGTCTTTTCGCCACCAACTCTGGTGGCACCGGATCCGGCGGCAGTTTCGGCGCCTCTGGCCGCGCCGGCTCCGCCGCCGGTCTTGCCGGCACCCTCTCTGGTGGCGCCGGTTTCGACGGTTATGTCTGGGGCAGAGGGGCTGGCGGTTTCAGCGCCTCTTGCCACGCCTCCTGCGGCTACGGCGGCAACGGTGGCTGGCGCGGGGACGGGGGGTGTGGTGGCTGGTGCGGTGGTCGACGGTGTTCATCTGGCGGATTCGGCGAGAGGTAAGTTGTACATTTGCTATGAGGGGCCGTTGGGCTCTCATTTGAAGGCGGAAGTGAAGGAGAGGATTTGGAAAGGGGAGTATGTGGAGATTTTTTCTCTGCTTCCCCTTGAGAAGTTCAATCTGGACAAGATTAAGCCCGACGAGAGCAAAAAGGAGGAGGAGGAGAGACGGCGGTACCGGCTGATCCCGAGAACGATTGCGAACTGGACGCAGGCCTTTCACATCCTGGCGAGCGTCATTGGGGAGAAGGCCCCGGAGAATTGTTCGGGTTTGTTTGGCTACCTGGATGCGATTAGCGAGGCTCAAAGGATTTACGGGGGAACGGCATGGCTCCGGTACGACGAGCAGTTCCGGCAACGGAAGGCCGTTAGGCCAGCTCTGCGCTGGGACCAGAAGGATATCGGGTTGTGGGTTAAGCTGATGGTTCAGGCGAAAGCCGTGCCGCCGCCCTTTCACGGGGGGGCCGGGGGTGCTTCCTTCTCGTCATCGTCGGCCGCGAAGAGCAAGGGGTATTGTTGGCAATACAACGATGGGACCTGTAAGTATGGGGGCTCCTGCTGCTTTAAGCACGAGTGCTCTGGCTGCGGGGGGGCCCACCCCTGGTCCAAGTGTTTCTGAAAGGGGAAGAAGCCTGCCGACGCTGGAAAAAGGGAGGACGCCGGTGAAGGTGGAAAAGATGGTGCCGTACCTAAGTAGGTATCCCGATAGGGGGGCAGCCAGGGCATTGTGGGCGGGTTTTCGGGATGGGTTCCCCATACCTAGCTCGATTGCCTCAGTCCCCCCTGTCCCGGCCAATCTGAAGTCGGCTCATGAGCATCCGGAAGTGGTAGCAGGTAAGTTGCGTAAGGAGGTGGCTTTGGGCAGGATGGCCGGGCCGTTTTCCGAGCCGCCGGTGAAGGACTTGGTGGTCTCCCCATTGGGCGTTGTGCCCAAGAGGGAGCCGAATCAATTCAGGCTTATTCACCATTTGTCCCATCCAAAGGGGGGGTCGGTGAACGACGCGATTGATCCGGCCCTCTGTACCGTTTCGTATGCCTCTTTCGACGAGGCGGTGCGGTGGGTTCAGGCCTTCGGGAGGGGGTCGCTTTTGGCGAAGACCAACGTCGAGTCGGCGTTCCGTCTCCTGCCGGTGCATCCGGACAGCGTCAGGTTGCTGGGCTGTCGTTGGGAGGGACAATATTTTGCGGACCGGTGCCTTCCGATGGGTTGCGCTATTTCATGTTCCTATTTCGAAATGTTCAGCTCCTTTTTGGAGTGGGTCGTCAAGGACTTGTCTGGGCTCCCTTCGGTGCTGCACTATCTTGATGACTTTTTGGTGATTGGTCCGCCGGGCGAGCGGACTTGTCTCATTTTGTTGTCTACCTTGCAACATGTAAATTCAGTTACGTGATTTGCAATCGCTGCTGGGCAAGCTCAACTTTGCCTGCAGAATTATGCCCATGGGGAGGGTATTTTGCAGGAGGCTGGCGGCCGCGACGGCGGGGGTGAAGGCTCTGCACCATTTTGTCCGTTTGAGCCAGGATCATCGGGCGGACTTGCAGGTCTGGGATTCCTTTCTGGAACACTACAATGGCAGGTCCTTTTGGTTGCGTCCTGCTGTTCGCGCGGCTGAACTTGAGTTGTTCACGGATGCGGCCGGGTCTGTGGGATTTGCAGCCTTTTTCGGGGGTAGGTGGTGCGCGGACCGCTGGCCGGCGGAACTGGCTGAGTCTCCCCTCATCCGGAACTTGATGTTATTGGAGTTGTTCCCGATAGTACTTGCTCTGGAGCTGTGGGGGGTGGAGCTCATGAACCGGCGGGTTCGTTTTCACTGTGACAATCTGGGTGTAGTTCAGGCCGTTAATTCTTTGACGGCGTCCTCTTTGCCGGTCGTACGTTTGTTGCGGTACATGGTGTTGCTGTGTCTGCGTTTAAATTTTTTGGTGTCGGCTGTTCACATTCCTGGGGTGGAGAACGAGGTGGCTGATGCGCTTTCTCGTTTGCAGTGGGAGAGGTTCCGACAGTTGGCTCCGGGAGCGGATCCGGTGGGCGTCGCGTGCCCCAAGCACTTGTGGGACCTTGTCTTGACACCGTGATGTCGCTGGTACGTCGCTCGGTGGCGGATTCCACGTGGCGAGCATATGAGAGGGTGTGGCGTGAGTGGTCTGACTTGGTGAGTAGCGTCGGTGGTTGCTCCACCGACGAAGACAGGCTACATCTCTTGCTGTATTTCGTGGGGAAGAACTGCGAGGACGGGGTGTCGGTGACTTCGGTAAATAAAAAACTGTCGGGGCTTGCTTTCTTGTTCCAGCTCTGGGGGGTACGGGACGTGACTAAGGCCTTTATTGTGCATAAGGCGTTGAGGGGTTACAGGAGGGGTAGGTGCGGGCCGGACTCGCGTCGGCCCGTGTCGTTGAGCATGTTGGGGGTTCTGGTGAGTTCGTTACCTCGGGTCTGTTCTTCGGCGTTCGAGGCAAGATTGTTCCGGGCTGCTTTTGTGCTAGCCTTTTTCGGAGCACTTCGGATCGGCGAGCTGGTTAGTCCGTCGAAGTTGGTGGCCGGGGGCTTGGCCCTGGCGGACGTGGCGGTGGGTTTGGACTCGGCTGAGTTAATCATCCGCCGGTCCAAGACGGATCAGCTGGGCAGGGGGGTGAAAGTGGTTTTGGGGGCCGTAACTGGGTTGGACGTCTGTCCGGTCTCGGTCCTGCGGGATTGGCTGGGGATCCGGCCTCCTGGGGGGGCTGCGCTCTTGGTACATAAAGATGGAGCGCCCTTGTCGCGTTATTAGTTCGTGTCCGTGTTTCGGAGGTGTCTGTCGTTGGGCGGTTTCTCGGAGCTCGAGTATTCCTCGCATTCCTTTAGGATTGGGGCGGCCACGGAGGCGGCGAAGTGGGGGGTCAGCGACCAGATTCTGCAACAAATTGGTCGCTGGGAGTCACAGAGGTTCCGGCTCTACGTTCGCCCCCATTTGCTTTAAGGTTGTTTGGGGCGGGTCGCCTGGGGTGCATGTTTCCTGCTGTTGGTGTTTGTTCACGTTCTGGGGTGTCTTGTTGGGGTGAGGGTGTTCGGTGATGGATACGTGTCTATGTCCCCCCCCCTTTTTTCTTTGTCTTGCAGGTCCGCCGTGTTTGATGTGGATCCTGAGGCATTCATATGTCCATTGGGGAGCTAAGCGGGCCATGGTCAGGAGGAACGGGAAGCAGTTGGGTTTCAGTGGGGAGGAGGCTGAGTTGCATTGGATTGGGATCCCGGGCATGTTGTGGTCTCGGGTTCTTCCCGAGGTTCAGACATATGCCAGACTGCACAGGCCCCCGGACGTGCTTCTTCTGCATGTCGGGGGGAACGATTTATGTCTCAGGGCCGCTAGGGAATTGGTCAGGGACATCAAGTGGGACTTTATGAGATTGAGATCTGCCTTTCCTGACACGATAGTGTTGTGGTCTGACATAGTGGGCAGGGCGGCTTGGAGAGGGGCGCGGTCAGTGGAGCGGGTCAACAAGACCAGGATTAAGGTCAATAGAGCGGTGGGGCAGTTTGTAGTACGGAATGGGGGTCTGGTGATTCGTCACCACGAGCTGGAGGGGGACGCCGCATTGTTTTTGAGGGCGGATGGCGTCCATCTCTCAGCCATAGGGATTGACATGTGGGTCCTGGGGCTCCAGGAAGGGTTGCAGCGAGCCTTGCGTTTGTGGTGGGCCTCCCACGCGTGAGGCGTCACGAGTGGGAGTCTGTGGCATGGGTCTTGGTGGTAGAGTGGAGGAAGTCTGTTTATGACATGGGATGGGTTGGACCTATCTAGGTATGGGTACCCTCCCTAGTCGTAAATAGTGGGCTACAAGATAACATCGGGCTGCAGTGGCACGAAGCAACAGCTCGTCCCTGAGCTTGTGGGACCACGGCTAGGGGCCAGGGTGGTGTTAGTGCAGCCGATGGGGTAGTTGTCATATTCCTTCGCTCACCTTAAATAAGACAGCAGTTGTAAAGTTGTGGGTTGTTATGGTGTATATATATATATTGGTTGTTGTTTTATATATATATATTTATATATTTAAAGAGTGTTTTATTGTTTGTTATTTGTAATAATAAAGTGGCCGGCTGGCCTCTTAACCAAGAAGTAGTTTGTCTTTACTTAGGTTAAGTGGGGGCACGGGTACTGGGTTTGTAGTCGGGACATCAGCTATACACCAGTCAAGGATAGGCCCGGAATAGAAGGGAACCTAGGTGGAGGGCCGGCATGACTGGGGGAGCTGGGGGGAGAACACCAATGGGCAGTGTGAGGAGGGGTTAAAAATCTGTTGATGGGGTGTGATTTAGAAAATAGGGAGGTTGTAGTGTATAGTATCCCGGGTTGGGGGTGGGCCCAGCTCATTCCCGGGTAGCAGAGCAGGATAGTGGGAACCAGCAGAGAGAATTTCCTGCCCGCCCGCCCAATTTGTGGTGGTTAGGTTGAGGAATTTTAGGTGGATGTTTGGCATGGGTCTTGGTGGTAGAGTGGAGGAAGTCTGTTTATGACATGGGATGGGTTGGACCTATCTAGGTATGGGTACCCTCCCTAGTCGTAAATAGTGGGCTACAAGATAACATCAGGCTGCAGTGGCACGAAGCAACAGCTCGTCCCTGAGCTTGTGGGACCACGGCTAGGGGCCAGGGTGGTGTTAGTGCAGCCGATGGGGTAGTTGTCATATTCCTTCGCTCACCTTAAATAAGACAGCAGTTGTAAAGTTGTGGGTTGTTATGGTGTATATATATATTGGTTGTTGTTTTATATATATATATATATATATATATATATATATATACATATATATATTTATATATTTAAAGAGTTTTTTATTGTTTGTTATTTGTAATAATAAAGTGGCCGGCTGGCCTCTTAACCAAGAAGTAGTTTGTCTTTACTTAGGTTAAGTGGGGGCACGGGTACTGGGTTTGTAGTCGGGACATCAGCTATACACCAGTCATGACATATATTCGATGATTACTGCTGGAGGGTAATTTTTGAACAAGGGGGGTCACATCCAGGTTTGCTGCATCCACTATCTGGTCTGCTGCCAGTAGTAGTAGTTCAATAGTAGTTCAATCTGCGATATGCAGGGAATAAGGAGACCCGTCACCAGCACCCGAAAATGTCTGCGTGGGATGACATATATTCGATGATTACTGCTGGAGGGTAATTTTTGAACAAGGGGAGTCACATCCAGGTTTGCTGCATCCACTATCTGGTCTGCTGCCACTAAGTGTATGAAGATTGATGGGCTTCCTTCTTACCTGAGTTTACTTTATATAAGCTGATGTGACCTTTGTGATGAGGGTCCACTACATGGGGTAAGCGGCTATATTGGTGACTGGTCTCCTTATTCCCTGCATATCACAGATTGAACTGTTTATGAAATTTTGTTCCTGGGTTGTCCTTTTGTGATTTAAAGCTCTGTAAACTTACCATATATATGAATAGGAATAAATGGCATACATAAAACACAGAGCAACAGGGCCAAATTTACCACAAAGGTTGCGCGGCATTAATGTACTGATTATTAGAACACATTTGCTAAATTGAACACAAAGCACAAGGGCATCAAATTCTCTTTACATTTCAAAAATTAAGATGAATAACAACATGATCAAGGTATTATTAATCATAAAAAACACAACCCAAGAAGAGATTCAGAATACATCATAGTTTTTAAGAAGCAAACCATTTACTATTGCTATGGTAGGTTGTATTGTAAATACTATGGTGTTCCTGTATAAAGAACACTTGGTCGGCCACACATCCTAGCTATGACCAAGTACTGGTAAGCGTTAAACGTGATAGCTCCTCTCCAGGGCTCCTGCATTACCTATACTTTTTAAAAATGTCATTTTATTTCATCACAAAAAATGACCATCTGTACGCGGCATAACAGACAAAAAAGCGTGAATCGTCTTTTACTAACAAGTAACCAGCTAACAGCAGCCTCAAGGCGAATAGAACTTCCCATTTAGAGTGCCGTCGCTTTGTTCATCATTTTTCAAAAACGATGGTGTGTGGGCAACATCATTTTTAATGATGAAGTTGGAAAAACGTAGTTTTTTTTCATGATAAAAAATGAAATTTTTTTTCATGCTGAAAAGTGATCGTGTGTACGGGGCATTACACAGAAAATATTTAATCTATAAATCAAAAATCAATACATTGCATAGGCAACAGACAAAATTTTCAATATTAACAATATGTTATATTCCATAATATAACAAATACATACAATGCATTTGTCCAAAAGAAGGGAAGGAGGAACAAGGGGGATGAAGGAAGAAAAGACAACCACCACATAACCAAACACAAACAACATACTTACT
The DNA here is from genome assembly GCF_905171775.1 of Rana temporaria. Classification (NCBI taxonomy): domain Eukaryota; kingdom Metazoa; phylum Chordata; class Amphibia; order Anura; family Ranidae; genus Rana; species Rana temporaria. Next base: position 76,745,992 of record NC_053489.1, read on the forward strand.
TTTTTTTTTCTTCCTCCTTCCCACATACACACACCTAGGATGCAAGTTTGTACATTTACACAAAACATTTAGGTATCTCTGCACATGCCGGGGTAAGACTCCAACTATATAACTTTTGTGCAAATATTGTGCTTTGCGACTTCCATAATTTTTTCCTATGGATCCTCTGTTTTGGGGGTTTTAAGTAACCCTATGTAAAAAATGTAGCTTGTGTGTGGAAAAAATAAAACATTGGCCTGGAAGAAAAGGTCATGTGAGGATTAGGGATGAGACCGCTGTTCGATTGGAACGTAAGTTTGACTAGAATATCGGGTGTCCACTCGTTCTTCTAATTTTATTGGGTATTCGCGGCAAATTCGAGCGCTGCGGAACGCCCCATAATGCACTGCGAGGTCACCTGCATACTTTGGTCAATCACAGCGTGCTCTGCTGTGAGAGACAAAATTGGCCAAAGGCAGGGTGCCTTTGGCCAATCATGGCTCGGGGGTACTAAGCCTACACCCCACACTATATAAGGCTGCTTACATAGCGGCCGTGTAGTGTCTGGACGGAGATAGATTGAGCTATATTAGGCAGGCAGGTTTGTTAGAGCCAGTGTATTTGAAAAGTGCAAATGAAAATACCGAGCCGCCTGGCTCTCTTCATCAGCAGCAGCAGCAGCAACACCACTGCTCAGGCTCCCGCATGGAGCCCTCCTGACTCCTGTCAGCAACCTCAGACTCAGGTCTCTGGGTTTCACAGTGCAACCTGCACTCTCTAGCTACTCCAGCACACCTGCACACTCTGGGTTCTCCCTTGCAAGCCTGGACTCCTTGGGAGGGTGGAGACCAGAACCATGGGCAGGTGTCTACAAATAGGCCTGCACACACCTGACCAGTCATTGTGCTGGTGAATCTCAAAATCTGGGGATTGGGGATTTCATCCCACCCAGATCTCTAAGAAATCCCCCGGCTCCAGGTCCCAATGTGGACTTTATTAAATAATGAAAAAAACTGAAACGCCAGTTTCCTCTGTACATTATAAGCTCCCTGGAGCCCCTCAACCCGTCCAGTTGAGTATTCTGGGTCACTACACTGGTGGGGCACCACACTACCACAATATATACTCTGCATTTAGTGTAAACTAGATATTCAATGTCATTTAGGCAGTGTAGTATATAACACAGTGTATTGAGGTGGTTAAGGGGAACCCTGCGCCAAAAAGGTGTGGGGGTCCCCCCAAAATCTATACCCGGCCCTTCAGGTCTGGTATGGATTTCCCACGCCATTTTTAAAACAAAGAATGGCGTGGGATCCCCCCAAAATCCATACCAGGCCGCTTGCCCCCCCAAAGCACCTTGTCCCCATGTTCATGGGAACAAGGGTCTCATCCCCACAACCCTTGTCCAGTGGTTGTGGGGGTCTGCGGGCTTATCAGAATCTGGAAGCCCCCTTTAACGAGGGTGCTCGCTTGTCCCCCCCTTTTCTGGCCTGCCATGGCTGCTTGCTCGCATAAGGGTCTGGTATGGACCCCCACGCAATTTTTTTATTTTTTTAACATTTTGGCATGCAGTTCCTCTTAGAATCCATACCAGACATGAAGGGCCTGGTATGGACTGGGAGGGGGACCTCACGCCATTTTTTTTCTATATGTTTTTTTATCTATATTGCCGGGAGCCGGCAAAACATTACAGTCGCAAGCAATCTTGGAATTTTTTTTTCTTTAGAAATGTAATTTTGCTGCGGTACTGTAATAAACATTGGAAAGATGTACTATTTTACAGACAGACTGGGGAAAACTGGGAAAAACTGAAGCAATGGCACCTATGTGCCGTTGCTGCAGTCTCCATGCCGTTACCGGTGGCTCCTGCGCGCATGCGCAGGAGTGACGTCATCACGGCTCTGACCAATCACAGTGCCGGAGCTGCGATACCCTTAAGTAACTCCGGGACGACATGTCGGCGGCCGGAGGGGGAGACGAAGACCGCTGCGGGGGCTTCGATCTGAGGTAAGTAATACATAATGAGCTAGTATGCTATGCTAGTATGCTTTTTTTAACAAGGGTTTGCTTCCTTTTTAAGCATTATTAAAATCACTGCTCCTGAAAAAACGGTTGTTTATAAACTTTTTTTTGCATTGATACATGTCCCCTGGGGCAGAACCCAGGTCCCCATGCACTTTTTATGACAATAACTTGCATATAAGCCTTAAAAATTAGCACTTTTGAGTTTGCATGTTTTGGTGTGAACCGAACCAGGGTGTGTTCTGCTGATCCCTAGTGAGCATGATAGCATGCTGTCAAATTATTAGAGCTTCATCCACCTGAAACTGTTTTATAGTTCTACAGGGGGGTCTAGTAATTTATTTATTTATGTATTTATTTATTTTTCCAGGGAGATTCTGGTGGACCACTGATCTGCAATGGAGTGCTGCGGGGTGTCGTATCTTTTGGATACCCTGAATGTGGTATTCCTGGAAATGCCTCTGTCTACGCTTTTTTAAATAGAAGGATCACTTGCTGGATATATAAACAACTGAGTGGCTTGCCTTAAAGAAAAGCCTTCCAAAAAAATAAAAATGAAAAAGTATAATATAGTACAGGTGTATAGTACATAAGTACTATACAAGTTAGATTGCAGTTTGACATTACTCTGCTTTAACCTGCAATCAGCTATGTCAGGGGTAGTGAATTAAAATTCACGGGGATCCGGTCAGAAAATGTTTCTTCTAGCGGAGGTCCGAGTGTCACAGACTGGTCCCCCCATCAGATTGGTCCCCCCTCATCACAAATTTGTCCCCCCTCCTCACAGACTGGTACTCCCCCCCATCACAGACTGGTACTCCCCCCCATCACAGACTGGTACTCCCCCCCCATCACAGACTGGTCCCCTCCCATCACAGACTGGTCCTCCCCCCATCACAGACTGGTACTCCCCCCATCATAGACTGGTCCTCCCCCATCACAGACTGGTCCTCCCCCCATACAGACTGGTCCTCCCCCCCTTACAGACTGGTCGTCATCCCCTTACAGACTGCCCCCCCTTACAGACTGACCCCCCCTTACAAACTGGTCCCCCCCTTACAGACTGCCCCCCATCACAGACTGGTCCCCCCTTACAGACTGGGTCCCCCTCCATCAGAATGCCCCCCCTTACAGACTGCCCCCTCCCATCACAGACTGCCCCCCCATCACAGACTGGGTCCCCCCCTTACAGACTGGGTCCCCCCTTACAGACTGGGTCCCCCCCTTAAAGACTGGTCCCCCCTTACAGACTGGTCCCCCCCCTTACAGACTGGGTCCCCCTCCATCACACTGGCCCCCATCACAGACTGGTCCCCCCCTTACAGACTGGGTCTCTCTCCATCAGAATGGTCCCCCCTTACAGACTGGGTCCCCCTCCATCAGTCTGGGTCCCCCTCCATCACACTTGGTCCCCACTACATCACACTGGTCCCCCCCCATCACAGACTGGTCCCCCCCTTACAGACTGGGTCCCCCTCCATCAGAATGGTCCCCCCTTACAGACTGCCCCCCCTCATCACAGACTGCTCCCCCCCTTACAGACTGGGTCCCCCTCCATCAGACTGGTCCCCCCTTACAGACTGGGTGCCCCTCCATCAGAATGGTCCCCCCCATACAGACCCCCCTAGATAGCAGACTCCTGTCCTCATAGCAGCACAGCGCTTCCCCCTCCCCACAGAACCCTACCTTATTTACACAAGATGTGCACTGCGGCCGCTCTGGACAATGGGTGGGACAAGTTCAAGGTGAGTGATTGATTGCTAGGACCGCCCCGCTGCGTAGCAACCAATGACGCGCGTCTTAACTTAAAAAGTCCCGCCCTTTGTTCAGAGTGGCAACGCTTCTCATCTTGTGTAAATAAGACAGGTGGAGGGCGGGTGCAGCGTTCCGAGGGACAGACAAACCCGTGCGCGACACGCCTGCCATGCTGTAAACATAGCAGCAGGCGGGCGAGCCAGCGGCGGGGTGAGGAGTGAAACATGCAGGCAAACTATTTGGCGAGGCTGCGGTCCGGGTAGTATGGCTACTGGGGCCGGAACCGGACCGCGGTCCGCCATTTAGTGATGCCTGAGCTATGTTTTTCCAAAACAGACAAAAGAAATACAATTTTGCTTACAGCTTTGCAGCTTTATCTGCACACAATTCTGAACCTGTTTGTGAGGTTGACTCAGTGATTTTAACTCCAATCTCATGGTTGGCATAATAGAACATCCAGTTATATAATATTACAGACATTAACTTATATTACAGTAATGTGTACAGTAAATATTTTCAAAGCATTTTTTTTCAGGACCCCTTTATACCCATCCAGCAAGTTAATACACTTTGCCATAAAGTAGCCCATTCATTTTAACACGTCAGAAAATCTGACATGAATCTTTCTTTTTCAATACAGCACACCACAATGCACAGATGGTTTCTATGTGTGCACTATGGTGCACTGAAATGCATGTGAATTGTTGTGGTAAAGCATAGGTGTATCCAGTCTTAAAAGAGAAGTATGGCAAAAGCTTTTTGGTCATACTTCTCTTGTGGGTCACAGGAGTGCACTTACTTTTGCTCTCCTGAGACCAAGTCAGCTGATAGTGGGCTATTGGTCAAGTCACCAGAAGAAAGCCATTACTATGCAAATGCCACAAATTATCCCACATACAATACGCCAAACAACACAGAGACAAGCCTCAAACCTTCTGGCACAAAGTCATTTGGAGTGATGAGACCAAAATTTTGCTTTTTGGTCACAACCATACTATTTGTGTGTGTGTTTTTTATTGGTTGAACCAGATTGACTAGTGCCTTTTTCAACCTGAGTAACTATGTAAGCCACCTGAGGGTCCCTAACCACTTTCAAGTGGTAAAAGGGTGCTACACATTAAATTATATTGAAAACAGTCAGGGACTGCAGACACTCTACAGAGGATTGTCAGAGACTCCAAACATACTATATGTGTGCAAACTAGAGAGCATAATACCAGGTGTGGGTATGTGGAGAATTACTCACAGGTTCTGACCCTGGCTCGCCCCTGCAATCACCATGCAAATAAGAAGAAAACTGGTTGCACACTGCAAATGTAATCCAATGAAATGTCCTTTATTCTACAAACATGGGACAACAGTGCAGTATAGGTTACAGTAGACACGTTTTACACCTAGGAGTGCTTAGTCATAACCACAAGGGAGTCAAGAGCAGTGTCATTTATACTTCTTACCAAAGGGTGGATACCTGTGTTAATCAGTTCTTTTCTCCTTCTGGACAAAAATGCATCAATGGACATAAAAAGCAATAAAGAAGAGCAATACACACATGAAATGTAAAAAATCATATAGAATGACCAAATAAAATAATTTGAGTGAGTATATCCACTTAAGCCCCGGACCAATATGCTGCCTAAAGACCCAAGGGGTTTTTACAGTTCGGGACTGCGTCGCTTTAACAGACAATTGCGCGGTCGTGCGACGTGGCTCCCAAACAAAATTGGCCCCCCCTTTTTCCCCACAAATAGAGCTTTCTTTTGGTGGTATTTGATCACCTCTGCGGTTTTTATTTTTTGCGCTATAAACAAAAATAGAGCGACAATTTTGAAAAAAATTCAATATTTTTTACTTTTTGCTATAATAAATATCCCCCAAAAACATATATAATTTTTTTTTTCCTCAGTTTAGGCCGATACGTATTCTTCTACCTATTTTTGGTAAAAAAAATCGCAATAATCGTTTATCGGTTGGTTTGCGCAAAATTTATAGCGTTTACAAAATAGGGGTTAGTCTTATTGCATTTTTTTTTTCTACTACTAATGGCGGCGATCAGCGATTTTTTTCGTGACTGCGACATTATGGCGGACACTTCGGACAATTTTGACACATTTTTGGGACCATTGTCATTTTCACAGCAAAAAATGCATTTAAATTGCATTCTTTATTGTGAAAATGACAGTTGCAGTTTGGGAGTTAAACACAGGGGGCGCTGTAACATTTAGGGTTCACTTTGTGTGTGTTTACAACTGTAGGGGGGTGTGGCTGTAGGACTGACATCATCGATCGAGTCTCCCTAATAAAAGGGATCACTCGATCGATGCGCCGCCATAGTGAAGCACGGGGAAGCCGTGTTTACATACGGCTCTCCCTGTTCTTCAGCTCCGGGGAGCGATCGCGACGGGGCGGCTATAAACGAATAGCCGCGCCGTCGTCCCGGATCGCTCCCCGAGGCTTACCGACCGCCGCATGTCCTGGGGGGGGGGGGGGTCACGATCAGACCCCCGACCCACGTCAAGCAGAGGACGTACAGGTACGTGCATGTGCCTGTCCGTGCCATTCTGCTGACGTATATTTACATGAGGCGGTCCTTAAGTGGATATATAGAGCAGCCCATAGAGGATCAGTCTTAGAAAGACCTTACATTAAAAATATAAAAATAATTTTACACTATTTATACAAAATAAAAACAATATATAACATTACAACGGTTGTTTCATATTCCAAAGTCCATATATGCATACCAAGACAGCATATATTGAAGCGCAATAGCCTGTAGTTAGAAAAAAGTAAAAAACAAACAACAAAAAGCAAGAAAAGATATATCGGGCATGTATATATCAGGAAAATAGCTATCAAAAACAACACTCCCAAACGAACAACACTGTTCTTTAGGAAATATTAATATCTCCTATTATAACCCATATTCATTTAGGGAACCAAAAAAAGGGACCAATGGTATTTGTATAGATACTAGTTTCTGATTGTGAAATAAAAAAAAAATACTTCTGGCTGTCACATAGGATAATGGAATACCATAATTACTCATAAAAATGAAAAATATCTCATTCATGGTTCAGCCCTTGTTGAATCCAGGTTTTCAGGTGCAATATCCAAAATGTTTCCCTTTTACAGAGAAGGTAAAATAAATCACCATCCCTTTTTGGAATTTTTACTTTTTCAATGACCTGAACCTGCACTGCTGAGAGATTACCTGCATGGTAATTTCTGAAAAATGATGGGCTACATTGGTTGAGAGGTTATTTTCCATCTTGTGGAGATGTTCATAAAAGCAGTCTCTAAGTCACCTAATTGTGCACCCCACATATTGAATGTGATATGTCTCAGGCCGCGTACACACGGTCGGACAAAACCGATGAGAATGGTCCGACGGGCCATTTCCATCAGTTCACCGCTGAAGTGGCCTGATGGTCTGATGTGCGTACACACCATCGTTCCAAAAACCGATCGGGTCAAAACGCGGTGACGTCAAACACACGATGTGCTGAATAAAACTAAGTTCAATGCTTCCAAGCATGCGTCGACTTGATTCTGAGCATGCGCGGGTTTTGAACCGATGCTTTTCTGTACTAACCATCGGTTTGGACTGATCGGACAGCGGTCCATCGGTTCGGTTTTGAAGCATGTTTTAAAATTTTGGACCAAAGCAAAACAGAACGATGGGCTATACACACGGTCGGTTTGGACCGATGAAACGGAACCTCGGTCCATTCTCATCAGTTTTGTCCGACCGTGTGTACGCGGCCTTACAGGTAATCAAATAAATAACATTTTCAGGTCACCTGTGGCCAGATGACAGATGCACCCCGTTGGAGTCAGGAGTGCACCACAAGGTAGTGAACCCTATGGCAGACTGCTGCGGGTGGAACACAGAGTGGATATGGAAGGCAGGTCCACTGGAGCACAGACAGGGATCCCACAGGAAGCTTGAGCCCAAGATTCCCCAGGGCGAGGAGTCTAAGATACAGCAGGTATTCACCAGAGCCTCTAGTGGTGAGGATAGCCTTAGCTGCAACTAAATCCAGGTCGCGGCCTCCAGAGTCCCCCAGCTCACGCTCCGTAGGGCATAGAGGATAGAGGGGAGGCAGCCACTCAGGATACAAGAGATAGTGAGGGGTAAGCCATGGTCAGGACGACAAGCAGACAAGGATAAACAAAAGACAGGCCAAAGGTCAGGGTCACAAGCACACAGGAATAGTCGGGGACAAGCCAAGATCGGTACACAGAGATAAACGTAGCACACGGCAAGCAGGAACAAACAACGTTGATCAGCAAGGCAGACCTGCAGTACACTGGTTAATATAGAGTTCCTGATATGGCCTGGGGTGGAACCATACAGGGAGGAGAGATGATAAGAGCAGCCAGGTGAGAGTGTCTGGCCTCTAAGGTGAAAACATGGAGAGGAAGGTAAGCTGCCAGACATTACTGCATATCCATAACACATATATGGTATTACAATTAAAAATGTAATTCACTTTATATGTCTTATTTTCCACTGATGAACTAAAAGTATCACCTTTCAAAACACGCGCACATGTGGGGCATGATGCAATACTACAGCAATAGTTCCCTTTACAATGTACCCAAGTGATTCTTGTTTTTGTGGGATTAAAGACGCTAGGGGAGAGTGGATTACCCAACGTTGGAGCTCTGCAGAAACCACTCGCCGACAATGTTGCGCCGGCGTAACGTAAATAGGCCGTCGTTAGCCCGCCTAATTCAAAGTTGGTGGAAGGTGGGCGTGATGTATTTAAATGAATCGTGTCCCCATGTAAATGAAGCGCCGAACGAACGGCGCATGCACGCGCATGCTCAGTATCACGTCGAATTTACTCCCTAACATACGCCGGCTCAATGCCTGTGATGTGAACGTAACCTACGCCCAGCCCCATTCACGTACGACTTACGTAAACGACGTAAAAATCGACGGCTGTTCCGACGTCCATACCTTAACATGACTTACCCCTGCTTTATGAGGGGTAAACTTACGCCGGACCTAAGCCTTATGTAAACGGCGTAGCTTAATACGACGGGCGCAAGTACATTCGTGAATCGGCGTATCTAGGTCATTTACATATTTGACACGTAAATCAACGGAAGCGCCCCTTGTGGCCAGCGTAAATATGCACCCAAGATACGACGGCCTACTAAGATACGATGGCGTACTATCTGTAGATACGCCAGCGTAAGTGTTTTCTGAATCTGGCCCATAGTGTGTATGGGGCTTTAGTGTATCTGACTTGCCAGAAAAACAAAGATTTTTGTTGTTATCGTTAAGATACTGCAAAAATGTCTCCAAACTACCCAATCTTCTGTTGACAACAAAAGGCAGGTCATCAATATAGCAAAACATATTTTTATATAAGGCCTAAAGGGGTTTTCCCCTCCATAGATGCAGGACTGCTTCCACCAACCCATACAGTATATAGGTTGGCAAGGGAGGGCAAAAATGTTGCCCCCATAGCAACATCGCATCACTGAAGGTAGAAATCATTGTTGAAGACAAAGAAGTTATGGGTCAGGAGATACTCAAGTATAAAGGACATACATACGCTGTTTATTGGGGAGAACAGTGAAATGCTTCAATACACCGATATACCTGTAGTTTCAGTAGCAAGGTTATTTGGCATTGATGAAGACTAACCACATTATATGTGATTCACATGGAGTTGTTATCCTACTGGAGACCATTTTCAATAGTAACCACTTCCTTATCGGATACCGGCCCATAGTCATATGACGTCCACAGAGGGGATCTCCCATCCCGGGTGGACGTCATATGACGTCCTGGGCTTTGTGAGGGGATATCTGAATGATGCCTGCAGCGGGAGGCATCATTCAGATATAATTGTGTTCCGGCGACGATTCTGTGCACCATAAGAATGATCAAAGCGGCGGTTCTGCTGCTTGATCGTTCTTATAGGCGGCGGGAGGGGCTTTCCCCCCTCCCGCCGTCCAGCGCCGGATGGGAAGCATAGAGATGACTGGTGACCACATGGTCACCAGTCATCTCTATGACCGGCGGAGGCCCGGGCGCAATGTGATGACGTCACGTTTGGGTACCTGGAAGTAAACAAAGCCGTGATTGCAGCTAGTAAGCATGAGATCGGTGATTTTTTTTCACAATCTCATGCTTTCCAGCCTGGAGGAGAGATGTGGGGTCTTATTGACCCCGCATCTCTCCATAAAGAGAGGGTTTACATTCCTTGTAATAGGAATAAAAGTGATCAAAAAAATAAAAATTTAAAAAAAGTGTAAAAATTTTAAAAATAAGTAAAATAAAAATATATATAAATATATTTTTTAAAACACCCCTGTCCCCGGTAGCTCCTGCTCAGCAGCGAATGCACACAAAAGTCCCACCCACGTATGTAAACGCTGTTCAAACCACATATGTGAGGTATCGCCGCGTGCGTTAGAGCGTGTGCAACAATTCTAGCACTAGACCTCCTTTGTAACTCTAAACTGGTAACCTGTAAAATTTGTGTCGCCTATGGAGAATTTTAAGTAACGAAGTTTGGCGCCATTCCATGAGTGTGCGCAATTTTAAAGCGTGACATGTTAGGTATATATTTACTTGGCGTAACATCATCTTTCATATTTTACAAAAAATATGGGGTAACTTTACTGTTTTGTTATTTTTTTAATTCATGAAACAATTTTTTTCCCCAAAAAAAGGCATTTGAAAAATTATTGCGCAAATACCGTGCAAGATAAAAAGTTGCAATGACTGCCATTTTATTCCCTAGGGTGTCTGCTAAAAAAAAACATATATAAACTTTTGGGGTTCTGAGTAATTTTCTAGCAAAAGAATGATGATTTGTACATGTAGGAGAGAAGTGCCAGAATAGACCCGGTATGGAGGTGGGTATAAAAGCCCTGTATTGAAGGGGTTAAGAAGGTGATTATTGTCTTTCAAATAGCTGGGAAGCTGTTGGATAATGGGTTGAAGTTGTTTATCAAGCCACTGTCCAAATCTCTCATTGAGAGAGCCTATTCCCGAAATTATGGGTCTACCATCAAGTGGGTTTAACCCCTAGTGTGTTTTTGGCAGATGGTAAAAAGTGGACAGAACAAGGTATTAAATTCTGAGAGGATTTAAGGGAAAGGAAGTAAAGGATGTTTTCTTTTATTACATTTGCAGCGTGCAACCAGTTGTCTTCTTATTTGTACTATATGTGTGGTCAGAAGCCAATGCAATTAATATCTTTTACTTGCCTGAGTTTTGGTTCTTGCAGTGTGAATACCACCATGGTATAACATATCAGCCCTAGCAGTGTGCCACTTTCTCTGACCACCTCATAAGCACATGACAGTGTAAAGTTAGGGAGAGCATTTCCAGACTTTCCATACATCACAGGTAAATGAGGCATAGCTGCAGTCCAGTAAGGCCTCGTACACACGACCGGATCTATCCGCTGGGACTGATCCGCGGATCAGTTCCAGCAGATAGATCCGGTCGTGTGTAGGCCCGAGCGGACAATTTTCGGCGGATAAAAATCCAGCCGACGGATTCCCAGCGGATAAAAATTTTGTAGCATGCTACAAAATCTATCCGCTGGGATCCAGTCCAGCGGACTGATCCGGTCGTCTGTACAGACTCACCGGATCAGTCCGTCCGCTCCCATCCCTTGCATGCGTCGTAATGATTCGACGCATGTCTGGAAGAGTTTACCTTCCAGCTGCGCGCACGTCGCCGCGTCATCGTCGCGGCGACGGCGCGACACGTGACCGCGGATTTTGATCCGATGGTGTGTACAAGCCATCGGATCAAAATCAGGAGGAGGAATGTCCGCTGGAAACGGTCCAGGGGCCTCAAGATTTCTCAAAGCCATTTCAGGTCATGCTCTGTTCAGGTCTGAGTAAGCATCTAGACAGCACACACAACTAGCTTGAAGGAACTAAGGTCTACCCAATAAGTACCAAAGGCTTGCAAATTGGGCAACAGTGGTTTACATCAGTGTTTCTCAACAAGAGCACAAGGTACTCTGGGGTGCCACAAGCAGAAGACCCAATTTACTTTAAATTGGACATGGATAAGAGGACTCTGTGATGGAAAGGGCTGAGTTGTATTGTGGGAGAGTCTGTCATAGAGTACTCTGATCTGATGTGATCTGATCTCAAAGAAAACATGCCTTTACAGAATTGTTAGGTCTGAATTCCATTGTAAACTCAAGCACTTGTTAAAGTGTAGATAGGTTAGTCATTATCCTCTGCTTTATGTGCTGAGCTGTATGCTGCCAATTGCTTGAAGTGGTGCAAACTGTGCCACACAATGAATGCTGCCACCCCACCTTTACATAGAAAATAGATGAAGTGCTATGAGGATTTACTGCTGCAGTAGCAAGGAAGAGTTATATAAGGCTTTTTTAATTTAAAGTACCTATATCCTTTACAATAATGTTGTTCCTTTCTCTTTTACCTTGAGGTTAAATTGCAAGGCAAATATTAAAAAATAAGCATGTTTAACATAATGAATAAAGTTATCAATATGTGCTTATTAAAGTTATTTGTTTCCCTACATTGATTGTCTTGATTGTTTTTTTTTTTTTGTGTGTGTGTGTTCTTTTTACCTGAATCTATAATGCTGAAAGCCAACAGCAACAGACTCTTATAACCAGCAATACGAACAAGCTCTTTCTTTTTATTGTATAGTACAGCTCATGCTGCAACATTGTAAGTTATTGGGGAACCTTCTGAATGCCTTTCAAAAGAGTATTTGAATATTGAACATAAAATTCTGCTGTGAGCGAGAAGTTTAAATGAAGAAGCAATATTACAGAATAGTAACATTTTCCAATTTACTATTAAAAGGCAACCCTTAAGTTCTAGCCAAATGAATGTGCCTAGGCATTACTGCCAAAATCTGCATGAGAAGCGCATGCTTAGAAAATGATGTCATTGGTCTGCTAGAAGCAGGAGAAAGTTTCTTGTTTTCCCAATGATTATTCACTTACTGAACAATGCAACATTTTGACCATTGACACAGTTTTTATCAATAAACATTTCTCGTTTATAAGTGCAAATTGTTAAGTGTAGTAACTCAAAGCAACCAGTTGGAATCCTGTGACCTGTGGCACCAATATCAAATGGACCCCGGAAAGCGGTGTAAGTGCAGAGTGGTATCAATGTAGTATATTTGGAAGTAGAAATTACCAAATTAGCTTAATCCTGAGTAGATAAGACACATCTGAAAATATCCAGGAAAGAAACAAAATTGATAGATTATACTCCTGATCTCATCATCCCTAGCTGATTCCAAGCTTACTTTACTACTTGCCGCATGCCCACCGTCAAATGATGGAGGAGTGGTGCGGCATATGAAGGCGATCCAGAACGGCCGCGTTGCGCACCCACAGATGCATGCAGCGTGGCGATCGTGGCCACTCCTTTTTAACCTTGTGATCGCCTGTTTTCAATTGCAGTCGGTCACATGTACAGTAAGTGTGGAAGTGGTGTTAATCGGCTCGCCTCGCCTCGCCTTACACTGACAGAGTGTGTGGAGAGGAGTGCTGATCAGAGGTATCTGCTCACAGGGGAGACCAGGGCTGGTAATCAGGGCACTGATCCTTAGTTCCCTGATTGCATGAAAGCCCTAGAAGTGTTCATTAGTGCCACCAATCAGTGTTCATAAGTGCCCACCAGTGACACCCATTAGTGCCCATAAGTGATGCCAGTCAGTGCAACCTTTCAGTGCCCATCTGTGCCTGCTTATCAGTAGTGCATGACCACGCAATTGTCATTCAAAGTGTGACAGTCAGGGCCGCTGTTAGAAATCATGGGGCCCCGTACAGCCTACCTGACAGGGCCCCTCCCGATCCCGCACTCGACCCCACCCCTGATCCCATGCTGTCAAGAGGGGGGGGGGGGATCGGGGAAACTGGTGGCAGGAGCATGTTACATATTTCACCCTAAAAACAGGTGAAACATGTAACATGTTCCAAAAGGTGAACTTATTCTTTAGTAACCATTAATATTCTAAATATATTACACATATTATAAAGCAGTACAGATGTCTTATTTTATAACTTTTTTCACAACTAATTTGATGGGATGAGCTCGGGTGTGTTCGGACTCTAGTCTGAAACCACCTTAGCTATCCTGCTAGGAAGCTGTCACAATGCCCCACCAATCATAATTGAAGCTGAATGTGACAGATGTCAGTGTTTTGATGTCCATGCCCATTCAGTGTGTGTCCACATACATCATGGACTTGTGGTGGCTGTATGGGTGGCCAGATGTAAATGGACTTGGGTCCATTTACTGTACATCAGGCTAACTCTGATCTGCCACATTTGAGATACAGTCCTTTTCAATTTTGTTTTGGACCTGAATGGACATGGAGGTAGGTGGGTGTAAACGGGCACAAGGCAATTTACATCTGGACTCCCTAGACATACATGGAGCTATCAAGCAGGTTCAAAGGAAAAACTAACAGGCGGATCTAATTGAAAACTTGGGGTAAAGGGTTCTTAAAGGGGAGTGGTTTGGGGGGGGGGGGGGGGGCGGGTGTCAAAATGCAGCTCAGCTGTGTGTTTTTACCCCCCCCCAAACAAAAGTGTAAAGTAGCATCTGTGTGTTTTTTGATGAGGATAATGATAGAGATTACAGCACAGCAGGTTCTATGTGGCTCTCTCTGTGTCACATGGCTGTTGGGTGCTGACATTGTTAACTTATGGCTGTACTGTGGGACTATAACACAGCACATAGCAATGTCAGCATCCAATAGCCATGTGACACTGAGAGAACCACAGAGAACCTGCTGTGCTGTAATCTCTATCATCATCATTAGCACACAGCAGGGAGTCTGAGGACTGCACTTGCCTGAGTAGCCTGTGTGTCATCTCAAGGGGACTGCTTCCCTGTGTATCATTGCCACAAGTTCTCCTGCTGAACTCTGAGCCTCCTCAGTCACAGTGATTGCTCTCTCCCTCGGGCTTCAGCAACGGGACTCTGATGCAGGAGAGCCACTTCACAATAGAATCCATCCGCCAGGGAAGGCACACAGTGAATGGCCGGAACTATAATCTGTGTAGGTGCACAGGTTAAGAGCAGCATGTAGTGGGAATTGTGTGCCTGCACCCGAAAATGGAGAAATAGTCCCTCCTCTGCTCTCACCTCCTGGGCCCCTCTGTTGACCTGAGGGGGCCCAGGAAATGACTATATTCCCTGGCAATAAAGTGGGTGTGGGTTATAAAGTCCTATTTTTTTTATTTTTTATTTTTGCTAGAAATACATTTTAGCGTTAACCGGGCCCCCCTGTGGAGTTTATGAGGCCAGGGCCCGGTACAACAGGGCTGGCTGTACTGCCTTATCAGCGGCCCTGGTGACAGTACTGAAAGCTGAAAAATTGTCCCTGGCCTGGATTTGATGCATTTCCTAACCTTGCCAGTTTCTCGAGAGGGGGGGGGTCCGAATTTTGTCTAGTACCTCCTGAGTATAATTAGGTAGGGAGCGAAAGAGGCGACGGGGGGAGCTTTCACGCCTTGGCTCTCTCCCTGTGCTTCTGGAGCTCTCGTTCCTTCCTGGTGGGGAAGGGGGCTGTGACTGTCCGGGCTGTTAGTCAGGGTTGAGAGAAAAGCCTGTGGTGATTGTGCCCCTGGAGTGGCAGTCCAGGGGTGCCGTACTTGCACAAGTGTTTTGAGGGGCACTTCGAGTATTGGCACCTTGGTCACGTCACCACACACACTTTTTTCACACCTGCCTCTAGAGCCGGGCATTTTGGCTGGGACCAGAGGAATTTTTGATTCCTGGCCGGTGGGCCGACCATCGTGTTGCACGATGGTCACTTTTCACTCTCCTCATCTTCCTTCTCCCCCACTTTCTCTTTATTTATTTTTTGTTTGGTATGTTACACGTTTTGTCACTGTGTGATTAGTAGGGTGTAGGTCCTCGGGCCTGCCCTGAACGTCTTGGGAGTGGGTGGACATGGCCTTCTGGCTTAGTTCGCCTGCTCTTATGGGGTCTCCCTTCGGGGGAGCCCCACCTAGTACTGGGAGGGTTCTGTTTCGGCAGACCTTCCAAAGAATGGGGTCCATCTGGTTTCGGCCAGTACCTCAGTCCCCGTCTGGAGCCTAACGCCCCAGGGGATCAGGGTCAGGTCCTTCTTTATGGAGGACAAGTGTAACACCCGTTTGCACATTTTTGTGTTTTCCTCTTTATGTATGTGCACATTTTTTTGGCACCGGGTGAAGTTTTTGGGAGTGTTTCACACGCCATGGGCTTTAAAAAAAAAAAAAAATCACCAAAGGCAGGTAAGTATGAGGCATAAATTACTGATATCACTTTAAGATCTCTCTATCGGTAGGTCCTCCACACTTTTGGGTGTTTATTAAACAGACCTTCCCCACTTTTAAAACCACACTTACAAGCACACAGTCAGATTACCCCCAGATGTCTATACTGGTATTACGCTCTGCTCCGTGTCAACTTGGCGGCCGTCCCCGTTAGTTCCGCCCTGATGCGTTTCATCATTACGACTTCGTCTGAGGGTGGGGCCACACAGTGCAGTGCGCCAGTATTTGTAAGCAGCCTCCCACTGCAGTTAACCATTAATTGTCCTCAGAATCAAATTGTTCCAACTTACATTTTCCACCAGAAATGCAGGCAATTTAAATATATGCTTAAAAGTATATTCAATTCTACATCCGAGGGCAATCATCCTGGAACAAAACTACTATACAATTACATAGCATGGTTCATATAATTACACATGTGCCCTGCAAATTCTTTTTTTGTCACATACATATATAATATTACACATATATAAAAAAAAACATATATTCATTAAACATTTGTCCATAAAACGTATACATAGAAATGATAATAAAAAAACATTATTGCACATTTACATAGGAATTGCTATTTAAACAAGTCAAGTACCAGATGGTCCTAATAGTCACTAATGAAGCAATTTATATCCAGCTCTACATTCATTCCTTTAGGTGTTAATGTATTAGTTAAAAATATCTATTAGTTTCTCTCCTAGATAATTCCCTCAGTCTATTTATCCCCCTCCAGGACTGATGGGTTTCATTCACCCCCTAAAATTTTAAACCTGATGGATCTTTATTATGGTGATGTTTGAAATGCAAAGATACGCTGTGGTATTTAAATCCATTTATGATATAATAATTATGCTCTGCGATACATTTTTTTTAGGGGCCTTTTTGTGCGTCCAATATACATTAGGCTGCATGAACATTCCAGTGTGTAAATCACATGTGTTGTATTAAACAGTATAAATTCAGTAATCCCAAACGCCCTATTATTGGCCATGGATCTGAATTTCTCCAGACCTCTAATAGAATTTCTCACCTGTTGACATGCCTTGCACTTTCTACCCACAAAGGAGCCTGTCCTGTTTCAAAACATCTGGGGTCTAGATGGTGGATCTAAAACTTTCTTCACTACTTTGTCTACTACTTTCCTGTAAATAAGGGAGGGATTGACAGGAAGCACTTGGTTTAGCACTTTGTCCATGCACAACATGCCAGTGTCTCTTAAATATGGTCTCGAATTCCCTATACTGAGAATGGAAATGTAATATAAAACCCTATTCTTGTTTCTTATTGTTCACTCTTTCTTTATCAGCCAAACAGGATTCTTGTGGTATCTCTCTGACTTCCTGTATAAATCTATCTATCCGCTGGGCATTATAGCCTTTTTGGACAAACCTCTCTTTTATTATCTGAGATTGGGAGATAAAGTGGGATTGGGATTAACAATTCCTCCTTACCCCCATAATATGACCTTTAGGTATGTTTCTTAAAGCAGTGTTTCACCCTGCAGAACAACTTTTTAGCATAAAATTAGGCATAGTAGCGCGAGCTACAGTATGCCTGTCTTAATTTTTTTATCCCCGTACTCACTGTGTAATCGTACATAGAAGATTCCGACTGCCCACGGGGAATGGGCATTCCTTTCAAGAGGGAGGGTGATTGACGGCCGGCTCTGGCACGTCACGCTCCCCGAAGACAGCCGGAGTAGGTCTCGGCTCTTCACGGCGCCTGCGCACAGACTATGCGCAGGCGCCGTGAAGAGCCAAGCCTATTTCGGCTATTTCCGGAGAAGCGTGACGCGCCAGAGCCGGCCATCAATCACCTTCCGTCTGGATTGGAACGCCCATTCCCCGTGGGCAGTCGGAATCTTCTATGTACGATTACACAGTGAGTACGGGGATAAAAAAATTAAGACAGGCATACTGTAGCTCGCGCTACTATGCCTAATTTTATGCTAAAAAGTTGTTCTGCAGGGTGAAACACCGCTTTAAGAAACATACCTAATTTTTTTTTTTTTATAGGGTGAACCTCCCGCTTTAACTATAGGGGGTAAGGTCCACTTTGTAGAGGGAGATAACTGTTGCAGTCTGTGGGTTTGAAATATACTTTGGTACCAAGATGGTCTCCTTGTCTAAACACACTCACATCCAGATAATGGATTTGATATTTACTCCATTGACACTCTAATTTGATATTATTATAATTGGTGTTTAGTTCCTCCTGTAAGGAACTTTCTGTCCCCTCCCAAATTAGGAATAGGTCATCAATAAAGTTGCTGAATTCCTGGAGCTTTAAGCATACCAGTTTGTCAGTGTTTAGATATGAAGCACCCAATAGCAGGGGAACACACCTTGGATAAGGATACACAGTTTCCAAAATCATGGTACAAAAAGGGAAAGTCCATAATCAAAGTCAAATGTAGAATAAAGTCAAGGCAGGCAGCAAAGGATCAGTGTCAATAAATGTAGAAAAGGCCAGGTAATGAAATCACACGGCAAGAAACAGGTACACACTGTGGACAACTCTAAAACAACTGAGCACTCTCTCTCTGGAACCTTTCAGCTTTATAGTGGTCAAACAGGAAATGACCACAGGAGGTATAGCCAAAGTGATATAACAGGAAGCACTCCAGTGCTGCCATTTTGATATGAAGATGCCATCAGACATGTGCTAGAGGCCGCACCATCCTCACACAGAGGTGCCACAGGACTGAAATGGTGCGAGGTAGGAGGACCCCTGCGGTTGGTACAGGTAGGTTGTGGATTGTGACACAGTTAACATTACTCAAACAACACTAATGCCACTTACACACGATCGGATTTCCGATGGAATAAAATCCGATGGATTTTTCCGTCGGAATTCCGATGAAGCTGACTTTTATCAGTCTTGCCTACACACGATCAGACTAAATTCCGACCGTCCAAAATGCAGTGACGTAAAAAACTAGGACGAGCCGAAAAAAATTAAGTTCAATGCTTCCGAGCATGCATCGACTTGATTCTGAGAATGCGTGGATTTTTCTCAGATGGAGTTCCACACAGACAATTGGAATTTCCCATTGTTTCTTTTCTATACCAACATGTTCTATTTTTTTACACTGATGGAAAAAAGTCTGATGGGGCCCACACACGATCGTTTTTTCCGATGAAAAAAGTCTATCAGACTTTTTTCATCGGAAAAAAACGATCGTGTGTTCATGACAAAAGAAAAAAAGTGAGGCTAAGCATTTTCAAAGTACTTGCTCTGCTTTTGATTGGCTTACACTGGCAGGTTAGGCCAGTACAAGTGTGGTGATGGGGTTCTGACCCACCCATCCCCCATATTCCCCCCACAAGAAGCCAAGAGATGCATGAAACAACTTTTGTAAAATAATGAGTCCCTATTACACAGTCATTCAAGGTACCAGTTAGGCTAAATCAGAGAGGTAGTTGTGTTCTGGTTTGTACAATTAAAGTGGAACTAAACCTACTAATTCAACTGTTTATGTGTACTTAAACAAAGCTAAAAGCAAAACTAAGCCCATAGATTTACAGCAGAACTAAACTCAATGATATAAAACAGTTATGCCGCGTACACATGACCTTTTTTCACGATGTGAAAAATGACATATTTTTTTATGTCATTAAAAACAATCGTGTGTGGGCTCCAGAGCATTTTTGTAACATCGTAAAAAATGGTCATGTGCAGGCTTTAACGACGTAAAAAAAGGCATGATTTCTGGTATAGGACCCAGAATTTCGAGGCTCTGAGAGATTTTGGGTGGGAAAGAGCCTCCAACCCTGGTGTCTGTGAGGTGTTGAGTGCAAACAGTACACAGTTGTGAGAAGGCTGTGGACTCTCTGGCTACTGAAAAGCTGCTTGGGCTCCTGTGGCCCTTTTACTGAATCCCCAAAGCATGCCGGAACCTTAAAGGGGTTGTAAAGCTTTGTGTTTTATCACCTTAATGCATCCTATGCATTAAGGTGAAAAAACACCTTGCACTCTCCGGCCCCCCAGCCCCCCAGTTTTACTTACCTGAGCACCGAATCTCCACGGGCGCGATCCCGCGATACTTTCCCCCAGCTTGAGACGGCTCTTCATTGGGTGATTGATAGCAGCGCAGCCATTGGCTCTCGCTGCTGTCAATCAAATCAATGATGCAGTGCGCTGGGGGGGCGGGGCCGAGTGATACACTCGGCGGCTATGGCTAACCCCCTTGGGAGAGCACTTCTCAGAGGGGGGGTTAGCTATTGTAGGGAGGAGCCGAGACCCCAGAAGAGGAGGATCGGGGCCACTCTGTGCAAAACTAACTGCACAGTGGAGGTAAGTATAACATGTTTGTTATTTAAAATAAAAATAAAAAACGAACCCATACAACCCCTTTATATGTGTAGCGCTACCCCTGGAGGGGCCGCTGGTTAGATTTAGGACGGCATATTTAAGTTACCTCTGTGATGTGTCTAGGGGTGATGAGAGCAGTGACGGAATGTCCAGCCAGATAGTTGACGTTTTCAATGCTTTTATTTCTGGTCCAACACGACCAACAGTCAACTCAAGGTAGATAGTATAGGTTGGTGAAAGAAGAATAAACTTTCGCAGATTCAGGCTATGGATAAAGAAGCAGTCCTGCCTCCAAATGATCACACTTGTCACATCGCCACTCCAGCCGGAGTGGGTAAAGTGCCCCTGGACAGACCCCTCTTACAGGCCTGGCAGCCAAAGCGTCACTTAGAACTTTTTGGGGAGGAACAGGTCTCTGCCACAGACCTGGCTCTATTTGGAATTTAGGATTTGTAAGAGACCTCTGCCACAGGCCTAGTACATCAAGAACATGAACAGCAGAGCGAATCCTCCCCGTTGATAATTGACCTGAATCTCCCTCAGGTAGACTTTTTATCCTTGAGTTACCGACTGACAGTTTGCAGCATACAACCTGTCAGTGTCCGGCCACTCAGATCCCCAATGGTTCGTCTAAGCCCTGTTGGATCACCTGCCTCTGGGCTCACCTCAGACCAACTCCCCATCGAACAGCACAACTCGCTTGGGATCTCCTTGATGAGGGATGGGGAACCCAGTAAGTCACTGGGGTCCCTTTGCAGCATCAGTTGCTCTGGGCCAGGAGGACCCAGAGTCAGGAACTCCGCGTAGCACGTTCCCCCCCCGGCCTGGTAGGCCATATCGCCGGGGCCCGTGATGTGCGCACACCCTAAAGGTGGGTGCCGCACCTGGAACCAGGAACTCGCGAAGAACCCCGAACGGCCTCCGCCACAGAAATACCTCCCCCCAGCATGGAAAACTCCTCTAATTGGCTGCTGGGAAGAAGCGGCTTTGCCTGGACCCCCCTCTGGTGCCGCCACCTGCCATCCAGAGATGGGACGGCATCTCTGAAGCACAGAATGACCCAGAGAACAGTTCAGGGCTGGCGACAGCCAAATCTAAATAAATCAACATAGATGAGAGCGAGTCTCTCATCCCACTAAATTTTATATAGCACCTGTACTGATAAGTACACAGGCGCTACATATGCATTGTAAAGCTTCCTATTTTTTCACCTTAATGTCTCCTATGAATTAAGGTGAAAAAACATCCGATGCTTATAGGCCACACCCCCCCCCCCCGAACCTCCGTTTACCTACCTGAGCCCTCGAAAGTCCCGCGTGGAGAACGCGCCTGCTTCTCTGCCCGGGCTTCTCGGCTCTTCATTGGATAGATTGATAGCAGCGCTGCTGCTTTCAATGAACTCCAATGACGAGAGGCCCGGGGGGCGGGGCAGAATCCTGTAGTTTGCGGCTATGGACGCCGAATACAGGAATCGAGGGCATGCCTGCAAGGTAGCCGAAAGGTAACCCACTTGGGAAAGCCACTCCCAGGGGGGTTAGCTGATGTGGGGAGGAGCCGAGACAGCAAAACGAGGTGCACAGCGGAGGTAAGTATGACATGTTTGTTATTTTTATTTTTTTTAAACAAACCTTTAGTACCCCTTTAAACCCTTGTGCGGGTCTAATGTATACTGGCAGTGATGCAGGCTAGTTTTCTGTATGGACTGATATGGACTAGGTTATGAACTGTTTTTGTTTGCTAAGAAAGCTGTTTTTATTTGGCTGTTTCGAACAATAAAAGACAGTTTGCTTTCACAAAGTTGGCTGGCTGGTGATCCGGAACCCCACATTATCAAAGTATGTATGCCATATCTATCTATAGTATATCTCAAACACCCCTATGAATGTGTCAATTGAATTCTGGTTAACAAAGGAAACTGAAAAGAGAAGTAATATAGATAACATGTATTTTACTTTACATGTCAAGAGCCCATTTATTGGTATCACACATTATTATCAAGGGCAGACGAGGAAAAAAAAACATTTGCTGCAGAAGAAATCCATCATGAGAACTGTCCCTAGCCTACTTCTTATTGCAACTTTTCTACAGACCTGTTTAAGTAAGTTTTAATTTACCTTACCTAACGGGAACAGTGCATGTACAATGTATAGAATATTAGTTTAATTATCAATTTAATGGCTTGTATAGATGGGGAAATACTGAGTGCTTGTAGGTAAATGTGGCTTAACTCCTTCTGTTTCTTACTTCTTTCTTATCTGTCATGAAGGATAAATAAACCCAAGAACAAACATGTAATATACTGCAGCTTACAGACCCTTGATGTGGTGGCTGCATTAGTATTTTTTTTTTAAACAAAGAAAACTTTCAGCAAATATAAAAAATTGTGTGTGTTACCGGCGCCAAGATAATGTCAATGGGCCAAATCCACAAATATCGGGCGCAACTTAAATCTTCCGATTTAAGTTACACCGCCGCAAAATTTCTCCCTAAGTGCCCGATCCACAAAGCACTTACCTTGAAATTTGCGGCGGTGTAACTTAAATGTGTCCGGCGCAAGGCGTGCCGAATCTAATGGGGCGAGTCCCATTTAAATTAGGCGCGCTCCCGCGCCGGACGTACTGCGCATGCTCCGTCGGGTAACTTATCCGACGTGCATTGCGCTAACTGACGTCGCTCCGACGTCATTTGCTTGGACGTTAACGTAAATGGCATCCAGCGCCATTCACGAACGTCTTACGCAAACGACGTAGAATTTAAATTTCGACGCGGGAACGACGGCCATACTTAACATGGCTTAAGAGAACTAGGGCTCAGCCCTAGTTTTACGCGGCGTAACTCGACGTAAACTACGTAGATTTAGAGCGACGGGCCCGTCGGAACGTTCGTGGATCGCCGTAAGTGTTCATTTGCATATTCTAGGCCGGCCGTAATGGCCTCGCCACCTAGCGGCCGGCCTAGAATTGCATCCTTAAGATCCGACAGTGTAATTCAATTACACATGTCGGATCTTCTGCCTATCTATGGTAAACTGATTCTGTGGATCAGTTCCATAGATAGAAACAGGGATACGACGCCGTATCAGTAGATACGCCGGCGTATCCCTTTTGTGGATTACCCCCAATATTCTTATTAAGTCTTGCTGCAATAAAAAGTGCAACCTCAAAGGTTGGATTTAGATTTGTGTATTTGTGAAGTGTATTGCGCTAACTTATATAAACATTTTACCACGACTGATCCTGTGAACTTGTTACTCAAAAAACAAAAAGTATGTACATGTGTCTATGATTATTAATTAAGAGAATGCGACGGCCGTGCGTACGTTCGTAGATCGTCGGAAAAAGCTAATTTGCATACCCGACGCGGAAAACGACACGAACTCCACCCAGCGGACGCCAAAGTATTGCATCTACATAGGAAATCTTATACTCTATATTGTGACATCAAAAAAAAAAATTGGGTTTACATCCACTTTAAATTTGAGCTGCTGACTCATAACACAGCTCTTGGATGACAATGGGTATGGCAGACCTAGTATTAGACACATGCACTATATTACCAAAAGTATTGGGACACCTGCCTTTACATGAACTTTAATGGCATCCCAGTGTTAGTCCGTATTGTTCAATATTGATTTGCCCACCCTTTGCAGCTATAACAGCTTCAACTCTTCTGATAAGACTGTCCACAAGGTTTAGGAGTGTCTATGGATTGTTTGAGCATTCTTCCAGAAGTGCATTCGTGAGGACAGGCACTGATGTGGACAAGAAGGCCTGGCTCGCAATCTCCACTCTAATTAATCCCAAAAGTGTTCTATCAGGTTAAGGTCAGGACTCTGTGCAGGCCAGTTAAATTCCTCCACCCAAAACTCGCTCATCCATGTCTTTATGGACCTTCCTTTGTGCATTGGTGCACAGTTAGTTAGTTAGTTTACTTTATTTCGAACATGTAAAAAAAAAAAAAAACAAACATACAAAATAAAAGAAGTAATCATTCAGTAGTATACAATCACAAAAAAAAAAAAAAAAAATAGCTACAAAAAAGATGACAAAACAAAAGAACTATAAAAAAAATTGCTTTAATATTCGAAAAGGAATGGAAAGACGTACAAGGAAGGGGGGTGAGTCATAAGGGGGCCAATGAGAGCTTCAGGGCTGCAGAGCTGGAGGTGTGTCTGTGTAAATTCAGGAAGTGAACAGGCAGCAGCTTCAGCTGCCCACAGTTAAAATGGCGACAGCCAGACTTAGTGAAGAAAGATTTCTGCAGCATACAGTATTTGTCAAGTACAGAATTATCACAGTATATATAAAATAATATGCAAAGTGGTTGGAGGGAAGCTTCAGAATGAAAAAATATGTTTTTATTACAAATTATGTGAGCAGACTGCAGTTCCTCTTTAAGAATTTATCATATGTACTATTTATGTTATTGCCATCATATACAATGTCCCAGCTTTGTACTAAAACATCATTTTTGAATGCTGTTATCAGGTTGATTAGTTCTGAAGTTGTCATGTACTGCAAAATCTGGCAGATTGTCACTAATTAATAGTCCACTTCTTATACTGTTTACAGTACAATTCGTAAATATGTTCTTAATTAAAGTGACACAGTGAGTTCTCCTAGTGGGTCTGGTGATTTTCAGATACTATATACTGTATAGTGTTAATAAAATCATCTGTCATTTTATGTTTATTTGGATTAAGAAAATGAATGTTAAAATCTCCACAAATGAAAATAGTTTCCTCTCCAGTCCTTAAACAGCTCAATACTAGAACCTGGTGGTCATGTTGGAACAAGAATGGGGCTATCCGCAAACTGTTCCCACAAAGTTGGGAGCATGAAATTGTTCAAAATGTTTTGGTATGCCGACACCTTAAAAGTTCCCTTCCCTGGAAATAGTGTTGCCAACCTGCCAGATTGAAATTTACTGGCACGACACCCGAAATTTACTGGCGCAGCCACGTTTTTACTGGCATTTGACAAAAGTTACTAAATTAATTTTTTTAGATGCAAATTTTAGTATTTAGGCTACAAACAAGTACGCTAGGCAAAAAGCAATGTGATTAAAGGTAGATATTAAGGTAAAAAAAAACATATTTTTGTTATTTTCAATATAATAACGGCAAATTATCCCCGTTCCTCCATCCCCCTCTGCCACCATCCACCTCTGCGGTGCCACCAACACCCCCTGCCTCCAATCACCCCCTGCCACTAACATCCCCTGCCTCCAATCACCCCCTGCCACTAACACCCCCTGCCTCCAATCTCCCCCTGCCTCCATTGCCCCCTGCCTCCATCCCCCTCTGTGGTGCCACCGCAGCCACCATCACCCCCTGCCTCCAATCTCCATGCACAGTTCCAAGCCGAACCGATCTCGGCTATTTTTATTGGCACATTCCCGCAACCACGGACATTTACGAACGGGGGGGGGGGGAGTGCCCTTTTTTACGAACTGCCTGTAAAAATACAGACGGTTGGCAACAGTGACTGGAACTGAGGGGCCAAGCCCAACACCTGAAAAACAAACCCACACCATAATCCCCCTCCACTAAATAATTTGGACCAGTGCACAAATCAAGGTCCATATAGACGTGGATGAGTGAGTTTAGGGTTGTGGAACTTGACTGGCCTGCACAGAGTTCTGACTGACCTCAACCAAATAGAACACCTTTGGCATGAATTAGAGTGGAGATTGCAAGCAAAAAGGCCTTCTCATCCACATCAGTGCCTGACCTCACAAATGCACTTCTTTTTTTTTTATTTAAAGCGGTAGTTCACCCTCAGTGTTAACATTGTACCATAAAATCAGGCATTGTAGCGCGAGCTACAGTATGCCTGCTCGATTTCTTTATCCCTGTACTCACAGTGTACTGGTACATTATAGATTCCGACTCCCGCGGGGAATGGGCGTGCCTATGGAGAGGGAGGATGATTGACGGCCGGCTCTGGCACGTCACGCTCCCCGAAGACAGCTGGAGTAGGTCTCGGCTCTTCACGGCGCCTGCGCACAGGCTATGCGCAGGCGCCGTGAAGAGCCAAGCCTATTTCGGCTATTTCCGGAGAAGCGTGACGCGCCAGAGCCGGCCGTCAATCACCTTCCGTCTGGATTGGAACACCCATTCCCCGTGGGCAGTCGGAATCGTCTATGTACCAGTACACAGTGAGTACGGGGATAAAAAATTCGAGACAGGCATACTGTAGCTCGCGCTACAATGCCTGATTTTATGCTAGAAGAAAAAAAAAAAAATAATTCTTGTTTATAGGGTGAACCCCCGCTTTAATTACTTTTTATTGCCGTTTCAAACACAAATACAAAAAAATAACAATAACAAAATATATATATATATATATATATATATATATATATATATATATATATATACATACATAGTCATACATTTTAGCTCTTACAGAAAGAAAAATAAACAACTCAAACAAACAGCAAATATATTATTTAAATATTAATATCTCTGCTTATAGAGATGTTTTTTTTTTTTTTTTTTACCAAAACAAAAGCAAAAACAAAAAGAAGAAAGGGGAGGAATAGGGAAGGATGGAAAAAAAAAAAGAGGGATAAATGCCAATGCGCTGCGTTTTATTCCAGACTTATAAACAACCAGAGTATTAAACTTCTATTGCATCATTTCTATCCAAGTATTATACATTATATCATCTGTCATTAGAGTACTATAATATCAGCGATCTGATATCGTATTATAATATAACAAAGTAGTTTTAAAATCAAACCAACATGCCCATAAGTGTTTGTCAACCATGCCCTTGGTGTTGTACCTAAATTCTTCTTTACAACATATATCATCTATTTTTCGTAACCATTGATCTAAGTTTGGTATAGACTTTTGCTTCCAGTACATCAGTATTAAGAATTTTGCCGTGTTTAGCAGATGCAGGGTTATTGAGTTTTTATATCTAGATATTGATTGTGAGGTATGGTGAAATAGAATAACCCAAGGATCAAACTGAATTATGTATTTTTGTATTATAGACGCCATATTAATAACTGTCTGCCAATATTTTTGAATAAAAGGGCATGACCACCAGATATGACCATGAGTAGCGCATCCTCCACATTCTCTCCAGCATAGCGGAGAGTTAGAATAGAACATTGAATGCAACCTTACCACTTCCTTACTGGGCACTTAAACCCCCTTCCTGCCCAGACCAATATTCAGCTTTCAGCGCTGACGCATTTTGAATGACAATTGCGCGGTCATACAACACTGTACTCAAATTATATTTTTATCATTTTTTTCCCCACAAATAGAGCTTTATTTTGGTGGTATTTGATCACCTCTGCGGTTTTTATTTTTTTGCGCTATAAACAAAAAAACATTTTGAAAAAAACATATAGCCAGATTCACGTAGAGCCGCCTATCTAAAGGTCAGCGTAGCGCATCCCATTTGCACTACGCCGACGTAAGATAGTGAGGCAAGTACTGTATTCACAAAGCACTTGCCTCCTAAGTTACATCAGCGTAGCGCAAATGGCCCGGCGTAACCCTGCCTAATTCAAAATAGGCAGGTAGGGGGCGAGTTGTATGGTAATGAATTCACGATTCATTACCATACATGTAAATGAAGCGCCGATCGTATGGCGCATTCACGCGCATGCTCAGTATCACGTCGTATTTACTCCCTAAGATACGCTGGGCTCAATGCCTGTGACGTGAACGTAACCTACGCCCAGCCCCATTCACGTACGACTTACGTAAACAACGTAAAATTCGACGGCACTTCCGACGTCCATACCTTGCATGGGCTGCGCCATCTTTTTGGTGGTTTATCTTTACGCCTGAAAAATGACCTACGTAAACGGCGTAGCTTACTGTGACGGGCGTGCGTACGTTCGTGAATAGGCGTATCTAGGTCATTTACATATTCTCGTCATAAATCAACGTACACGCCCCTAGCGGCCAGCGCAAATAGGCAGCTAAGATACGATGGCGTAGGAGACTTACGCCGGTCGTATCTTAGCAACAGAGAAGCGTATCTCATTTTGAGAATACGCTTAAAGATACGATGGTGCGGATTCGGACTTACGACGGCGTATTTACTGATACGCCGTCGTAAGTAATACTGAATCCGGCTAAATATTTTTTTACTTTTTGTTATAATAATATCCAAATATTTTTTTTAAAAAACTATAGTTTTTCTCAGTTTAGGCCGATACGTATTCTTCTACATATTTTTGGTAAGAAAATCGCAATAAGCGTATATTGATTGGTTTGCGCAAAAGTTATAGCGCCTACAAAATAGGGGATAGAATTATTAATTTTTTTTTTATTTCATTTTTTTTTCTAGTAATGGCGGCGATCTGCGATTTTTGTCAGGCCTGCGATATTGCGGCGGACATATTGGACACTTTTGACACTATTTTGGGACCATTCACATTTATACAGCGAACAGTGCTATAAATATGCACTGATTACTGTATAAATGTGACTGGCAGGAAAGGGGTTAACACTAGGGGGCGAGGAAGGGGTTAAATGTATTCCCTGGGAGTGATTCTTACTGTGGTGGGAGGGGACTGACTGGGGGAGGTGACCGATCTGTGTCCCTATGTACACAGCATCGGTCTCCTCTCTCCCTGACAGGAGGTGGAGCTCTGTGTTTACACATAGAGCTCCACGTCCTTGCTCTGTCACTGCAGATCGCGGGTACCTGGCGGACATTGCGGCTGCCAGGCACGCGCATCGGCATCACGTGACACGTGACACGCCGGGCACGCGCAGGGAATGTAAATAGCAGGACGTCCAGGGATGTCCACCCGGCAGTTGAGAGCCGCACTGTCGACGTCTTTCGTCTATAACGCGGCTCTCAAGTGGTTAACAGGCATGTAATACCACCTAACAAGTAATTTATAGTTAATTTCTTCTATTCTGAAAGAAAGCAAGGAAACGTTAGAAAGTATCAGAATCTTGTCTCTTTGTGTATTATTATGACTGGATTGTAGGTCTGTTTCCCAACAAGTTAGATACGCTGGATATCCAGTTTCTTGAGAAGACAGCAAAGCTTTATAAAATTGCGATATACAACGCTGGGGAGAATCCGCCTGTCGGAATATTGCCTCTACTTTAGTTAATTTGTTTAATGATCGGATAGGTTGTGGCAAACTGCCTACAAAATGAGATAACTGGGTGTATCGCCAAATATCCATATACCTATATCTTGTTGGTCCACATATTAGTCGCATTGATTTCACTTTAGAGTTTTCGGTCACATGGTGAAGTTGGGGTTTGTCCTCTAAAAACCATGACCTAAACCCTTTATCTAAAAAGCCAGGCAAAAAATAGGAATGGTGTAACAAGGGCATCAAAGGGGAGTTATATTTCCTAGAGTATCTGGAAGAATGGTCAAACATCCCCATAGACACACTCATAAACCTTGTAGACAGCCTTCCATAAGAGTTGAAGTGTTATAGCTGCAAAGGGAGGGCCAACTCAATATTGTACCCTACAGACTAAGACTGGGGTGTCATTAAAGGTCATGTACCTGTAAAGGCAGGCGTCCCAATACTTTTACCAATATAGTGCATATTAAAGGCTCAGGGTGCCCAAACTGATACTTTTGTTTTTGGGAAATGCTGAATCACACGGCAGCTTCTTGAATGAAACTTTAAAGGATCACTAAAGGAATTTTTTTTTTTTGCTGAAATGACTGTTTACAGGGTATAGAGACATAAAAGTTAACTGATTCCTTTTAAAAATGATTAAAAATAGATAAAAATCAACCATATAATGTGCCTACAGTTTCACTTTTGTTTTTAAACTGGTTTCATGTTTATGTGAATATAAGAGACACACAGAACAAAAACAAACAAATCCAGGGCAGTGTTTTGTTTTTAAAATGAATCTGATTGGTTCTGTTAAGTTTTAGTCACACAGTAATGACAGCTTAGACCACCGTGAAAAGCTCCCAGTATGATGGTTATAAGGAGCCAGACAACCAGGAAGTGTGGAGATCAGAGCAGTTTTACAGCAACATCAAAGCAAAAACGAGTAATGAGGACATGAAACCAGTACTGCAGTAAGGTAAAGGAAGCTATTTAGCTAAAAAAAAAAATCCTTTAGTGACCCTTTAAGGACCCATTCAGACTTATGCAGTGTTAATTTGTGTTATATTGCACATTAATGCCTGGTTTGTTTAGGTAACACAGGGCCATATTCTGAGTAAGGATACGATGGAGTATCTCAGGATACTCCATCGTATCTCTCTTTTTTGGCCCGTGTATCTATGCGACTGATTCTTAGAATCATTTTCGCATAGATACACTTAAGATCCGCCATGTGTAAGTCACTTACACTGTCGGATCTTAAATGTAATTACTCCGCCCGCCGCTAGATGGCGTTTACGTTCAGGTCTCATTTGTTTATGCAAATGAGCCTGATACGCCGATTCCCAAACGAATTCGCGTCGCGCAACCGTCGCTAACGTCGTTTGCGTAAGCGTAAACTTACCCCTGCTATATGAGGGGTAAGTTTACGCAAGTCCCACGTAGGCCATGTTAAGTATGGCGTCGGGTCCGCGTCGTGTTTTTCCGTCGGCTACGTCGTTTCCCTAAGTCGTTCTTGAATACGACTTTACGTCAATGACGCACACGTCGGCGTCATTGACGTTTTACGCCGAGAACTGGAGCATGCGCACTGGGCTATTTTAAGCCCGGCGCATGCGCAGTTCGTTAGAATCGGGGACGCGCTTAATTTAAATAGAAGCTGCCCCCTTGGAGATACGTGTGGCTACGCCGGGCCATTTACACTCTGCCGCCCCAAACTACGGAGCAAGTGTTTGGGGAATACAGCACTTGCTCCTGTAGGTTGGGGCGGCGGAGTGTAAATGGCTTACGCGCCGCCCACGGGAAATCTAGGAGAATATGGCCCACATTCACTATCAATGGGCTGTCAATACACTACAGTGGGTCAGAAACCGCACCTGATTCTTTTTTCTGTGCAACACACCAAAATGCATTGTATGTTCATTGTAGTGCACTACACAATATGCTACTCTGTAGTGAATTGGGGTGAAAGTAGCCAACAGCACAAATAGAGAGGGTTCATCTCCTCAGCGCAAAAACAGACAGCATTAGAAGTTTTTCAGGATGACCTTAAAGGGGGCCACAGATTGTGGGCCCACTGCCCATCTGTTCCCCTTTAATTGCACAGGTGGGGTTACCCCAGGTTTTTGGGGATATTGCCCCTTTAATATTTGTCTTACCTGTCCAGGTAAATGGTAATTGGTGTATTAAGTCACATGTTGCTTTCAGAATTTTCCAGAATTCAGGAATTTTGTATAAAAGGCACCCATCCATTGGAATCTTTTGCAGTTGGTCGGCAACACAGGACAGCGAGCAATCACCCTCCTTCCCTTGTTGTAGGCACTTTATGTGGTATGTCACCCTTGATCAAAGGGGGACTTGTTAATTAAATTGTATTTGTGCTTGAGTCCTTTTGCCTAAGCATCTAGTTATGTTATATTTCAATACTTGTGGAACAATTCATTTAAATGTGTATTCTGTTTTATTTTAGCAAACCAATAAAGTAGCATGATCAATTTTCTTGCCAAATGCTTTTCTGGCACCAATTATTCTTAGAAGTATTTTTTTTTGTGGTTTTGTGGGGGGTGGAGTGCAACCCCATGCCTTGCCGTTTTCAGATCTATCCAAAACTATTAAAAAAAAGTATTGTCTTTACTTATACTTTAATCTGCATGGATCAATTTTCTAATCCCCAGTGTGTACTGAACCTAAGCAGGCAAAATGTAGTAACTGGCTCATCTATAGAGCCACCTCTATTTTTTTGTATATTGAATCCCCTCTTTGTGTTGATGGAATACAAAAAAAAAGATTGAATATGCGGATTACCTCCTACTCTTTCTGAACGACGCGGACTCCTCCCTTAGAGGAGCGCTGCAAGTATTGACTGACTTCTCTAAAATAACAGGATTACGGGTGAACTGGACTAAATCCCAATTGCTAGCTATAGACCCTGAGGCAAAAAGACTAGCCCCGCCAGATCTCCAACTGCAATGGGTAGACGAAATGGTGTACTTGGGGGTGCGCGTCTCGAGAAACGCATCCAGCTTTATCCCCCTTAACCTAGAGCCGGTGGTCCAAGGAGTCAAGGCCAGACTAAAAGCCTGGGAGAACCTTCCTCTATCATTATTAGGCCGCATTAACTTAATTAAAATGAAAATCATACCTGAATTTACCTACCTACTCTGTTATTCCCCACAATGGATACCTTGCTATTTTTTTTTACGAAATTGAACAAATTTTCTTCTCCTCCCTTTGGGGCCCAAATCCTACTAGATTTAAATTGTCCACACTAATGCGTTCGGTGTCACAGGGGGGTTTGGCGTTTCCGGACTGCCGGAAATATTTCCTGGCAGCCCAGCTGGTCACGGCAGTTTGGTGCTATGGAAAACACATGTCAATAAAGTACTACCACTCTATGAGGAAACCTACCAACATAGAGGATGCCCCAAAAAATACAATAGAGTGTGGGCCAAATGGCTAGCGGAGGCCTCCACGGCAGCCGCAGACTGACTGCACATGTACATAAAACCACTCTACGGGTGGATGTGATTTTGATACATTGAGTGTTTTTTTTGTATTGTAATCTCTGTTATGGGTTTATTGGATATCTATTATTGTCCCTTGGGTCTCGACTGAAAGATTTGATCCTTAGACATTTCAATTGAGCAGGAGTCAATACAGCACTAGTATGTTTGTTTGTTCTTTTCTTGTAGACGTGCTACAGCTGTATGTTACTAATGATGGAAGCAGCCCAATTGTCGGCTGGTACTGACTCATGCGTGGGTCTAGTCCCAATGCTGTGGCAGGTTTACTGTTGTTCGTTTGTATGTTTTTTATACTCAATAAAAAGATAAAAAAAAAAAAAAAGAAGATTGAATTTTATACCGAATTGCCAGACCATCATTTCTACCTCTGTTCTACCACAAATAAGATGCAGGACAGTGGACCCATATATTTTATTATGTAATTTATAAATTACCATTTAAAGCGGAGTTCCGGCCACAATTTCACTTTTTAAATATAAATACCCCTGTAATAGACAAGCTTAATGTATTCTAGTAAAGTTAGTCTGTAAACTAAGGTCCGTTTTGTTAGGTTGTTACAGCATTTAGACACTTTATAAAATAGAAATTGACTGGGACCATCTTAAGTGTGGGCATCATGAAGCCAGACTGTATGACTTCCTGGATTTCAGCCTTGCAGATCTCGCATGTGCTCAGTGCTGCACAAGCAGTGTATTAGGTTTCAGATCAGGTTTCAGCACCTGTGCTGTCCAAGTCACATGATTCTTCGAGACTGGGGAGTGCACAGACTCCTGAAAAGTTACACCCACTACATTCCCAGGAGTCTGTGCGGTGTAGGTTATGAAGCTTAAGCACCTAGGTGCAGGAAGTGGGAAGATTAACTATTCTGCCTAGCAACAACACTTTGAAGACATCTAAAAAAAAAAAAAAAAATTCTTAAAGGACTAATGACATTTTTTTAAAACTATTGATGTAATGTTATATTTATGGGTGGAACTCCACTTTAAGGCTAATACAAAAACCATGTGTAAACTTGGAATTTCATTGTGTGTGTGTTCAAATGTGAGTTACGAGTGAGATTTAGAGGCCTACTGAAACACTATTTCCACAATTAGACTATAGTATTGCTATGAACAATCTAGCATTGTCATAATTATCTGTACATATAAAATCTGAACTGTCCGTTATTTCTGTGGAGTTGTCTATATAATAGAAGTTGTGGTTAGGAGTACTAAGAGAAGCTCAGCTCTTTCATGTGCACACTTTAATTCATAAATGGTGATCAGTAATAACTCTTTTGTCTAGATGTCTGTTCTGGAATTGTAGGAGGGAGAGAAGCAAAGCCACACTCCAGACCTTACATGGCCATAGTACATTCTGGGAAATCATTCTGTGGAGGCATTTTAATTAAAGATGACTGGATTCTAACTGCTGCCCATTGTATTTTGTAAGTATTATTTTTTTGTTTGTAAGCTAACATGTCCGTAAAGAAGAGGTGCAACTGCATAGTGGTTGCAGGACACACACACAGGACAATCTATAGGTTATCAACATCTTTATCTGATTGACCGGCAGACTGGCTGTATTAGGGTACAAAATCCATGCTTAGGTGCAAAAATACAAATATTTAGAAAGGAGTATAGGAGCGTTCTTCTGCATGAAATTCAGGGTGAATGGGACTTTCTATTGTGTTAACACAACTAGACTTATGAGTTGCCTATTTCAAAATTTGTTATGTTTCATGGACTATAGCTTAAAGCAGGGGTGCCCAACCAGTGGCCCGGCGGCCACATGTGGCCCATGGAGCCCTCTGATGTGGCCCGCGACCTCCAGCTCTGGGATGGAATAGAATAGAATACTGTTATTAAAGGTCAGTTTATTACTAAAATCACAGTGTATATATGGGCATATCTGTTCTGCAGTGGTTACTGGGCTGCTTTTAAACTGATCCACAAGTGCAGAACAGTGCACCTGTGGGTTACCTGCACTGAGCCATAGACTTCTTTTATCTGCGAGTTTGGTGTGCTTTCTGAAAATGCACCACACCTACAGGATTTAACAGAAGTCTATGGAAAAGTGCAGATAACCTGCAGGAAAGCCACAGGTGAACTGTGCTGCACTCGTGGTGTAGGTAAACAACAGTGCATCAGAGTGAAAGCAGCCTTAGGCCCCCTTCACACAGTCAGTCCAAACCAACCCAATCAGACCCTCCATTCACCTCTTAGACCCCGTACACACTGTGGGACAAAACCGATGAGAATGGACCGACGTTCAGTTTCATCGGTCCAAACCGACCGTGTGTATAACCCATCGGTCTGTTTTCCTTCGTTCCAAAATTTTAAAACATGCTTCAAAACCGAACCGATGGACCGCTGCCCGATCGGTCCAAACCGATGGTCAGTACAGAAAAGCATCGGTTCAAAACCCGCGCATGCTCAGAATCAAGTCGACGCATGCTTGGAAGCATTTAACTCCGTTTTATTCAGCACGTCGTGTGTTTGACGTCACCGCGTTCTGACCCGATCGGTTTTTGGAACGATGGTGTGTACGCACATCAGACCATCAGGCCACTTCAGCGATGAACCGATGAAAACGGTCCGTCGGACCATTCTCATCGGTTTGGAACGACCGTGTGTACAAGGCCTAAGGAGTGGAGAGAAGTGGAGAAGAAGTCTGTTTACAAAAGCCTACCTGGAAAAATATCCGCAAAAAAAAGAGTAGAGTGGGTTCTATAGAGTAGAGTGGGCTGCCATTCACCCGCTCTGCTCATTGCGGCCCACGACCGATTACCAAGTCGCTTAAGTGGCCATTGCTCTTCAAAAGGTTGGGCACCCCGGGCTTAAAGAGTAATATGACTATAAAATTAGGAAAGGCAAGGGCACCTATACCTGACTTATGCCCACCTATATTATTTTTTAAACAAGGTATGCTGGGGTTTACTATCTTATATTACACATGAAGCTAATTTTTCTAACCTCTTGTTTCCAGAACTGAAAATAAAACCACAGTGACCCTGGGTGCACATTACAGAGACTGCGGATCTCATTTACAGATTATTGATGTAAAAAGATCTATCACACATGAAGATTTTAACAGGAAAAACTTCCATAATGACATTCAGCTTTTGCAGGTATGATCTATCTATCTACAGTGCCTTTAAAAAGTATTAATACCCCTTGCAATTTTCCACATTTTGTCATGTTACAATCAAAAACGTAAATGTATTTTATTGGGATTTTATGTGATAGACCAACACAAAGTGGCACATAATTGTGAAGTGGAAGGAAAATGATAAATGGTTTTCAGTTATTTTTACAAATAAATATGTGAAAAGTGTGGGGTGCATTTGTATTCAGCCCCCCTCAGTCAATACTTTGTAGAACCCCCTTTCACTGCAATTACAGCTGCAATTCTTTTTGGGATGTCTCTACCAGCTTTGCACATCTAGTGAGTAAAATATTTGCCCGTTCTTCTTTGCAAAATAGCTCAAGCCCTGTCAGATTGGATGGAGAGTGTCTGTGAACAGCAATTTTCAAGTCTTGCCACAGATTCTCAATTGGATTTAGTTCTGGACTTTGACTGGGTCATTCTAACACATGAATATGCTTTGATCTAAACCATTGCATTGTAGCTCTGGCTTTATGTTTCGTGTCAAAGAGAAGCAGCCGCTCCAGGTAGGGAAAGTTTTGATCATGATCCACCTCACAGAAACCACAGGTGCAGGCAATGCATGTAGCAAGGCAGAAAAGAAAATATTTTTCTGGACAGCCACACTCCGAACAATCGTTGCCTTTATTAGTAAAAATAAAACAGCACTACAAGCCACAGTAAACTGGACAGCTGACATGTTCACACTATTCCTAGTGTTTAATCATAGCTGTATGTTTAGGGTCATTGTCCTGCTGGAAGGTGAACCTCTGGCCCAGTCTCAAGTCTTTTGCAGACTCTAACAGGTTTTCTTCTGAGATTGCCCTGTATTTGGCTCCATCCATCTTCCCATCAACTCTGACCAGCTTTGATGTCCCTGCTGAGGAAAAGCATCCCCACAACATGATGCTGCAACCACCATGTTTCAAGGTGGGGATGGTGTGTTCAGGGTGATGTGCAGTGTTAGTTTTCCTCCACACCACGTACCTTTGCGCCGGGCGCAGCGTATCTAAGATACGCTACGCCGCCGTAACTTATCTTTTTTTTTTAGAATCCTGAAAGAATTTGCGCCGTAAGTTACCGCGGCGTAGTGTATCTCTGGCGGCGGTAGGGGGGGCGGAATTCAAATGGAAGTAATGGGGGCGTGTTTTATGTAAATACGTCGTGACCCGACGTAAACAACGTTTTTTTTTAACTGCGCATGCGCCGTCCGTGGGGGTATCCCAGTGTGCATGCTCGAAATTAAACCGGAACCAGCCAATGCTTACGACGGTGACGTCATTCTACGCAAATTCCTATTCGCGAACGACTTACGCAAACGACGTAAACATTTCAAAATTATACGCGGGAATGACGGCCATACTTAACATTGAGTACGCCTCAGAATAGCAGCTTTAACTATACGCCGGAAAAATCCGAATGCAAACGACGTAAAAACAATGCGCCGGCCGGACATACGTTCGTGTTTCGCCGTAACTAGCTTATTTGCATACTCGACGCGGAATTCGACTGAAACGCCACCTAGCGGCCGCCGAAAAGTTGCAGCTTAGATCCGACGGCGTACTAAGGCCGGGTACACACGAACAAACATGTATGGTGAAAGCGGTCCGTCGGACCGTTTTCACCATACATGTCTGCCAGAGGGCTTCTGTACGATGGTTGTACACACCATCGTACAGAAGTCCGCGCGTAAACAATACGCGGGGCGTGTCCGCGTCGTCGCCGCGACGATGACGCGGCGATGACGCGGAGACGTGGGCGGGCCTGCCATTTAAAGGCTTCCACGCATGCGTCAAAGTCATTCGACGCATGCGAGGGACGGCGGGCGCCTGGACATGTAAGGTAGGTCTGTACTGACGACCGTACATGTCCGAGCGGGCAGGATTCCAGCGGACGGTTTTAAAACACGTCCAGGAATATTTGTCCGCTGGGAAAAGGCCCGGCGGGCAAATGTTGGCTGGAATTCGGCCCGCTCGCGCCCACACACGACCGAACATGTAT
Source organism: Rana temporaria (assembly GCF_905171775.1). Lineage (NCBI taxonomy): Eukaryota > Metazoa > Chordata > Amphibia > Anura > Ranidae > Rana > Rana temporaria. The sequence continues at coordinate 76,784,090 of NC_053489.1, forward strand.
GCTGAAACTGGCCCGCGGACCAGTTTCAGCATACATGTTTGGTCGTGTGTACGGGGCCTAAGACGTACGCCTGTCGGATCTAGTCGTATCTTGTTTTGTGGATACCAAAACAAAGATACGACGCGCAATATTTGAAATTATGCGGCGTATCAAGAGATACGCCGGCGTAATATCTTTGTGGATCTGCCCCATAGTGTTTTGCTTTTAGCCCAAAAAGTTATATTTGGATCTCATCTGACCAGAGCACCTTCTTCCACATGTTTGCTGTGTCAGCCACATGGCTTCTCGCAAACTGCAAACGGGACGTCTCATGGCTCTCTTTGAACAATGGCTTTCTTCTTGCCACTCTTCCATTAAGGCCAGATTTGTGGAGTGCACAACTAATAGTTGTCCTGTGGACAGATTCTCCCACCTGAGCTGTGGATCTCTGCAGCTCCTCCAGAGTTACCATGGGCCTCTTGGCTGCTTCTCTGAAGAATGCTCTCCTTGCCCGGCCTGTCAGTTTAGGTGGATGACCATGTCTTGGTAGGTTTGCAGCTGTGCCATACTCTTTCCATTTTATTGATGATGGATTAAACAGTGCTCCATGAGATTTTCAAAGCTTGGGATATATATTTTTTTTTAACCTAACCCTACTTTAAACTTCTCCACAACTTTATCCCTGACCTGTCTGGTGTTTTCCTTGGCCTCCATGATACTATTTGTTCATGAAAGTTCTCTACCAAACCTGTGAGGACTTCACAGAACAGCTGTATTTATACTGATGTAGCACTACCCTGTAGGAGCTGCTGGTTTAGATTTTGGGTCTACGCTCTGCCTCTCAACCCCAGAAGTTTGGCTCGAACCCTCCCTTGGCACAACTGGACTACACAATAATTGTGGAACCCACTGGCAGTTGGGAACCACAATGATATCAAACAGTGATAAAATCCAATTGAATGTTTTTACCTTGTGCTGACCACCTGTTTAAATGGTAATAGATAAGGCTCCACACAAAATGCAGTTTAACCAAGAAGTGTTTGCTTGGTAGAGAGAAGAACAAAAACAGAGTTAAACAACCACAGTTGACTCCTTACAGGGCCCTGCAAGTGTCAATGATGAAGGTTAAGAACAGGTTTAAATAACACAGACCAATGATTCAGACCTGTGAAAGAACGCAGTGGAGGGGTTTCCTCAATGCAATACAACCACTGGAGTTCCTCTCCACTAGGTCTCACCCAGCTCTCAGGAACAACAATACTGAGTATAAAATAATTATGCTATGTATATGAGTCTTTAACTCTTTAGCTCCCCCTAGCGTGCAGTTCTTGGACACGTGTCCTACTATGATAGCTCAATTAGTCAGACTCCTATAATAGTTCCTTCCAGTTAACTGAAGTCTTCGCTAGCATTAGTTGGTGCACGTTAACAATTTGTAATCCAATAGGGATAAAGAAAATGGAAACAAACACTCAAAGTAAATATGGCGTGTTGGCGACACAAGCGACAATTCCTTTAATACACAGTCACTGCCGAATGCAATGTATCCCTGCACGTGGCGTGTTAACCTCCAAACAACAATGGCGAGTCTATACGATCCACCTTCCTGCGATACAGTTATTATATGCCCTTCTCACCCAATGAGGCTTCGACTCTCTGGTATGCTCCGTCTGTGGTGTCCCAGTTCTCTGCCTCTCCGCAACTGGCAGTCTCTGATCCTCTGCTCAGCTGTCACAAAGTGCTGGTGGACAGGCGACCCTGGTTGCCATGGAACGTAGGCCAAACACTGTGTCAAGGGTTCTCCCCTCAGGATAGGCGACCTGCATTGGCGACTGTAGGCCCAAGCTTCTGATAGCCTAGGTTTCCTTGAAGCAGGCCTCAGCACAGACTTCCTGCTTGCTAGAAGTCGACGTCCCAAGAGGCCGATGCACGCCTCTCCTTCCTTTAAGTAGCTTCTCCCAGAAGGCCGTGTATGATGCAATACACTTTGGGTAGCACAGTAGCACTGTGGGCATCGTAGTCTGTTAAACACCCAAGGCAATGGAGTCTTTATCTCCCTGTACTTTAAGTTCCATAATGCATTGTTGTGATATAATAAAACCGAACAAGTGGTGGCAGTATAACAATTGACCACCAGAGGGAGCGGAGTTCCTTCTCATTACAAACTGTAGTCTATCGGCCACATTGCAAAGTGACACATGAGATTTTACTAATTAAGTGAATTCTGAAGGCAATTGGTTCCATTCGATTTTAGTTAGGGGTATCATAGTAAAGGGGGCTGAATACAAATGTACGCCACACTTTTCATATATTTATTTTTATCATTTTCTTTCCACTTCACAGTTATGTGCTACTTTGTGTTGGTCTATCACATAAAATCACAATAAAATACATTTAAGTTTTTGGTTGTAACATGACAAAATGTGGAAAATGTCAAGGGGTATGAATACTTTTTCAGGGCACTGTATCTGTAGCACTACACCCGTAGGGGTTGCGGATGCCTGGGTTCTCCACTCCTACACAGTCAGGCAACAAGTATTTGCCACACTTTCTCCAGACACAAGGGTCAGTCTTTGTCTTGTTTTTTTTGTTTTATTAGGGGTAATACCTTAGATGGGGAATAGGAATTATGGGATGCCCAACTTGATAGCAACAAATCCAGGGACAACTTCCTCCCTATGTACAACTCAGATTGATTCCTCTCCTTTACTATGTACAACTCTGATTGATTCCTCTTGTCAACTGACAGTCTCCAATAGAAAAGCAAAAGCCCCTTAAGGGCTAAGAACTCTCAGTCCCTTTGAAGGTAGCACAACATGTTGTAGACTGCATCCTGGAGTACCTCCAACCCTACTGTAGACAATCATCCTAGCTCTATCAACCACAGGAAATGCCAGCCCACTTGGTTGCTTCTCCATCAGTCTACCTGACTGCTACAGAGATCTCCTAGGGCAGGGTTAGGGTTAGGGAAGGGTTAGGGAAGATTTAGGCATCCCGCTTCCAGAGAGACCTGTTACAAGTGGCAGTCTATCCCCTTGTAAGTCACTGTCTGACCATGCTGTAGTACTCACACTGTCCATCTTGCTCCCGCTGCCTCTCAGGAAAGACTCCCGCCAAACTGCATTTTATTGTCAGGATCCTCCCAAACCAGCCCGAGCCCTTGCCCGAGGTAGAGCACCACCCCAGCAGGGGGTCCCTCAAGACCACCGACAGTCTCCTCAGCACTCCATCTCCATCTTCCACCTGACTCTCCTGCCAGCATGACTTAAGGACTATTTAGCCACCCTGCCAGGCCCACATACCTGGGGATAGGCCAAAGTCCCTTGAGTATGCAGATTATCCCTCCTGGCCTCTGTCCACTAACCTCTAGAAGTTTTCCCAAACTTCCAGACCCAGGGGGAGGCACCAGAGTCTTTCCTGCATGAGTCATTCAGCATTAACACAAAAACTGTAAACCCTGATCCAGATTCTATTAACCATGAGCTAAACTATGTTTTACCTACTCTCTAGAGGATGCTACATGTCTATCTTTCTATCTATCTTTCTATCTATCTTTCTCTGTCTCATTGTCGGTCTGCCCATCTATATATACCATTTTAACAGTGATGGCATGCATGCATAGTTTAGTCTCTCCAGTCCCCTATAACAACAGAGTGTCTAGCTCTGATCCACTACTTTTGAAAAACAGTTCAAAACACAAACAACGACTTGTGATTAAACAACATCCCTCTCAGTCAAGTCAAGGATAGTTTTCATAACACAGGTTAACAGCCGGAGGGATCAAATACCCACTGGAAATGGAGAGCCCTGGTAGCAATTAAGGACCTCCCCACAATATCTGGAGGTTTTGAAGAAGCTGCATGCAATTTAGTTGCTCACACACTGGCTCTGACAGTGGAGAGCCCCCACTTGCCCAGCTAACTCTTCACCAGGTATGTCCTCTCTGAGCTGCTGAAGGAGGAAAGCTGAACAACTTTTAATCCCTGGTTGTGTTCAGGAACCCAGTGAGTTGTGGGAAATGGGAGTTAAAAGGGGCATACGCCTGCATTTGAGCATGGTCAGTGAATGGTCACTCAGCTACACCATAATTTATCTTCTATTTATACCTATCATTGATTATTGATTCATTTAATTTACCAGGTAGAATCACCCACTAGGCTACACATACCAAACCACAGCTCTAAAGCAAAACATAGCAACTTCATTGTATGATTTACCATTATAATGGACAGATCTATTTTTTATTCATTTCAGCTGGCAAATAAGGCAAAGCTGGAAAAATATGTCAATTACACAATATTGCCAAAGACATATGAAGATGTTGCAGATGGAACAGTCTGTGAAACTGCTGGCTGGGGAAGAATTGAAAATAGCAGACTGGCTGATAAGTTAATGGAAGTCAATGTCACCATTCTCAACAGAGCGAAATGTAGCAGAAAATGGAAGAAGAAATATCAAATAACTAATGAAATGCTGTGTACCATTGTAGGACCTGAAAAGAAAGATGTTTGCAAGGTAAATGTAACTATTTGTATTATTTTAATCGCCCAACTCAACGCTACAGACATACAAACATACAATACCCCAGAAGTATTAATACAATAAATACAATTGTATTGTTGTGTAATATCGCTGCAGCTTTCAATCCAATATGCACAAAATATTTAACACAATATAACAATCAAAAAAAGTGCTGCAAACATAGGCCCGGATTCACGTACGAGTTATGCCAGCGTATCTCCAGATACGCTGTCGTAACTCTGAGTCCGAGCCGTCGTATCTATGCGCCTGATTCTTAGAATCAGTTACGCATAGATTTGTATTAGATCCGACCAGCGTAAGTCTGTTACGCCGTCGTATCTTAACTGCATATTTACGCTGGCCGCTAGGGGCGTGTACGCCTAGAAGTATGTAAATCAGCTAGATACGCCAATACACGAACGTACGCCCGGCCGACGCAGTACAGATACGTTGTTTACGTTAGGCTTTTCCCGGCGTAAAGTTACCCCTGCTATATGAGGCGTACATGAGGCGTACCAATGTTAAGTATGGACGTGGTTCCCACGTAGAATTTTAAAAATTTTACGTCGTTTGCGTAAGTCGTTCGCGAATAGGGCTGGGCGTCATTTACGTTCACGTCAAAAGCATTGGCTTCTTGCGGGTTAATTTGAAGAATGCGCCATTCGTAAAAAGTGTCATTTACGTGGGGTCACATAAAATTTACATAACACACGCCCACATCTACCACATTTGAATTAGGCGGGCTTACGCCGGCCTATTTACGCTACGCTGCCGCAACTTTGGTTTGAGAATACGGCACTTGCCTGTCAAAGTTGCGGAGGCGTAACGTAGGATACGTTACGCCCGCACAAAGATACGCGATTCTACGTGAATCCGGGCCATAGTGTGCGTTATATCAAAAAAGCACCCCTGAACAGGTGTATGACAAATACAGATTAGTCCATCCTGCCACAGTTTTTTTTTCTTTTTTTTTTTTACCACTTCAGACTCCACCAAAAGAGTGGGCATCATTTGTGGTATTCCATTAATACTTATTTGTCTTTTCTTTTTTTCTTCTTCTTTTTTTTTTCTTTCTTTCTCTTTCCTTTTTTTTTTCTTTCCCCCCTTCTCACTTCTTTCTCTCCTTCCAGTCAAAGATTTTACAGTACAAAAAAAAGGTACAAAAAATATTTCTATTTACAAACATTTGGGGAAAAAATAAACAAAGAAACTACAACACCGTTTTTTTCCTGCTCCCCTCCCTCTCTCCTCCCGTCCCTCCCCTTGCTACCTCTCCGTTACTACACTTACTACCGTCTTTATATCCTTCCTGCCTCGGCCCCTGCTGGGTTTATACCCTTAGGCCCCGTACACACGGTCGGACCAAACCGATGAGACTGGCCCGTCGGACCGTTTTCATCGGTTCACCTCTGTAGTGGCCGTACGGCCTGATATGTGTACACACCATCAGTCCAAAATCCGAGCGGGTCAGAACGCGGTGATGTCAAACACACAACGTGCTGAATAAAACAAAGTTCAATGCTTCCAAGCATCCGTCGACTTGATTCTGAGCATGCGCAGGTTTTGAACCGATGCTTTTCTGTACTAACCATCGGTTTGGTCCGATGGGGCAGCGGTCCATTGGTTCGGTTTTGAAGCATGTTTAGAAATTTTGGACCGAAGGAAACCAGACCGATAGCCTATACACACAGTCGGTTTGGTCCAATGAAAATGAACTTTTGTTCATTCTCATCGGACCAAACCGACCGTGTGTACGGGGCCTTAGATTTTCCGCATAACTCCACGATTTCTTAAATTCCCTCCACTGTTCCCACTTTTTTATGGGCTATTTTACCTTCCTCTAAGCTATTCCTTAAGCCTTCCATGTTATACGTTTCCTCAACCGAATCAATCCACTCCCACGTAGATGGGCTTTCCACCTCCTGCCATTTTTTGGGAATCAGCCTTTTGCCTGCATTTAGGAGATGTGGAACCAGAGAATCTCTATAAGATTTTACCGCTTCCCCACCTCCATGGAAAAGTACAGTCCATGGGTCATTCTTTATTTCCTTCCTGGTGATATCTTTATAAATCCTAGGATTTTTTCCCAGTACTTTTTCACTTTAGGGCATTCCCACCATAGGTGGGCCATGGTACCCGGGGACTTGCAGCCCCTCCAGCAGTCGGCTGACTGGCCCTCTTTAAATTTACTCAATTTGTCAGGTGTTATATACCAGCCCGTTATACACTTATAGTTTGTCTCTGCGGTCCTATTGTCAATGGCTGAGGAGTGGGTCAGCCCCAACATTTTCCCAATTGTGTGTTTATCCTTTTGTGATCCTAACTCCCGTTCCCCGTTTTTGATGAATGGAGGCACCTCCCGCTCATCCACTGCTAATAGTATCTCATAAAGCCTTGATATGATACCCCTAGGGTTCTCTGAGATACATAATCTCTCCAGTACGGAGAGCTGATCCCCTGACCTTAATGGTTGTGGAAGCTTTTGGACAAAGTGGCATAGCTGACAGTATCTCCATTCATCAATTATCATTAAATCTTCGTTGAGTTTAAGCTCCTGTAGTGTTATTATTTTCTCTTTTTTTATTACATCCCTTAACTGTGCTTTATCTTTTTTTATCCAATTCCCACCTACTGTATTTTTTCCTGGTGCAAAATATTCATTATCCTTTAACTCAATGAGTGGTGAATTATAATCCTTATCAATTTGTTTGTGTAGTGTGTCCCATATTTTTAGTGCATTCCGTGTTACTTCGTGAGTGTTCTCTGCCAGTGCTCGAAACTAAGGGGGGTTCCAAATTATACTACCTAATTCAGCCTTTGACAGTGCGTTTTCTAACTTCACCCATCTCTTATCTTTGTTGACTCTGGCCCACTCCACAACCCTCGACAGCACCGCTGCTTCATAACATTTTCTAATGTCCAGGACCGCAAGACCCGTGTGTTTTTTTTCTTGTTTTAAAACCAGGAAGGAAATTCTATGTTTTTTATTCTTCCAAATATAATTCATTATCAAACTTTTAAGAATTCTAAAATAGGGTTTTGGCAATGTAATTGGTATCATCTGAAATTTGTAAAGAATTTTAGGGAGGAGAACCATTTTCAGGAAATTTATTCGGCCTATCCAGGAAAAAGGTCTGTTGATTACCCTTTTTATTTCTATTTTAATTTCGTCCAGTAGAGGGATATAGTTAATTTCGTACACTTTTTTAGTTGAACTAGCTAATTTGATTCCCAAGTATTTGAGTTCCTTCTGCCAAGGAAACCTAAACTTTGTCCTTAGGGCCCGTTCCTCTGTCTTGCTATTATTTACATTTAGGATGACCGTCTTAGTAACGTTAATTTTGAAGTTCGAAATATCGCCATACTGTTTAAGTATTTTTAGTAGATTCGGGATTCACGTTCTGTGGTTGACAATATAAAATAGAACGTCGTCGGCGAATGCGGATAGCTAATGCTCTTCTTCATTGACTTTGATCCCTTTCACCTCTGGGCTATTATGAATGCTGGACAGGAGGGGCTCTATGGACAACACAAATAAAAGGGGCAAAAAGGGGCACCCCTGTCTCGTGCCATTTTTCATCATAAATATTTGGGAAAGCTTACCATTTATTTTAATCCTTGCAGTTGGGAGGTGATACAGTGTCTTAATCCATTTTAAAAGTCTAGGCCCAAAGCCCATGGCTTCGAGGGTTTGAGTCATGAGTCCCCAGTCTACCCTGTCGACCGCCTTTTCAGCGTCAATCGACAGGAGTAGCCAGGGCCGGACTGGGAATAAAAACCAGCCCTGAAAATAATTTCATACTAGCCCCATAACATTATTATACCAGTCCAACATCATAACATCATGCGTTTTGCCGGGGGTATAGCTGCGGTGACCATTCATTTCAATGGGCAGGAGCGGTGGAGGAGTGTAAGGAGCCGCTCTTTTAGAGCGTTTGCAGGTGATATCTTTAGCGTTATAGCACCTGCAAAGCGCCTTAGTGTGAAAGGGGTTGAACTCTGATATAAAGGGGGGCACTGGTGACCAGAGACCCCACTTATATCAGAGTCCACTGCATTCCCCTTTACATCAGAGTGCCCCCTTGCACTCTATGATGTAAAGGGGAACTCTGGGAATGCGGGGAGGACTCTGGTGACCAGAGACCACCTTCCGCAGAAAGTGAACTCTAATGTAAGGGGGTTTACTGATATAAGGGGAAAACCTTTAGATCAGTGCCCCCTTACAATATTGTATTGACCCCCCCCCCCAGACTGACCTGGTGGTGCCGTCACTGACCTCCTCTCAGGTACACCGTGCGGGGCTCAGTCAGTCAGCTCCAGCTTTGTGGCTCTGGTTTTATCCCATAGTTTCCTCTCCACAGTCCATACACGTCTGACTTCTCTCTTTACCCTCATCCTGGCGGCACTCCCACTCTCAACTGCTCTCCAGACCTGATATAAGACAAGAGATGGTCAGAGGCTGCGGATGGTACAGGGGAGGTCAGAGGCTGTGGAGGGGGGGACATGGGGTCAGGGGCTGCGGAGGGGGGGGACAGGAGGTCACAGGCTGCGGATGGTACAGGGGAGGTCAGAGGCTGCGGATGGTACAGGAAAGGTCAGAGGCTGCAGGTGGTACAGGGGAGGTCAGAGGCTGCGGATGGTACAGGGGAGGTCAGAGGCTGCAGATGGTACAGGAGAGGTCAGAGGCTGCGGATTGGACAGGAAAGGTCAGAGGCTGCGGATGGCACAGGGGAGGTCAGAGGCTGCGGATGGCACAGGGGAGGTCAGAGGCTGCAGATGGCACAGGGGAGGTCAGAGGCTGCGGGGAGGGGACAGGTCAAAGGCTACAGAGGGGGGGCAGGAGGTCAGAGGCTGCAGAGGGGGGACAGGAGATCAGATGCTGCAGGGAGGGGACAGAAGGTTAGAGGCTGCAAAGGGGGGGGGGCAGGAGGTCAGAGGCTGCAGAGGGGGGGCAGGAGGTCAGAGGCTGTGGAGGGGGGCACAGGAGGTCAGAGGCTGTGGAGGTCAAAGGCTGCGGAGGGGGTCAGGAGGTCAGAGGCTGCGGGGAGGAGACAGGTCAGAGGCTGCAGAGGGGAGGGCAGGAGGTCAGAGGCTGCGGAGGGGGGCATGAGGTCAGAGGCTGCGGGGAGGGGACAAGTCAGAGGCTGCAGGGGGGGACGGGAGGTCAGAGGCTGTGGAGGGGGGGACGGGAGGTCAGAGGCTGCGGGGGGGGCAGGAGGTCAGAGGCTCCGGAGGGGGGAACAGGAGGTCAGAGGCTGCGGAGGGAGGAACAAGAGGTAAGAGGCTGGGGAGGGGGGAACAGGAGGTCAGAGGCTGCAGGGGGGGGGGCAGGAGGTCAGAGGCTGCAGAGGGGGGGGCAGGAGGTCAGAGGCTGTGGAGGTCAAAGCCTGAGGAGGGGGGCAGGAAGTCAGAGGCTGCGGGGAGGGGACAGGTCAGAGGCTATTGGAATCGATATGTTGGGAATGGCTAAAGCTGTCCCCTCCCTGCAGCGTCTGTGTGGCAGTAGATAAAGCTGCTGCAATGATTTGGCTATTGGAATCGATATGTTGGGAATGGCTATATCGATTCCAATAGCCAAATCATTGCAGCAGCTCTATCTACTGCCACACAGACGCTGCAGGGAGGGGACGTAGGAAGAGGCACAGCACACGTCAGACGAGACCTACCTCACTGAGTGGTGCCGGCGATCTCGGAGCTGCTGCTTAAATTTTAAAAATGGTGCCGCTCGGCGACGTCGTGTCACTGCGCATGCGCCCGCCTTTGCCAAACCTGCCGAGCGTGTACGGGCTTTCCCGAGCGCGGCTAGCTTCGGGAACTGCGCTGGCGTATGCGCAGTTGCATGTAGGTCGGCCCGGCCGCAGCCATTTTTTTTCCAGGAGCTGCTGCCCTTACAGCAGCCTCCAGGAGCAGCCAGGTGGCCGGCCCACCGGGAATTTTCCCGCTATCCCGGTGGGCCAGTCCGGCCCTGGGAGTAGCCCTGGGGACCCATCCTCTTTCATCCTTCTAAGGAGTAGCAGGGCTCTCACCCCGTTGTCCCTCCCCTCTCTTCCTGGGATAAATCCCACCTGGTCCGGATGGACCAGTGTGTTCATCAGTCCTTTCAGCCTTTCTGTTAACACCTTTACAAAGAGCTTAGTGTCCGCATTAAGCAGCGAGATCGGCCTGTACCCGGAGCATAGCTTGTCATCTCCCCCATCCTTCGGAATTACTATGATTGTGGCGGCTAGGGTATCCCTGCTCATTTCATATTCACTCCCAAGACCGTTGTAGTACTGACACAATCTGGGAATCAATATTTCCTTACACTTTTTAAAGTAGAGCGTTGTATACCCATCGGGACCCGGGCTTTTACCGGGAGCTGAGCCTGCCAGCGCTCTCCTAATTTCTTCCTCAGTTATTGGATTCTCCAGGGTCGATCTTTCAGTTGGTCCGATATTCGGCAATTTTGCCCCTTCTAAAAACTCTTTTATTTTAATCTTTTTCTCCCCTAAACGCCAGTTCATCTGCTCCACAGAGTACATCCCCTCGTAGTACTTTTTGAAGGTTTCTGCTATGTCCTTTGTTGAATGAACCATCTCCCCCTTCACATTTTAAATTTTATCTATATAGTTTCTGGCTTTCTTTTTCTGAACCATTCTTGCTAGGTGTTTACTAGATTTATTTCCCCACAAATACCTTTCTTTTGCAATCACATTTAACTTCCTTCTGGTCTCTTGTTCCAAAAGTTCTTTTAATTCATCTCTTTTTCTAACTAAATCATGGTAGAGCTCCCGTTGCTTCACCTTTTTTATGTTCTTGTTCAATTTTATGTTCTTGTTCAATTTTAAGTATTTCCTCAATTAGATTATTAATTTTACTGCCTCTTTCTTTTTTCTTCCTGGCCCCCTCGGAAATCAAGATCCCTCTAATAAAAGCTTTATGCGCTTCCCATAGAGTTGCCTTTGAGTCTCCTGTATCGTTTGTCCTAAAATAATAATTCAACTCGCTTTTCACCCTTTCTAGGCTTACTTAATCTAATATCAATTCTTCATTCAGTGTGAAATGGCCTTTGATGGCCAAGAATGTGCATTGTCAGGCTCACGGGAGCGTGGTCCGAAAGTGAAGCGATTCCTATGGTCGAGTCCACTATCATTTCCAACAAACTGTGTTCTACCATGATATAGTCCATACGGGAGTACATCCCATGTACAGGGGAGTAGGACGTATAGTCCCGCTGTTTTGAGTGCAATATTCTCCAGATATCAACCATCTGGCTTCTATGCATTATTTTTTTAATCTTTTTTAGCTGAGCGTTGTTTGTCCCCCGTACACGGGAAGTACTATCCACTTCAGGCTCTATACAGAAGTTCAAATCTCCCATCAAGATTACCTTTCCTGCCTTGAAATCCTTCAGCTTCCCTAGAATATCACTGAAATATTTAATTGGGTTGGCATTGGGGGCATATATATACTCCATCTCCCCTAACTTCCCCTTCAGAAAACTAAATCTCCCCTCTGCTTCCATCATCCTGTCCTCCAGTGTAAAACGGACTCCTTTTGCAAATCCTATTGCCACCCCCCTTGCTCATTTTGAAATGGTATCACCATAATACCATGTCGGGAAATCTGAAGAATATAGTTTAACATTGGATTCCAAGGTCAAATGCGTTTCCTGCAGGAATACTACCTCCGCTCTATTCCTTCTAAGCTCTCTTAATATCTTATGCCTCTTGATGGGGGTATTAAGTCCCCTGACGTTATAAGACATAAACTTAATTACTGACATCTCGACCTCTCTTTACTCTTTTTTTTTTGTCCAATGCATTATTTTCCCCAGCGTCCCAGGTAGGATTGTTTACATTTCTTACTAAAACAGTAAGGTAGCACCCACCCTCTCCCCCTCCCATCACTCCTCCCTCCCACACCCCCTCCCCTCCCTCTTCTCCCCCCCATCCCTCCTCCCCCCCTCTTTTCCCCCTGATGGCCTCTGAACCATCTATGGTCCACTGGTTCACTTTCCCTGAGGTGGGACTTTAATCGTGCCTTCCCTCCCCCCCCGGGGGGTAGGGAGGGCCGGCCTGGCCCCACTGGGATAGCTGGTCCACCCATCTGCGCACCTCAGTTACTCCTAATATCGGAACGTCACTATTACGTCTCTCGGCCTAACTACTTCCGCGTTGTTGGATTTTCCTACTCGATGGACTCTCTCGATCTTTAGCGATTCCTCTGGCGCTCTGACCAGCAAAGGGATGAATATTTCATTCATAATTTTTCTCAGGTCTTCCCCCTTTACCTCTGGGATTGATCAAATTCTCAAGTTTTGTCTTCTGTTTCTATTTTCCTGGTCTTCCAACCTGTATAGAATACTTCTCTGATTTAATTGTAACTGTGTAACTTGTTCCCCTAAATTATTTGACTCCTGATCCTGTTTATCTGACCTCTCTTCTATCGCCTCCACTCTTGACAGTAAATGTCCTAGGTCAGTTCTTAATGTGTGGATTTCTCCTTTAATCGCACTTTCAAGTCACAGTAGCATCTCAGAAATGTCCCCTTTTGTTGGAATGTGTGCATCTGCTAGCTAATCTTCCATCCTGCTTATCTCTGACTCGCTTTCCGTGGTTACTTCCTCCCTCGATACGTCCGGTGTTTCCCCTATTTTTGGGGTTAAGGTCTTTTTATTATCTGCTTTCTTATCCTTTTTCTCCTGTTGTTGCTTCACCAGACCAGGGCTTTTTAAGCTTTGCTCTTGTGTCATATACTGGACGGGCCCAAGCCTCTCCTTCGCCCAGGAAGGCTCTACGGAAGACCAGGGGTGTACCCGGAGCCCTCCAAGAAGGGCTGCAGAGGGAGCAGGCCCGGCAGACCCGCCATTATCGGTGCTATGGTGGGTGACCTGCGGCGTGTAGCAGATAGCCTGGCCTCCTCGGCCCAGTCCCAGGCTGCCTGCGCATTGGCTGTGCAGCAGTCCCTCACCCAGCAGGCTGGTCAGAGCAGCTCCATCTCTGACAGCCTGCAGGATGTGAGCGGAAACTGCGTTGCCATGGTGACCTGCATGGGGGAGCAGCAGGCCGCAACAGCAGTCCTCACGGCGGAGGTGAGGAGGTTGGCAGTGGCTGTAGAGGCCAACACTGTTGCTGTGGAGGCGGAGGGGAGGCAGACCAGGCGGCACCAGCACCCCAACACCACCCGCCAGCTGAGGATGCTTGCTCATACCAACACGGTGCTCACCCGCCTCGCTGTTGCAATGGAGGGCAGGCAGCCACCACCTGCCAGGAGTGACAGAGCAGGGGATGATGCTCCTCCTAATGCCCCACCCCCCCAGCCGAGGCTTCCTCCAGACAACTGAGGAGCCAGAGCCGTGGCAACCATGGCACCAGGCTTGGCCCACGACAGAGCAGATGAGTGCTCTTTTTTTAAAAATTTTGCTCAGAGTATGAGCTTTTTCTTTTATTTGCTCAGATTATGATTTGTTTCGTTTTTTTAAATGACGTCCACAGAAGGATGTGCCGTCCTCAGATAAGGGCATGCCATGGCTGCCAATGGCATGAACCCTTTTTTTTTTAAGTTCCTGCACACGGTGAGGAGTGCAGGCTACAGTGTGACTGGTGTGTGAATGTGGGTGTGACATTCCTGCCAGCAAGGGGTGTCACCCTGGGTCGTCGGGGAGAAGTTATCCCCACGACCCTGTGAATGGTGTATGAATGGTCAGCAACATTCTTGGTGCCTTGGCGTAGCGTTGCTGCTCCCGAGTCCTGCATGGTGGACTTGGGCTACACCAAAGTGAGGTGGATGTGGTGTGTGTGAGCTAGGGACCACAGTGGTGTGCATGCGTGCATTCTCCTTGTGCCATGATGAATGTTTGTGTTTAACGTTCAAAAATGCGTTCCACGAGGCAACTCCTGACTGCGCTTCCCTCAGCAGACGGGGTAGCTTTGGTTAGTGGGGGACTGGGTGGTTGGGGTGTCAGGTCATCACGTATGTCAATCTCCAGGCCCTTTCTCATGGCGTAGTTGTGCAGAACGCAACATGCACCGATGATCTGGCACACGAAGTTGGGGGAATACAATAGGGCCCCCCCAGACGTATCCAGACATCGGAAACGGGACTTCAGGAGGGCAAATGTGCGTTCCACCACTGCACGGGTACGTATGTGTGCAGCATTGTAGTTTCTCTCTCCTCTGGTTTGGGGATCCCGGTATGGAGTCATGAGATGGGGCCCAAGTGCATATGTCGAGTAACCTGGAAGGGAAAAGACAGGAGGATGTTAGTCGTGCATGTTCCCCTCGTGATGTCTGCTTCATGGGGTCGGACAGTCATGCCTGACTCCCATGTAACTCACCAACCAGCCAGCTGTTCCCGTACACGTTCTGTTCGAATTCTGTGGAGATGTTGCATTGATGGTATATGTAGCTGCCGTGGCTGGCCCCGGGGTGTTTGGCATGGACGTGCCATATGAGGCATTGGGCATCGGCTATCACCTGTACGTTGATGGAATGCCACTGCTTACGATTACGGTATATGTGCTCTGTGTCACGGGGGGGGCCGTAGTGCCACATGTGTGCAATCAATGGCCCTCACGGTGCGTGGGAATCCAGCAATGCTGTAGAAATCCTGCATTGCCTTCCGCCGCAGATGCTCATGGGTAGGTTTGATGATGTGGTGGGACATGCGTCTGAGGATTGCGGGGACAACCTGGTGCACACATCTGCTCATGCTGGATTGTGACATCCCAGCCACGACGCCACTTGTACGCTGAAATGATCCACTGGCAAGGCAGTGTTGCCAGTACCTTGACCAGTGGTTGCACTGCATGTTAGCGTTGTGTCTTGCTGGTGATGTCATCATGCAGGGTTGTGGCTAATTCCAGGATGGCATCAGGGCTGAATCTGAAGATGCGAAACACCTCAGAATCACCCATGCCAAAGACGTTCAGGCGCGTTCGGTATATCCTCTCCTGTGCCCTCCTACGTGCCGGCGGACACAGTAGTAGTGCTATGACCATGGCTGCCCCTGGCATGTTGGCATACTAATGTGTTGTCCTGCAAGTGGGGTTGCTCAGCTCATTCGTAACGGTTCTGTTGTAGCTGCTCTCCAGCTGACCTGTGCACGTCTGTTGCTGAGTTACCCCTGCTTTATAAGGGGTAACTTTAGGCCGGACGTACAACTTACGCGCACCTCGCGTAGCCTGCGTCGGGCGCATGTACGCTCGTGAATCGCCATATTTCGCTCATTTGTATGTTTAAATAGAAAATAATATGGGAGCGCAAGATGCGTCCAGCGTAAATATGCGCCTACGATACGCCGGCGTAGGAAAGTTACGTCGGTCAGAAGAAGCCTATTTTATGGTGTATCTAGTTCTGTGGGCACAGCGCACAGATACGACGGCGCACATTTTGACTTACGCGGCGTATTTCAAGATACGTTGGCGTAAGTCCTACGTGAATCTAGCTCATATTGTTTTAGCAGACACACTATGGAATAAAATTGTGGTCTTTACAACTTTTTATGTTACACAGTGTTTGCGCAGCAATTTTTTTCATTCATTAAAAAAAAATACTGAAGTTAGCACAATTTTTTTTGTACACTAAGTGATGCTTTACATTTTTTTACAGGTTACATGTTTAGAGTTACAGAGGAGGTCTAGTGCTAGAATTATTGCTCTCGCTCTAATGATCGTGGCATATGTAACCTGTGTATCTGGCTCTGCTACTAGCCAGTGCCTACCCAACCACTGACTAGTATCTCTTCCCAGCCTGTCCCCACACACCCTCTCACCTGCTGATCTGTGGATGGGGGAATCACTCCTGCAGTGTTATTGTGTTCTGCCTGTGAATTAAATGATTAGTATTGCTAACTATAGCTGGCAGCACTGATTGTTTTGGGAAAAACCTGACAGGCTGGTTGTACTCAAGTCGGTTAATAGGTTGACTTGTGTAAAACCAGCTAGCCCATACCCGACTATGGCTGGTCTCTGCTTAATTGGCTTAATTTCAATCCGTGTATGGCCCGCTTAACATGGGGACATGGTGCTTTGAGGGGTCACAGACCCCTCAAAGCATCCTCCTAATGTTGAGGGCACGTGGCCTGGTACGGTTCAGAAGGGGGGGCCCTCTCTCGTCCCCCCTTTTTTCCTGCCGCCTGCCAGGTTGCGTGCTCGGATAAAGGGTCTGATGTGGATTTTTGGGGGGGAACTCCGTGCCATTTTTAAATTTGGGGTGGATTTTCCCTTAAAATCCATACCAGACCTTAAGGGCCTGGTAATTGAATTTGGGGGGACCCCCACGCATTTTTTTTTTTTTTTTATGAATGACTTTTCTCTGTATTGCCGGGAGCCGACAATTCATTATAGCCACGAGTGATTTTAAATTACTTTTTTTTCCTTCAGAAATTACACTTTGTGCAGGGACAGTTCTAAGCAAGGGAAACAAGCGCTGCTTTACAGGCATACTATACCCCCCCCCCCCCAGGTACGAAATTTAAAGAAATATTTCTGCTTCATTGTTTCACTTTAAGCATTATTAAAATCACTGCTCCCGGAAAAAACTTTTTTTTTGCATTGATACATGTCCCCTGGGGCAGGACCCAGGTCCCCAAACACTTTTTATGACAATAACTTTCATATTAGCCTTTAAAATGAGCACTTTAGATTTCTCCCATAGACTTTTACAGGGTGTTCCGCGGCTTTTCGAATTTGCTGTGAACACCCCAAATTGTTCGCTGTTCTCCGAACAGGCGAACAGGCAATGTTCGAGTCGAACATTAGTTCGACTCGAACTCAAAGCTCATCCCTAATCGTAGTAAATGGCCCCAGGATATATATATATAATTGCATTTTATAGTTGGCCCCCCTACTATTGTCCCTGTCCCCCCATGTGCCCCCCTAAATATGAAAGCTGGAGATGCCACTGGCTAGAATGTATGACATTCTGTGATTCATCCACATGACATGTGAGTGCAATGGTTGGTTGTTACTTTTCTTCTGTAATAAAGATTTAACTGCAGAATGGATTGGGCTTCTTATTGCTTTTTGTCCTTTTTCTCTCCCCTAACAGGTTTGGGAAGCTGCAGTCCTTGTTCAATTGTGCCTTGATTTGATCAGTCCCATACACTGACAGATAATAATTGCCTGACTTATCTGCTATATATTTCTGCTACTCCATTACAGTGGGATTCATTATAATATGCATATACAGTAGTTGGTCAATTACCCAGGGTTGCGCAATCAACTACTGACCTTAGGAAAACCTGACCAGGCCAAAAAATATAAAAAAATCACTCCACTGAGTACAGTAAAGCCAAAAACATTTAGCCTACCTTTAAGAGCAAGGCACTATGCATATCACAAGATATTTCAGCCTTATCTGATATATTGATATTTGTAATTTTTTTCCAGGGAGATGCTGGAGGTCCATTGATCTGCAATGGAGTGCTCAGAGGAATCACATCATTTGGAGTCTTTCCATGTGGCCTGATTGGAGATGCAAGTGTTTTTGCTCGTCTTACAGAGGACCATCTCTGCTGGATTTATAATGTTGTTAGCAGATGGTCTTAGGGCTCTTTAAAATCATGCTATTTTAAAATGTTTAGCAGATGCATTTAAAGCAGAACTTAAAGTGGTTGTAAACCCACACAAAAAAAAAAAAAAAAATGCTAGACAAAGGCATAATGAGCTACTATGCATAGCATATGAATTACTTACCTTAGATCAAAGCCCCCACAGCAGTCCTCGTACACCGCTCCGGCCAGCAGCATTGTTCTTGGAGTTACTTCCGGGTATCGTGGGCTCCGGCGCGATTAGCCAGAGCCACAATGACGTCACTCCCAAACATGTGCACGGGAGCCGCCGGTAACGGCACACTAACTGAAGCAACGGCAAAGAATATGTGCCGTTGCTTCAGTGCGCATGTGCCGATGACATTGGCACATGCAGATACAGGAGATATCTCCTAAACCGTGCAGGTTTAGGAAATATCTGGGGTAGCTACAGGTAAGCCTTATTATAGGCTTACCTGTAGCAAAAAGTGGTTGTAAAGGGTTTACAACCAATTTAACTGTATCTGAGCGCTATAAACTGAAAATGCTATTTAATTCATTTCTAATATTCAGAGACAGCTCACCCATCCATTCATGTCTCCATGCTTTATTTGGTTGAGAAATCACTTTGAAAATCACCCCCCAGCATTCCTAGCTACAGCCATCTTGAGTAAGGGCAAATACTTTATGTAGAATTCATACTTCCTGGAATACATCTGCCCTTAGCTCAGAAATGCTTGGCTGAGAAATCCTCCCCAAAAAATGCCCATGAAGACTCCTGGGAAGAATAACATCATTTTAGCCTAGGCCAGAATCCAGGAAGCAACTGAAGAAATAAAAAATAAGAAGTTTAAAACAAGTACACATAATATACTTTCCTATCTATTTACCAAGGCTAGCAGCATAAGGATTAAAAATAGTTAAAGCAATAGTAAACCGCAGCAGTTTACACCTGTAAATCAATTACATAATGCTAGTATGCTTACCTTAGAATTAAGCCCTCCAGCTGTGCGCTGTCACCTTCCCCCGTCTTTATTCTGTCTTTAGCCCTCGGTTCTGGCATGAAGCTCTGAAGGTCTGTCACGGTATGCCGGACCTTCAGAACGAATGCGTCGGTGACATCACCGACTGAATATCTTCTAAACGGTGCACATTTAGGAGATATTCATCTTACCTACAGGTAATCTTTAATATAGGCTTACCTGTAGGTAAAAATCACAAAGCGGACCGCTTTAATGTTGATTGAGAGATTTTAACTCTGCTTTAAAGCGGAGTTCAACCCATTTAAAAGTATAGCTGCTGACTCACCTGTCCCATGGTCCAACAATGCAGCCGCCCGAAGCACCCGCTCCTCTCCCCCTTCCTCTCTGCAGCACCGGCATTGCAAGTGTGGGCGCGCAGCTGTGACAGCTTGCGACTCCACACTCGGGCGCACACTGCACATGCGCGAGTCACGCTACGCTGTCTTGAATGGCCAAGTAATCTTCTGGGACCTGTGACATGTCCCAGAAGATTGCAGGATGGAAGGGGGAAGAGGTGAACTTCCGCTTGGCGCTGCAGTGGAAGCTGGGTATCTGTCAAAATTTGGTACCCGCTCCCCCCCCCACCCAAAAAAATGACATGCCAAATGTGGCATGTCAGGAGGTCACGCGTATTTAAAGCGGAAGTTCCACTTTTGGGTCGAATTACGCTTTAAGGAACTCTTAGGCTCTTTCAGACCTATTTTAGGCACTAAGGACAACCTCTCCTTAGTGCACCATAGTGTACATGCCTTGTGCCTGCTATATGCGGTTTGCAGTAACATGCATTTATGATGCCTGTTATTACATGCATTCTGCGTGCACTTATGCACATTTTGTGTTTTTTATAGACATAACTTTTTGGTTTATTATGCAAATACAGGGAGTATCATTCAAGCATCAATGTGGATCCTTTCTCTTTTGCAATGGAACAAAATTGCATTAAGTTTGGCTAGTATAGTGCACTGCAGCACAGGTGGGTTGCAAAAGTACATTGGGGTACTATTCATAATGAATGGCATTGCAGCGCACCACATTTAGCATACATTATCGCAGTGCATTAATGTGTATGTGAATAAGATGTAACAAGCAGGTCCTTTATACCCCTTTACACTGTTTATGATGCTATATATATTCACTGTAAACCCTACTGTAATATGCTTTGTGGCATGAAAGAAAAGGTATAAAAATAAAGATAATACCAATAACCTAAATCCTATCATAGACATTCTGTGTCTCATTTTTTCAATCAATTATTTTTAGTGTACGTGTAGCGCTCACCCCCGAAGGAGACGCTGATTAGTTTGGGATCGGTTTACTGAGTTACCTTCTTGACTTGGTCTATGGGTGATTTCTGTAAGTGTGAATAAAGAGCAAGTGTCCAGACATCAATTCAGTTTTCAATGCTTTATTCCAAGGCCCAAAACGGCCAACATCAACATGGCACACGACAGAGAAAGGTTGATGAGCGTAGAGAAACTTTAGTATCAGGCCTTGGATAAGAAGAGAGAGCAAGCCTGCTCTCAGCAATGATATAGCTCAATTTGTCGCCACCCCCATCAGGGTGGGTAAAGTGCCCCCAGACAGGCGGCTATCTCAGGCCTGGGAGCCGGAGCGTCACTTGCGGATCACTGGGAGGAAACAGACCTCTGCCACAGGCCTGACAACTTGGGATTTGTGAGATCAATTTGAGCAAATCCTCCCAGTTAGTTCAATCAGTGTCACCCACTGACAGCTTGAGCATACCTGTCATATGGTGTGGTGACCGGATCCCCGATGGTTCATCTAGGCCTCCTGGACAACCTCTAGTTCTAGGTTCCCCCAAGCCGATCCCCCATCGAAGCCCCCCTGAAAAAATAATTCCTATCCCCTCCCTTACAAAACCTCTAAAACACTGCACCTTGTATGAGACTATAGTGCACCCCTCGCAAATATAGCCAAGGGGCGGACAACACAATGCCCACAGGGGACTAAACCCACCCTACCCAATATAAAACATGCCCTTAAAAATGTCTCTAAGCCAATTTGTCAAGAACCCCCATATAATGTTCCTAAAACGGGGCAGGAATCAACTTTGAAAATTCAAAGGACATATTTTACACTACCCCGTAATGTTCCATCATGGGGTAGTGTAACATATGTCCTTTGAATTTTCAAAGTTGATTACATACAGGGTGCAGTGTTTTAGAGGTTTTGTAAGGGAGGGTATAGGAATTATTTTTTCAGGGGGGCTTGGAAATGTGGGGATTTTGGGGACTGTGCTAGTAAAATAGAGAGAGAAAATAACCGCTCAGAAGTCTTCAAAGAACCTCCTCACTGGAACCAAACCATGGGTGCCGGCAATGCAATAGTGACGCAAAAATACAAAGTAAACTTGGACAGCCGCAGTCCAAAAATGTTCTTTTAATTAAAATTGATCACAAAATAAACATGCCACAGCAAAAAAATTGGAACAAAAGCTAACGTTTCGCACTGTAGCTTCAGTGCTTAGTCATAGCTGTGACTAAGCACTGAAGATACAGTGCGAAACGTTAGCTTTTGTTCCAATTATTTTGCTGTGGCATCGATTTTAATTAAAATACATTTTTTGGAGTGTGGCTGTCCAAGTTTCCTTCGTATCTTTGTGCTAGAAAAATGTTGTATACATTTGTGATATATAAATACATTTTTCAGGGGGGCTTGGATATGTGTTGTAGATAAAAGTTACAATAGAACTGGCAAAATTCATGACCAGAGCACATCACAGTTGAAGACATTTACTTTAATTGCCATAGACACAACATTTACTAATAAAATACATGAAGTAAAAACTGTGTTCACCTGGGACCTTACTTCCAACTAAAAATTGTTACACTTGAGAACTTTTCTATATGTGTTTTTTCTGGTGTTTTGCTGATCTGCATATAAAACATATGCCAGTAGCATAGCTACAAACCCCCAAAAAATGCGGGCGCACATATTTTTGATGTGCATCCAAGAAATATTGTATATACAGGAAGATTTATTATTTTTATGTACATTTATGTATTATTATGTTTAGCTAGCTTCAAATTGAAATTCACCAGTCTATTTATTGTGCCACAACCCAACAGCTTTTGAACAGAATACAGCGGTCAACACCAGTTACACTGCAAACACATTTGGCATAAAATATTTAGAAAACATAATTTGACACTGACGGCTCTGTTGAGTAAAGGGAACCTGTGGTTCCTGCTGAAGGCTTTGTGGCAAAAAAAATGTGTAATGAAACTAGTCAGAACTTAAAGAAGAAGTTTGAGGTATGTAAAAAAAACAAGCATACATACTCACTTCAATGCTGGTAAAAACGAGCAATGAGTGAGTGTGGGCCCCTCTTCCCGTACCAGACCACATGCCTTTCAACTTTGGGGTTGTGCATTAGAAAAGCCTTGCACCTTGCTTAGTGCCTTTTGTTACAATATTGAGGGACAAGTGCCTAATCCCACCTACACTTTCCCAAAATAGGAGCTGGGTGTAATGGGGGGGGGGGTGGTTAATACAAATGTGATATATGTTTTAACCACCTCCCGCACGCCGTATTGTAAAAAGGTGCAAGGTGGCTATCTTGTTCTGGGACAACATCAGATGAGGTTATGCCATTTTCGCCGCTCTTGGGACATGTTACATCACCAATCTCATGAGGCTCTTTATGTTCAGCTGTGTACAATCACAGCTGATCACATATAAACAAGGAAATGCCAGTTATCAGCATTCCTCTCCTCAAACTAACAGCGTGTGAGGTGAGGAGAGCTGATCAGCGACATTTCCTCACAGGGAAGATCTGCACAGATAATCAGAGCACTGATCATAAGGGCAGCCACAACAGTGCCCAACAGCGATGCCAATCAGTGCCAAGCAATGATGCCAATCAGTGCCCATTAGTGATGCCTGTCAGTGCTGCTTTTCAGTGCCAATCAGTGCCACCCATCAATGCTGTCAATCAGTGCCCATAAGTGCCACCTATCAGTGCCCATAAATGCCACCTACCAGTGCCCATCAGTGCTGCATATTAGTGCTTTCTCATCAGTGACCCTCTGTGCTGTCTCACCAGTGCCCATCAGTGCTGCCTCATCAGTGCCGTCCTATCAGTGCCCATCAGTGAAGACGAAAAATTACTTATTTACAACATTTTATAACAGAAAATAAGAAATTTTTTTTTTTTTTTTTTTTTTTACGTCTTTTAATTTTTTTTTTGCAAAAAAATAAAAACCCAGTGGTGATTAAATACCACCAAAAGAAAGCTCTGTCTGTCTCAATAAAATGATAACAAATTTGGTTTGGGTACAGCATTGCATGATGCAATTGTCATTCAAAATGTGACAGCGCTGAAAGCTGAAAATTGGTCTGGGCAGGTGAAAGTGCACAGCATTGAAGTGGTTAATGTCCGCAGAAGTAACTCCACATCAATCTTGCCATTAAGCAATATAAATCCAGCGTCTGTTATGGGCGATGAACTGCCCCCTGCGGACGTGTACACACTGCACTCCCATACCTAAATGACAGAATTCCTGTCTGAGGAACAGGAAACTGAAAGCTGGGAATCATGGGTGATGTCATTGACCAAATTGACATCACATTATAGATCATTTTACAAATTTTCTCTGCATTCCTAGAACATGCAGTAGAAAAGGGCCTAGAAGATGATAGGCTCAGCGATGGCATGCAATGCCAAGCTGCTGCTAACAAAGCAAACGGAATATTGACATGCATTAAAAAGGGGATTAACTCCAGAGATAAAAACGATAATTCTCCCACTCTACAAGACTCTGGTCCAGCCAAACCTAGATTATGCTGTCCAGTTCTGGACACCAGTCCTCAGGAAGGATGTACTGGAAATGGGGAGAGTACAGAGAAGGGCAACAAAGCTAATAAAGGGACTGCAGGATATTAGTTTTGAATAGAGTTGAGCTTTATGTTCGAGTTGAACATGAGTTTGACTTGAACATTGGATGTTCGCCTGATCGGCGAACAGCGAACAATTTGGGGGGGTTCGCGGGAAAAATTTGAAAAGCTGCGGAACTCCCTTTAAAAGTCTATGGGAGAAATTAAAAGTGCTAATTTTAAAGGTTAATATGCAAGTTATTGCCATAAAAAGTGTTTGGGGAACTGGGTCCTGCCCCAGGGGACATGTATCAATGCAAAAAATAGATTTTTTTTAATACAGCTTACCTGTAAAATCCTTTTCTTGGGAATACAAAATGGAGAGTACCTCAGTTTTGTAGCAAAGCAATAAGTGTTCCACATTAACCAGTGATGTATTCAGAAGAAAATTATTTTACAGGTAAGCTGTATTAAAAAATCCTATTTTCTTGATCATACATCACGGGGCACAGAGCCTTAATTACTTAATGGGATGTCCCATAGCAATGCTAAAATTTGAGGGGAGGGAGACACAAATCAGAATAAGACCACCATCGAGCCAGAGGATCTATACTGCTGCCTACAGCACACTACGCTCGAAGGCGACATCCTCGTAACCCTTTTACATCTACCTGATAGAATTTGGTAAATGTATGGAATGAAGACCAAGTAGCAGCCTTACAAATCTGAGCCATGGAGGCCTGGTGATGCACTGCCCATGAAACACCAACTGCTCTAGTCGAGTGCACTTTCACCTGAAAAGGAAGGATCTTCTTTTCTAAATCATAGGCCTGAATAATGACTTGTCGAATCAACCTTGCAATAGTGGATTTTGACACTGCCTGGCCCCTCTTTGGGCCTTATGGCAGAATGAACAGACAATCAGTCTTCCTTATCTGAGCCGTAGCTTGCAGATAAACCCTTACCGCTCTTACAATATCTAAAGAGTGTAGACTCTCTTACTCCACAGACTGCGGATTTGGAAAAAAAGACGGTAGGACTACAGGGAGTGCAGAATTATTAGGCAAGTTGTATTTTTGAGGATTAATTTTATTATTGAACAACAACCATGTTCTCAATGAACCCAAAAAACTCATTAATATCAAAGCTGAATATTTTTGGAAGTAGTTTTTAGTTTGTATTTAGTTTTAGCTATTTTAGGGGGATATCTGTGTGTGCATGTGACTATTACTGTGCATAATTATTAGGCAACTTAACAAAAAACAAATAGATACCCATTTCAATTATTTATTTTTACCAGTGAAACCAATATAACATCTCAACATTCACAAATATACATTTCTGACATTCAAAAACAAAACAAAAACAAATCAGTGACCAATATAGCCACCTTTCTTTGCAAGGATACTCAAAAGCCTGCCATCCATGGATTCTGTCAGTGTTTTGATCTGTTCACCATCAACATTGCGTGCAGCAGCAACCGCAGCCTCCCAGACACTGTTCAGAGAGGTGTACTGTTTTCCCTCCTTGTAAATCTCACATTTGATGATGGACCACAGGTTCTCAATGGGGTTCAGATCAGGTGAACAAGGAGGCCATGTCATTAGTTTTTCTTCTTTTATACCCTTTCTTGCCAGCCACGCTGTGGAGTACTTGGACGCGTGTGATGGAGCATTGTCCTGCATGAAAATCATGTTTTTCTTGAAGGACGCAGACTTCTTCCTGTACCACTGCTTGAAGAAGGTGTCTTCCAGAAACTGGCAGTAGGACTGGGAGTTGAGCTTGACTCCATCCTCAACCCGAAAAGGCCCCACAAGCTCATCTTTGATGATACCAGCCCAAACCAGTACTCCACCTCCACCTTGCTGGCGTCTGAGTCGGACTGGAGCTCTCTGCCCTTTACCAATCCAGCCACGGGCCCATCCATCTGGCCCATCAAGACTCACTCTCATTTCAGCAGTCCATAAAACCTTAGAAAAATCAGTCTTGAGATATTTCTTGGCCCAGTCTTGACGTTTCAGCTTGTGTGTCTTGTTCAGTGGTGGTCGTCTTTCAGCCTTTCTTACCTTGGCCATGTCTCTGAGTATTGCACACCTTGTGCTTTTGGGCACTCCAGTGATGTTGCAGCTCTGAAATATGGCCAAACTGGTGGCAAGTGGCATCTTGGCAGCTGCACGCTTGACTTTTCTCAGTTCATGGGCAGTTATTTTGCGCCTTGGTTTTTCCACACGCTTCTTGCGACCCTGTTGACTATTTTGAATGAAACGCTTGATTGTTCGATGATCACGCTTCAGAAGCTTTGCCATTTTAAGAGTGCTGCATCCCTCTGCAAGATATCTCACTATTTTTGACTTTTCTGAGCCTGTCAAGTCCTTCTTTTGACCCATTTTGCCAAAGGAAAGGAAGTTGCCTAATAATTATGCACACCTGATATAGGGTGTTGATGTCATTAGACCACACCCCTTCTCATTACAGAGATGCACATCACCTAATATGCTTAATTGGTAGTAGGCTTTGGAGCCTATACAGCTTGGAGTAAGACAACATGCATAAAGAGGATGATGTGGTCAAAATACTCATTTGCCTAATAATTCTGCACTCCCTGTATATCTTGGTTCAGATGAAAACCTGAAACCACCTTAGGTAAGAAATTCGGGTGAGGCCGTAGCACCACCATGTCTTCATGAATAATCATATACTGTTCTTTACACGAAAGAGCCGCCAATTCCGAGATTCTTCTAGCCAGGGATATGGCTACAAGAAAAAACAGTTTCCGTGTCAACAGATTTAGAGGGCACATGGGAGACTTAATCGGCGGATTTAACTGCAGTGCACCGTAAACAAAGGCTCTAACTAGGGAATGAGAGGCAAGCGATCTTTGAAAAAATATCGTCAAAGCCAAGATCTGGCCCTTGATAGTGCTCAAGGCCAACCTCATATCTAAGCTCAACTGAAGAAAGGCAAGAATCCTATTAATGGCAAACTTCCTAGGATGTCACTTTCTGGGTTCACACCAGGAAACATATGCCTTCCAAATTCTGTAGTAGATGAGCCTGGAGGCCGGCTTCCTAGCATTAACCAGGGTGGATAGGACTGGCCCTGAGAGCCCACGTTTCCTCAGAATGTGGGTCTCAACAGCCAAACCATTAAATTTAGACTTTGTAAGGCAGGATGGAATATTGGACCCTGCGATAGTAGGTCTGGGCATAATGGAAGAATCCAAGGTCTTTCTCCTGCCATCCTTACGACTTCTGCATACCAGGGTCTCCTTAGCCAAGCCGGGGCGACCAAAATCACTGACTTTCCTTCCTTCTTGACTCTCTGAAGGAATCATGGGAGGAGCGGTACTGGAGGGAATGCATAAATCAGGAAATACCAATACCATGAGATTGTCAGGGCATCTGAGCCTTGAGCATAGGGATCTCTTGTTCTTGACACAAAACTGTCCAGTTTTGCGTTGAACCTGGAAGCCAACAGGTCCACATCTGGGGTTCCCCATTTTTGACATATGATTTGAAACATGGTGGGGTGTAGAGACCATTCTCCTGGACTCAGTTGCTGGCAGCTTAAAAAATCCGCTTGCCAATTTTCTACCCCTGGAATGAAGATCGCAGATAGGCAAGGAATATGCCTTTCTGCCCAGGCCAAGAAGTGATTCACCTCTTTTTGGGCATCCAGACTTCTGGTGCCTCCTTGGTGATTGATATAGGCTACGGCCGTAGCATTGTCGGACTGAACCCGAACAGGCCAGCCTTGCAGTCTGCAAGACCAGACTTTTACGGCCAAATGAATTGCCCGAATCTCCAGAATGTTGATGGGTAGGAGCTTTTCAGCCCCAGACCACTTCCCCTGGGCAGATGCTTCTTCTAGCACTGCCCCCCAGCCCAGAAGGCTGGCATCTGTGGTTACCACTTTCCAGGTAACTGGAGTGAAGGATTTCCCTTTTGACAGATTTTGGGGGAGCAACCACCAATTGAGGCTCTGGCGAACCCCTGGAGATAAGATCATAGGAAGATCCAGGGTCTGAACATCTTTGTTCCAAGCTGACAGAATTCTGCCCTGTAACGGTCTTGAGTGAAACTGGGCGTAATTTCCCAACAATCTCATGCATAGACGAATGGAAGGCCCTATTTGTGCCTTTACCACTCGGACCAAGTCTCCTATGGCTTTTGCCTTTGGCTTGGGAAGGAATACCTTGCTTAGGAACATGTCTACAATCATGCCCAAGTACTCTAGCCTTTTTTGAGGCTGCAAGGAAGATTTCTCCAGATTGAGGACCCAGCCTAGGTCCTCTAAATATTCCACTGTGCTGTGCACATTGTGGCCCAAACGTGCGGCGGACTGATCTATGATCAACAGATCGTCCAGGTAGGCTGTTATCGCTATGCCTCGTGCCCTTAGCCTTGCCAGGGCCAGTATTTTCGTGAACACTCGAGGTGCTGTAGCCAGCCCGAAAGGAAGGGCCACAAACTGAAAGTGGCACTGATCCACCGCAAACCTTAGAAATCTTTGGTGAGCGGTAAATATGGGTACATGCAGACATGCATCTCTAATGTCTATTGATGCCAGGAATTCTCCTCCCGGAAGGGTGGAAACAACTGAATGAACAGACTCCATGCGGAAGGAGCGAATGTTCAGAAACTGATTCAGACTCTTTAGATCTAGAATAGGTCTGACATCCCCGTTTTGTTTTGGAACCGTAAACAGGTTTGAATAGAATCCTGACCCCTGATCCTCTGGGGCTAACTCCAAGATCACCCCTTGGGACAACTGGTGTTCCAAGGCCAACAGTAGAGTCCTTCTTTTTTCTGGATCTTTGGTAATTCTTGATCACAGAAACCGGGTGGCGGAAGTTCTAGCTTGTAGCCTGAGGACACTGTGGCGATGACCCACTTGCCTGAACCTCGTTCCGCCAGGCGTTTGCAAAATGCAGCAGCCTTCCCCCCACTCGGCCGAGCGGGGGCATCCCTTCATAGGGAAGCTTTGGGGGTCTGTTTAGACTTTGAACCCCAAGTTCTTTTCTGCCCTTGGGCCTGGCTCTGGGCTTTACCTCTAGTGTTAGACTGGGGCGGCCGTTGCCACAGCCTGCAGACTGAGTTTCCAGGGACTGAAGAAAGAGTATGTTTAAATGAAGGACACTTACTCTTACTTTTAACCGGCAATAGAGTAGACTTGAATCTTTTGGATGTATTTATCCAGATCATCTCCAAACAGGCATTCTCCCCCATAGGGGAACGATGCCAAGTATTTCTTGCAGGAAGCTTCGGCCTCCCAATGTTTTAACCAAAGGGACCTGCGCATATGTACCTGTAGGAGATTCAAGGAAGATGCTTGTTGAACAGAGTCCATAATCAAATCAATCGCAAAGCACAAGGCCTTAGGAAGGTCTTTATAAACCTCAATCTCCTCTCAAGGGAGAAGGTTAATCATCTGCTTAATTTGTTCTTTACATCTCTACATAATATTGCACCTGCATCTTTAGCGACTCAGAAGTCACAGGAAACCTCTCATCCTCTGAGTCCTCAGACTGCACATGATCCTCATCTCCTGAGAGGGATTTTTCACTCTCAGAAGGCTCATCTGAAAAGAGCCAGAGCAGATGAAGGGGATCTACCGGTTTCTGCTATTTTACAAGGAGGTTGCGACAATATTAGCAATCCTTCCTTCTAGGCCATCCATAGCAACTTTTAAAGTGTCCTCAGTGACGTATACAGGTGCCATAGGAAAAGCTGCAAAACCAGATAGGGTCTCATCCTGTGAGGCTGCTATCAGGCTAACAGAGGGGGATGGTAAACTGCAGGCAAGCTCAGAATCCTTAGCCGTACGTGGGGATTTTCTGGTGCCTTTTTTCTTCGCCCTAGACCCTCTTTTAGGCGACATAGTCCTTACTGCAAAGCAAAGGTACTATCCATAAATATAAATGCAATCACTGTTGTACTATAGTCTTACAATACACAAAAAATATCAGCTCACTGCACAACCTGATGCAGAGTCAGAGTTTTAGGTTTGCCTGTTTTAATCCACAGGGATGCTTACAGCCCACAGCTCTGTGTCCATGCCGCTTACAGAAGGCTCTGGCGTGCTGGGCTTACAAAAAAAATTATCTTCTTACCTGATCCACGTTGCAGGAAAGCTAAAAAAAGTACTTCCAGCTTTAATCCATCACGGCGGGCAAGTTGTGCCAACCTCATATCTGGACCTATAAAAGACTCTGCCAGAAACTTTTCGTGCCACGGATGTATTAGTATACCAAAGTCTGGATCCCAGAGCCCAGACCTCCACAGAGAGACATTACAGGCAAACCTTGTTCCTTCTTACACGAGGCCCGGGTACCCAACCATCTTAGGACTTTGATATCAGCCCGAGGAATGAATCCGGTTATAGCTCCTAGGTCTCCGCAGCCAGACCATCAAAAGAGCATTTTTCTTCTCAGCACATGTTGAACGTGACCAACCACCTTAACACTGGTGAAAAAACTGAGGTACTCTTCATTTGTGAGGGGTTAGGGAGGAACTAATTTTTAATTGGGTTTGCTAGTGTCCAATCACCTGTGGTGACTACATAACCCATTAAGTAATTAAGGCTCTGTGTCCTGTGATGTATGATCAAGAAAGTCATTTAAAACTACTCGCGACTATTCATAAATTGTCGGGTCCCGGCAATACAGATCAAAGTCATTGAAAAAAACGTCAGGGGTCCCCCCACAGTCCATTATCAGGCCCTTTGGGTCTGGTATGAATAATAAGGGGAACCCCAAACCAAAAAAAGCGTGGAGGTCCCCCCCAAATATCAGGCCCCTCAGGTCTGGTATGGATTTTAACGGGGAACTCTGCACCAAAAAAAAATGGTGTGGGGTCCCCCCAAAAATCCATACCAGACCCTTTTTTGAGCATGCAACCTGGCAGGCCACAAGAAAAGAGGGGGGACGAGAGAGCACCCCCCCCTCCTGAACCCGAACCAGGCCACGTGCCCTTAAAATGGGGAGGATGTCCCCATGTTGATGGGGACAAGGGCCTCATCCCCACAATCCTCGAAATCCCCACAACCCCCAAAACCACCAGGCAAGGGTTGTGGGCATGAGGCTCTTGTCCCCATCAACAGCGACAATGGGGACAATCTCCCAATGTTAAGGGCATGTGGCCTGGTACGGTTCAGGAGGGGGGGGGGCGCTCTCTCGTCCCCCCCTCTTTTCATGCGGCCTGCCAGAAAAACTTTTTTTTGCATTGGTACATGTCCATGACCCAGATCCCCAAACACTTTAATGACAATAACTTGCATATTAACCTTTAAAATTAGCACTTTTGATTTTTCATGTTCCATAGACTTTCGTGTCCCATAGACTTTAACAGTGTTCGCATGTTCGAACAAATTTTTTTGCATCTTCTGGTGCGAACCGAACCGGGGAGTGTTCGGCTCATTATGAAGAAAGGTTGCGAGCACTGAACTCTCTCTGGAGAAGAGACACTTGAGAGGGGATATGATTTCAATTTACAAATACCATTCTGGTGACCCCACAATAGGCATAAAACTTTTTTGCAGAAGGGAGTTTAATAAGACACGTGGGCACTTTAAAAGAAAAGAGGTTTAACCTTAAACTGCGTAGAGAGTTCTTTACTGTAAGAGCGGCAAGGATGTGGAATTCTTTTCCACATGCAGTGGTTTCAGCAGGGGGCATCGATAGTTTCAAAAAA
This sequence comes from Rana temporaria, assembly GCF_905171775.1. Taxonomy (NCBI): domain Eukaryota; kingdom Metazoa; phylum Chordata; class Amphibia; order Anura; family Ranidae; genus Rana; species Rana temporaria. Next base: position 76,815,651 of record NC_053489.1, read on the forward strand.
CTATTAGATATGCACCTGAACGACCGAAACATACAGGGATATACAATTTAATACTGACCTATAATCACACACATAGGTTGGACCTTTCAACCTCACCTACTATGTAACTATGTAACTATGGGCCAGATCCACAACGAGCGGCCGTAACTTAACTTTTCCTATTTAAGTTACACCGCCGCAAAATCTCTACCTAAGTGCCCGATCCACAAAGCACTTACCTAGAAATTTGCAGCGGTGTAACTTAAATTCGTCCGGCGCAAGGCTGGCCCAATCTAATGGGGCGAGTCCCATTTAAATTAGGCGCGCTCCCGCGCCGGACGTACTGGGCATGCTCCCGACGCGATTTTCCCGACGTGCTTTGCGCAGAGTTACGTTGCGCCGAGTTTTGTGAATGGCGCCGGGTAAAAAAAGTTGCGTCGGGAAAAAAAAGAGATGCGGCGGGAAAAAAAAAAATTAAAAAAAATTTGACAGTGTCACGGGAAAGAAGGGTATACTTTTACAAGGTGTACTAACTTTACACTTTGTAAAAGGTACCCTATCTTTGCGTTTGCAAACTAACAATTTACGGAGACTTCACGAAGGGAAACCGCTTCGTGGATCTCCGTAAGTGCTAATTTGCATACCCGAAGCGGAATTTCGACGAGAAATGCCCCCAGCGGCGGCCGCGGTACTGCATCCTAAGATCCGACAGTGTAAAACTATTACACCTGCCGGATCTTAGGGATATCTATGCCTAACTGATTCTGTGAATCAGTCGCATAGATAGAAACAGGGATACGACGGCGTATCAGTAGATACGCCGGCGTATCCCTTTTGTGGATCTGGCCGCATGTATCTATCTAGGCTATTTTTAACTTTGTAATGTACACCTATTTTGGGGGGAAAAAAAGTTTCAAAACTATTATAGCAGGGGTAGGCAACCTTAGAGAGATGGAGATCTACTTAAACAAAACTGATGAAGTCAAAGATCACCATTCACGCCAGAACGCAATGCCAGAAAGACATGTTCCATGTGTTTCCAGCATCGTATTTAAAACGCACTGCCTTTGTGATCTATAGCGGGTGATGATACATGGTTAACCCCAAATGTAGATTCCAAACAAAGTGGACATAAAAAAAAGTATTACAAGAGAATGCAGGGTTTGGGAGTGCGTTTCATTCAGAATGCAAGGTTCAAGCGTGCGTTACACTCAGAATGCAGGGATCAGGAGTGCGTTGCGCTTAGACTGCAGGGATCAGGAGTATGTTACACTCAGAAAGCAGGGATTGGGGGAGTGATGTGAAGGGTGATAGAGAACACTGTGGTAGTGTACGGTTGTAAGAGCCAGTTCACACAAGAACCCAATGCCAAAAAGGCATGTTCCATGTGTTTCCCGCACCGTGTTCAAAATGCACTGCCTTTGTGATCTACTGCGCATGATTATATATTGTTAATCCCACATGTAGATCCCTAACATAGTTGACATAGAAAAAAAAATATTACTTCCGCTCAGAAAGTCTCCAGATACGTAGAGGAACTAGGCAGGGGTGCCCCCTCTCCCCTTTAATATTTGCCTTGGCGATAGAGCCCTTGGCGGCCCTGATTAGGGCTAGCCCTGACATCAAAGGTTTAGAGGTGGCTTCTACTACCCATAAAGTCTGCTTATTCGCAGATGATGCGCTTCTATTTGTCACCTCTCCCCGCACAACTCTCCCGAACCTTATCCAAATCATGGAAAAGTTTGCAGGTATCTCTGGTTTAGAAGTGAACAAAGCCAAATCAAAGGCCCTCAATGTATCTCTTCCCTCCTCGGAAGTTGTCCATCTACAAGAATATTTTCCTTTTACTTGGTCCACCACATCTCTTCCATACCTGGGTATACAGCTCCCATCTGATCCGTCCTCTCTTTACAGGTCTAATTACCTTCCTATGCTGTCACACTTAACTTCTCTCTTGGATTCCTGGAAACCACTCTGCGTTTCCTGGTTAGGACGTGTAGCAGCCGTCAAGATGTCCCTACTCCCAAAACTTTTATATTTATATAGAGTCCTCCCGATTTCTGTCCCCTCTTACTTTCACCGTGTTATCCAATCCAGGGTTTTTAAATATATCTGGGGCCCCATAAAACCCCGAGTTTCTAGATCTGTTCTCCTTCGTAATAAACCTAGTGGAGGTTTGGGGATCCCCAATTTTGCCCGCTATTACCAGGCCGCTCAGCTTTCTCAGATCACACTTTATCACGCTTTATCGGAAACTCCAATATGGGTCAGTTTAGAGGCCGTGGATATTTTCCCTTTGTCAGTGTCTAATCTCCTCTGGTTGCCTCCGTTGGCCCGAGGCCCTATCATAAACCCGGTTACGCGCCACTCACTCAAGCTCTGGGACAGTTTATCTGTACGTTTTCATCTGTTGTCTTCCCATGCCCCGTTACTTTCCTTCCTAGGTCACCCGCTTTTTTATCCTGCCTACGCGGAGCCTGAGTCTTTCCGGCTCTGGCGTCAGGCAGGGTTATACCGGATAGGTGATCTTCTCACAGGCACTACTATCAAATCCTTCACGGATCTACAGACCCAGGCCAAACTTCCTTCCGGGGAATGTTTTCGTTACCTTCAGATAACTCATTTTGTACGTTCAGTAATTGGTGGTTGCTCCTCCCTGGACAGCATGTCCTTTTATGAAAATATTTGTAAGTCGGACCCCCATGCCCCTGGTGTTATCTCTCGAATTTACAGTCACCTCACCACTTCCTTGAATGATCTCCCCCTGTATGCTGCACAGTGGTCTAAGGACCTTCAGATTACACTGGATAGGGAGGACTGGACCGAAATTTGGACCCGCACAAAATCCTCTTCCCAGAATATTGTGGCCCTCGAGGCCAACTACAAGGTCCTCATGCGGTGGTACTTGGTCCCCGCAAGGATTTCTAAATTTTTGCCAAATTATCCGCCCATTTGCTTCCGGGGATGCGGAGGAAGGGGAACACATGAACATATTTGGTGGTCATGCCCGGTAGTGCAACGGTTTTGGGTATTAATATTCCGTATGGCCTCCACCCTCCTCAATGACGAACTTCTTCCTGATCCATCCCTAGCTCTCTTAAATCATGTGCAACAGGACTACACTAGAGCCCAAATTAGGCTTTTATTACAATTGACCACTGCTGCTAAACAATCTATAGCCAGGGCCTGGAAGACCCCAAATATACACATGGCGGAAGTAAAAAACAGGGTGACCCAAGCTATGATACATAGTAAAATAGAGGCTACAATTTTGTATCGAATGGCCCAACACGACAAAACCTGGACCCCCTGGGTGGAACACTTTCTTCCTCCAGACTTTGACACTGCTTTGCTGGTGACGTAGTCATCCGGGGAACGAGAAGAGTTGTAACAGCATAACTAAAACATAACCAGGAACCTTGACCTATTACACTACATCCTTCCGGGGTCCGTGCGACCCGGCCGACTCTCTTCCTTTATCCTTCTCTATCTTTACTTATTCTCTCTTTTGTCCTCCTTTTCCCTTTCGTTCCTTTTCTCTCTCTCCTTTCCCCTTCCCTTTTTACATTTTATTTTGCCTGAAATGCCCTAAGTGAATCCGTTCTGGCACACCAACAGACTAGTGCCTGGATTTATTTTACGGCCTTTCCCTTGTTTGACTACTGAGTACTCTTCCTAAATGTATGTTGATAACGGATTGGCACTCTTACCCTTTCCAATGTTCTCTTTATACGTTTTCTGATGTTGGACCTATGGTCTATCTATTTTGCTTCAATGTATCTAACATTCCATGATCTGACTGTTTGCTGTTCATGGCTTGTATACTGCACTCTTGTTAATATGGTTTTATTTGTCTCACTAAGTCTGTACCATGACATTCTTCTTGATATGACAATCTGAAAATACCTGTTTTGTACTCTGTGTGTGACTACTCAATAAAAATTTGAAAAGAAAAAAAAATATTACAAGAGAGTGTAGTGTTTGGGAGTGCGTTTCACTCAGAATGTAGGGTTCAAGAGTGTGTTACGCTCAGAATGCAGGGTTAAGGAGTGCGTTACGTTCAGAAAGCAGGGTTAAGGAGTGGGTTGCGTTTAGAATGCAGGGTTAAGGAGCGTGTTGCGCTCAGAATGTAGGGATCAGGAGTGCGTTGCACTCAAAATGTAAGAATTAGGAGTGCATTTCACTCAGAATGCAGGGATTAGGAGTGCGTTGCACTCAGAATGCAGGGATCAGTAGTGCAATACGCGTTTAGAATTCAGGGATCAGTAGTGCGTTGTGTTCAGAATGCAGGGATCAGGAGTGCATTGCGCTCAGACTGCAGGGATCAGGAGTGCGTTACACTCAGAAAGCAGGGATTGGGGAGATGGGGTGATGTGAAGGGTGGTAGAGGACCTGCTATGGGGGTGATCCCAGTGTCCACCCCCCCCCCCACACACACACAGTAGTGTCCTCTCCCCCCACCCATTGCAGTGTTCCACAGCATCCCATCTGTGCACACATGAGACCGACAGGCAACACAGTTCTAGACAGGGAGCAGGAGCTGGCCGAGTGACTTTTTATATTAACAACCTGTTGATTGGTTGCTTAGGACCTAGCAACCAACCACCTGTGGGTTATCTAGAAAAGTTAAATTGGCCAGCTCCTCTCCTGCCCTCCGTCCTGAGCTGTGCTGCCCCTCGCTCTCCGCTGTTTACTGATGACAGCAGCAGAGAAGGCTGGAGGGGAGATATAGAGGACTGAAGGAGCGGTGGAGGAGGCTGAGGGCAGAGAGAGGACCGGCAGCTAGCAGTAGGAGGCGGGGGTCAGCGTCAAAGACCAGTTCCCGGTCTATCTATCACCTACCCATGGCCGACGGGTTGCTGACCCCTGTATTAGAGGATAGTGTGCCCAGTCATTTGACTAACTTTTGTGAGAATAATGTGCTTTGCAACTTCCATAATTTTTTTTACAATGATTTTTTATTAGAGTAGAGAAATAAACAAAAAATAAAGTACTTATCTGTACAAATATATGTGAAACAATGGCGTTACAAAGAAGATCATGTCACAACTATACCATATCATAGTAACAGTCTTCGACCTTCTCCACCCAGAGGGACAACATAGAGACCTATGAAAAAGCAAGGAGTGCAGCAGTCTAGGTAGTCCGTTTGCTGTAAGCATAGTAATGTTGATACAAAAATGTTTTGGCAATTCAGGATTATTATGCATATAGGGTTCCAAAATGGGAAAGAAGGAAGGGGGGAGAGAATACCGTAAAGGGACTTCCATATAATAGAACCAAATTTGCCAATTCTAATCCAGGTTGTTGTCCAGGCGCACGCGCATGCGCACGTGTGCGTGCCAGGCGTGGATTAGCAGTTCTCTTACACAGACATTTGCTCTAAGAAGGAAGTTGGTTACAATGTTTCATGTTGTTACAAACTTGGCAGACTGCCCAGATTTTTTCTTTACACACACAGAAGTTTATCCCTTTGATCTAAGAACGAAGCATTAGTTACAATGTTTCTGGTTAAAAACTTGTCAGACTGCCCGGATATTTTCTTTTGACAGCTGAGTGATCAGATAAAAGTCTCTCCACTTGTTATAGGAAAGAATCGGCAAACCCTGCATTGGAGATCGTCAGGGAGTTGAATCGCGATCACGATTTTTTAGGCTCCATGTACAAGGGACGTTTTTACAACTGCTCCTGAACGATTTAACTTGACAGATAGTAACCCACGTTTAAAACGGCCGTTTAGCTACATTTACATGCTGCATTTAGCTGCGTTTAGCCGCGTTTGCGTCTAGAAGCATTTGAAAAAAATATGTTTTTTTTTTGTTAAAACTAAAAACGTCTGTAAACAAAACGCTGCTAAATGTGATTTGCGCTTAGCCACGTTTGGCGCTTCAACTGCCCCTAAACACAGCTTCTGGACGCATTTTTTTGGGTTCAAGAAAAAGCCTCTAAACACAACTGCCTAGAAACGACTATAAATGACCCTGTGTACATGTACTGATAAGATAACATAGAGGAAAGTTCAGGAGCAGTTGAAAAACAATGCCCAACTGCTCCTTAACGTTTGTTTACCAGTAGCAGTGTACATGAGGCCTTAACGATTAATTGTGCATCTCTAGAAATGCTGCTTGGGCTCCTGTGTCTCTTTTATTGGACCCCCCAAAGCATGCAGGAACCTTAAACCTTTGTGTGAGCCTAAATTATACTGGCAGTGAGCTGCAGGTTAGTTTTCTGTATATCGGGGTTATGGACTGATTTTATTAGCTATGCTGAAGGAAAGATTTTTTTGTTTTGCTGTTTTGATCAATAAAATATAGTTTTCTTTCACAAAGTTGGCTGCTGGTGATCCGGAAACCCCACATTATCACAGTATGTATGCCATATTTAGTATATCTCAAACACCTCTATCAATATATCAACTGCATTCTGGTTAACAAAGGAAAATGAAAAGGGAAGTGATATAAATGATAACATGTATATTTGCCTTTACATGTTAAGAGCCCCTTTATTGGCTTTACACATTATCTTTCTTTTATTTCACAAGGGCAGACGAGGAAAAACATTTGCCGCAGAAGAAATCCATCATGAGAACTGTCCTTAGCCTACTTCTGATTGCAGCTTTTCTACAGACCTGTTTAAGTAAGTTTTCATTTACCTTACCTAATGGGAACAGTGCATGTACAATGTATAGAATATTCATTTAATTACCAATTTAATGGCTTGTATAGATGGGGAAATACTGAGTGCTTTTCATTCATTTTCTTTTTTCAAGCAAAGAAAACTTTCAGCAAATATAAAAAATACCTGTTGATCTGACCAGAAATGCAGTATCCTTGCCACTTCCTGTGAGCTGCACCAAAGAATATCTTCCCTCCTAGCTACCTTTTGCAAACCTCTAATTAGCCTGATCCCCATGTAGTGGAGATGAAGAGATATGGACAGGTTTGTCGTTTATATCAAGTGAACAGCCTGGGGTGACAGCAATAGATACATTGGAGAATAGCCTCCCAGGGACAGGAAGTGTAATGCCTCGTACACACGATCAGAATTTCCGATGGCCTAAAATCCGATGGATTTTTTCGTCGGAATTTCTTTCAAGCTGTCTTGAATACACACTGTCAGACCAAATTCTGACCGTCCAAAACACGGTGCTTCCGAGCATGCGTCGACTTGATTCTGAGCATGCGTGGGCTTTTTCTCCGTTGGTGTTCCACACAGACGATAGCAATTTTCGATAGGAATTTTTTTCATCGGAAAAAAAATAAAACATGTTCTATTTCTAAACTCCGACGAAAATTTTTGGTTATTTTTACCAAAGATATGTAGCAGTATAAATTTTGGCTCAAATTTTTGAACAAAAATTACTTATTTGCAAAATGTTATAATAGAAACTAACAAAAAAAGTATTTATTTTTTTTAAAAATTCGCTCTTTTTTTACTTATATCAGGGGGGGGGGGGGCCAGTGGTGATTAAATAACACCAAAAGAAAGCTCTATTTGTTTGAAAAAAATTATAAAAATTTAGTTTGGGTACAGTGTTGCATGACTGAGTAATTGTCATTCAAAGTGTGAGAGCATTGAAAGCTGAAAATTGGTCTGGGCAGGAAGGGGGCGAAAGTGCCCGGTATTGAAGTGGTTAAAAAATACCTGCATTCTTTCCTAAATGTACATAATATTACTGAATACTAATATTTCTAGGTAAAGTTGATCCAGGGAATATCCGACTGCCTCTCGGGGTATCAGAAAGGAATTATTATTTTCTTCCCCTGCTGTAGTAAATTGGATCATGATTTGCTGGGGTTTTTCACCTTCCTCTGGATCAACTGTGGGTATAGGATTGTGTATATGGAATTGTACGTTTTTTTTTTCTTTTTTTTTCTTTTATTAGTTGAACTAGATGGATTTGTGTATTTTTTCAACCTGATTACTGTATTTATTGGCGTATAACACTCACTTTTTTACCCTAAAAATAGAGGGTAAACTGTGCCTGCGTGTTATACGCAGGGGGCTGTGGAAAGTTTTTTTCCTGAAACTTCCCTTTTAGGCCTCATTTCCATGGACATTTTAACAGTCGCTTTTTTTAGCGTTTTTTACAGCTTAAAAACGCCCGTCCATGTTATTCTATGGCTTCATGCGCACATAGGCGTTTTTGAGCTGCAAATGGCATAGGCGTTTTTGAGCTGTAAAAAAAAAAACAGGACCAGGGCGTTCTGTGGCGCCGACGCCAGAGCTGTAAAAACGCCAGACATTAAAAAACGCTAAAAAACGCTAAAAATCGCTACCGCAGCGTTTTTGAGCTCCAGCGTTTTATCAGCAAAAATGTCATTGGTCACTGTAGCCTCTGTAAACACAGGTAATTCACAGCCATGTGCTTGTGGGTATAGCACAGAGAAGAGAGAACTAACTAAGATGGCAATGGCAAGTTCTGTATCCCAACTTTCTCTAATCACTGCTGTTCAAGCACATCCTGAACTGTGGGATGTGGCACATGCTCTTCATGGAGATTATATTAGGAAGGTGAAGGCATGTGGATAATCCACAACTTGTGGCAGGTGACGTGGCCAGTTGACGTGGCAGGTGACGTGGCCAGTGGACAATCCACAACTTGTGGCAGGTGACGTGGCCAGTTGACGTGGCAGGTGACGTGGCCAGTGGACAACCCACAACTTGTGGCAGGTGACGTGGCCAGTTGACGTGGCAGGTGACGTGGCAAGTGGACAATCCGCAGCTTGTGGCAGGTGATGTGGCAAGTGACACGCTAAATACAAGTACACTGCTGCTCTTTTAGCTGGGTCTTATGATGTTTCACTGAAATTTGGTAGTGTATATAGCCTAACGCTAGCGCTAAAAAATTCCAAAAAAACGCGCAAAAACACTAATGCAAAACGTGGCAAAAATCGCGTTTTTTAACGCTGATTTTTCCAGGAGTCCTACCTAGCTTTAGAGCTCGTTTTTAAAAACGTCCATGGAAATGAGGCCTTAAAGTTGGGGTGCGTGTTATACGCCTGTGCGTGTTATACGCCAATAAATACGGTAACTATGTAACTATGTAAGAAGATTGGATTTTATACCGAGTTGCTGGACCTTTGTGTGTATTCTACCTCTGTTTTTGGGGTGGACCCATATATGTTATTATTCCATTTTTTAAATTGCCATTTAATGTTATACAAAAAGCATGTGTAAACTTGAAATTTCACTGCGTTAAATGTGAGATTTAAAAGCCCACAATTAGATTATAGTATTGTTGTAAACAATCTAGCATTGTCATAATTATCTGTACGTATAAAATCTGAACTGTCCATTATTTCTGTGGAGTTGTCCATATAATAGAAGTTGTGGTTAGGAGAACTAAGAGAAGCTCAGCTCTTTCATGTGCACACTTTAATTCATAAATGGTGATCAGTAATAACTCTTTTGTCTAGATGTCTGTTCTGGAATTATAGGAGGAAGAGAAGCAAAGCCACACTCCAGACCTTACATGGCCATAGTACATTCTGGGAAATTCTGTGGAGGCATTTTAATTAAAGATGACTGGATTCTAACTGCTGCCCATTGTATTTTGTAAGTATTCCTTTGTTTGCTAGTAAGATAATATATCTGTAAATATAAAGTGCAACTTGTAGTGGTTGCAGGACACACAGACACAAGATAATGTATAGTGGGGGTCAGTAACATGTAGATCGCGGTCTGGGCCTGCTGACCCACCATGTAAAGTTAGAGCTGTAGTAGGGAGCAAGAGCCGCATAAGCCGATGTCTAGTCTCTAGTCCCATGTGGAGTGATACCAACTGCACTCCATCTCCCAGCTAGTGGTCTCCAGAGTGGTGCCAGCAGGAAAGAAGAGATCTTCAGATCAGTGTGAAGCAATACATCGGGCATAATAGAATAGGGCTGCTTTCACACGAATGCGCTGTGGATTACCCATACTGAGGGTGCAGCGCAGTGTATCTGCAGCTTTTTCTGTTTTCTGCTCTTATGCGTACACACGGTCGGATTTTCCGACAAGAAAAGTCAGATGTGAGCTTTTGGTCGGAAATTCCAACCAAGTGAAGGCTCTATCGGACTTTTCCTGTCAGAATTTCCGCCAACAAAAAATAAACAGCATTGAACTTCATTTTCTCAGCTCATCGTAGTGTAGTAGTGTTGTACGTCACCGTGTTCTTGATGGTCGAAAGTTCAGAGAACTTTTGTGTGACCGTGTGTCTGCAAGCCAAGCTTGAACGGGATTCCGTCGGAAAAACCATCCAAGGTTTTTCAACGGAAAATCCTATGGTGTGTACGCGGCATTAACCATAGAATTCTATTATATCCTGTAGGTTTGGTGCACTTTCTGAATGCAGGAGTTTTGGTGCACTTTCAGAAAGTACACCACACCTGCAATATATAATACAAGTCTATGGCAAAGCATAGCTAATACAGAAAAGTCGCAGATGCAATGTGCTGCACCCGCGGTACAGGTAAACTGAAGCATATTAGTGTAAAAACAGCCTTATAGGGGGTCAGAACAGTAAGGATTTGTTTACATTTGCAGCTTGGGGGGTAAAACCCCATAGTTAAGATGTGTTTTTACCACCCCTGTCCCAACCACACTCCCTTTATCTGCGCTGCCAAGGGGTGTACACATGTCGCAGTCACAGCAGGAGTTATATGTCCTGTCATGGTTGGTGGGTGTAACACCTACCAAGCATGAGCCATTTAAGTGAATGAAGCCGCTCTGCAAGTGCCCTGCAATTTTGTGCAGTACAGCAAACAAGGGGTTAAAGCAGGCAGTGCTGTGTTGCCTTTTCACCAGTTGTGAGAGACACAAGACTCTGGTCTGGAACAACAGATGTTTATTTCAGGTCACTGTACACTGCAACATACATCTCAGGACAGTACATCTTATTATGCTTCCTTACATGTGCTCTCTAAGATGGCTACTATGCCCCTTGATCCTTGTCATCACTCCTGGGTGGAGCCAGCCTTAAAGTGACAGTACACATGGAACCCTTCAGGTATAACACCTTCCATCCATCTCTAAAAAAGACAAAAAAAAAATCACAACAAAATGAGAAAAGGCACAAGACATTAACTAATAATTGTCCAATAACAGTCCTCCAAACACAGGAGATGCACAGGATTTTTCCCGCATCCAGATGGGAGACCAAGCATCCATGGACAGCTGTGGGGATCAAATGGCATTGGATCACTTCCATCGGCCGCGTCGAAAGTCTCGGAGCTGAGTTCAAAAGTTCAGAGTCCCTCCAATCATCAGTCCCGGTGCATCCTGATCCGCTGCGAGCAGATCCTTGAGCCACTGGTGGTTCAGTGGGCATCAGGGATTCGGGCAGTTGAGAACAAGGATGCAGTTGGTCCGCATAACGTCTGCATATGGAACCATCTTCCAGGCGGACCTTGTACATCTTGGGTCCCAAAGTCTCTGCAATGACAGCAGGAAGCCAACAGGTGTTGGAAGCCCCTTAAGATCGGGCCCATATCTTTTGTTGGGCTGTGAATTGGAGTAGCTCATCATGTTTGACAATCTTGTCTTGGGACTGCAGTACATGTTCCTGAACTGTTTGAGGGCAGAGCATATCCAAAACAGTCCATGGCTGCCGACCCAGAAGGAGTTCAGCTGGACTTTTCCCAGTGGTTGTAAGTGGTGTGTTTCTGTATAAGCAGAAAGGAAGGAGTCCAGCTGCTGGGGTGACAGGGACTGTTGATTGGATTTTGAAAATTTGGGTTTTTTAGGGAAACAAGTATTGGTAATAAAGCATCAATGGAGAGGAGACACCTTTTTCCCATATTAACTCTAAAGCCCTGTACACACGATCGGATATCTGATGGAATCTAATCTGATGGATTTTTTTCATCGGATATTCGATGAAGCTGACTTTCATCAGTCTTGCCTACACACCATCAGTCAAAAATCTGACCGTGTCCAACGTGGTGACGTAAAACACTACGACGTGCTGAGAAAAATTAAGTTCAATGCTTCAGAGCGTGCGTCGACTTGATTCTGAGCATGCGTGTATTTTTGACCGATGGACTTCCACACAGGTGATAGTTTTTTTCTATTGTTTTTTTATCCATAGGACAATTTTAAAACATGTTCTATTTTTTTTCACCGATGGAAAACAAACCAATGGGGCCCACACACGATCGGTTTGTCCGATGAAAACGGTCCGTTTTCATCAGACAAACCGATCGTGTGTACTTCCTATTGTCTCCCTCCATTTGTAAGTAGGAGTCGTTTGAAAGTCGGATATTTGAAAGTAGGTGCCTGCCCTATGTACTCTGCAGAAATTTGGTGTTGCCACAACACTGTAATCCCTCACAGTTACTCTTGGTGGTCACTGGAATGCCCTGCTGTGAACCATTATATCAAGCATTGTAATTACATGCCCCTTTTGAACAGGGGCAGAAAAATTGGGCCTTTGGTGGTGGTGGTGCCACAACACTGTAAGTCCTCACAGTTACTCTTGGTGGGCGCTGGAATGGGCCCTGCTGTGAAATATTAGATCAAGAATTGTAATTACATGCCCCTATTGAACAGGGGCAGAAAAGTTGGGCCTTAGGCACTGGTGCTGGTGCCACAACACTGCAACCCCTCACAGATACTCTAGTTGGAGCGCAGGAATGAGCCCGCTGCAAAGTATTGCATCAAAAATTGTAATTACACGCCCCTGTTAAACAGGGGCAGAAAAATTGGGCCTTAGCCACTGGTGCCACAACACTGTAACCCCTCACAGATACTCTAGTTGGAGCGCAGGAATGAGCCCGCTGCAAAGTATTGCATCAAAAAATGTTAATTACACGACCCTGCTAAACAGGGGCAGAAAAATTGGGCCTTAGGCACTGGTGCTGGTGCCACAACACTGCAACCCCTCACAGATACTCTAGTTGGAGCGCAGAAATTAGCCCATTGCAAAGTATTGCATCAAAAATTTTAATTACACGCCCCTGTTAAACAGGGGCAGAAAAATTGGGCCTTAGCCACTGGTGGCGGTGCCCAGAACCAACAATGTTCTTACAAGCTATCAGCAAGATCATTGAGGAGGAAAAGGATATTCACTCAGAATAACAGGATAGTCACTCAGCAACAGCATAGGCAGTCTTGAAGGGATCTGACATTTCAAAAAAAATATTCAGTTACATCAGCATCAGGTGCTTGGTAGCTGGTGGTGATCCAAGCCTGATTCATTTTTATGAAGGTCAGTCGATCGACTGAGTCGGTGGAGAGGTGCACCCTGTGATCGGTTACAAAGCCTTCAGCAGCACTGAATGTGCATTCTGAAAGAACGCTGGATGCAGGACAAGCCAGTAGCTCAATTGTGTACTGTGCAAGCTCTTGCCAGTGATCCATCCTCAAGACCTAGTAAGCCAGAGGATTTTCGGTGGGAAAGGTGTCCAAGTCTGATCTTGCCCCTAGGTATTCCCGCACCATGTAAAACAGACGCTGGCGATGGTTGCTGGAACCGGTCATACCTTGGGGCTGCGGACTAAAAAATTGTCTGAACGCATCGCTCAGACGGCCACCTTCTCCACCGCTCCTTCTGTGACTGACCGAAGCTTCAGCAACACGTTGTCCAGGACCAGGATTTTGTAACCTCCCGGGCTCTGGAAACGCCTCCCGAAGATGTTTCATCCTCTGCTCCCTCTGCGATGACTGGATAAGGTCCGCAACCTTACCCTTGTAACATGGATCAAGGAGGGTTGCCAGCCAGTAATGATCTCTCTCCGTGATACCACAAATACAAGGATCCTTTCACAGGCTTTGTAGGATTAGGGAGGCCATGTAGCATAGGTTTGCTGAGGCATTCCCTTGAAAACTGCTGCTGATGCTGAGTGCTAGGCTCCACCTCCATGCTGACACAATCCTCTTTCTCATCCTCTTCCTGTGTGATCGGTAGGCCCGCAGGAACACTGTCTGGATAAAGGGGGCCTTGAGAGGTAAGTAAGTCCTCTTCCTCCCTCTGTTCTGCCTCAAGTGCCCTGTCCATTATTCCATGCAGCATGTGCTCCAAAGGGTGGACAAGAGGGACAGTATCACTGATGCATGCACTGTCACTGCTCACCATCCTCTTGGCCTCCTCAAATGGTGACAGGACAGTGCATGCATCCCTGATCATGACCCACTGGTTCGGCAAAAAAAACAAGCTCCCCTGACCCTGTCTTGGTGCCATAGGTACTCGCACAGGTACTAATTGATGGCCCTCTGCCGCTGCAGCATGGCCAACGTTGAGTTCCACCTGATAGGCATGTCACAAATTAAGCAGTTCTTGGGCAGGTTGAATTCCTTTTGGAGGTCAGCCAGCCGAGAACTGGCATTATATGACCGGTGAAAGTGCACACAGACTTTCCTGGCCTGCCTCAGGACATCCTGTAAGCCTGGGTACCTGCCCAAGAACCGCTGCACCACCAAGTTAAGGATGTGAGCCAAACAGGGCACATGGGTTAGCTGTCCCTGTCAGAGGACAGAGAGGACATTGGTGCCATTGTCGCAAACCACCATTCCTGGCTTAAGCTGGCGTGGCGTCAACCACCTCTGAGCCTGCCTCTGCAAAGCTGACAGAATCTCTGCCCCAGTGTGGCTCCTGTCCCCCAAGCACACCAGCTCAAGCACTTTATGGCATCTTTTTGCCTGCGTACTTGCCTAGCCCCTTGAACCCCTACGGAGCACCCCTGGTTCCGAGGACAAATCAGCAGAGGAAGAGGCCATAGGGAAGAAGAGGAGGGGGTGGAGGAGAGGGATGTGTCAGAATCACCTCTAGTACCATTTTGGAGGCGTGGTGGTGGAACAACCTCCAACACTACTGCACCCTGTCCTGCATCTTTCCCAGCTGCCAGCAGAGTCACCCAGTGCGCCATGAAAGATAGGCAACGTCCCTGTCCATGCCTGCTGGACCATGAGTCAGCGATATGCACCCTTACCGCTGACCAGCGGGGCCAAGACATTGCCTTCCACATGCCGGTAGAGAGCTGGAATCGCCTTCCGTGAAAAAAGTGGCGTTTTGGAACCTGCCACTGAGGTACCACACATTCCACAAACTCACAGAAGGGGCAGAGTCTACCAACTGAAAAGGCAGCAGTTGAAGTGCTAGCAATTTAGCCAAGCTAGCATTCAACCACTGGGCATGTGGATGGCTGGGAGCAAATTTCTTTCGCCGGTGTAGTAACTGGGGCAGGGAAATTTGCCTGGTACACTCGGACGTTGGTGTACTGATAGCAGATTGCCCGCAAGTACTTGGCAGTGGCACACCTAATTCTACAGCTTCATGCCTTTCAGTGCAGGTTTCTGAGAGGACTGAAGGTATAGTGGGGTTGGAGATCTTAGCTGATGAGGAGCAAGGAGAGGTCCGCTTTGTTCTTTGGTGTGGGTCTTTTATGTACGCTTGCCAAGGGACTGCATGGCAGGTCGACATATGTCTGGTCAAGCATGTTGTGCCCAATTGGCTGGTGTTTTGACCACGCTTGATACGCTTCAGACATATGTTGCAAATAGCAATGGTGCGATCTGCTACACACATCTGAAAAGAGGCCCACACCAAAGAACTTTTAGAAAAACGTAGAGTCAGCAGCGCCCTGCACATGCAGAGCTCTGCGGTGTGATGCAGTCAGTTGGCTGCCCTTAAGCTGACCCCTGGAGGGCACCATGCCTCATTGGAGATGTGCCTCCTCCTCCCTCCTATCAGGCACCCATGTAGCGTCAGTGACCTCATCATCCTCTCCCTCCTCATCACTGGAGCAAACCTGGCAGTATGCTGCAGCTGGAGGAACATGAATGCCAGTTTGTTGTCCTTCTTGGGCTCACGCTACTGCCTTCCTCAAGCTAGGAACCATCATCGGAGCCTTCAAAACACTGCGCATCCTCCTGCAGCATGTACCCAACACTGTGGTCGAACAGTTCGGGGGACTCCTCCGTGCATGATAGTCGGGCTATGGAAGGACTAACTGATGACCTCGAGCCGATGAAATAGGCCGCTTTGGCACCTGCATTGGCAGCCAAGGTAGCCTGGGTGACAGAGGATGAGGAGGATGAGAACGGCTTGGTCATCCACTCTACCAACTCCTCTGCATGTTGCGGCTCAACACGGTCAGCTGCCGAAAAAAAGGAAAATCGTGTCACACGGCCACGTGCTAATGAGGATGCACCGTGTCCACGACCAGCACTGTTGCCTCTAGACACAGAGACTGCTTGCCGTCTTTTATTGGCCTGTGAGTGTCTGCCTCTCCTTGTTGGCCTTCCAGACATACTGTATTTGATGTATTGGAATAGGTACACAAGGAATGGCCTGCAGTCAGCTTTACCTGCACACTGTGCCCAGTATACAGTACACTGACTTAATATACTGCAGCTTAGCTCAATCAAATGCATGCCTGTATTATTAGGAAGAGAACAGGAATGGTCTGCAGTCAGCTTTACCTGTAGACTGTGCCCAGTATACAGTACACTGACCTAATATACTGCAGCTTGGCTCAATCAACTGCATGCCTGTATTATTAGGAAGAGAACAGGAATGGTCTGCAGTCAGCTTTACCTGTAGACTGTGCCCAGTATACAGTACACTGACCTAATATACTGCAGCTTGGCTCAATCAACTGCCTGCCTGTATTATTAGGAAAAGAACAGGGATGATCTGCAGTCAGCTTTACCTGCACACTGTGCCCAGTATACAGTACACTGACTTAATATACTGCAGCTTAGCTCAATCAACAGCCTGCCTGTATTATTAGGAAGAGAACAGGGTTGGTCTGCAGTCAGCTTTACCTGCACACTGTGCCCAGTATATAGTACACTGACTTAATATACTGCAGCAAGAATAACAGGAAGCCTCTGAAGTGAGATCTAGCTAAACTGAATACAGTGTGTATATATATATATATATATATACACACACACACACACAACGCCTGGGATGCATATATATACTAAATACACTGACATCAGCTACCTGAATCGCCTGCCTGCTCTATCTAACTGAAATTAAATGAGACTCTGACTCTATCTCTCTCACAACGCCGCAACACACTACACAAGGCTGACGCGCAGGCGACCTTATATAGTGTGGGGAGTGTACTTAGTCCCCCTGAGCCATGATTGGCCAGAGGCATCATGTCTTTGGCCAACTATGGCTCTCTGTGCTGATGGTGCTGTGATTGGCCAAAGCATGCGGGTCATAGTGCATGCTTGGCCAATTATCAGCCAGCAATGCACTGCGATGACGCAGTGAATTATGGGCCGTGACGCGCAACTTGAATTTGGCGCAAACAGCCCATAAAGTTAGATCTCATAAATGATCGAACAGCCGATGTTCGAGTCAAACTCATGTTCAACTCGAAAATGGAAAAGCTCATCCCTAGCATCCACTTTAATCAAAAAGGTGTGTCCTCTGATCGGGCCTGCAAAGTCCAAGTGTAGGCGAGACCAAGGAACCGTGGGCCAGGGCTGGACGCACCCTCGAGGAAGGTCTAGGTCTGGCCACCACACATTTGTTTCATATGTGTGCCCCCCGGAATGACCAGTATGTAGCAAGTCCAGAATGTGTCTCCAGAGGGTCTGTGGAATGATCACTCGGTCTCCGCATAAACACAGTTTCCAGCCACAGTTAATTCCATACGCCTACGGAAATAATGTTCATAATCCTGTGTGACGGTTGCAGGCCAACCGTACCGTACCCAGGAGAGTATTGTTTTCAGGAAGGTATCATTGGCTGTATGGGCTGCTATCTCCCCAGAAGACAAGAAGGACAGGCTGGTGTAACAACAACTATTGAGGAGAAGAGTCCATTGACCTCCCTGTCAGTCAGGACATTGCGTCCGCATCAGCATTGACATCATGACTGCGATACTGGATTTTGTAGCTGTATACTCCCAAGAATAGGGCATAGCATTGGAGGCAGGCCGCAGTAGTCTGAGAGATGTAGGGATAGAGTATTACCACGCTACCAAAGAAATAGGGAAAGGAGAGAGGGGGAGGTGGAAGAGGAGTACTGCTGCAACACTAAAGGTGTATCAAACCCTAAATAAATGTGATGAATATGTAGCTCTGCGCTGTATGAAATAAAAGGTGATTATAACTAATATGTGAACATCCAAAACAAATAAAACACTTGTTGGGGATGATAATGCAAATGACATCCAATCCAAAATCACAATGGATACAAAGTGCTAAGTGAAACTGAATAAAAACTTGCGCTGCTATACGAAGTCCCAGAAGCAGGAAAAAACACACATAGGTGATAATAGTGAACTAAAATATAACATCAGTGTCCATGCAAAAACAGCAAAAACAAATGCTGCTTAAAAAAATCAATCAAAATGAAGTGCTGGCGCTTGTGCCAAAATATTCAGCGTGAAGGTTGTGCAGGAAAGAATTCCAATTTTCTTTTTGAAGGTAGTGAGGGTGTCCCCTTACCTTACTACTGTAAGGTAACAGCATGTACAGTATATTACAGCCAAACATGTTCCCGTTGTTTCCAAATGTAGTATGTCCCAGTGAGCTGCAATCTCTATTTATGGATAGAGTCCCTCTCAGACGTCATGTCCAATGGATAACAATGACCCTCACCCAGTGAGATAAAAGCGCCAATAGTGCAGTATCGTTTAAAAGGTTTTTAATGTTAAAAAAACACACACTATGGTACTCACATAGATGCAATGTAAACAGGCATAAAAACAGGTGGCAAGTTCGCAAGCGTCACGTCCGGTACCTCTTAGTGGACTCTGATTTAATCTGTTCGATTATGAAACTGCTGCTCCTGTGTCTACATCCATCTTGAGTTTCTTTCCCTCAATGGTTACCTCTACAGTCATTGCAGAGGGTGCTGAATGCATATAATGTATGTCTAATCTGTGGAGCACTTCCTCATCCTCTGACTCAGATGATGATGTATATCTTCCCACCATATGTCTTTGTTTTGGGGTTCAGAGGTTTATCTCGCACCTTCTTGCTATGGCACACTCGTCTAAGATGGCCTGTTATACCGCAATTATGACAGGTCTGATGCTTAAACCGGAGGACTTTGTGGTCATGGTCTGTTTTCCCACAACGGTAGCAAGCTGACTCCCGGCTTGGTGGGGGTCTGTATTTCCAGTTTGCGGCAGTTGGCTTGACTGCTGTTCTGAAAACTTCCTGTTTCACCTCTTCCCTTCTGCCCTGGTTCAATTCCTCTGTATATTTCACAGCCATTTTTATCACTGAAGCTATCTCAATTGCCTTTGTAAGGGTAAGGTCTTTCTCTGTTAACAGTCTCTTTTGGCTGGACTCACAATTCAGTCCCATGACAAACTTATCTTTCAGTGCAGTAGGTAGGTACTCCCCAAAAGAACAGGTAGAGGCTAGTCTGCGAAGGGCGAGCATATAAGCTTTAAAGGGGTTGTAAAGGTTAAAAAAAATCCCGAAATAGCTTCCTTTACCTTAGTGCAGTCCTCCTTCACTGACCTCATCCTTCGATTTTGCTTTTAAATGTCCTTATTTCTTCTGAGAAATCCTCACTTCCTGTTCTTCTGTCTGTAACTACACACAGTAAGATGAGGCTTTCTCCCTGGTGTGGAGAAAGCCTCTTGAGGGTGAAGGGAGCGAGCAGGAAGGTCAGGATGCTCTCTACTTTGCAGATAGAGAAAGGAGCTGTGTGTTAGTGGGCATCCTGACACTGCGCTAAGGTAAAGGAAGCTATTTAGGGAACATTATTTTTACCTTTACAACCCCTTTCATTTCCTCACCTGGCTGCTCCTTCTTCTGATAAAAACGAAAACTTTCTGAAATCTCTAGTGGTTTAGGCTGGAAGTGATCCTCCAATAGTGTCTGGAGCTCTACCAATGTCTTAGTTGCTGGTTTTACAGGGGAAAGCAGATCCCTAAGAATGTCATATGTCTTAGCACCAACCAGTGTCAGAAATACTGCTACTTGCCTTTCACCTGGGATGGCATTTGCACTGAAATATTGTTCCAGTCTCTCAACCCAGGAACTCCAGGATGTCTGTTCTCCATCAAACTCACTTAATGTCCCGATTAATGCCATTTTCCTGCTGGGCTCTGTGATTGCTTTTATCCAGGTGACAATTCACAATGTCTTTGTCTCTCTCTCAGACTGATAGACACTTTGTAAATCCCATCCTCGTCGCCACTGTCACATGCTCTGAGTTGTGAGGGACACAAGACTCTGGTCTGGAACAACGAATGTTTACTTCAGGTCACTGTACACTGCAACATACATCTCAGGACAGTACATCTTATTATGCTTCTTTACATGTGCTCTCTAAGATGGCTACTATGCCCCTTAACCCTTGTCATCACTCCTGGGTGGAGCCAGCCTTAAAGTGACAGTACATGTGGAACCCTTCAGGTATAACAGTCCCTGCAGAAGCATGCATTTGCTGGGAGCTTGCAGGGTGGCCCCATTTACTCGAATGGGTCGCTAATGGCAGGTGGTAGCACCCACTAAAAGCAACAGGGGGTTTCATTCCTGCTGTGGCAGGTGTACAACTTTTGGCTGCTGCCTCAGCAGCTAAAGGGTGTACGTGTGAATGAGCCCTAAGGGTGCTGCTGCCAAATGCAACTAAGGGCTCATTCACCAGTACAGCAGGCACTACTGCTCCTCTGAAAAGTGATCTGAGTGTGTTTGACAGGTGGAGAGGAGGCGATATGTTGCCTCCTCACTACTACTACTACTGATTTAAACCTATAAATGCAATGCATGATTGCAACACAGAAGTGTAGCGGTACCCCTGTAGGGGCTGCTAAGTGTTGCGGCCCACCTGTCACCCAGCCCAGCATTCACTTCCCAGACACTCCAAAACAATGAACAGTCCAATAGCTTTGTTTTGTGTTTTTATTGAAGGATTAGAATTTGGATGTGATTAAGGAATTCATGGGATGCCCTGAAAGATTTGCATAGCTTGGGACAAATTACATACACTCCTCTTCCTCCAGTACAATTCTTACTGCAGACTATTCCTTCCTCTTCCTCCAGCAAAACTCTTCAGGCACAGCTAGCACATGGTTAGGCCTGACACTGACTTCGGCCAGGCCCTAGCAGCAGCCTTTTACAGGCAGGGCCCCTCTGGAGTGGCTCAGAGTAGACTGATGATTCACAGACAGCTTCATCTTTCGGTTACCTCCCTGCTGCTTCTAGAGGCTTCTAGAAGGAAAATAAGAGAGGTGGGGCTGTCTGAGGTGTATCAGGGAGCCCTAGCCAATCCCCAACTAGGATTGGCAGGGACAGGCCTCCTTGAAATTCCTAGGGTCAGCCCAGTTGGGAGGAGTTGTCGGGTGGAAGAACTGGGAGATGTAGTACTAGACTGTCAGGGCCTTTGAGGAAGCTCCCTATTCTGGGGGGGCGACCTTGGGCCTGGGGCTCGGAGCTGGACAGGGGTGTCTTGGACAGTGGAAAGTACTGCCGGGCAAGTCTCCAGGAGGGATCCACCAGGTGTTGGTGGGTGACACACAGCCAGGAATGCTGGGGAGGCATGTCAGAGCGGATTGGGAGGATGCAATCTGAGATGGATGTAGAGCCAGTGAGAACTGTGGTGTCATGGGCAGTAGAGACCAGCAGCTGCAGCCAAAAGGGCTGCAAGAGCCTGGAGAGGGCTGACTGAGATCAGTAGTCCACCTAGGACAACCACCTAGGACAGCTAGCAACAGAACTTTCTATTCTTTGCTATACCAGATCAAAACAAGCAGGCCTAGCTTACTGCTAGACCTGACTAAATGTACCTGTATAACCTATAGCACCTATATAAAGTAGAGGATGCTACAGTATTAAGACAATTAGAGGTTTAAATCAGGTGTGGGGAGGCTACACTGTGCGATACTGTGCCCAGTGATCTTTGGCTTCTCCCATGTTGTTCAGGTAGATCTCCAGCTCTTTAAGGTTGCCTGCCCCTGATGTATAGGATAACAACATCTTTATCTGATCGGCCGGCAGATTGGCTGCATTAGGTACAAAATCCATGCTTAAGTGCAAATATACAAATATTTAGAAGGGTGTATAGGAGGGTTCTTTTGCATGAAAATCAGGGTGAATGAGACTTACTATTGTGTTAACACAACGACTAAACTTATGGGTTGCCTATTGCTAATTTATTAATTTGTACGTTTCACAATTTCAAGATGTGAAAGACCTGGCTTTCTGGAGTAATATTATAAATATCACTATTACGCTAAACATTATAAAATTATGACAGCGTAGGCCATCTATACCTGACGTATACACACCTATATAATTTTTTAGACAAGGTATGCTTGGGTTTGCTATCTTCTATTACATGTGAAGCTCATATTTCTAACCTCTTATTTCCAGAACTGAAAATAAAACCACAGTGACCCTGGGTGCACATTACGGAGACCAGGGATCTCATTTACAGATTATTGATGTAAAAAGATCTATCACACATGAGCATTTTAACTGGACAAACTACCATAATGACATTCAGCTTTTGCAGGTATGATCTGTCTATCTATTTATCTCAATCTCATTGTCGGTCTGCCCATCTATATATATACTATTTTAACAGCGATGGCATGCATGCATAGTTTAGTCTCTATAGTCCCCTATAACAGCAGAGTGTCTAGCTCCGATTTACTACTTTCATAAAACAGTTAAAAACACAAACAGCTACTTGTAATTATCCTCAAACAACATCCCTCCCAGTGTAGTCAATGGTAGCTCTTGTAACTCAGGTTGCCAGCTGTAGGGATACAAGGACAAAGTAGAAATGGAGAACCCTGGTAGCAATTAGGGACCTCCCCACAATATCCGGGTCTTCCAAAGAAGCTGCATGCAATTTGACTGCTCACACACTGGTTCTGGAGAGCCTCCTCTTGCCCAGCTACCTCTTCATCAGGTATGTCCTCTCTCAGAGCTGCTGAGGGAGAAAAGCTGAAAAACGTTTTATCCCTGGTTGTGTTCAGGAACCCAGGGAGTTGTGGGCAATGGAGTTAAAAGGGGCCTTCGCCTGCATTTGAGCATGGTCAGTGAATGGTCACTTAGCTACACCGTAATTATTTTTTTATTAATACCTATCATTGATGAGTGATTCATTTATTTTACCAGGTAGAATCACCCCCTAGAGTATGCATACCAAATCATAGCCCTTTATAAAACAGAGCAACTTCATTGTATGATTTACCATTATAAAGAGAGTCCTAGAGCCGAGAGGGAAACGATAGGAGGAGGGACAGCATGACAGGGTGGGACCGCAGGAAGGAAGATAGTTTCTAGCAGTGGCCGCTTTAAGGCAGTAGGAGGGGCTGTGGGGGAAAAAAGAGCGGCGCCGCTTTAAGGGAGAGGAGCAGCCTGGGGGAAAAGGAGGGGCTGGCTAACACTAGCCTGGAGGGAGGAAGTGACTTAGCGTCACTCCTCCATTTTAGCTGAAAGGGGAAACGTACCACCCACCCTCCCATGTGGTAGGCGAGCGGAAGGGGGTGTTTGGGGCTTCTGGAGAGGAAAAAGGCAGGAAGTTTTATTACAAACGGTTGTACCCATAGGTGATATGGGGGATACGGGTACCTTTCGGTCAACGCGGGTTGACCAGAAAGGAGTTAACGTGTAGGTCACTGTGGACAGGGGTACTGCCTCTGTGTCTGGGGTTTGCGACTGAGGCCGAAGTTAAAACAGTTATTGTCCCAGTGGCCAATTGGAGTTGTGGTATTTCAGACCACCAGGTAGTTTAAAGTTGTGTAAAAGTTATTTTTTGAAAAATGGTTATTTATGTTAAATAAAATAGGCCGTAAGGCCAACTTTACTCCACACTGGTGTCAGTCGTTAAGTTTGGTAATGTGGGAAAGGGTAGCAGTTATAAAAGGGGTGGTTTATAATGGAAAGTTGATCCTTAACATGTCATGGTCAGAGCTATTATGTCATAACTTATTTTGTTCATTGATTTCAGCTGGCAAATAAGGCAAAGCTGGGAAAATATGTCAATTACACAGTATTGCCAAAGACATATGAAGATGTTGCAGATGGAACAGTCTGTGAAACTGCTGGCTGGGGGAAAACTGAACATAGCAGACCGGCTGATAAGTTAATGGAAGTCAATGTCACCATTCTAGACAGAAAGCAATGTAGCAGGAAATGGAAAAAGTATCAAATAACTAATGAAATGCTGTGTACCATTGTAGGGCCTGAAAGGAAAGATGTTCGCAAGGTAAATCTAATTATTTATATTCATATAATGACCCAACTCAGTGCTAAAGACATACAATACCCCAGAAATATTAATACAATGTGCAATATATCTCTGCAGCCTTCAATTCAATATACACAAAATATGTACCACAATATAATAATAAAAAACGCGCTGCAAATTTAGGGCCAGATCCACATAGAAATAGATCGGCGCAGGGTATGTGAGATACGCTACGCCGATGTAACTTACTTTTGGCTGCTTTGAATCCACAAAGAATTTGTGCCGTAAGTTACGGTGGCGTAGTGTATCTCTGGCGGCGGAATTCAAATCGGTGATTAGGGGGCGGGTTTCATTTAAATGAAGCGCGTCCCCACGCCGAATGAACTACGCATGCGCAGTCCCGAAATTTCCCGGCGTGCATTGCGCTAAATGACCATGCTAGGAAGTAATTTTTTTAACTTAGACGGGACTTACGTACATTCCGATTCACAGACGACATTACGCCAAAAAAAAAAAAAATTTAATTTCGAGGCAGGAACGACGGCCATACTTAACATGGCAAGTCTAACTATACGTAAAATACCAGCTTTAACTATACGCTGGAAAAAGCCGACTAGAGATGACGTAAAGGAATGCGACGGCCGCTCGTACGTTTGTGGATCGTCGGAAATAGCTAATTTGCATACCCGACGCAGAAAACAACGTGAACGCCACCCAGCAGACACCGAAGTATTGCATCTTAGATCCGAAGGCGTACGAAGCCGTACGCCTGTCGGATCTAACCCAGATGCCGTCGTATCTTGGTTTGAGGATTCAAACTAAAGATACGACGCGGGTAATTTGAAAGTACGCCGGCGTATCAGTAGATACGCCGGCGTACTCGCTCTGAGGATCTGGCTCATAGTGTGCATTATATCAAATAAGCACCAATGTAAAAACCAAACTGACCAGGTGTATGATGACAAATAAAGATTAGGCTATCCTGCCACACTTGTAAATAAATTTGAAAGTTCAGTCTTTCCATTGTGAATGAAAAGTGCTCAAATAAAGATTAGTCCAACCGTTTTAAAAAAACTTCTCAAAAAAGTTAAATTTCTCCAAATAAAATGTTAATTTACCTTTACATAGGCTACCCTCCCTTCAGTCCATTATGAATGCCACTTCCAGACTTGTACACCTCACCAACCATTTTGTGTCTGCTATCCTTCTCTGACAATCTCTCCACTGGCTTCCGCTAACCCAACAAATAAAATTCAAAATACTAACAGCAACCTACAAAGCCATCCACAACTCTGCAACTAGCAGGATCATCCATTTTGTCTCAAAACACCAACCAAACTGTTCTCTTCACTCCTCCCAAGACTTCCTGTTCTCTTATCACCTACTCCCACACTCACCTCCAGGATTTCTCCATATCCTGGCTCTTCCTCTGTAACTCCCTACCCCTAAACTGTTCTACTGTGGGAAAGACCCCATGACTAAACCCTGTGGGGTGGGGGGTGAAATGTGTCAGGGTGTGGTCTGGGAGGAGCTAGGCTGAAGCCATTTTGACTCTTCTATATACTGGGTTGCTTCTCTGGTTTGCAGCGCTTCCTTCTTGCCTTCTCTACATATCTCCTATTCTATACACATTTAGGTGATCCCTGAAAATCCATCTCCTCAGAGAGGCTTGTCTAGTCTCTAATTAGCAAACTGTACATTTAGTAATTACATTTTGTATCACTAGACTCTTTATTTTATATTGTAAGCCCTAATGAGCAAGGTCTGTGATTCCTCTTGTATTTTATTGTTACTCAACTGTCTCCGTCCGTTTTGTAAAGCACTGTGCAAATTGTTGGCGCTCTATAAAAAAAACCTGTAAAATATTAATAATAGTAACATGACACTAGTGTTGTAATTGCTGAGCGATGTTCTGTTCTTTTGTGCTGCGTACTCTCTCCTGCCGCCAAATGTGCGCCGTCGTATCTTTGGGCGCATTCTTAAAATGACATACGCCTCACTGTTGCCAAGATACGACCAACGTAAGTCTCCTACGCCGTCGTATCTTGGGTGCATTTTTACGCTGGCCGCTAGGGGCGTATACGTTGATTTACACGTCGAACATGTAAATGAGCAAGATACACCTATTCACGAACGTACGTACGCCCGTCGCAGTAAGCTACGCCGTTTACGTAAGCCGTTTTTCCGGCTTAAAGATAAACCACCAAAAAGATGGTGCAGCCCATGCAAGGTATGGACGTCAGAAGTGCCGTCGTATTTTACGTCGTTTGCGTAAGCCATATGTGAATGGGGCTGGGCGTAGGTTACTTTCACGTCGAAAGCATTGAGTATTTGCGACGTGATTCTGAGCATACGCGCGCATGCGCCGTACGAACGGCCCTTCATTTACATGGGGTCACGGTTAATTTAAATGTAGCTCGCCCACTACATGCCTACTTTGAATTAGGCGGGGTTACGCCGGCCCATTTGCGCTACGCCGACGTAACTTACGAAGCAAGTGCTTTGTGAATACTGGCCTTGCCTCACTATGTTACGTCGGCATAGTGCAAATGTGATGCGCTATGCCGGCCAAAATATACACCGATCTCTCTGAATCTGGCCAGAAATGTATGTAGCGCTGCTGAGAATACACATATTCTCCCACAAAAGTACTAATTGCTGCCAGTCACAAGCACAGGTATATGCACACTGACATTACAGGCTCAGTCTAGGAGATATATATTTAGAATTTATTGCTGAATATGAAATGAGAGGAGTTCAGGATACTCCAAAACGATATTAGAATCATTAGGAGGACAAATGTCTTAGCACAAATCCTTATACTAGCAGGCACACATGAAAGTCCTAAAACCAGGTCTTACCCACCTCCATTAGGGGTGCAGGGGCGCTGCCCTCCTATCCCTGCATTGATTCCAATGGTGTTTTTTTTTTTCTTTTTTTGAAGCATGTGATTAGAGCAAGAGGCTCTAATAGGCTACAAAAAGGGGGGGTCTTGGGCAGCAGAGCATATTCACTATTGTCACACTGATTCTCCCCCCAGCTAATCAGGAAGTGGGTCCTGAGACTATTGGATGCCTAGGAGGAGGAGGGGGAGGAGGGGGGAAACGCGTTGTGATGCAGAGAAGGAGGAGACCTAATGGAACCCCCACGACCCAGGTGGGGTAAGTGCAGGGCTTGATAAACAACCGCGCGAGGGGGGGTGCTGGTGATGTGGTGGTGTTGTTTGCCACCCCCCTAAAAAAAAAAAAAACACCAGCCGCCTCTGCTAGGAGCTATCTGTCACCCACTGGTAGTTTATCAGTGAGGGAGATAAAGGATCCTTTACCAGTTTAGGTCTCCAAAGCTCATCCTCCAGCAGTTATTACCTTTTGTTCCACTTGACCCTCCCTTCTAGATTGTAAACTCTAATGAGCAGGGCCCTCTGATCCCTCCTGTATTGTAATTGTACTGCCTGCCCCCGTGTTGTAAAGCGCTATGCAAACTGTTGGTGCTATAAAAAACCTGTATAATAATAATAATAATAATAATAATAATAATAATGATGATGATGATGACAAAGCTCTTAAGATGTACAAAGGCACAAAGCACAACAAAGAAAGCAGAGCCTGTTTTGCCTGTAAAAAGGCCGGTCACTTAAAAAAAGGACTGTTTTATCTGGAAAGCCGAGCAGCAAAAGCTACAGCTATCCACAAAAATAGGCAAAGCAGCCACAAAGCAAACTGCAGACACATCATGGAATGGCACCTTTAAAGTGACAGAAAGCGGCAAGCCACGCGGCTGGTGCATAGACTCAGGTGCGACAATCGACATGACTAGCAGTGAGACCTTTTTCACAAACATTAATTACAGTGCAAAAGACAAAGTTTTCCTAGCTAACGGGAAAAACATCACTACACAAGGTAAAGGCCAGGGCTTCCTGAACTGCATTACAACACAAGGAGGTCACCACAGTTTCCTTGTAAAGAATGTGCTGTATGTTCCAGAACTAGAAGGCAGCCTTCTATCAGTGAAAAGTCTTGCAAACAACGGTCTCAGGCCCCGAACACACATCCGAGGAACTCGACAGGCAAAACTCATAGTTTTGCTTGTCGAGTTCTGTGTGAAGCCGCCGAGGATCTCGGCGAGCCAACCTTCCTCATAGAACAACGAGGAAATAGAGAACATTCTCTATTTGGCTCGACGAGGAACTCGTCGGCTTCCTCGGCCGAAAGTGTACACACGCCGGGTTTCTTGGCAGAATTCAGCTCCGACCGAGTTTCTGGCTGAATTCTGCCGAGAAACTCGGTCGTGTGTACGGGGCCTCACAGTTAAGTTCCAGAGTGATGAATGCACAATTCACAATAATAAGCAATTTCTCGCAAACGGAAAACCTTGACACTCACAAAGCTCCCTCCTAACCGCAAACTTATAGAAAGTAAGTGGACTTTTAACCACTTGCTTACTGGGCACATAAACCCCCTTCGTGCCCAGGAGAAATTTCAGCTTCCGGCACTGCGTCGCTTTAACTGACATTTGCGCGTGGCTCCCAAACAAAATTGACGTCCTTTTTTCCCCACAAATAGAGCTTTATTTTGGTGGTATTTGATCACCTCTGTGGTTTTTATTTTTTGCGCTATAAACAAAAAAAGAGCGACAATTTAAAAAATATATATATATTTTTTACTTGTTGCTATAATAAATATCCCAATTAAAAAAAAAAAAAAATTCTCAGTTAATGCCGTATTTTTCGATGTATTTTTGTAAAAAAAAAAAAATCGCAGAACACAGCTAGGTGACAGAACACAGCTAGGTATTAAAAAACATATTGCAACAATTTACACATGCTAATGCACATACCTTTTTACTTATTTTGCAGACTATACTGGTCTTTGTGGTGCTGGTTTCTGTGGTATGCTGGGCTCCGTGGTGTTGGGCTCTGTGGTATGCTGGGCTCCGTGGTGTTGGGCTCCGTGGTGTGCTGGGCTCTGTGGTGTTGGGATCCGTGGTATTCTGGGCTCCGTGGTATGCTGGGCTCTGTGGTACTGGGCTCCGTGGTATGCTGGGCTCTGTGGTATGCTGGGCTCCGTGGTGTTGGGCTCTGTGGTATGCTGGGCTCCGTGGTGTTGGGCTCTGTGGTATGCTGGGCTCCGTGGTGTGCTGGGCTCTGTGGTGTTGGGATCTGTGGTATGCTGGGCTCCGTGGTATGCTGGGCTCTGTGGTACTGGGCTCCATGGTATGCTGGGCTCCGTGGTATGCTGGGCTCTGTGGTACTGGGCTCCGTGATATGCTGGGCTCGGTGGTACTACTGGGCTCTGTGGTATGCTGGGCTCTGTGGTGCTGGGCTCTGTGGTATGCTGGGCTCTGTGGTGCTGGGCTCTGTGGTAACTTGCAGCAACATCCCCCACCCCCCCCCCCACCTACATACCCACAACGTTTGCCCACCTACCTAAAAAACTCAAAGCTTACCTGCGCCACTGACAGATGATTCCAGGCTTTAAAAAAGAGCGCCTGGACCAATCACGGCTGTGCAGAAACCAGCAGCCAATCCGATCCCGCCGAGTGATGTCATCGGTCCGCGCCTCGGCTGCTGGAATGCAGGAGGCATATTTCACTGGCCCGCAACCGGCCCGCAACCCGACCAGCCCACCTGGAAGTATCCCGGTTCTCCCGATTGGCCAATCCGGGCCTGATGGAGACATTAAGGAAGATCTCTACATGAGCAACCACTAGGGTTTGAACAAGGAGACAACCTTGTGTGTAAACTTCAGAAGAGCATCTATGGTCTTAAACAATCTGCAAGGAGGTGAAATGAGAAAGTGAATGAAGTGCTTACTAGAGAGGGATTCTTAAGAAGTAAAGCAGACCCCTGTCTCTACTCAAAGAATCACGAAGACAGATGGATATACGTCCTTATCTATGTCGATTAAATTATACCATACTATCAGAAGAGAAATGAAGCAAAAAAACTTGCTGCCCAACAATGATATGTATCGCAGAGCAATCGGTAAGCTGCTATATATTGCCACTGTGACAAGAAAGGAAAAGAAAAGAAAAGAAAAGAAAAGAAAAAGGAGGATGCACCGACCTAGTGCATTACCATTTAAACGGTAATGCACTAGGTCGGTGTGCCCTCCTTTTTCTTTTCTTTTCTAGTTTTATGAATTCCCATGATTCTGAGGAGGGCTGCAAGATTCTAGACTTTGGCTTGAAATTGGATTACGTTGCCCTTTAGCGGAAAACACCAGAGTGCAGGAGAATTTTTCGTGTGTTATTGCCACTGTGACAAGACCAGAAATAGCCGCAGAAGTGGGCACACTATGCAGGAAAGTCTCAGCTCCCTGTCAGCGAGTGATGCAGTACCTCAAAGGAACAATTCAGATGAAGTTACGGTTACCAGCAACATCAAATCCAAAACTAGTCAGACATGTGGATGCTGATTGGACTGGGGACTAAACAGACTGCAAATCCACAAGTGGATTCATTTTCCAGTATGGGGAAGTAACCATAAGTTGGTCTAGTCGAAAGCAAGCAACTGTCACTCTATCTTCAACTGAAGCAGAGTACATTGCACCAGTACATACGTCAAAAAGCGATATGGATTAGTCAAATTTTTGTGGATATTGGGATAGACATGTCAAAACCTATTCCCATTTTTAAAGACAACCAGGGATGTATAAAACATAATCAGAAAGGGTCAATCCTAGGACCAAACCCATTGATGTCAAGTATCACCTACTGAGAGACAATTTAGAGCAAGGTGTTATTGACATTCAATACTGCCCATCATAGGAGGTGACTGCTAATGCACTCACCAAGCCTTTGTTGAAAGAACAT
This sequence comes from Rana temporaria, assembly GCF_905171775.1. Lineage (NCBI taxonomy): Eukaryota > Metazoa > Chordata > Amphibia > Anura > Ranidae > Rana > Rana temporaria. Next base: position 76,846,549 of record NC_053489.1, read on the forward strand.
CATAATTATTTCCAGAAGAAGCTGAATATAATTTGACAAAGCACATGATGTTGAGAAGGGGTGTTGGAAGAGCAATAGCATGACTGCATATAAACGGACTATATACTGTATGCATTATACCTGTGGAAGTGTTTGCTTCCCTCACTGTTATCTTGTATGATTCTGCTTCCTGTTCCTGTTTCCATGTTGTAAAGATATGTTCTGATATTACTCCATGAGGGTAAAGCATATTGCTGTATACAAGAAGCTTCCTGCGCATGATTTCAATACTCTGACAAAAGAGGAAAGAATACTCTGTCCAGGCCTCCCAAAAATGTATCCCCTCCTCAGCCACCTTCTGGGTACCTCTTACCTAAGGATTGGCTGGAGTCTGATACATTTTCATAAATCAGGAGTTGATGCTCCTGCTCTATGTTCTGGAAGTTTTTTCCAGAGGCAGATTGGCGCAATAATCCATTGACCTTAGGAAAACCTAACCAGATCAAAAAGATACATCACTCCACTGAGTACAGTAAAACCAAAAACTAAATTTAGCCTAACTTTAAAGGCCAGCCACTACATGTATCACAAGAATTATTTCAGCCTTATCTGACATGTTGATATTGTTTTTTTTTCCCCAGGAAGATGCAGGGGGTCCGTTAATCTGCAATGGAGTGCTCAGAGGAATCACATCATTTGGAGTCTTTTCATGTGACCAGATTGGGGATGCAAGTTTTTTTTCTCGTCTTACCGAGGACTATCTCTGCTGGATTTATAAAGTTGTCAGTAAATGGTCTTAGGGCTCTTTAACCACTTAAGCCCCGGACCATTTGGCTGGCCAAAGACCAGAGAACTTTTTGAGATTCGGCACTGCATCACTTTAATTGACAATTGCGTGATCGTGCGTCGTGGCTCAGAAAAACAAAACTGACGTCCTTTTTTTCCCACAAATAGAGCTTTCTTTTGGTGGCATTTTATCACCTCTGCGTTTTTTATTCTTTGCAATATAAACAAAAATAGAGCGACAATTTTGAAAAAATTCAATGTTTTTAACTTTTGGCTATAATAAATATCCCCCAAAAATATATAAAGAAAAATGTTTTCCTCAGTTTAGGCCGATATGTATTCTTCTACATATTTTTGGTAAAAAAAAAAATCGCATTGAGCGTTGATTGGTTTGTGCAAAAGTTATAGCGTCTACAAAATAGGGGATAGTTTTATGGCATTTTTATTAATAATTTGTTTTTTTACTAGTAATGGCGGCGATCAGCGATTTTTATCGTTACTGCGACAATATGGCAGACACATCGGACACTTTTGACTCCATTTTGGGACCATTGTAATTTTTACAGCGATCAGTGCTATAAAAATGCACTGATTACTGTAAAAATGACACTGACAGTGAAGGGGTTAACCTGTAGTGGGTGCTGAAAAGGTTAAGTGTGTCCTAGGGAGTGATTCTAACTGTTAGGGGGCGTGGCTACGAGTGACACATTACTGATCACTGCTCCCGACGAGAGGGAGCATTCAATCAGTGACATGTCACTAGGAAGAACGGGGAGATGTTGCGTTTACACTGACATCTCCCCGTTCTTCAGCTCACGACAGGGTTGCAAGCGCCCCACCGGCGACGCGTGCACGACCACACAGTGGCAAATTAAAGGGGACAAACCTGTACGCCCATTTGCCTGTCCGTGCCATTCTGTCGATGTAAATCTGCGTGGAGCGGTCCTTAAGCGATTAAGCTCATGCATTTTTGAAATGTGTAGCAGATGCATTTAAAGCAGAACATAACTGTATCTGAGCGCAACAAACTGAAAATGCTTTTTAATACATTTTTAATATTCCAAGCAAACTCACCCATTCACTCATGTCTCCATGCTTTATTTTTGGCAAGTAATCACTTTGTAAAGCATTCTTAGCTACAGCTATCTTGAGTGAGGGCAGGCAGGCAGGCAGGCAGGAGGGTGTGCTTAGCTGAGAAAGGCCCCCCTATCCTCCTCCAGATGAAAAATGCCCATGAAGACTCCTGGGATGTATGACATCACTTTGGCCTAGGCCAGAATGCAGGAAGCAATCTATCTATTTACTAATGCTAGCAGGATAAGGATTAAAAATAGTTAATTGAGAGAGTTTTTCTCCGCTTTAAGTAACTTTTCGCACTTAGGCCCTTTCAGACCTATGCATCTTGGGCACTAAGGACAACCCCTCCTTAGTGCACCATAGTGCACATTCCTTGAGTTGGTGCACTATATTTTAAAAAGAGTGTGCAGGGCACATTAAGAGCTAAATACCCCACACTAACATGCATGCGGCTACCATGCAATGGACCACAAAGGTCTGAAGAGGGTCATATGCGCTTGCAGTAACATGCATTTATGATGCCTGTTATTACATGCATTCTGCATGCACTTATACACATTTTCAGCTAGATTCAGGTACGGCGGCGCTTCTTTAGGTCGGCGTATTGCATCCCCTTTGCATTACGCCAACGTAAGATAGTGAGGCAAGTATTGTATTCACAAAGCACTTGCCTCCTAAGTTATGTCGGCGTAGCGCAAATGGCCCGGCGTAACCCCGCCTAATTCAAAATAGGCAGGTAGGGGGCGTGTTGTATGGTAATGAATTCACGATTCATTGCCATACATGTAAATGAAGCGCCGTTCGTACGAAGCATGCGCGCGCATGCTCAGTATCACTTCGCAAATACTCAATGCTTTCGACATGAACGTAACTTACGCCCAGCCCCATTCACGGACGACTTACGCAAACGACGTAAAACGTGGAATATTCGACACTGATCCGACGTCCATACTTAACATTGGCTGCGCCATCTTTTTGGTGGTTTATCTCTACACCTGAAAACGCCTTACGTAAACGGCGTATCTTACGGGCGTGCGTACGTTCGTGAAAAGGCGTATCTTGATCATTTGCATATTCTCTGCGTAAATCGACGTACACGCCCCTAGCGGCCAGCGTAAATATGCAGCTAAGATACGACGGCGTAGGAGACTTACGCCGGTGGTATCTTAGCAACAGATAAGCGTATCTCAGATTGAGAATACGCTTATAGATACGACGGCGCCGCATTCGGACTTACGACGGCGTATCTACTGATATGCCGTCGTAAGTCTTTGTGAATCTAGCCCTTTGTGTTTTTTTATAGACATGCCTTTTTGCTTTATTTATTTTTTTCAAATACTTTATTTTTACCTCCTAGGGCAAGTCCAGGTTCTCGTCAGGCCCCGTACACACGACAGAGTTTCTCGGCAGAATTCAGCGAGAAACTCGGTCAGAGCCGGATTCTGCCGAGAAACTCTGTCGTGTGTACACTTTCGGCCCGATGGAGCCGCCGAGGAACTCGTCGAGAAAATAGAGAGCTCCTCGGCGGCTTCAGGGCTGAACTCGCCGAGGAACTCGATGTGTTTGGCACGTCGAGTTCCTCGGCCGTGTGTACGGGGCCTCACAATCATATATAGACAACAACACAACTGATATAATCACTAGTCAATAATTGATCATCCCACAATAAGACACATCCTTCATAGCACCCTCCATACACCCCTGAGGAGGGTACCATGCGGATATTCCACTTATTCTACCCACTTTATTGTCGTTAGCACATATAGATTTGAGCAGCAGTTTGTTTGATTGCACTTTTATTGTATTCTACCCTATTTATTTTCACAGTTGGCTAGTGCTTAAGATTCTTTTTTCTTTTTACCATGCTGATATTTCTGCGAGCTGTGGGGCCTCCCCCATTCGCTGTATCTGGAATCGCCCTATTAATTTTCCATTTTCTAGGTTGTAGACAAAAAAAAATAAAAAAGAAGGGAAAAACACAAACACATTTTTAAAGGGAAAAAGAGGGAAAGGAAAGACTGAGGCCTCGTACACACGACCAAGTTTCTCGGCAATAACCAGCAAGAACCTTGCTGGGAGATATTTTCTTGCCCATTTTGGTCGAGGAAACTGTCGAGAGCCTCGGCGAGTCAAAAAGAGAGCAAGTTCTCTATTTTCTCGACAGGAGTCTGATTTGGCTCATCAGGGATCTCGATGGGCTGGTTTTCAACGAGAAACTCGGACGTCTGTATGCTAAGAAACCCGCACTTGCTCAGATTAAATTATAAAACGGGAGTAAAAGTAGCATTTGTAATGGAGATAACACATTTTTAAAGCTGTAACAGACTGAAAAGTGCAAATCGTCTCTTACCAAACTTTTATTTAACACGCAAACACATGAAATTAGCAAAAGCAACCCCAAGAGTTTAGCCAGTGGAATCAAACTTCCCCTGCCGTTGTATGTGTTGTATGTCACCGCGTTTGAAAACGAGGAGATTTTGGCTTGACTGTGTGTACGCAAAGCAAGCTTGTCAATTTCCTCGACAAGCCTAACAAGGAACTCGACGAGGAACTCAATGTGTTTCGCCCGTCGAGTTTCTCGGTCGTGTGTACGAGGCCTAAGGGATGGGGGTGCCCTGGATAAATAATGTATAACTAGTTATTAGCTATTTTAGTTGTAATACTTATATCTGACCATCATGAGTTAAGCAAAATCAGACCTTCTTCAGAAGAAGAAGTACTTTTCTTGTTGGTTTTGTGCTGAAAGTGTGAGATCTTCCATCTTATTTATCTCTTCTACTTTATGGAGCCATCCTCCGACCGTAGGAGGTAGCGTATTTTTCCACCTAAGTGGAATACATGCTTTGGCCGCATTTACTAAATGTCGTAAAACAGATTCCTTGTATATTTTGACAGGGATATTCATAACATGTAGTAAGAAAAAGGCTGGATCCTCCGGTATCCCATAATCCGTACATTTTTGTGAAATGTTCCGTACTTCCTTCCAGTTAGACTTTTTGCTTTATTATGCAAATCCAGGGAGTCTCATTCAAGCGCCAATGTGGATCCTTGCTCTTTTGTAACGGACCAAAGTTTGGCTAGTATAGTGCACTGCAGCACAGGTAGGTTGCAAAAGTACACTGGGGTACCATTCATAATGAATGGCACTGCAGCGCACCACATTTAGCATACATTATCGCAGTGCATTAATGTGTATGTGAATAAGATGTAACAAGCAGGTCCTTTATACCCTTTTACACTGTTTATGATGCTATACTGTATACATTTACTGTAAACCCTACTGTATAATGCTTTGCAGCAGAAAAATAAAAAATAAAGATAATATCAATAACTCAAAGCTTATCATAGACTTTCTGTGTCTCATTTTTTTCAATTATTTTTAGTGTACACTTTCCAGTTACAAATGATTCAACCATGATAATTGTGAAAGTGTTACAGTTGAGAGATATGTATCAAAAAGACAGATTACCGAGATAAGATTGGTAGTTGCAATGTACAGATCTGTGGGGTATTTATAAGTATCACTGGGTAAAGTCTCTGTATTATGTACAGTTCAATCACATGCAAGATTGGAACTTCCAGCATGAACCAGCCAATAACAGCACACCTATGCTATCTACTCACCGCTGCATGTTTTTTGCTAATCTGTGAAGGTAAGTTCTATAATTAGTGCTTTTTTTTTTATCTGTTTGTTTGTTTTTTGTAAATAAAATAGAACTGGCAAAATTCCTGACCAGAGCACATCACAGTTGAAGACATTTACTTAAATGAGCATAGACACAACATTTACTAATAAAATACATGAAGTCATTTTTTTTTTACTTGTGTTCACCTACTTCCAACTAAATTGTTACACTTGAGAACTTTACTATACGCTATTTGCCTGGTGTTTTGCTGATCTGCATATAAAACATATGCCAGTAGCTACTAACAAAAAAACAAAATGAAAACTCAAGGCGCATACATTTTTGATGCGCATTCAAGAAGTCGTAGGCGGAAAACCTACTTTAACCACTTCATGACCAGGCACTGCTTTACTTTAACTGACAATTTCGCGGTCGTGTGATGCTGTACCCGAATAAAATGTATATCCTTCTTTCCCACAAATAGAGCTTAAATTTGGTGGTATTAGATCACCTCAGCGGTTTTTATTTTTTATGCTATAACCAAAGAAAAAGCGACAATTCTGAAAAAAAAATGATTTTTTACTTTCTGCTATAAAACATACCCATGTAAAAAATCTAATTTCTTCATCAATTTAGGGCAATATGTATTCTGCTACATATTTTTGGTAAAAAAAAAATCCCAATAAGGGTATATTGATTGGTTTTCCCAAAAGTTATAGCATCTACAAACAATGGGATATTTTTATGGAATTTGTATTGATTTTTTCAACTAATGCTGGCGATCAGCGACTTATAGCAGGACTGCGACATTGCGGCAGGCAAATCGGACACTAATGCCGCGTACACACGATCGGAATATCCGATCGTGTGTGGGCCCCATCTGACTTGACTAGAAATAGAACATGTTTTTTTTTTTCCGATGGAAAACAAACCAATAGTAAATTCCTATCGTCTGTGTGCAACTCCGATGGAGAAAAAACCCATGCATGCCCAGAATCAAGTCGACGCATGCTCGGAATCATTGAACTTCATTTGTCTCGGCCTGTCGGAGTGTTTTACTTCAACGGTGTATGCAAGACAGCTTGAACGGAATTCCGATGAAAAATTCCATTAGATTTTAGGCCATTGTAAATTCTGATCGTGTGTACGGGGCATAAAGTGACACTTCCGACACTTTTTGGGGACCAGTGACACCAATACAGTGATCAGTGCTAAATAATATGCACTGTAACTGTACTAATAACACTGGATGGGAAGGGGTTAACATCAGGGGCAATCAAATGTGGGTTAAATGTGTTCCCTGGGAGTGCTTTCTAACTGTGTGGTGGTGGTGGTGGGGGGGGGGCACATGTACTGTAAGAAGACAGAGATCCGTGTTCCTTAGCAGAAACACAAGGGGGGTTATTTACGAAAGGCAAATCCACTTTGCAGTCGCTGTAGATATGAGGGGGGACACGCAAGGGAAAAAAAATAAAAAATTTTAGTTTGCACATGAAAGGATAATAAAATCAGCAGAGCTTCTCCTGATTTCCAATCTTCCCCTCCGCTCTACAGCGACTGCACTCCCAAGTGCACTTGTAGTGCAAAGTGGATTTGCCTTTCGTAAATAACCCCCAAGATCTCTGTCTTCTCCTGACACAAAACGGGGAACTGCCTTGTTTACCTAACAAGACCGCTTTTCTATCTGTCTTGGAAATGGTCGTGGGTCCTGGCGGACATCGGACCCGCTGATTGGCTACCAGTATGTCCAATCACAGCAGGAGCGAGTCACCGTGGCAATAAGCGCGCGCACCCAAGACCTGGAAGAAATCACGTACAGGCAGGGCTTTTTTATAGTTTGAACTGTGTGGAGCTCAGTTCCACCACCTCTGGCTCAGACCCTTTGGTGCCTGCTCACCACAATCACTTGTAAACACAGAAGTCTGGCGTCTATGTTTACAAGTGACAGCTCTGCACTCTGTATTTAATGCAATCCTGGTATTTAATGCCCCTTTAAGACCCTCCTACTGTTTGTGTGTGTGGGGGGGGCAGGGCCAGACTTACCATTGGGCTTGACTGGGCTCAAGCCCATGGGCCCCGCCCAACAGGGGGCCCCCTTTAAAAAAGGCCCCCGGGGGCCCCCAGGGCCCCGGATGGCAACCCCCCCCCCTTTTTTTATTTATTTTTTTATAAAAAAAAATGTTTTTTTATATATTTTTTATTTATATATATATATATATATATATATATATATATATATATATATATATATATATATATATATATATATATATATATATATTATTAAAGGGCCCAGAGGTCTCCAGGGTCCCCGGATGGCAACCCCCCCCCTTTTTTTTTTTTTTTTTTAATTTTTTTTTTATATATTTGTTTTTTATTAAAGGGCTCAGAGGTCCCCAGGGCCCCATGTGGCAACTACCCTTTTTTATTTATTTTTTAGAAATGTTTATTTTTTTTATTTTTGTTTATATTTTTTTATTTTTCATTAAAAAGGCCCAGAGGTCCCAGGGCACCAGATGGCAACCTCCCTTTTTTTATGTACTTTTTATAAATGTTTATTTTTTTTATATTTTTTTATTAAAGGGCCCAGAGGTTTCTTTTTATTAAAGGGCCCAGAGGTTTCTTTTTATTAAAGGGCCCAGAGGTCCCCAGGGCCCCGGATGGCTACCCCCATTTATATATATATATATTTCTTTATTTCTTCTTTATTTGTAAAGGCCCCCCCGCTTCTCAATTTGCGGCAGCCCCCCCGCTTCTCAATTTCAGGCGGCAGCACCCCCCCTGGTTTTCTGCTCCAGGGGGCCCATGCCTTAAGCTGTGTAAGGGGCCCCAAAATTCCTGATGGCGGCCCTGCGCATACCTCCCAACACGCACGGATTCTGCGGGACTTTCCCGCACAGATAGCTTCTTCCCGCAGTCCCGCGAAAGGGTTAATCTTCCCGCACTGCAAGAGGAGGCAGCACAGAAGCAGGAGGAACCGGAGCGGATTGTGGAGGACTGTGGCTGCTGAAGGGAAGAAAGCCGACAGCCGGGCTAATGACAGTCTGTGCCCCCGGCTGTTGGCACAGGTGAGAGGCACTCCCCCCCGCTCAACAACTGCAAAACCCCCCCCGGAGTGGTGTGTGGATGTCTGCTGAAGGGAAGAGAGCTGACACATTCCATGCACAGGTGAGAGGCACCCACCCCCCCGCTCAACAAATTTAATGCACACCCCCCCGCTCAACAACTTTAATGCGCACCCCTCCCCGCTCAACAATTTTAATGCTCACCCCCCCGCTCAACAACTTTAATGCGCTCCCCTCCCCCGCTCAACAACTTTAATGCGCCCCCCCCGCTGCACCCCCCCCCCCCCCGCTCAACAACTTTAATGCGCCCCCCCCCGCTCAACAACTTTAATGCGCACCCCTCCCCCGCTCAACAACTTTTCAATTCACCCCCCCTGCTCAACATCTTCGATCCCCCCCAATTCTCGGCTCCAGGGGGCCCCTTCAACACTCAAGCCCAGGGGCCCCCACCAGCCTAAGTCCTGCCCTGGGGGGGGCGTATGGTTTTGGGGGTCGTGGTTGAGTTCCAGCATTTATTGTTTGAGAAAAAAAGCCCTGCGTACAGGTATGTGATTTTGTGCTAAAGGGCCACCCTGCCGCAGTATCTGTACGTGGGGTCGGTCCTTAACCTTAAGCGGTTAATTATGGATGGGGTATAGGCGTGGTTCTACAAGAGGCGTATTGTAAAATGTTGTTTCAAATTTTGTATATTCAGAAAGGTTTATTATTTGTGTGTACATTTATGTATTATTATGTTTAGCTAGCTTCAAATTTAATTTCACCAGTCAATTTAGCTTTTGAACAGAATACAGCGATAAACACCAATTACAATGCAAACACATTTGGCATAAACTATTTATAAAGCATCATTTGACACTGATGGCTCTGCTGAATAAAGGGAACCTGTTGTAGCTGCTGAAGGCTTTTTGGCAAAAAAGTGTAATAATATTACTCAGAACTTAAAGAAGAAGTTTGTGGTACATAAAAATAAGCATACATACTCCTTCAGGCTGGATTCACACCTATACATTTTTAGTGCTTTTTGCATTTTGCAGATTTGCACTACAGAACATGTTCCATAGGAAACCATGTTAAATAGACTGAGTGCAAATCTGAAAAATGCAAAAAGCACTAAAACTGCATAGGTGTGAATCCAGCCTCAATGCTGGTAAAGAGAGCAGTGACTGTGTGGGCCACTCTTCCTGTACCAGACCACATGCCTTTCAACATTGGGGGGTGTGCATTAGAAAAGCCTTGCACCTTGCTTATTGCCTTTCATTACAATGTTGAGAGACAGGTGCCTCTTCCCACCTACACTTCCCAAAAATAAGAGGTGAGTGTAATCGGGGGGGGTGAAATCTGGATGCGCCCTAGATAATAAGGGTGAGATCCCCACTGCCAGGAGTAGAGGGGTATATTCGTACTTATTACCCATTCCAAAAAAAAGAGTTGAAAGTTGTTATACACACATCAAATAAAAAAGTCCTTTATTTAAAATAAAATGCACTCAGATACTTGTTACTGTTTTAAAAATATATCATAATGTCTGCAGAAATAATTTCACATCAGTCTTGGCGTTCAGTGATATAAATCCAGGGTCAGTCGTGAGCAAAGAACTGTCCTCTGCTCATGTGTACAAACTGCTCTCCCACACAGTGGCGGCTGGTGAAGTTTTAGGATGGGGGGGCGCAAGACCCCGCCCCTCCACATGTGGTCCCTCCCACTTGTCATAAGCCACACCTCTTATCGAATCCACCCACTCCGTCCCCTGTATTCCACTTGCTTCCACCCATAGTGTCAGGAGTATACATCTCAGCATCACAGGACAGAGTATATAGCCCCAGCATCACAAATCATGGTATATAGCGCAGCCTTACAGATCGGCGCAAACAAACTAAAAAATTACACTGTTAGTAATGAAGGACTCTAAATGGGCATGAGATTACCAGAGACTGCGGACATACTGCATGAGATTGCCAGAGACTGTGGACATACTGCATGAGATTACCAGAGACTGCAGACATACTGCACAAGATTACCAGAGACTGCGAACATACTGCACGAAATTACCAGAGACTGCGGACATACTGCATTGGGGGGAGGGATATCTCACATATGGATGTAAAACACTGCACGTCCCTGTACTGACATCTCTCATACTAATACACTGCAATTCATGTCCCTTACTGACATCTCTCATTATACTGATAAAATACACTAAATTCATGTTCCTGTACTGACATCTCTTATCAGGCATGGACTGGGACAAATAATAGGCCCAGGCATTTTAGATTGAGCAGCCCAAACCAGGCACGGACTGACAACTCACGGGGCCCCGGGGCAATAAGATCATAGGACCCCTGTGTCCCCACCCACACTCAACGCTGTACTCAAATAAAATCTATGTCCTTTATTTCCCACAAATAGAGCTTTCTTTTGGAGGTATTTGATCACCTCTGCGTCACTTTTATTTTTGGGCTATAAACAAAGACAGACAATTTTGAAAATAAAAATATATATATTTATTTTTACTAGTAATGACAGCGATCAGCGACTGTGATATTGCGGCAGACATTTGGACACTAGCTGACACTTTGTAGGAACCAGTGACACTAATACAGTGATAAGTGCTAAAAATATGCACTGTAACTGTACTAATGACACTGGCTGGGAAGATGTTAAACATCTAGGGGCGATCAAAGGGTTAAATGTGTGCCTAGCCTGTGTGTGTGTACTGTGATTGGTGCTTTTACTAAGGGAAGTCATGAATTTTATTCCCCGCTGACAGAACAGAGCTCTACCTTGTTTACACAGGCAGGGCTCTGTCCTGTGTAAATTCAAGATGATCGGCGGGTGCACCCGGTGATCGACATCTCCTGTGTTTAGTCACAGTACAGCCGGGTCGCCAGCAGTGTGTATTCCCTACCTGATCTGGAGCAGCGAAGCCACCTTGCCGCCGTATGTCTATGTCTAGGAGGGAAAGAGAGATGGGAAAGTAGGAGAGAGATGGAGGAAGGGGAGAGAGGGAGGGGAAAGAGGGGGGTAAACGAGAGAGGGGGATGGAGAAGAAGAGGGTGGGTGAGAGGAGGGGATTTAGGTAGGGGGAGGGAGAGGAGGGGAGGAGGGAGAGAGAAGGGGGGGAGAGAGGTGTAGGAAGAGGGGGGTAGTGAGAGAGGGAGAGAGGGGGTGTAGAAATAGGGGGGTAGGGGGAGAGGTGGTTGGGGGGTGTAGGAAGAGGGGGGAGAGGGGTGTAAGAAGAGGGGGTAGTGAGAGAGGGGGTGTAGGCATTGGGGGGGTAGTGAGAGAGGGGGTGTAGGCATTGGGGGGTAGTGAGAGAGGGGGTGTAGGCATTGGGGGTAGTGAGAGAGGGGGTGTAGAAATAGGAGGGTAGTGAGAGAGGGGGAGAGGTGGTTGGGGGGTGTAGGAAGAGGGGGTAGTGAGAGAGGGGGAAGAGGGAGAGAGAGAAGGAGAGGGGTGTAAGAAGAGGGGGTAGTGACAGAGGGAGAGAGGGGGTGTAGGCATTGGGGGTAGGGGGGTGTAGGAAGAGGGGGTAGTGAGAGAGGGGGAAGAGAGAGAGAGAGAAGGAGAGGGGTGTAAGAAGAGGGGGGTAGTGAGAGAGGGGTGTAGGCATTGGGGGTAGATAGAGATGGAGAGAGAAGGAGAGGGGAAGAGGGGGGTAGTGAGAGAGGGGGTGTAGGCATTGGGGGGGTAGTGAGAGGGGGTGTGGAAAGTGGGGGGGTAGTGAGAGAGGGGGTGTAGAAAGTGGGGGGGTAGTGAGAGAGGGGGTGTAGAAAGTGGGGGGGTAGTGAGAGAGGGGGTGTAGAAAGTGGGGGGGTAGTGAGAGAGGGGGTGTAGAAAGTGGGGGGTAGTGAGAGAGGGGGTGTAGAAAGTGGGGGGGGGGGTAGTGAGAGAGGGGGTGGAGGATGTAGGAAGATGGGGGTAGTGAGAGAGCGGGGAGAGGTGGTGGGGGTGTAGAAAGAGGGGGTGAGGGGTGTAGCAAGAAGGGGGGTCATGAGAGAGGGGGAGGGAGGTGTAGGAAGTGAGAGAGGGGGGAGGGAGATGGAGAGGGTGGGTTGATCAGTATATCTGCTATGTCCCACACCATTATACTGTACAGTACATCTCCAACTCACGTCTCCTGTCAGTGATCTCTCCCCTGTCTGTGTAGAAGACAGGCTGTTACACTCCGGTTCTCAGCTGCTCGTCTGTCCCTCTCCTCCACCTCCTCACACCGTCACATTCAGTAACACTTACCCTGCCAGTGTCCAGGAAGTGTCCTCCTCTTCCTCGGGCTCTCTCGGTCCCTCTCCTCTCAGGACCAGGAGCCGACCGCTATTTTCGTCCAAAATAGAATTACAGTAAGAAGTTTAATAAGGGGGGGGGGGCCGGCTGCTAGCTTCACTAAACATTAGGCAGCTAGCTTTGCTGTGAAAACTGCTCTGCTGCTGAGGGGAATGTATAATACTGCAGACTTACCTTTCCTTCATGCCCGGCTCACGGAGGTGCGTCCCTCTGGTCTGCAGAGTGCCGACGTCACTTCCTGACGTCGGCACAGGCACAGAAATATACTGGGTGCCGTGCACGCGCCCGACCTCAAGTCCAAGTCAATCGCGCCGGAAGCTGTGGCGCGATGCGCTCCGCCACAAAGGCATTTTTTTTCTGCCAATGTAGCGCCACATCTGCAATCTCGTGATTGCACAGACGTGGCGCTACTCAATCTGCACTTGCCCGGCGCTCGGACACAGTGCACATAAGGAAGTTTTTTCGATTTTTTTTTTTTTTTAAAGGGACATGTTTAAATAAAAAAAAATTTTTTTTTATTCTTTTTTTTTACTGACTTGGGGGAGGGGGGCGGCGCCCAGGCGCCCCCTATGGACGGGCCGCCACTGCTCCCACACCTAAATGACAGAATCCCTGTCCAAGGAACAGGAAACTGACAGCTGGGAATCCTGGGTGATGTCATTGACTAAATGTGGTCAATGACATCACCCAGGATTGATGACTTAATGACAAGCGGTTATAAATCATTTTACCCATTTTCTGTGCATTCCCACAACATGCAGTAGAATGATCAGACATTGACAACTTTATTCTAAGAGCATGTGAGGGTTAGGCTGCCATACATTGATAGATTTTTTTTAGCTCCGCCTCGCAAACCAGTAGTGATTTAGGTTTTGTGCTGCCCTAGGCCTGACTAAACTCGTGCACCCCTAATTTAAATATGACCCACCCCTTCCTGTCAAGGTCACACTCCTTGCTGTTTAAGACCAGCCCTGAAAATTTTGAGTAGGGACACTAGTTCTGAGGGCCTGGGGGGGCCTTCATTTGCATAGATTTCCTCTCACTTCCTGTTTGACTATGGGGCAGGAAGTGAAGGGAAATCTCTGCATGGGACAGGGATGGTAAAAAATAAACTGACTGGGGCTATAATTTATGGGGGCCAGGGCCGGAATTTGGAGTGTGCGAGCTGTGCACAGGGCACCATGGTCAATAGGGGTGCTGTGCGTCTATCCAGAGGCGTACTAAGGGGCGGGTACCACACACTGGGGGGGTGTCAGACCGGCACCCCTCCACGATTGTATTACACCCGCGGTGGCAGCGCCGCGGATTTAGGCAGCACCATACTGGCACAGGCAGGGAGAGGTGAGCTAGCTACAGTGGCGAGGGGAAAGATATAGGAGGAGGTGCTACTGAATCCAACGGTTGTGATAATGGCCACATCCCTGGTATATAGGAAAAGAAAGGTAACCCCCCTGATGGGACTTTGAAGGCCAAAACACAATATGGATGTAAAAAATATTTTATTGGGACAAAATAGACCTAATGACATTGGCTCTGAACGTTCATTCAGCACCTAAGTACATACAAACATAAAACATATTCCATATCCAAATGGAATCACCAAAAAGCAATGCGTGTGCCGGATGGCAAAAAGAAAAAACAGAACATAATACAATAACAACGTAAACTGTAACATCAAAAACACTCTCCAAATGGTAGATGCTGCCTGATGCGTTTCTGGTTTGTATCAAACCATCATCAGGGACTTCAGGAGTGGATATTATGCGAGATTTGACATTCACAGATAGAGTAGATGTGGATCTCCCCAGCGTTGTTCGTGTGCATGAGTTATATGCAGGAGAAGATAGAAAATGATAGCTTCACAACGAACGCTCCCGAAGAATGGAACTCCAAGACCTGCTGATATGTATGCAGACAGGTAGTTGTCCAGATGCCCATGGAACTCATAGGACAAATTTCTATATTAGTCAGAATAGGAGGTTGTGAGGATGGCTAGGGGCGTTATCTACATGTGTGGATGGGTGCCTGGCGAGGGGGAAGGGGGGTGCAGGGTGACACCGCTGCACCTACCATCCATACACTGAACGAGCGGGGCTACACTGAACGGAGGGAGGCGACACTGAAATGGGGGCTACTCTGAATGGGGGGGGCTACTCTGAACGGGGGGGGCTAGGGTGCTGTGTAATGTAAAGGGGTTCAGAGGCGCAGGGTGCTGTTTAATGTAAAGGGGTGCAGGGTGCTGTATAATGTAAAGGGGTCCAGAGATGTAGGGTGCTGTGTAATGTAAAGGGGTGCAGGGTGCTGTGTAATGTAAAGGGTCCAGAGATGTAGGGTGCTGTGTAATGTAAAGGGGTGCAGGGTGCTGTGTAATGTAAAGGGTCCAGAGATGCAGGGTGCTGTATAATATAAGGGGCTGCAGGGGGCTGTGTAGTGTAAAGGGGTCCAGAGATGCAGGGTGCTGTGTAATGTAAAGGGTCCAGAGATGTAGGGTGCTGTGTAATGTAAAAGGGTGCAGGGTGCTGTGTAATGTAAAGGGTCCAGAGATGCAGGGTACTGTGTAATATAAGGGGGTGCAGGGGGCTGTGTAATGTAAAGGGGTCCAGAGATGCAGGGTGCTGTGTAATGTAAAGTTAAAATAAAACAAATTATTTGTTACAAATATTTTTTTCCTCTTTGTGTATGTTTAGGTGACCAGGGGGCGAGGGGTGAAGATGGGGGGGGGGGCACAGGATTAGCTCGCACAGGGCACCTGAACACCTAAAGCTAGCCCTGATGCCTCTCTGCCCACTCCGCCCCATAAGACTGGTACTACACTAACAGTGTAGCACAAGCCAGAAAGTATTCTTTCTGTGCTGCCCCCCTGCAAAGTGCTGCCCTAGGCCTGGGCCTTGTTGGCCTAGGCCAGGATACAGCATTGCCACAAACAGTTTCCTCCATCTATGCTGATGAATCCCCCTGCTGGGCGTTTGAATTTGATGGCAGCTGTCAGAATATCTAAACAGCGGCTGCATCTGATGAGATGCAACCACTGTTCAGGCAACTGTTTTCCAGCTAGCTGAGCTCATTCAATTTTTCAATCAAATGAATGGCGGGCAGCAGGGTGTCAGCAGGGCCACTCACAAAGCAATATTCATCTGGGTTCATCAAGAGCTAATAAATTACAACTTGAGCAATAGATAGAATATGGTTTTCATTCAATCTGAGCTGACTGGTAGTTTAGCATTATATGAAAGGGACATCAAAGTATACACTGTACAACAATGCACAAGCGTAGCCTACATTTTAGTGAGAAAGCATGGAATGCAATGTGCATGTATAATTACAAACTACTAATATGGGAGGATGTAATGGAAGTGATAAACTCTATGTATGAAAGTACATTGAATCCTGATCCTGTCCTATGTCTCCTTGGGTATATAAATCCCAATAACTTGGAACACGATGATGCAGTGGCCATAGTGAGAATGTTATTCTTGGCTGATAAATGAATAGCCTCTCGAAGGGTATCACCTAATCCTCCTACCATTGGGGATTAGGTACGGGAAATGGCAAATACATATCGTTTGAAAAATATACTCCAAACTAATGCATTTCAGAAGTTTGAGAAATTATGGAAAAAATGGATGAACGTTCCAATTTAGGCTGAAAATGGAGAATAGGGAATTCCATGCCTGCTCTCTCTTTTCCTTAACCACTTCCTGACGGCCGTACGACTTTATACGGCCGCAGTGTGGATCTAAATTTCTGGAAATGCTGTCTATATACGGCCTCCAGCCACTGGGGGGCGCGCGTGCCCGCCGCATTGCTGAGATGCCGATGCGCGTGCCTGGCGGCCGCGATGTCCGCCAGGCACCCGCGATCGGCGGTTACAGAGACAAGGATGTGGATCTGTGTGTGTAAACACACAGATCCACGTCCTGTCAGGGAGAGAGGAGACCCATCTGTGTCCCTTGTACATAGGGACACAGATTGGTCACCTCCCCCAATCAGTCCCCTTCCCCCACAGTTGGAACACTATGCAGGGAACACATTTAACCCCTTCCTCACCCCCTAGTGTTAACCCCTTCAATGCCAGTCACATTTATACAGTAATTAGTGCATATTTATAGCACTGATCGCAGTATAAATGTGAATGGTGCCAAAAATGTGTCAAAAGTGTCTGATGTTTCCGCCATAATGTCGCAGTCCCAATAAAAATCGCAGATCGCCACCATTACTAGTAAAAAAAATAATAATAATTCTGTCCCCTAATAAAAATCATAAAAATACAACATTATAGGTATAGGCAATACCCCCGAAAATGTACTGGACATAAAAGAGAACATTTTATTATAGAATAAAAATCCTTAAAGCGGGAGTTCACCCGGAAAAAAATTGTTAACATTAGTTTGACGCTAATTAAGGGGAGCAGAAACGGGTATTTTTTTTAAAATCAATGCCGTACTTACCGTTTTCGGAGATAGATGTTCTCCCGCCACTTCCGGGTATGATCTTCGGGACTGGGCATTCCTATTTGATTGACAGCCTTCCGACGGTCGCATACAGCGCGTCACCAGTTGCCGAAAGAAGCCGAACGTCGGCTTCTGACGTTCGGCTACTATCGGAAACTCGTGACGCGCTGTATGGGACGGTCGGAAGGCTGTCAATCAAATAGGAACGCCCAGTCCCGCAGCCCATACCCGGAAGCGGCGGGAGAACATCTATCTCGAAAACGGTAAGTACGGCATTGATTTTAAAAAAAATACCCGTTTCTGCTCCCCTTAAATAGCCTTAATCTAATTTTAAAAATTTATTTTTTGGGTGAACCTCCACTTTAAGAATTACTAGGAGATCATATCGCCATCTAATGGTCAAAAATTAGTATGACTTCCATAATTTCTAAAAGATTTTGCAGCAACTCATGAAAACATCACCCACCGCTGGTTAACAGTCCACTCCTCACCATATCAATGAATAAATAAACATATCACAATTTTAATATGTAAGTACCTCATTAAAAAAAAGCTAGAGTTGAAAATAATAAATAATATGAAAATTAGAAATCACAAATAAAAAATATCTTTATGTAGAGCAACAATTATTTCTTACAGATCCTCAGAGAGTTCTTTGCCACGAGGTGTCATGTTGAACTTCCAGTGACCATTATGAGAGAGTGAGAGCGATAACACCAAATTGAACACATCTGCTCCCCATTCACACCTTGTAACACTAACAAGACCAATGACACTGGGAGGGAAAATGGCTAATTGGGCCCAATTTGGACATTTTTTACAATTCTTTTATTTTAAAAAAAAGTGCCCCACAATGTATATCCATCTTCAGTCACGGCGTCGACGGTCCAGAGAAAAAAATAAAAAAAAATCGGAAAAACTCTACCTCGATTGGAGGCGTCCCGCCGACTGCAGCCTTTTTTCGTGGAGACAGCTGTTATATAGCCGGTGATGTAACTGGGTGACCCCGCCACTTCTGACGTCATGTGACATCAAAGGGCCCCGACCTTAGCTATATAACAGCTGTCAAAGCGAAAAGACGGCAGTCGGCAGGGGACGCCTCCCACGAAGGCAGAGTTTTTCCGGGGGTTTTTTCTGGACCGTCGGCGCTGTGATTGATGATGGATTTACACTGCGGGACACTTTTTTTTATAAAGGAATTGTCAAAAACTGTCTGCTGTCATTTTTACTTTTTTGGTGAATGAGTAGGGGTTAAATGTACCCCATATCCGTTCACATAGTGGGGAGGGCTTCCAGATTTCAATAAGCTCCCTGCCTGCAGACCCCCACAACCACCGGGCAAGGGTTGAGGGGATGAGGCCCTTGTCCCCATAACCAAAGCACCCTCCCATGTTGAGGGCATGTGGCCTGGTACGGTTCTGGCACTCTCTCGTCCCCCCCCCATTTCCTGCATTCTGCCAGGTTGTATGCTTGGATAAGGGTCTGGTATGGATTTTGGGGGGACCCCCACGTCATTATTTAACAAAAAAATTGGCCTGTAGTTTCCCTTAATATCCATACCAATCCTGGTAATGGAATGGGGGAACCCACGCCATTTTTGTCAATGATTTTTTATGTATATTGCTGAGATCCGGCAATAAATTACAGCCATGAGCAATTTTAACTACTTAACCCCCGGACCATATTGCTGGTCAAAGACCAGAGCACTTTTTGCGATTCGGGACTGCGACGCTTTAACTGACAATTGCGCGGTCGTGCGACGTGGCTCCCAAACAAAATTGGCGTCCTTTTTTTCCCTTAAATAGAGCTTTCTTTTGGTGGTATTTGATCACCTCTGCGGTTTTTATTTTTTGCGCCATAAACAAAAATAGAGCGACAATTTTGAAAAAAATACAATATTTTTTACATTTTGCTGTAATAAATATCCCCCAAAAATATATAAAAAAATTATTTTTTCCTTAGTTTAGGCCGATACGTATTCTTCTACATATTTTTCGTAAAAAAAAATCGCAATAAGCGTTTATTGATTGGTTTGCGCAAAAGTTATAGCGTTTACAAAATAGGGGGTATTTTTATGGCATTTTTATTAATATATTTTTTTTACTAGTAATGGCGGTGATCAGCGATTTTTTTTCGTTACTGCGACATTATGGCGGACACTTCGGACACTTTTGACAAATTTTTGGGACCATTGGCATTTTTATAGCGATCAGTGCTATAAAAATGCATTAGATTACTATAAAAATGCCACTGGCAGTGAAGGGGTTAACACTAGGGGCGGGTAAGGGGTTAAGTATGTCCCTTGTGTGTTCTTACTGTGGGGGGGTGGCCTCACTAGGGGAAACACTGATCTTCTGTTCATACATTGTATGAACAGAAAATCAGCATTTCCCCCGCTGACAGGACCGAGAGCTGTGTGTTTACACACACAGCTCCCGGTCCCCGCTCTGTAACGAGCGATCGCGTGTGCCCGGCGGCGATCGCGCCCGCCGGGCACACGCACGGGAGTCGGGGGCGAGGCTAGTGGCGGCTATACGATAGGACGTATAGCTACGGGCTCTCGCCCAGGAGAGCCGACCTGCCGCCGTATAATGACGGTGGCTGGTCGGCTAGTGGTTAAATGCCATTTTTTCCTTTAGAAATTACATTTTTCTGCGGTACTGTTATAAACATGGGGAAAAGGCGCTACTTTACAGGCAGACTAGGGAGACCCCCCCATTCATGATATTTAGAGAAATATTAAATTTTTATTGTTTCACTTTGAACATTATTAAAATCACTGCTCCTTTTAAAACATCAGTTTTAAAACCTTTTTTTTGCATTGATACATGTCCCCTGGGGCAGTACCCAGGTCCTCAAACACTTTTAAAGGCAAAAACTTGCATATAAGCCTTTAAAGTGAAAATTTTTTATTTTTCGTACCCCATAGACTTTAACAGTGTTTGCGTGTTTGGACAAATTCTTGGGCTGTTTGCATGTTCTGGTGCGAACCGAACAGGGGGTTGTTCGACTCATCCCTATTCAGGAGCTATTTTGGGGCGACATGCATCCTGCGATGCGAGTTGCCGCGATTGCAGCACGCTTTATCACCTGACAATCACAGCAGACCCGCACCACGTTTTGAGGTGTCATTCAAATAAATGGCATCTATAAAAACACGTCCTGCGTTTGAAAAGAAGTTCTCCTGTCCGGCTTGTTAGTGCTGGCAAACCTTCTGTAAGCTATCAGGCCTCGTACAGACGACCCAACGTGTCCGATTAAAATGGTCCGTGGACCATTTTCATCGGACATGTCCGCTGGAATCATTTGGTCTGATGGCTGTACACACCATCAGACCAAATTCCGCGCGGACAGAATACGCAGTGACGACGCGGCGACGTGATGGCGACGATGACGCGGCGACGTGCGCGAACCCGGAAGTTCAATGCTTCCACGCATGCGTCGAATCACTGGGTTCTCGGGCCAGCGGACATGTCCGATGAGTCGTACTGACCATCGGACATGTCCGGCGGACAGGCTTCCAGCGGACATGTTTCTTAGCATGCTAAGAAACAGTTGTCCGCTGGAAACCTGTCCGGTCAGCCGGAAAATTGTCCGGTCGGCCCTACACACGACCGAACATGTCTGCTGAAACTGGTCCGATGGACATAATATTCAAGCTTACACACAAGAACAAAGGCCATAACATAAAAATAGGAATGACATACAAACTCCATGTAGATAGGGGTCTGTTGCTAAAAATATTTTATTTGTTTCTTTTTGATACAATTACATTTTATTATTATATATAGGTGCAAACATAAAAATTATCAATGGGCATGACGTCATCCCCCATTCCAGACCTTACATTGCCCTAATAGAGACTCTGAAAGAAAATAAAAAATCAGTATGTGCTGGAAGTTTAATCAAGCCTGACTGGGTGTTGACCGCAGCTCACTGTAAACTGTAAGTACACACGTTTTTTATTTAATTTTATCATTGCTTAATGTAATGCTTCATAAACATTTTGCTATTTAAGTGGACCTTGCACAAAAAGAACAAGGTCTGCTTAATACATCAGTGGTCTCTCCCCTATAGTGAAAAAAAAAGTACATTTTCTCACCTCACCCCTGGCTTCTGCCCACGTTGCCCAAGCAAAAGGTACAGTATCTGGAAAATCTTTCCTGAGAAATCCCAGGGAATGTTGAGTATCCCAAATCTCACAAGATGCTTTTGAACCGTGCTGGCGTATCTCCCTGTTCAATTTGGAATGCTCAGCATCCCCCAGGATCTTGACAGAACGCTTGGGGGTGAGATAAGTATAATTACAATTTTTCTTACACTTTAACAGCATTACTTATTATAGGATGGAAGGCCCTGATATATTAAGTTTATCCTGAATGTTAGTACAAGGCCCACTTTAACAAACATTAAAGTAGACCAAAAGTCAATGACTTTTACATAGCTAAAGCACTGAGTTTCATTAACATTTTTCTATATTTTTTAAATAAAATACACCTACAATGCCTGGTGTGCTGGGGTAGTATTTCTAATGCCCCGTACACATGATCAGACTTTTGCCCGGCCAAACTCACATCGGAATTCCATCGGAGTAAAAGAGAACATGTTCTCCATCTAAACTCCGACGGAATTCCTCGGAATATCTGATGGAAAAACTCAGATGGGCATACACACGGTCGGAATTTCCGATGGAAAAAGTGTGTCTGCCTTTTTCAATTGGAAATTCCGATCGTGTGTACGGGGCATTAGTGTGGCCAGTTTTCATTTTTAGTAAAAAAACAAGTTTAGGAACAAAATTAAAAACTAAAAGCCTTGGTCCACAAGATGAACCAACAAACCAGAAAATACTGGATGGTTTTCCCTAGTCAATAACATGAGATCTAAACCCAGCTAGTAGTTGTATCACTAATTACAAATTACAATACTATAGCACCATCTGTTGCTCTTATCGGTGAAATACATCCGTTTCATATTAAGTTCTATATACACTGTTATAATAAAGGCAGTCAGTGTTCTGTAGACATGTGCTTTTTATTTTGTAACATTTGTAAAAAAAGATTTGGATGTATTCAAATTACCTAATGAACATAGTAACGAATTTACCATATATACTCGAGTACAAGCCAACCCGAATATAAGCCGAGGCACCTAATTTTACCACAAAAAAATGGGAAAACGTATTGACTCAAGTATAAGCCTAGGGTGTCCATCTGCATGCCTCACTTTGTCCATGTGCATGCCTCACTATGTCCATGCCTCACTGTGTCCACGTCTCACTGTGCCCATGCCTCACTGTGCCCATGCCTCACTGTGCCCATGCCTCTCTGTGTATATGACTAGACTGACGTTTAACATGGGAGTCTATAGAAGGGGTGCCCGGCATTGAAAAATCGGTGCTCCCCAGCCGTAGGCCCCCAGGCAACAAACTTTGAATACTTATAGAGGAGAAATGGAGCTACATGTGTGCTCTGTTCCAGGTCCAGGAGACCTATGACCGGCCGGTACCGGTCATCAAAATCACCAGAGAAATGACCATTTAACATGGGAGTCTATGGAAGGGGTGCCCGGGTTTGAAAAATCGGTACTACCTGGCAGTAGGTCCCCTGAACAACAAACTTTGCACACTTGTAGAGGAAGAGTGGGGGCTACAAAAAAATGTGCTGAAAAAAAATGTACTGAAAAACTTGGCTTATATTTGAGTATATATGATAAATGAAGATGAAAAAAAGTTTTAACAAAATGAATGAATGCATTTCTTTCATTTGTTTTGTTTAGATGACGTCACGTGATTCAATAGTATTTCAGACCCATGGGGAAATTAATAACATTTTTAAATGTATTCGATAATTTGGATTTGAGTATATTTGGAATTTAAATCGAATCTGTAATTGTCACAGTCAGTTCAATTCCACAGTCTAATGCTATTATTAGGTTTGAAAATTTCAGGACAGCTGAATTTTGCATTATCCAAAAATCATTCTGAACAGTTTCAATATATAAATAATCCACCCAGAATATTGAATTCAAAAACTAATATATAGCAAACTTATGGAAAAAACGGCAAGACCTTTTTGGATTCACTCAGACCAACAAATATATGAATAAAATGCTGAATATAACTACCGTAATCAGTTCAATAGGGATGAGCTTCGAGTTCGAGTAGAACTCATGTTCGACTGGAACATTGCCTGTTCGCTGAACAGCAAACAATTTGGGGTGTTTGCGGCAAATTCGAAAAGCCGCAGAACACCCTGGAAAAGTCTATGGGAGAAATCTAAAGTGCTCATTTTAATAGGGCTTATATGCAAGTTATTGTCATAAAAAGTGTTTGGGGACCTGGGTCCTGCCCCAGGGGACATGTATAAATGCAAACAAAGTTTAAAAAAAACTAACGTTTTTTCAGGAGCAGTGATTTTAATAATGCTTAAAGTGAAACAATAAAAGTGAAATATTCCTTTAAATTTCGACCTGGGGGGTGTATAGTATGCCTGTAAAGCAGTGCTCGTTTCCCATGCTTAGAATTGTGCCTGCACAAAGTGTAATTTCTGAAGTATAAAAAGTCATTTAAAATCACTGCTCCCGGAAAAAATTTAATTTTTAGAACTTTTTTATTTGCATTGATACATGTCCTCTGGGGCAGGACCCAGGTTCCCAAACACTTTTTAGGACAATAACTTGCATATTAGCCTTTAAAATTAGCACTTTAGATTTTAAATGTTCGAGTCCCATAGACTTTAATGGGGTTCTAAAGTTCACACAAACTTTTAGTCCATTCGCAGGTTCTGGTGCGAACCGAACGGGGGGGTGTTCGGCTCATCCCTAATAATCAATGTGATAAAGCAAAATTCTTAAATGAACGAATGCATCTTAAACTAAACAAAACAAACATTTTGGCATGTACATTTCTAGTGTGTTGGTAATAGAAAACAAAAGCTCCTAACTAAATAACAGTAAAGTTCAGTTTTGCCAGAAAGAGCCTGATTTGTTAAAACCACTGAAAAAAAAGTAAAAGCAAAATTAAAGAATTCTCCATTATACTAGGTGTGACAATTAAGGCATATGTTCACATTTAAAATAAATAAATAATTAAATGCACATCTTTTTCCGCAGGTAAAATGTTTTCATGTATTATTTGTTTATTAGGAGCCTGTAAAGCATTGCACCTGCGATTACCAGATCGGAGGTGCAATGCAAGGCTCCTGCAGACAGTCAGTGCAAGCTGTCCACGCACCAGTGCCCTAGTAGTTCATTAACAATTACAAAAAAACTCTGTGAATGAATAATGCGACTGTGTGGGCTCTGGGCTGAGCCCCACACAGCCACAGTTTTTTAAATTGTGGGTAGTATAATGTACAATGTATATTATACAAATGTACAAAATTTAAATGAGTTTCAGGTTTAATGTTGCTTTAAACTTTTCATTTCTGTCTTATTCCTTAGGATAGCAAATATAACTACAGTTACTCTTGGTGCTCATTCAATGACACAAAATGAATTTGAAAAGCAGAAGATGCAAGTTATCAGACTCTTTCCATACGGGACATATAACCGCACAGTAAAACAAAATGATATTCAACTTTTGCAGGTAGGAACATAGAGTACTATTCTGTACCCCTTATGTAAATTTGTTGCTTGTATGATTGCATAAGTTCATAAAATATGCATGGTTTCTTATAGTAGCAGCCTAAGGTTGAAAGAAAAATGGTGTCTCCCTAAAATGTGACAAAGTATATATAACGTGTTCAAATAGTATAAACATAAATTATATATAAACAGCGCTAGTGTGTGTATGACCCACACAGTGAAAAAGGCGACAAAATATAATAAATAAATAGACAAATGAGCAAAGCCCGTGATTGAAAGTGTTCATAGGCAAAAAAAGTTCATAGAAAAGCAACAGGGAAAAAAAACGTATTCTCTCTCTCAAAATGTGTAATCTTCAAAGTAATTATTTCAAAGAATTCTTCCACCACACCCGATGAACAAGTGATTCCTCCACCAATAAGATTGGCCACTCACCAGAACGATTTGCCTGACACTCTCGTGTTTCGGCACAATAGCATGTAATAATTGTTCAAACCATTAGGCGAGCCTCCATTTCCAGCCAAGTGATAAATAAGATCCTCATAAATAATGAAGAAAGCATATAATAGTGTGATAACATAAAACCAGTTTTAATAACACACCACATAAAAAATCTGCAAACAATGCACTCACAAAAGGCCAAAGTAAAATTCGTGAAACAAAACACAGCAGAAAATTCCTCAGTATTGTATGGCTGATAAACTACGGTCACGGCGGACCCAGGAAAAACAACCAGGTGTCTCTCACCACTCGATCCACACTGTGCTGGTGGCCCACACAACTGGCATAAAGCAAAATCCAATCGCTGGTCACTAGCGAAGATAAGTCACTGCAATGGCCTCTCACGTTTGGTTAGATGGTCAGAAGTCAAACTGTAGCCACGCCCCCGACATGTTTCGTCATAGAATTGACTTAATCTTGGGTTCGGCTACCCATATTACAAGCACACTATAAATAACCCGATACAAACAAATTATGAACATCACCTGCACCGCACACGAACCGGCCAATCAGAAGGCTCGGGCGTATAGTGTCAGTCCATGTGCGACGCGGCCAACCTTTGGTGCGTCCCACCAATCGATAGCGTCGCCTCTGAGCTGCCCAATCGGGCGTCCCCACCGCGAGACGTCACCTAGGAGCGACGTGTACACCACCTGATGCATTCTACCAATCGCACAGAAAAGTGCTAAGGGCGGAAATACGCAGAGAACCAATGGGGAACACGCAGCTCTAACACAGCATGTAGATGTCTCCAATAGGCGGTGAGGTGTCAGCAATGTATGTAACATTGCAAAGCCTCTACACCGCGAACTAACAGAGCTAATTAGCATATACCTTTCAAACTCAGTAAAGCCTCACCGATGTTTCAATCAGCCACAGCAATACATCAGATTACATATCATCCTGTTAGAACAATGCCATATAATAACCTCATCATTAGTAATTTAAACTAAAAAAATAGTTAAAATATGAAATCTAATCACATACAAATTTAATTATATAAAAATTGTGTAAATACATCTACATATATTTATAATTAAAATTAATATTAAATATGGAATGAATTAATTATTTAAAATAGTATACCCCATATATATACTGTATGTGCATACTAGAGATCAAAAATCTCAATGACCATTGTATTACTTATAAAAGTCAACCTATTATCATTGTTAAAATTAAAAATAAAAAACAGAAATAACATTAATAATATTAATGTTGGCAAATAATGTGTACATATCTTACTACAATTGGGACAGAACACTGGTCCCAATGAGGATTCTTATAAGAGGCGGATGGCCTATAGTAAGCATCTAAGCTCATTGATATATCAATGTGAAGAAAAAATTAATGAAGAAAAATTATAAATTATTGATGAAACTATTCACATCTAATTCAATGTTCAACCCCTGCGGGAAAAGACATTTCAAGGAAAATATCCATTGGGTTTCTCTCTGACAGGTCCCTTACCCTGTTAGATCCTCTCCAGCTAGGGTATACACAGTCAATTCCGCAGAATTGAGCAAGTGTGGGGTCCTGGTTATGCTTTTCTTTAAAGTGGACAGATACACTATGATTATCATAGCCTTTCTTTATGTTGGCCAGGTGCTCAGATATACGTATTCTCAGTAATCGTTTTGTTCTGCCAACATAAAGTAGGCCACAGGGACACCATAAAAGGTATACTACATACGATGAATTGCAGGTACTGAACCCCTTTCAACTTAAAAACTTTCCCATCACTTCCCTGTATTTGTTTTTTTCCCTTATTCTGTACTTTCACTGTCCTACAGCATATACATTTGCCACATGGGAAGAAACCCTTTAGGTCCAATTTTAACCGTTGGTTAGGGGGATCTAAGATCTTTTGTACTACTCGATCCCCAAAATTGGGTGCCTTTCGATATATCAATCGAGGTTGTGTAGGAAGGATTTGATTGAGATGTCTGTCCTTACTCAAAATGTGCCAATGTGTTTTTATTATGTTTTCAATCTCTCTATACTGAACATGGAATCCCGTTAAGAAGCTACACTGATGTTGATCTCTCGTTGATGAGGTATCTTTCTTCTTAAGGCACTCATGTCTCCCTAAAATATTGTCTCCTCGCTTACAGGCAGATATATAATCTGATATCAATTATTTAGCAGAGATGCTTGAAAACACATTGTTTAAGCACACAGAGGTATTTTGAGATCAGTTTGAGTATACAGTAATACCTTGGATTGCGAGCACAATTCGTTCCAGAAACATGCTTGTAATCCAAAGCACTTGTATATCAAAGCAAATTTCCCCATAAGAAATAATGGAAACTCAAATGTTTCGTTCCACAACTATTTATTCATAGGTCCATCAGTTTATAGTTCATATAAAAAGATTATATGATACTGCGCCAACCCTACAGTAATGCTACTATGCAAATAATAGTGTTTAAAGTGAACCAAATTTTAGACTGAAATAAATACCAGGAAAATTATATACTGGAAATGTATAACAAAATATGTACATATGCAAAAAAGGCGTGGGCAGTTAGGCCGATGTAATGACATATGAGGAACAATAGAACACCATTTTAATAAGTAGGGGTATGGGTGGCCAACAACAAAAATGGCGGTATAGGCATTTCCAGTTTTCGGAAACACACCATTGGCTGAATAGATTAGCCCTATGGGTACAAATACCTAAACTAACAAGGCGCCAGTAGCTTCCTGTGAAAGGCGTAGAGGCTTCTGGGTAAACGTTAGACGTCACATGTCACTTCCTGCCACTGACCTGCACGGAACGGAGGCGTAGAGCACACGCCAGCCGCGGTGACTCACACGTCTTTTGTACAGTACTGCTGGAAAGACTTGGTGCCGGTCTGGAGGCACTTATGAATGTGAGTATTGATTTTTACATTTATACTTTTATAATAAAAGCTCAATATATTGCGCAATGATCGGTTCCTTGCTTTTTATGAGAGCTTGAGAAAACACTAATCAGGAACTCTTTGAGAGGAATATTGGCATATTGGTCGAACGAACGGCAGATTGGTACCAGGGAGTGGAGTGATTAACCCTAAGATAAATCAAAGGCGTTTATACCATCTAGTTCTGGTGAGTGCCCACTTCAGAAGTTGGTGGCGGTGGCACGAATTGGTGGAGTAGCAGCTACATTTTTTTTTTCAGCAAGGAGTCACACTTAAGAGGACTGTATTAAATACCTGTGAAGAGGTTTACAGGGATTTTGCTATGGGCACATTTTAATGATTTATATATGTCAGCACCTACTGTATGTTATGGGATTTTTTCACAGGTTGGGGTTTTTTTTTGCAAATATACATATTTTGTTATACATTTCCAGTATATAATTTTTCTTGTATTTATTTCAGTCTAAAATTTGGTTCACTATAAACACTATTATTTTAATTGTAGCATTACTGTAGGGTTGGCGCAGTATCATATATTTTTTATAATTGTTTTTGTTTGAACACTCCACAACATTGGTGGTGTACACTGTACTGCAGCAGACCCATAATATTTAAAAAGACTGTTTGAGGTTTTTATTTTGCGCTGGTAACATACAAAAATATATATTTTTACACACAAAAAATTATAAAAAAGATTATAACAATGTGACCAGGTTGTGTAACCATAAAATGTCCATCCACAAATGGCAGCCTCCACAAGGGGAGTAGAAGCGAAATCCAGCAGGAGCTACAGAGTATAAAAGAGAAGAGAGTGTAGCAAGATGTTGCTAAATGTTGTACCTTCAATAAATGTAACCATATTGTAACACTTAGGCCAGGTACTAACGAGCAAACATGTACGGTGAAACCGGTCCGTCGGACCGTTTTCACCGTACATGCCTGCCAGAGGGCTTCTGTACGATGGTTGTACTAACCATCGTACAGAAGTCCGCGCGTAAACATTACGCGGGGCGTGTCCGCGTCGTCGCCGCGATGACGCGGCGACGTGGGCGGGCCTGCCATTTAAAGGCTTCCACGCATGCGTCGAAGTCATTCGACGCATGCGAGGGACGGCGGGCGCTCGGACATGTACGGTAGGTCTGTACTGACGACCGTACATGTCCGAGTGGGCAGGATTCCAGCGGACGGTTTTAAAACACGTCCAGGAATATTTGTCTGCTGGGAAAAGGCCCGGCGGGCAAATGTTTGCTGGAATTCGGCCCGCTCGCGCCTACACACGACCGAACATGTATGCTGAAACTGGCCCGCGGACCAATTTCAGCATACATGTTTGGTCATGTGTACGGGGCCTTAGAGGTGCCTCTCTTCTCTTTTGTATGCAGTTGTGACATGACGCTACTTGTATATCAAGACTTCGCTTGTATATCAAGTCAAAATGTATTAAAAAATGTTGCTGGTCTTCCAAAATGCTCTCAAACCAAGGTTACTGTACATTGCTTTTTAAGTTTCAATTCAAAGTTTAAATACAGCCCTACATTTATCAAAGATGCTTGACAAACTCATGGTTGATGCAAACGATAACCAAACCAAACCAAACCATAACTCCTTGAGTCAGCTATGGAAGCTTTGCCAGCAAAGGGAGACAGAGGAAAAGGACTAGTCACCAGGCATTTAGCTGCAGCTTACCCCTTTACCATGCCTCTGCAAAGTGTCTCAGATTGGAGGTGGTCATTTTTGTAGAGGCAGCAATGTTTTTCCTCAAATAAGAGCCTCCAGGGACACCATCAGGGGAGTACAGGCATTACACCTGTAAGGGGCCCGAATGTTCCCAGGGGCCCGGCCGCCCCCTTCTCAGCGGAGAGGAGAAAACTTTAATTTCTGTAGTCCCCCCTCCCCCTCTCATGTCGCGGCGAGAGAAGAGAAAACACTGAAGGAAGAGGTGAGTGAGATGCCAGTGTCATTTTCAACAACCCCAGCCCCCCCTCCCAGTTCTCAATTTGTGGCCAGCCCCCCCCTTCCCGGTTCTCAATGCACCCCCCCCCCCTGGTTCTCAAAAGCAAGAAAGGAACAGTTACACGAAAAAACGGTAATTGATGGTCGGATTTTAGAGGCAAGAGGGCAATATAAAAAATTACAAATTGTATTACAAAGTATGACAAAAGACAATAAAGATATAGAATATATAGTACATATGGACAATATCCTCTGTGCATCGTCTACGCGTTTCGCCGTTGGGCTTCCTCAGGAAATTTGACAATGTAAAGATATATTTCATTGTCTGAAATGAAACATATTATTAGCAAGACACCCACAGATAGCCTGCCCGACAATACACGAGTGTACTGCGCTCTGTATATGTCGGCGCAGTATTCAAACTCGGCGCAGGAAACGAGCGGAGAGGACGCGAGGACGCCGCAGAAGGACGCCGGACCCGACGAAGAGGACACCCGAAGCCGCAGACGGACGCCGGACCCGACGAGTCCGCTGATGGACGCCACGCAAGACACCAAAACTGTAAGTACAAAAAAACTTTTTTCCACAGAAATTCGGGGCAACTTTAGGGGTGCGCGCTATACGCGGGAGCGCGCTATACCCCGATAAATACGGTATATATCCATAGCGGGATATATTCGAACAGGCTGGACCCAAACTGACACACATAGACGCAGAATACATATAAATTTATAAAATAACTATACAAATTGACAAATAAAGTATACATATATATTCCCTAATTTTCATAGAGATCTATTAGTATAACATTAATAGTACAGCATATATATATCTATATATCTGCAGGCTATAACCCATATTTCTTTTCGACCTTGATTTGATCTAATAAGTTCATGACAATATAAAGTCAATATCAGTCTGTATGTCAGGCAGTAAAATATTTCGCTTTAGGAAGGTAGTGATTTGTATAGTGTATTTTAACGGTTATATGATAGGCAAAAAGTGGGGGAGGTCCAGTGGGACAAAAGGACAAAGGAAGTCCGATAAATTAGCACAAGGGCAAACATAAAAAAATATAATAAAGAATGCATGGGGACCACACCTACCTCCTGGTTCTCAATTCGCAGCAGGGGGCCTATGCCTGAAGCTGTGTGAGAGGCCCCAAAATTTCTGATGGCTGCCCTGAGAGCCTCCAGAAAGAAGAACTGTAAACAGCCCTGCAGGGACATCGCCAAATCTAATTTCTTTTTTTTTTTTTTTTTGACAATAATATTTATTGAAAATTTTGTAGTTATACAGAGAAAGGCAAAATATGACCAGAGCTATATAATACTGTGATTAGCCAGATCCATAACAGCATAAAAAAAGAAAAGAAACAAAAAACAAGGAGAAACACTTACATTAATGTCAAGCTAAGATGGTTGGTACTCCCATCTCACCCTCCCCCAGAGCCCCAAAAAGGGATCACACTGCCCCAGGAGTGAGCGACCCAGGAATACTCCCAAAATAACATTCACCCTATCAAAACTAACAAGGACATGGAAAGGCATGTTAATTTGTACGAAACTCTGATCCAGGATCAATTTGAACATAACTAGAGGGCCATCAAAACATAGGAGCCAGAAGAGAGGGAATTAAACCCAACACCTCTAAATCCGCTTAGGATACTCAGTAGACCCTCAATGCAAATAGTAAAACAGCATTCAATCAGGAGGGAAATGCCTAAGGGACCTAAAAGGTCCGTAAATGCATCGTTAGCTAAATTAAATAGACTAAGAAAGTATAGCAGAAGGAAGAAAGAAGAGAGAAGAAAAAACAGAACAAAGAGAAAAAATAAAACAAAAAGAGGAAGAGGAGAAGAACAGAAGGCCAGGAAACAGGAGACACACGGAAGGCCTAGCATGCATAGGATTCATGGGCAATCGGAGAAAATCAGAGTAGGACTCCAACATATGAGGCCCAAGGTTCCCAGGTGGATTTAAATCTATCTACATTATCCAGAATAATATTGGAAATCTTCTCATTAGTCATTATCCAGGAAATTTTTCTTTTGGCCAATATAAAAGAAACTGTAGGAGATTTCCAGGCTCTGGTAATAGTCATCTTGGCTCCCAAGAAGATAAAAAATATCAGCGCCTGTGTACATTTGGGAATTTTAGGGATAGGGTTGTTGAGTAAGGCTATGGTGGGATCATGAGCAACTCCCACACCCGTGAGTTTTCTGACAAGGTGGAAAATTTTATGCCAAAAGGATCGAATTCTAGGGCATTCCCACAGTATGTGAAGGAGGGAGCCAGTAAGCCCACATCCCCTAAAACACAAGGGAGAGGATTGCGGATAAAATTTTGCAATGCGGGTAGGTACCAGGTACCAGCGAGTCATGACCTTAAGGCTCGCTTCAACAAGTGAAGCATTCAAAATGCCCTTGAAGGAACGAGCTAAATTAGAGTGCCATCGTTCTAGGGACCAATCGAGGTCAAGGTCACGATCCCAGCCTGTCATGTAAAGCGCTTTCTCCATAGGCTCTGCCAGAGCTGAATAAATTAAAGAAATACCCCCTCTTGTGTCCATGGCCGAAGAACACCACTGCTCGTAGAGAGTCACGGAAGGTTGTACCGGGCAGGTTCTCCTAATCTGGTTTAAAAAGTGGGAAAGTTGAAAAAAGCGAAATTTTTCGGATGGGGGCATTTTTAGTCTAGAGATGCAATAGCTTAAAGTGATGGGTCCGTTAGAGTTGAAGAAGTGGCCAATTCTGTATAAGCCTTTGTCAAGCCACCATTTGAAGGCAACGATGTCTAACCCGGGGGGAATCGGGGGTTGTGGAATATGTGTGCCAAAGGGTGCCAACAGGATATCAGTGAATTCAGTTTGTGAAGTGAGTCGCATAGAGACATAGAATGGGAAAGTGTGGGAGCTAATATCGGGGGACGGTTCCTAGGGTGGGTCCACAAAAGGAAGTCTAGGGTAAACCCTGGGGTAGCGGTTCTTTCCATGGAGACCCAGTCAGGTTTGGGACCTTTTAGATATATTATCGAAAACTGGCTAAGTTGAGCCGCTCGGTAGTACCACCATAAATTAGGTAGACCAAGGCCACCCTTCAATCTAGGCCTAAATAGAACCGTCTTAGAAAGGCGGTTACCCTTCTTGTCCCAAATAAATTGAGTTATAGCGGATTGAAGAGAATCAATATATGTTTTGGTGATCGGGATGGGCAGGGAGCGGAAAAGATATAAGATTTTGGGCAAAAGGGTCATCTTAACCGCGTTAACACGGCCAAGCCAAGATAAATTATAAAGGGACCATTGGCGTAAATCTTCCGTTAACTTTTTAACCATGGGTGGATAATTGTGTTTATGTAGAAGCTCAGTCTGAGAAGTAAGGTTAATGCCTAAGTAGGGAATAGAAGCAGAGTTCCAGGAGAAGGGAAAGTGGCTTTTCAGACTATCAACTTGGGACTGAGGGAGGGAAACGTTGAGGGCTACTGATTTGGACATATTAACTTTGAGACCTGATACGCTACCGAAATCGTTAAGAAGGTGGAACACATTGGGGGTCGAGGTGAGTGGAGAGGTGATAAAAAGAAGGACATCATCTGCGAACAAGGCGCATTTATGTGTCGATTGGCCACAGCGAACTCCCTGGATGTCCGGATGATTTCTGATCGCGATAGCCAAAGTTTCAATGGCTACCGCGAAGAGAAGGGGGGAAAGGGGGCAGCCCTGTCTTGTACCCTTCCTGATTGAGAATTGTTCTGAGAGGTGACCCTGGAACCCAACCCGTGCTACCGGCTGGGAGTAGAGTGCCTCTAGAATTTTGAGAAAATTAGGGCCAAAACCCCATTTACGGAGCAAAGCGAAAAGATAGGGCCACTCTACCGTATCAAACGCCTTCTGTAAATCGATAGAAAGTAAGTAGCCTTCCTGGGGCGAGCCGCCATCCCAACCTGACCTCATAAGTGAAATAATATCTACTGCCCTCCGTATCTGGTCCGGTCCCTGTCTCCCCGGTATGAAGCCCACCTGGTCCTTGTGAATGTAAGAACCAATAAAGAGAGCCATTCTATTCGCTAAAACTTTTGTCATTATCTTCAAATCGTTATTAATCAACGAGATTGGTCTATAATTGCTTACTTCGCTAGGGTCCTTCCCCGGTTTAGGGATTACAGAGATAAAAGCTAGGTTCGCCGAGGGATCCGCCAAGGAATCCCTGCGCAAGGAATTAAAGAACCGGACCAGATAAGGGGCCAGAATCTCAGAGAAAGTTTTGTAATAAAGGTTAGAGAACCCGTCAGGGCCCGGGGCAGAGTCTGTCTTAAGATCTTTAATGACTGCACTAATCTCCGCTACCTGAAATGGTGAGTCAAGAGTAGCACGATGGGAGTCCAAAAGTCTGGGAAGAGGGACATTCTGCAGGAAGGCGTCAAGGTCTGTCTGAGAGTGTCGCGTGTCAGAAGAGTACAGAGTAGAGTAGAATGATTGGAAGGTCTTAAGAATTTTTTCAGGGTTCTGGGTTAACATTCCGTTCGAGGCCTTAATCTTAGGAATCGCATACGTCCGCAATTTGGGGGTGAGTTTGGCCGCTAGTTGAGGGCCAAACTTGTTCGCCCTCATGTAAAATTTACTATTTTGCCATTGAAGATGTTTATCCGCCGAAGATGTGAGGGCCAAGTTGAGCGCTAGTCTGGCAGAATCCAATTTGGTAAGGGAAGACCGAGATGGGTTTCGCTTATGGGACCTACTTAGAAATTTGAAATCTCTCTCAAGTTTTTCTATGTCCACCTTCCGTTCCCGCCTCAGTTTCGATGAAAGCTGGATGATCTTTCCCCTCAGTACTGCTTTATGAGCACCCCAAAGGGAGCTGGGGGAGATCTCGTTATTGTCATTGTTCTCAAAATATTCCCGAATCTCCTTCACCAACATAGTACAGTGTACCGGGTTGGAGAGAAGTGAAGCATTAAGGCGCCACGGGCGGGGCCCGGAAGGGGTAACAGTGTCAGAGAGCTTAACGAGCACCAAGGAGTGGTCCGACCAAGGGACATCAGAGATAGATGCATGCGAAGCAGCATGAATGTCAGAAACTGGTAAAAAGATATGATCAATTCTGGCATAAGTTTTGTGAGGTGCCGAGTAATGTGTATAGTCTTTCATTGTAGGGTTAAGTTCCCTCCAAGTGTCAATGAGACCTAGAGAGTGTAGAAGACGTGCGATGTGGAGGCTTTGTTTAGGAGGTCTTTTGAGGTGGGGGATCCCTGCTGTAGATTTATCAAGGATATTATCAAAAGTAATATTAGAATCCCCACCCAAAATCACCCTACCCTCGAAGTGTGGTGCGAGAGTGGAAAACAATTTGGAGAAGAAGTGGGTTTGTCCACTGTTGGGGGCATAATAAGAAACTAAGGTGTGGACCCTGCCTTCTATCGATCCCTTAACAAGAATGTATCGACCCTCCTTGTCCGTGATAGTTGAGGAATGTATGAAGTGGGTCTTTTTTGAGAAAAGTATAGCCACCCCTCTCTTCTTAGACCCAGCATTAGCTAAGAAAAAGGTTGGGTATCCGCGATGGAGAAAAGGGGGGTTATAAGTGTTGGGGAAATGGGTCTCCTGGAGTAGGACGACGTCAAGGCCCCTAGAATGGTAACTCTGGAAAGCTTTGCGCCTTTTGGACGGGGAATTTAGACCTTGTGTGTTGTGTGAGGCCACCCTAAGAGCAGCTCGTCTAGGAGGTGTTTCAGCCATGGACCAAAGAGGGTGTGCACGAGCACACGGGAGAAAGGCTTACCTTAATCCACAAGAAGCCGGGAACGCGTAGAGAAGAGTCAAGGAAAAAATCGCAGTTGCTTTCTGGATAATGTGAAGGCCTTCCGTGTGAGCACCTGGAGGATCAAAAGAGCACAAAAGGAAAAACATGATGAAAAATATTCGGACATGAGGATAGGGAGAAGAAAAAGGAAGGGAAAGAAGAAAAGAAAAGAGAAAAGAAAAAAAACAAAACAAAAAAGAGACCTAGACAATACTGACTAGGATAACAAGTAACTAGGACTGGTCAGCCCAGTCCTTGACTGGGACCCAACGCAAGGATGGGCCCAGTAAGGTGACAACCCCTATGGGGGTCGTATACCTGCAGTCACAAGAAGAGCAAACTCTGTCTTGGTACCGCAGAGGGAGTGGCATGCTTGACCGCCCCAGCCCAAAGGCCCACAGTAAAACAATTAAGCTATAGGTGGGAGACCTCTAGGTACATGGGCCAAGGAGAAAATAAAAAAAAGGTAGTTAAGATTGTAATTCACTAAGAAATGCTGGAGCTCAAAAAAATATGGCAAATAGTGTAACCTATGTCTATCAAATAGGTCATAACCCCGCCGTCCCCGGGGGGAGGGCTGGGTCAACAAGGGATGACAAACCCAGTGAAAAGACCATTCTTGAGGTCTTTAATAGAAAAAAAAGATAAGTAAAATAATGAAATAAAAATAAAGAAATAAAAATAAGAACAAAAAGGAGCCAAGTGAATGGCACAAACTCGGTGTGTATAGTGAGCAGCACTACACCGGCGGGAACCATGACACCCGAGACATGGTACAATAGTTCCAAGGAGATGAATCTAAGATGCACAGTCATCTTGGAGGACGAGAGTCTCTGGGCCTCTTTGGCTGCTGCTTGTTCCACAGCGGAGTGATGGGGCTGCCGGTGGGAGGCCGTTTAGACGATCCAGGACGGAGAGAAGGCTCCTGGGGGGGCATTTCTTGATTGATGAACCCAAGGCGCAGTAGTAGTTGTTCACCGTCTCGGAAATTCGAGAAACCGTAGGATTTATCTTTATAATCAAACTGAAGACGAAATGGAAAGGACCACCTGTATTTTATGGACTTCTGCAAGAGAACTCCTAAAAGGGGCTTCAGAGATCTCCTCTTCTGGATCGTAGTTGGAGAGATATCTGCGAAGATCTGTATCCTGTTCCCCTGTATGTTAAGGTCATCAAGATTACGGGATCTCCTCATAATTTCTTCCTTAACACTATAGTAGTGGGGCTTAACCACCACATCCCTCGGGAGACCATCTTGACGAGGAGGTTGTAGAACTCTGTGGGCCCTGTCCAGTTCGAGCTTATGATCAGGGATGTCAGGAATAACGGTTTTAATGAAGGATGTTACTACGTCGGGGATATTAACAACCCCCTCAGGGATTCCCCTAATACGAAAGTTATATCTCCTGCTACGGTTCTCCAAATCGTCAATTTTGGCTAGCGCGATTTCAAGTTGGTCCTGCAGAGACTGTATACAGTTAGTATTTTGGTTGGTGCGGGCTGCAGTGTTATCTACCGCCTGTTCAATGGTGTCCATGCGGGTCCCTATATTTTGTAGGTCAGCCTTAATGGAGGATGTAATCTGCGCTGCAGTCTGCGTTAACCCTGCAGCCAGCATGTCAGAAAAGCAGTTAAGGAGTTGTGCCATGTCGGTCTGTGATGGCTGAGGGGTGGTAGGGGGCATCTGGAATCCAGCATGGCTCAAGGGGGTTTGCAGCATAGGGGTATTCAGCATGTCTGCCATAGTGCGGCTAAGGAGTGATTCTGTGGAGGCTGGGGATGCTGCTTGAGGGGGCGAATTACTCACAGGTGTTGCCAGCTGTAACATAGTGTGCTGGATTGGGGACGGAAGGTCCGCGATAGTATCCGGGTCTGCTGTATCTCCACGAGGAGAAGCTGCGGCCGCCATCTTGGAGCCTGGGGGAGCCGCGAGGCCAAAGTCCAGCTGGCGGCTAATACCTCGCCTGTCGCCGCTGCCTGACATCCAGGGGTATGCTCCACTCCTTCCGCTCCCCTATCCGACCTTTCTCGGGACTGTTCTCCCAGCTATCAGCGCTCTGTGGGCCTCGGTGTGCTGAGGCGGCACGGAGCCTCCGTTCAGAGCGTCTTCCCGGAAGTCCCGCGCATGCGCACTCCAAATCTAATTTCTAATCTCCTGAGACAAGCAGTCAGAGGCAGCAGAGCCATAGCTATAACACTGCACATATACATCTATGGTTTTCTGGTCAAAAGGTAACATTTTCAGGGTGATGCTTAGGCATAATTTCTTAATGTTCCATATAACATAGCAAACCTTCACCCTATGAGTCCAGGTCCACTTTATTGGGCTATCAACCACAGTGGCATTCACTGATGAATCCATGGAGCGGAAGAACATTCCAGAAGTGTCCTGTTCAAAAGCCTTGGCAATCAATATTTTTTCCAGTGCTGTTAAGCAACTAAAAGACTTGTCAGCTCCAGTGACAAGTGGCACACATTGGTTATAAGTGAGTATGCATTATACAGGGGCTCAGTGGCGGCCCGTCCATAGAGGGTGCCCGGGCGCCGCCCCCCACTCCCCCAGTCAGTAAAAAAAAAAAAAAATGTATTTAAACATGTGCAGTGTGGGTAGCGCCACGTCTGTGCAATCACGGGATTGCAGACAAGGCACTACATTGGCAGCAAAAAAAATGCCTTTGTGGCGCTCTCCATCGCGCCACTTGTTTCCGGCAAGATTGACTGTATTGTTATGGCTCGGGTGCACACTTTCTGTGTGCACCCACACGTCTCTGTGCTAGTCCCGATGTCACAGGAAGAGCAGGAAGTGACATCGGGACTCTCGAGCTCAGTGCGCCTGGAACTGTTGAACAGGTAAGCTGAGCTATGCTGCCTGCAGTAACAGGTCGGAACCCCCTCCCTGCTTATTCAAAGTATGATATGTAATAGCGGGCAAAACGGACCCCATCCCCCACCCGGCTTGTAAAAAAAAAAAAGCTGACCCACCACTCCACAACCACGTGCATTATACATGGTTGCATGGAGGTTTCAGCGTAGCCCTATCTACTTGAGTGGGTCACGTTCACAGTCATGTTCATGTTAAAAATAATATGCGGTTTAATTTTTGCATGTGTACAGCCCTGAGTGACTGCATACCTTAGGTGGGTGGCCAGGCTACCAACCAGTTTGCAATTCTTGTTTTAAAAAAAACTCTTGAATGCACAGTTACATACAGGAAAATTAAAAAAAAAACTTGCTTTGCATGTGACTGAGTTGTTTAGAGTGAACACAGGTCAAATAGGAGTACAATTATAACAGACTTCTGATGTAGAAGGAGAGATTAGTGAGCAATCACAAGGACCCTAGAAGGAGAATGGAGATAAGTTTCCTCTGTGAAATTAAAGAGTATGTAAACCCTGACAATGAATTTCTCTTATTGGTTTGTTAACAACACTATGGAAAGCTATGTGGCATTTTTGTTAAAGGCATTGCACGCTTTCAAATGTTTTTTCTGTAGTTATAGTCCCAGACAAATGTTTATAGCAGCCGTAACGACATTCAATCCAGCCCCCCCGGGCTTGTTAAAAAAAAATGTATTTAACATTGGGCGAAAATAGCGGCTTATTCAAATGTTTTTTTTTTAATTTATTTAATTGGTGGAAATAGCGGCAGGAAGGGAAATCCCCCCCCCCCCTTGCTTATTCAAGTGTTTTTGTTTTTATTTAATTAGTGGAAATAGCGGCAGGAATGGAACCCCTCCCCCCCCCGCTTATTCAATTGTTTTTTATATTTAATTGGTGGAAATAGCGACTTGGGACTGGAAAGTTGCAGGATAAGTCGGACCTGATGAGAACCGTTCATATCTGTGCAACTTCAATTCACAGCGACTTTGAAGTAGTCCCTGCATTACTTTTGTTCCACTTTGATGTGACTTGAGGTCCATAGACCTCCAGAATACACAGGAATTGCTTCAAGTCGCTGCAAAATCGCAGCAAAAAATTGTGGCAAAATCTTGCGACTTTCAGGCTAACACAGTCTGAAAGTTTGATGCGACTTAAAGCAATGCCTGTGTATTCTGGAGGTCTATGGACCTCAAGTTGCATCAAAGTGCGACCAAAGTAATGCAGGGACTACTTTAAAGTCGCTGTGACTTGAAGTCGCACAGATATGAACGGTTCTCATTGGAAATCATGGGGTAC
The DNA here is from genome assembly GCF_905171775.1 of Rana temporaria. Taxonomy (NCBI): domain Eukaryota; kingdom Metazoa; phylum Chordata; class Amphibia; order Anura; family Ranidae; genus Rana; species Rana temporaria. The sequence continues at coordinate 76,886,732 of NC_053489.1, forward strand.
GACTTGTCATGCAACGTTGAAGTCCCAAGTCGCAGGACAAGTAATGCAGTATGTCTGCAGTTTCTGGTAATCTTGTGTAGTATGACTGCAGTCTCTGGCAATCTTGTGCAATATGTCCGCAGTCTCTGGTAATCTTGTGCAATATGTCCGCAGTCTCTGGTAATCTTGTGCAGTATGTCCGCAGTCTCTGGCAACCTTGTGCAGTATGTCCGCAGTATCTGGTAATCTTGTGCAGTATGTGCGCAGTCTCTGGTAATCTTGTGCAGTATGTGCGCAGTCTCTGGTAATCTCGTGCAGTATGTCCGCAGTCTCTGGTAATCTCGTGCAGTATGTCCGCAGTCTCTGATAATCTCATGCCCATTTAGAGTCCTTCATAACTAACAGTGTAATTTTTTAGTTTGTTTGCGTCAATCTGTAAGGCTGCGCTATATACCATGATTTGTGATGCTGGGGCTATATACTCTGTTGTGATGCTGAGCTGTATACTCCTGACACTATGAGTGGAAGCAAGTGGAATACAGGGGACGGAGTGGGTGTATTCTATAGGGGGTGTGGCTTATGAGAAGTGGGATGGGCCAAATGTGGAGGGGCGGGGTCTTGTGCCCCCCTATCCTAAAATGTCACCAGCCGCCACTGCAGGGGCTTAATAAAACTTTTCTTTGCACCATGTTCACTGCATATAAAAGCTAATATTGCTGTCTATGTGTATTATTCATGCCATGAGCAGAAATTTGTAGTATGAAGAGAAATTAGAGACAAAAGGCAGCTGGGTGTATATTTGAATTCATCAGATATACATGCTAAGTAAACTTTTCTAAATGTGTAACAAATGTGTGTTGTATGATTTATGTCCTTGCAGTTATCTAAGAAGGCAACACTTGGGGATGCTGTCAACACCATTCCATTACCAGAGACATTTGAAGACATCCCAGAAGGCACAGTATGTAGGATAACTGGATGGGGAACAACTGAATCAGGCAACCATTCAGACACACTAAAAGAAGCCCATGTCGCAATACTAAAAAAAAAAAAATGCATTAGAGACTGGAGACACAAGTATTTAATTACAGCAGATATGATTTGCACTAATGTGGGTTCTGACAGACAAGATACTTGCAAGGTAAGAGTAACTTCCTTTTTTTTGTATTCTCGCAAACCACTTTCCCTCCAGTGCAAGAGGACAAGAACGTTTCTTTAGCCACTTCTCCTCTGGAGCAATGTGCATTTTTGTCTTTAAATTTGCTTAAAAGCAGAGTTCCAGACTTTTTTTAGGTTTATTACAAGTCAGCAGCTACAAAAAGTGTTCCACGGTCCAGCGACATGGCCGCCTGGAGCTCCGCTCCTCTCCCCCCCTCTTTGCCAGCGCCTCCATTCACTCAAGCTTTTGGCTTCACAGCCGGGCATGCACTGCACATGCGCGAGCGGCGCTGCGCACCCTGAGTGGACAGGCGATCTCCTGGGACCTGTCACGTGTCCCAGGAGATCGCCTAGAGGGAGGGGTCGTCTAAGGTGAGAGGAGGCATCACAGAGGCGGTCCCTGGGTGGAAGTAGGAAGTGGGACAAGAAGTCCCATGCCTACCGAAGCCCCCACTCCCCCCCCCAGAAAAATGGGGTGATGAGTGCTTAAAGCGGAAGTTACATTTTTGGTGGAACTCCGCTTTAAGATCCCTAGAACATGATATATTTTCTGAATACAGAGGCTCTGCAGAATAAAAAGATGGTAGATACAATTTAGTTTTGCACAACTGTTTATCAAATCTATATTTTCAGAAAAAAATCACACTAAAATGAATATTAGTGCACACAAACACTATTTTATCCCCAGTTTTTTGTATAAAATAAAAGATGACTTGGGCGGAGATACAGGGGGGAAGCTGCTACCTAAATGGGGTAAGTACTGAGCTGGCAGGCAACGGGCAAGCAGGCGAGCAACGGGGTGTCCAGGTTTGTTTGCCGCCCACCCAGAAAAATTGAGCACCAGCCGCCAATGTTAAGCCCCAATATTGCATGTGCCTGCAAAATGTCAAAAGTACTTTTGTACTTTTGAACAAAAGTTCATTTTGTTTTTGTTATTTAAATATATTTTACATTTTTAACCCTTTTTAAATGAGCTTTATTGAATTTAGCAGGCGAAAGGGACTCATTATGGAGAAATCATGGTCTTAATAGACCCCTAATGTCTCCCCTGCCCTCTGCTCTAGCAGAACGAGTACAGGACTGTGTTCAATCAGCTTTTTACTCAGCTATTCAGCTGAAATTTTTTTAGCGGTGAACCGGAAATTACCAAAGTTGAGCACTTCCTTTGGGTTCACACTCAACAAAGCAAAACATTAATTCCCCAAGCTATTCTTGCTTGCCGTTCAGACAGCTCCTTCCAAGCATGAGCCCAGGAACCAGGGCAGGGTTACCCTACAACCATCCAGATTACTTGTACAGAAAATTCAGAAGCCTTGTTTTTACCTCTGTACAGACACAAAACCAAATCAGTCATGTCTGGTTCTATTTAAATCAAACATGTCAGAGAAATACAATTTAAAGAGAATTTGTTTTCTGGTAAAAAAAATACTGCATTTATATAGTGTATAACTTTCCTACGGACTAAATAATATACACTAATTTGGGTTATTTTCACCAAAGAAATGTAGCAGAATACATTTTGCATGACGGTAAATAGCATTTCCAAATGGAGGTAAGCAATGGCAACCTTCGTATTTTTTTTAGCACAGGTTTCTTTTAATTGTTGTTATGATTGGGGGGACGTATTTATGAAGCAACAGTGAACAAAAGGCATTTTACCTCCCTGGACTTCACTTTAATCATGGGTTTGGAGGCCCTTTATCAAACGGCAAAGACCAATATAATGATTTTTCAGCAATGTCCATCAATACATAAAAAATAAATAAAGTTCATTGAAAAATCCGGGGGCGTGGCCTGGCGAGCAGCGTGGATGGACGCTGAGTGAAGGAGCTCCGGTCCTAGTGTTGGAACAGGCACTGCAAACACCGTCTTTCCTGCGGAATATGAGCACACGCATCAAGAGGGGGACCCCTAACAGGCAACTGAGGTCGATGGGCACCCCAAAAGGGAAAACCAACCCAGCCAGCCTGAACAAATATCGCTTTAGCAACAATCACTTGAAAGCCAAGATGGCGCTGGCTCATGATCCGGAGAGGAGAGAAGACATGGAGGATGACGAGGTCTCTCTCCCTGCCTCAGAAGACTCTAACAGAGACAACGCTCCTCCCGATTGCCCTCTAAATTATGCCACTATGATGGAGATCGCAGCAGACATAAAGAATTCGTTCTCCGTCGCCATAACGGATATTAAAACTGAACTACTCAGGCTATCAGAACAAATGGCGGTTACCGAACGTGCAGGCAAGAGACGAGATCGCGCTCTCACGAGGCTGGATGACATCGCAGAGGTTCATTCACAGCAACTAATAGACGTCAACCGCCAAATCGAGGATTTGGACAACAGAGGCCGCAGACACAATATCAGGGTAAGAGGAGTCCCTGAGTCGATAACCCCGGATCAAATCAGGCCCGCGCTAGCATCCATCTTTAACGGCCTACTAGACAGACCTGAAGCCTCGCCTATCGATTTCGACAGAGCACACCGAGCACTGCGACCAAGAGCCCCGGACAATACTCCCCCGAGGGATATAATTTGTTGTCTCCCGAATTACCCGCTGAAGGAAGAAATCCTGCAAAAAGCCAGAGTAAGCGACCAGATTATATATAATGAGGCTGACATCCAGCTTTTCCAGGATCTGTCGCCGATCACGCTCAAAAACAGAAGAGCCCTAAAACCTTTACTAGAAATCCTGAAGTCCAAAGGAATCAGCTATAGATGGAAGTTTCCATTCGCCCTACAAGCTGCATTCAATGGTAAACAACATCTACTCAGGATTCCGGACGAGCTGCGACAATTTTGCGAGAGTCTCCAAATAGCTCCGGTGGAACTCCCGGAGTGGTACGCAGAATTCTTGATACCCCCAGCTTTCATACACCAGCCTCTCCAACATGATCCATCCCCGACCAAATCTCCCTATCAGGCTGGCAAATACAAGAGAAGCTCCTACAGAGGGAACCAAGCCTCACCCGCAGCCAAGCCTCCCAGATCCAGGGAACACAGATAAGACGCAGATCCCCCGTTGTGGCACACACTGGAAAGGCACCTGCAAAACGGTAAACCTATTTACATTTTTTCCCACCATGTCTTCACTCTCCATTTATATTCATCTCCCCCCGCAGACTTCTCCTTTCTCCCCCACCAACCTCATGCTAACAACCGGCCGTACGGAAGATATCTCTCCAACAAGTCCTACTGCCACTACTGAGATTTGTTCTTTCTTTTCTTGCAAAACAAAACTGTCAGCCATCGGAACACCCCACATGGATTTGACGGTCCTCCCTGCGGTCATTACCTGACGAACTCTGCCCCGCATCGAGTCTCAGGTCAGATTTACTCTTTGTGTTGTCCCATACAGGCCTCCCCATGCCTACAGAACTGTAACAGTAGCTTTTCTTTGCTGGAACTTACCCGCAGCGACCACAGCATGCATCGGATCCCCCCTGGCCCAGTCGCAGAGACAGATACTTCAACCGCTTACTCCTTCTACATTTTACTTTCCAGTACATTGGTAATCTAACTCCATTTATCCCTCCTCCCCTTTTCTTTCTTTTAAATTTTTCTTTCTCTTTTATTTATTACCTTTTATTTTTAATTTTTATTGTGTTTATGGTATATACCTGCTTAGATAACAAGCCTTGATATGTACTGGTAACGGGAGAGAGGGGGACATCCCTAGGTTTTAGCTACATGGTCTTTGGTTGTGGAACAGGGGGGGTGGGGGCCTACTGCCCAGTATGCCTGCCCACTGAACCTGGGCGGGAGGAGACGGGACGGGTGAGTTGGATGCGGGCCGCGGAGACGGCTTCCATACTGTCCCTACGTCTCTGCACGGACATATGACCCGACGTAGGACACGGGACCCGCGCTTAAACCCACTTAACTAAACACATCAAACGTAACTCCGGATCCAACCACCTGAGGGACCCCTAAACACAGCAGAGAACCAAATTGTACTACATATTATGTAAAATCACCATCTTCCTCCTGTGGTCCATGTATAGCTGGCACATATATAACTTACTAATCACTAAAACACGATGGAATGTGAATTATCTGGCTACATATAATAGGCAACATTGGACCCTCTATAACCCAACTCCCTGACAATTACTACAACAACGTAGATATTAACACTGTTTGGTGAATTGAGGTTGTAATACACTTGTTACACGCTGGACATCATTGGACCATGGACAGGAACCATTGCATGACTTCCATTCCTTTACATCACCTTTTAGTATAATGCTCTAATATTTAAGTCCTCTCCGTCCCCTCCTGTCCCCTTCCCTTTTTTTTTTTTTTTTTACTCTATTTTATGCTTAATTTTTGCCTTGTCACCATTGTATTATCCCACCTACAAGGGGATCCAAGGGGAGCAATGCTAAACGCGAGCCGATGTACCCCTCAGGAGAAGACGAACCATATGCACCCTTCACCACCAATTAGCTGACAGTACATGAGACTATAGTTTGCCTCACTCGGCCAGTGAACACACAGTTAAGCCTCTAATATGGGAAGGCATTAAGGGTTGATGTCAACACACTTGCTGATTGACATATCCGACACACTTACACCCGGGACAGACACAATGAGGTATATGAAGACCGCATGGAATCACCAGCTGGGACTACATATATGAAGTGGTAACTTAAACACATGTTATGATACTGTTATGATATTGATAGTATATCTGTTAGAAAGACTTACCAATAGATGCTCTTATATGATTTAAACGTGTTGTTAGATGCGCCCTCACATCCAATGGTAGTTATTTGTTGAGAATTACCGTGAACATACGCCATTGTTACTAATGAGACAATTTACCTTCAATGTTAAACTTTCAAAGTTCTCAAACAAAAGTCTTAAAACTCCACACTGTTGTCATAAGACCAGGTTGGTTTATTACTACTAGCACTATCACCATAATCTACTCAGTTAGGAACCGCTTAATGCCACTCAAGCGTGACGGACGTCACGATGCTCAGTGTGTGCCACCTAAATTAAACTATGTTCATAAAAGACGGTTATGTTAAACATTCTTATTATCCCTACACTACACAACCCTGTTCCGACCCCGGACCATACTGATACTACTCTATTATCACAATAGTACATATTAGTATATCTCTATTTTTCTTCTCTCAAACAGCAACAACCCACTCCATCCACGAGAAATCCTCCCACGCAACCACCAGAGTCAACTCTTGACATCCCTGTTCTCTGTGTTAACAAGGGTGTCTACAGGCCCTATCCCACGGGATTATAGAAGGGCCAAGACTCACGTGAGTCGTCTGTCATCTATCCACACAGACCTCTCTAATTCACCCCATATTCCACCACCTACCTCCTCCCCCCCTACCCCATCCCAACTACATTATCCTCCCCCCTCTCTTTCTACCCCCACCCTCCCCTTTTTTCCTTCTCCTCCCCCCCCCTCCCTACCCCCATTCCCTCTCCTAGACCTCATACACCACAAATATGGCTTACTCATTCCTAGGCAAATCCCCCACTCTAATTTCACACAACATCAACGGGCTTAACATCCCTGAAAAACGCTCTAAATTTCTAAAGGAAATCAGGAAAACCAAACCCTTACTAATATACCTTCAGGAAACCCACTTTAAGGGTCAAAACATCCCCAAGATAACAGATAACCTCTACTCGGTAGCATACCACGCAACCAACCTTAATGCTAAGACAAAAGGAGTTTCAATACTGATTAATAAAAACGCCCCTCTCATTGTCAAACAAACCTTGATAGACCAAGACGGAAGATATCTCTTCCTGAAAGGCACATGGGAGGGCACACCTGTTACACTAGCTAACGTATACTTTCCAAACAAAAACCACACTGCCTTCTGCGGGACGATCATCACCCAGTTGAAAAGCTTTGCTGAAGGTTGTATACTCCTAGGTGGTGACTTCAACGTCCCACTCTGCCCCTTATGAGACACCTCTACAGGCCATACCCACGTTACCTACAGAATTCTAAAAAAAACTAAAAACCCAACTACAATCACTATCCCTGGTAGATTCCTGGAGAACAGGCTGGACTTAATATTTATCACACAACGGGATCTCCCCAAATTAACTAGGGCAGAGATAGGCATCATCTCCCTTTCAGATCACGCCCCAGTGGCACTCTCAGTCACCTTTGGGGCACCCAGAAGCAACAATTTTAACTGGAGACTGAATGCGGCCTTGTTGACAGATCAAACGATACAGGACAACATTCACACCTCCATAAGAACTTACTTTGAAGTGAACAAAGACTCAGACACAAACCCGTTAAACAACTGGGAAGCACATAAGACAGTCATCAGAGGAGACCTTATCAAATGGGGGGCAATACGGAAAAAAGAAAGAGACAAAGAAATTACCTCACTTTCCAACAAAATAGCACTATTAGAACTACAACATAAGAAAAACCTATCATCCCAGGTAGAAGAGGAACTCGCTGATAGAAGAAAAGCCCTGACCCAACTGCTTAATCTACAGACACAAAAAGCTCTCCTATTTAGGAAAAACATTTTTTATGAACACGGCGACAAAAGCGGCAAGTACCTTTCTAGAGCATTAAAAGAAACAACGGCTTCGAATTGTGTACAAGCCATTAGAAATAAGCAAGGTAATCTCGAACATGACCCAGAGCGTATAGCAACACTCTTCCATGACTTTTATTCAAAGCTATACAACCTTCCTCCACAACACAAACCTACCAACACCACAACCACCAGAGATGAAATTATCACAGAATTCCTGAGAGAAAGTAAACTACCATCCATACGTGAGGAAGATGTAGGACCTTTAGAAGACCCGATAACTTTAGCTGAAATACAAGAAGCCGTTAAATCATTAAAAGAAAGCACAAGCCCAGGTCCCGACGGGTTCACGTCACAATATTACAAAACTTACATACAATTATTATCAACTCCCCTAGTTAAAGCACTAAACTACCTAGCCAAAAACAACCACGATTCGGCATCCCTACTCACAGCGCATATTGCTATAATACCGAAACCAGACAAAGATCACACAGAGTGCGCAAACTTCAGACCAATCTCACTACTGAACGTAGATATCAAACTCCTAGCGAAAATATTAGCAAATAGATTGAAACCACTCCTTTCCCAAGTAATCGGCCCAGAGCAGGTAGGCTTCATGCCGGGCCGGGAAGCGAGAGACAACATCGCCAAAGCCCTGAGCCTGATTCACTTCGCCAAGCAGTCAAAGATCAGAGGCCTTCTCCTGTCAACCGACGCGGAGAAGGCCTTTGATAGAGTCTCTTGGGACTACATGTTGGCCACATGCGCACATGTGGGTCTAGGGAATAGTATGCTCAGTTGGATTAGTGCTCTCTATAAGAACCCTAGGGCCCTAATTAAAGTCAATAACACTTTCTCTGATCCCATTGACATCAGGAACAGCACACGTCAGGGATGCCCCCTATCCCCACTATTATTTATTCTTTCATTAGAACCCCTAATTAGAACGATAAATTCCTCTCCTGATGTCAGGGGGTTTAAAATACAAGACAGGGAATATAAGATAGCCGCCTACGCGGATGACTTATTGTTCTTTGTCTCCAAGCCGCACATATCTATGCCCAACATCCTAAAAAATTTTAACACCTTTGGTTACGTTTCCAACTTCAAAATCAACAACAGTAAATCTGAAGCACTTAATTTGTCCCCTGAAAGTAAAGAATTTGACTTACTAAAATCCAACCACAGCTTTAAATGGGAACAAAAGAACCTCAAATACCTGGGAATAAAACTAACCCCCACGACAGATGAATTGTACTCCGCCAACTTCTCTCCACTTTTACAATCCATCTCCAAAGACCTACAGAGATGGTCCCCTAAACTCTTTAGCTGGTTTGGTAGAGCCTCCATTCTAAAGATGACGATTCCGCCAAGACTATTGTACTACTTTAACGCCTTACCCATCAAACTACCAGCATCTTTCTTCACAAAACTACGCAGTGCCCAATTAAAATTTCTCTGGGCAGGCAAAAAACCAAGACTCAGCTTTGCCCAACTCACACAACCCAAACAAAATGGAGGAATTGGCCTCCCAGATTTCAAGAAATACTATATGGCTGCACATATAACCAGACTTATAGACTGGCATTGCCACCAATCAACTAAAGATTGGGTACAATTAGAAACACCCCAACACGCTAAAACAATCGCCTTCCACCCCTGGACCGACACCTCCAAATCTAAAAACAGATCCACACACCCGCTAATAGCCGCAACACTTTCAGTGTGGCACAATATAGCCTCAACACACAACCTGGCTTCGATACCAGGCCCCCTAACCCCAATAACTGACAACCCAGACTTCCCACCAGGCCAAAATATTCACATTCCAAAATCAACACTGCCTACAGGAAAACTTTTAGCTACACACTGTCTTTCTGGCAATAAAATGAAAACCCTTGAAACTCTGAAAACAGAATTAGGAGGATCGTTTCCGAGATTCGGGTTTTATTTCCAAACTCAAAATTTTCTTAAAACAGCAAACACAAATTGGCATATAATAGGAAACTCTCCCAACTGGAGCAAATTTGCTTGTCAGGCACCCAGATCCTAAAAACAACCTCAATGGCCTACTCCTGGCTCCTTTAAATGAATGAACAGGCGCCAAATAAACATAAAGACCAATGGGAAAAAGAGCTCAATACCACACTGAGTGACGAACAATGGAGAAGAGCCAATATTTTTGCACACAAGTGCTCATTAAGCACAAGATACCAAGAAATTTCTTATAAAGTTCTTACCCAGTGGTACGTCACTCCCTCAAAAATCAAAAAATGGTTTCCTTCGACCTCAGACATATGTTGGCGTTGCAAAAGCGAAATTGGCACATTTTTACATATCTGGTAGTCGTGCTCCCCAATAGCTAATTTTTGGTCCCAAGTCATTAGATCAATCAAATTAATCACAGATACAAGTATTCACCTTGATGCTGCTGCATGCCTCATTCATGCCAATCACCTCTCGATCAGTTCCTACAAAAAGTCCCTAACAAGACACCTGCCAACGGCAGCAAAGACATTGATACCCCTACACTGGAAGTCCACTAAATGTCCATCAATAAAAGACTGGATAGATAGAGTACAATATATGCACAAAATGGACGAGCTAGTCGCCATGAAGAGAGAAAACACAAACAACTATCACAAAACCTGGCAACCTTGGGTGTTATTCCTGTATACCAATGACTATCAACTATTGAAAACCTGAATCTATAGAATGTTATTCCTGATGTCTATCCTAACCTATGTACTTTCACCTGTTTTTGAATATATGAAGATACTGTATTGCCCTCATAACAAACCAACTTATCTACTAAACTTACAAAATGCACCTGAATTGAAATACTCAATCTCTCCCTTTTGTTTTACCTCCTCCCCCCCCCACTATAACAATCCCTTCTCCAACGCCTCCATCTCCCTCCTACCCCCCCTCCTCCCTTCCCACCTTCCCCCCCCCCACCCACCATAAAATGTTATTTCTGGACCCCCTGTTCAATACTATGTACAATGTACCTCTTTTACGCAACATTTTCATTAATAAACGTTTATTGTGAAAAAAAAAAAGAAAAATCCATGTTATTTATTAATTGAGCCCAAGGGGAGATTCCACACATCCATCCAATCCTGCAGCGACCAGGGCCGATCCTAGGGTCACAGATGCCTGGGTGCAGAAATATTTCTGGTGCCCCCACATGGGCGTGGAAATCTAACTAACTCCTCCCCTTTACAAATGTTTCTATGGCTATGACTCAAACACAGAGCTGCTCCCTTAAGAAGTCTTCATTAGTGTTCTCCATCAGAGCCCCCCACAGCAGCTGTCCCCCATCAGAGCCCCCCACAGCAGGTGTCCCCATCAGAGCCCCCCCACAGCAGGTGTCCCCATCAGAGCCCCCCCACAGCAGGTGTCCCCCATCAGAGCCCCCCCACAGCAGGTGTCCCCCATCAGAGCCCCCCCACATCAGGTGTCCCCCATCAGAGCCCCCCCACATCAGGTGTCCCCATAGATCAGTACTTGTCCAATAGATCCATGTAGCTCGGGCAGGCTGGAAGCAGAAGCACATTACAGGGGGGAGGGCATATGTGGCATCTTTGGTTACTTGGAGGGTGGCACTTAGAGAGCATTTCTGAGAGTGCATGGGATGATTGGCAGCAGCTCAGGCCAACCCAGAAGCCTCTCATCACACCGCCTATGGGAGAAGAGCTGACACACGCAGAGGGGGTGGGGCAGACAGGAGACTGCTCCATGCGCACCAGACAGAATTAATTAGTGGAGCCTAGTACCGGAATAGGCTCCGCTGTTGTACCCAGCCTGAATTCCGGGGACAGCGGGAGGTATGCGCTCTTGTCAGTTGCCAGCGGAGAGAGCAAGTAGGATGGGGAACCGCAGCACCTGCTACATGCACTCCGCCTCTGGACACAGACAAGGAGGAGGGAGGGGAGCACTTTGGAGTTTCAGCGCCCCCACCTCTGCGGCGCCTGGGTGCGGAGCACCCCGTGCACCCTGCCTAGGATCGGCCCTGGCAGCGACAATACTTATTAATGATTGATCTGATATTTAGTAACCTTTGTTCAGAGGACCATTCATAACAGATGCCTTTACTTGTTTCAGTGGCTAAAAGTTAGAGAGTGCGGATTCTGGGGCTGTGCTCTCTCCTTTTTAGTTAAAAGTGAGCAATATTGCTGAACACAACTTAGCTTACTAGTAGGGGTCCAAAACAGCCCCTTTCCTGTTTAGTGTCTTTATAAAAACAACATAACTACCGTTAAATTATATAACAAAGAAAATACTGATGTTAAACAGTGGTAAGTACAGTATAAGCATAACAGTCAGTATTTAATAAGATGACACGTGACAAGGGGGCTCATTTTAAAGTTGTTAAGTGTCTATGAACCAGTGAAGAAGAGAGCAACTTTTTCTTTAAAAAAGCAGATATGACAGTGCGCATGCGCGCGGCGCCGAGGACGGTCATGTGCTGATCGAGCTCCGCACAGCCGCGGCCCTTTCAGCTATCAAAAGCAATCAAACGGGCGGATCGACCCCTAGTGAGCACACCCCACAACTCGGGACCGGACCATGCAGCGGAGGACCGCCGGCAACAAACATAACCAGCGCCGACCCTCCCAGCATTCTCGCAAGACGCGCTCACAGGCCCAGCTACACTCCCCTCAGCCTAAGATGGCGTCGGGCAGGGGAGACAATACACGTGGCGGCTCCCGGGACCAGCCGGAGGATCGGGCGGAGGAGGTGAGGAGGGGAGGGGGAGGCACGGACCGGAACAGCACACAGACTCAGGCACATTCACCCTGGGGACAGATGCAGCCGGGTTTAGTAGCTGGAGGAGGGGTTGTTTCTCCCCTGCATCAGACCCCCCTGAGTGTGATGGCGCTGAATGGAAAAGAAGCGCTGATAGGAGGCCAGAGCTCAGAGACTGATACACACGGCCCTGGGAATATAATTTCGATACAGGCTGAAATACACAGAGACCCCTTCTCTTCACAATCCCAGGTTGGGACCCCCTCCCCATGCTCTGACCTGGATCGAGGGCCCCACCAATCCCCCATGTCAGGCTCCCCTGATGGAGCATTGCTGATGTTTACTACATCCCCTGCCTCATCCACGGACAGACAGATGGCTGAACTCGCTGAGATAACATTCAGCCAGGGAAGTTCTGCGCTCCTGATGCCCCCTGCCCTTGCCCCTGCCCCTGCATCCTCATACTCTGGGGATACGGTGCTGCTTGCCAGGTTCTCGGCCCTTTTACAACAAGAACTGACAAAAGCTTGTACAATGATTACCTCTGGGATAAAGTCTGATTTTCAAAATATTGGAGCACGGCTGGATAGCATTGAAACCAAAATGGACGGCACGGTTAAACGTGTTAACCAAAACTCCAAAATGATCACATCTTTACAAGACCAATTGGATGACGCTAAAGCAAAGATTGAAGATTTGGAGAATAGATCTCGCAGGTACAATTTCCGGGTGCGGGGTCTCCCAGAAACGGTACTGAATCTGGAGGAGACCGTACACGCTTTGATGTCACAGTTGATCCCGGACATTTCTCCTCATCAGCTAGAACTCGATAGAGTGCACCGCGCCTTAACGGCCCCCAGGCCGGACGGCCTGCCACGAGACGTTATAGTTAAGCCGCACTACTACAGGATCAAGGAGAAAGTGATGCTGGAGGCCAGGCAGTTGGGTAACGTAACTGTTATGGGATACCCGGTCCAGATCTTTGCGGACATTTCGCAATCAACGATCCAGAAGAGAAGAGCGCTTAAACCCCTTTTGTTTCATCTTATAAATCGCCACATCAAGTATCGCTGGTCTTTTCCCTTCAGACTCTCGTTCTCATACAAAGGCAGATCCTACTCCTTCAATTCGTTTCAATCGGGGGAAACATTGCTTCAAGAATTGGGATTGATCACTATGGATCCACAGACTCCCACAAGTGCACCCGGGGGGGGAGACAGGCCGGTGTCCCCCCTATGGTCCCAACAGGGTCGCTCCAGAGCCAGAAGACCCCCCTTGAACACTTGAAGATCGGGCATGGCCTGTGTCTATCTCTTTATCTGTTTATTTTCCCACTGTGCCCCTCACGGATGTTGGGGGCTGATCCCTCCAGAAGAGGGAGTTACAGTAGCAGGGACGAATAGTTTTGAAGTGCCTGTTTCTGCAAGGTTCATTTTGCTATTTTACTTACATAGGTGTTGCCGCGAGAAGGGCCACGTTTTCACTCTCACTGTTTATTTTCAATTCCATTTTTATCTAAATTTTTTTTTTTCTATTATAAATGTTTAGCTACTATGTGATACAGCCAGGTAAACTGTTTATATTAAGAGACGATCCGGTCCTGACTAGGACTTTAAAATTGTGTTATATATTGCGGGGGTGCGGTCCAATGGGCTGGCTCCGCCGGTTCTAACTGGTCCGCGAGGGTAAAGGGCCGGGGTGGTAACGCGTGCCACAAATAGCGAACTTGCCTCTCCTCTTTGGGTGGGGGCAACTTCGCGCAGGTTAACGGGCATTTTTGTTCTTTCTATGCCCATGAATACGCGCTGTTTTTCGGCGTGTCCGGGGGGGGGGGGGGAGGATGTTTACTTCTCGTTCTCCCCTCTCCCTTCCCCTCTTTTTTTTCATTTTTTGCGTTTTTGTTTGTTTTAATTTTCCTCTCATTTTTACTCTGGCAACGACTGTCTTATAGCTGTTTTCTGTCAGACGATGATGTGATGCAATTAGACTTACTTCTCCAATGCCTTTTCTTCTTTAACCAGACTTTCTTTTCTTTTCCTTTGACTCGTCTACCTTTTGGTGCATCCCCATCCCAAGATAAGATACAATCGCTTGGGTCCGGACCCCTATTTCTTCAGAAACGTGAGTACAGACTACCGAACCATCATGACAAATAGACCCCTCACTAAGTACACTATCCTAACACACAATGTGCAGGGCATTAATTCTCCCACTAAGCGAGCGAAGGCCTTCCAACAATATCACAAAATGGGGGTAGACGTTCTGCTCCTACAGGAGACGCATTTCTCTAAGGCCTCGGCCCCCAGGTACCTGAATGCTAGATACACAACGGCCTATTTATCTAATGGACCTGATAAAAAGAGGGGGGTAGCGATATGTTTCGCCAAAAAGGTTCCTTTTACACCCACCACCGTCATTAGGGATAAGGAGGGTAGATACATTATGGTAGTGGGGAAAATCAATGAGAGCGAGGTCACTTTTCTATCATACTATGCTCCCAATGTGGGTCAATTGACTTTCTTCCGCTCTATGTTGGAGATCATAATGCCCCATGTAGCGGGCCACGTGATCCTCGGGGGGGATAGTAATACTTCTCTTGACCGGGTCCTCGATAGATCTAATCCCGGGAAAGCGATACTGAAACACGCCACTAGACAGAGCGGAGCAATGGCACGTCTCCTACACAGTTATGACCTGATCGACGTGTGGAGAGACGCCCATTCTACTGATCGGGATTTTACGTACTACTCCCATGTGCACAAGACGTACTCGCGCATAGATCATGTATTCACGTTCTCTCCCCTGCTTTCATTTGTTTCGTCCGCTACGATACTCCCCATGTCTTGGTCGGACCATTCCTCGGTCCAAATCGTGCTGACCGACCTCTGGGCAAAGTCAAGCCCACCATCGTGGCGTTTGAATGAGTCATTGCTGAATGACCCTGCCTTCGAAAAAGAAATTGAGCGAGCTATAAAACAGTTTTTTGAGGAGAACTCCTCGTCGGTCTCCTCTCCGGTAACCCTTTGGGCAGCCCATAAGGCTACCATGCGGGGAACGCTTATACAGCTTGCCTCTAAGGTTAAGAGGGAACGTGAATGCACGATTCGGCAGCAGGAAGAAGAATTACGTCGGGTAATGCGTGAACAGAAATCTAACCCACACCTCGATTTTAGAACCCAAATTGACGATGCGCGTACGGCTTTGAATTTAAGTCTTACTACGAAGGCGGAGAAATATCTTCGGTGGTCGCGCCATAGATTTTATTCTTTGGGCGATAAGCCGAATAAACTGTTGGCGAGAAAATTAACCCCTAGGCCGTTCAATCCCGCCCTACCTAAACTGAGACTGAAGAATGGCCAACTTACCCAGAATCCACACAAGATTCTCCAAGAGTTTGCCGCATTTTATTCTAAACTGTACGAATCTTCGGGGGACTTTAGCAACGTTCAGGCAGAGGTATTTTTGGGTAATGTATCCATCCCCAAGTTATCTAGCGACCACGTGGAATTGATGGAGGCAGAATTCACAACAGAGGAAATTGTGGCGGCCATTAAGTCTCTGAACCCTTCTAAATCACCGGGCCCGGACGGGTTCACTGGCCACTATTACCGTAAATACTCGGAAATCCTAGCTCCGCACTTATGTGCCCTCTTTAATGGCTTGCGCAGAGGCTCCCCCCTTCCGCCGCACGAGAATAGGGCGTTTATACATGTCATTCCTAAGCCTAATAAGGACCATAGTGATTGCACAAATTATCGCCCGATTTCGCTGATAAATGTCGACCTTAAACTACTGACAAAAATACTGACCACCCGGGTGAATTCATTTTTAGCACAATACATTCACCCTGACCAGGTGGGATTTGTACCCCATAGACAGGCCCCGGACCAGACTAGAAGAATCATTGACATTATATCTGCGTTAAACTCGGGCTGGGACGGGGGAGGGCAGAGAGGAGCTTTGCTACTTTCGCTAGATCTGCAAAAGGCGTTCGACTCCTTGTCCTGGGAATACCTTTTCTTTATACTAGAGAGATATGGGTTTGGGTCATATTTCATGACGACACTTCGAACAATATACAACGCTCCCATTGCTAATTTGGTGGTCAAGGGCTATAGATCTCGAGACATTTCCATACACAGAGGCACCCGACAAGGCTGCCCTTTGTCTCCGGTGTTGTTTATCTTGGCTTTGGAGCCCTTGGCTACCAAAATTAGAACACATCCGGACATACTGGGGGTTCACTGCGGAGGGCGGGAGCACAAATGTGCGCTGTTCGCGGACGATATATTGATGCTCCTCTCCTCTCCGGTTACCTCCTTGCCAATTCTGAATGTAGTACTGGGACATTTTGCGACGTTTACTGGTCTGCGGGTAAATCACTCTAAGTCTCAGGCTCTAGGTGTCTCCCTACAGCCCCACATAGTTCGAGCCTTGCGCGGACAATACTCTTTTAGCTGGCAAGAGGAAACCCTCCCCTACCTGGGCATTTATTTAACTCCTACTCTTACTACACTATATAAGAAGAACTATCCCCCTTTGTTTCGCAAGTTGTTGGAGGACCTTCAGAGGTGGTCGACTAAACCCCCGTCATGGTTCGGTAGACTGTATTCGGTCAAGATGACCATTCTACCTAAGGTGTTGTATTTATTCAGGACTCTTCCAATAGCTATAGTAAGCGTGGATATTAAGAAGTTTCAGTCCAAACTGCTTGATTATATATGGGATCATAGGAGGCCTAGGGTGAACAGAAAAACATTGTACACCCCTAAATTGGGCGGAGGACTGGGTATGCCGGACCTTCTTAAGTATTTCCACTCAGCCCAGTTGGCCCAGCTGATCCGTTTTCATACGGGTCGATCCAAACCGCTCTGGATGGGACTGGAGTCTTCCCTGAATCCGGACAGAGAGATCAGTCACCTGATGTGGCTGAGAGGACGGGATAGGCCAGCTATGCTATGTCCGTCTCTGTCATTCTCCCTGAGTCTCTGGGATCGCCTAACCAAAACATATCGATTTAAGTCACCACATACCCCGATGGCATCTCTGTTTCATAATCCCCTGTTCACCCCGGGTCTCCGACCCCAGGACTTCTCTTGGTGGATCAATAAGGGCCTATTGAGGATAGCGGATCTCTGTGACCACAAGGGAGCTTTGTCAAAATTGGTTCTACAGGAGAGGTATGGTCTTCCGAATACTGAATACTTTCGATACGCTCAAATTGCTCATTTCTTAGAGACTTTGAACCGTACCTCTGATCTTTCCACATCTACGGCTATGGAGCAACTTTGCAGAACCTTTGACAAACATTCCGGTCACATATCAATAATCTATAGTTTGTTGTCCTCCGGTACTCAAAAGATGGCATATATGCTAAAGTGGGAACATGATCTAGGCATGGAACTGGAAATGACAGAATGGAGTAAACTGGTACAGGGGGCTTCTAGATCCTACATTAATACCTCTTTAATCGAGGCTAATTACAAAGTGTTGTTGCGATGGTACATGGTCCCTGCGCGAATAGCCACTTTCGTTCCGGGGGCGTCCCCGCGGTGCTTCAGGGGGTGCAATGAGGACGGTTCCATGTACCACATTTGGTGGTCATGCCAAAGGGTGAGACGATTTTGGATACGCACTTACAACTTCATCTATTCTTTAACCCAGGTGAACCTAGTTAAGTCGCCTCTACATGCACTGCTGGGACGCCCGGTGGAGGGTGCGTCAAGGTACTTGAGAAAACTGATAGCTTTTATATTTGTGGCAGCCAGAATCTCCATCGCCAAGTCATGGAGATCCCCCACTGTCCCCTTTGGCCTTTTGAAGACGAAACTGTCCTGGATTATGGTGAACGAGAGGTTGTCAGCCATTCTGAATGATAAAGTCAAAATTTTTGACAAGGTGTGGGATCCCTGGATCGCTTATCTCACAAATGCACACTGATCCGAATCAATGCTAGAGCTTTCACCTTCTTGGATTAAGGTGGGGATGCACCATCCCCTTTCTCTCTCTTGCTCTCTTCTCTTTCTTCCTCTTCTATCTTTCCTTCTTCCTCCTCTTCCTTCTTTTTTGCTCTATTACTGTTACGCTACCAATTCAGCTGGAGTGGGCCATTGTATGTTGGCCCTCTGGGCCTAGATAGCGCTCCAATTGGGCGATTCTGTGCTAAATTGACGGTTATCCATGTTTGGGGATGGCCCTAGAGGGAGTGCTCATGGACACAAGACATGTAACTGTTATGTGTATACTTGCAATACTCTGTACTTGTTGAATGGCCCTCCAGATGCTGACTGAGAGTGCCTTCCCCCCCCCCCCCCCCAATTTTCTTTGTATACCCCTCTCCTCATTTTTTTTTTTTGAAAACTTAATAAAAAATATTGGAAACGAAAAAGCAGATATGACTAATTCAAAAGTTATTTTGTTCTTAAATGTAATTAAAAGATAATAATTTTCCATTCCTATTTACAGCCACAGTCATTTTACAAAGCTGTAAAAAAAAATCTAATTTACTTCCTCAAAATATGGTAGCCCGGTGGTGTGATTATCTCACATCTTTCCCCCGAACTCTGCAGTTAGCGGAGAGAGATAAGAGTTAGCAAATGATACGCTTCTTCTGAAAATGTTGGCGTGGTTGTGATGTTTCTTCAGTGCTTTCTTAATCATTGATCAATCAAGTTTGCAGATAAGTCTTCACAGGAAACATTTTAATTTCCATCACTATTTCACCCAATTTGATCAATGTGAAGTAACTAAAATGGAGCTTCAATAATAATAATAAAAAAAAAGGTAATGTTGTATTTAACCTGCTGATACATATGGCCTTCAGTGAGAAATATTCAGATGACAAACCCACTCTACATATCAATTTTTCCTTATTATGTTTTGTTCCAGGATTATTGCTTAATATTTGATCTTCATTCCACACAGGGAGATTCGGGAAGTCCTCTAGTCTGTGATGACGTTTTCCGAGGAGTGAATTCTTTTGGATATGTGCCATGTGGAACCCCAGAGACCTCCAATGTATTCACTCAACTGACCCAGAAATACGTCCTGTGGATTAATAACATAATTAATAATGAAATTGATAGCTGGGGCAAAGAAATCTAGTGCAAAGATTGACATCTTTCCCATGAAAACCAGTCAGATGCTTATATTTTCAATTAGTCCAGAAGAAAACTGCTGACTAGCTAGCTACTCAAAATCCATGTGTTTTTTTTTCTGCTACTTTCTACAGATGAGCCCCCAGGGTTGCCAGCCATTTATGTTGACAGACAGTCCATTACTATAAAGCTTAGAAACCCAGTGAAAGTCTGTGTGCGTTTTTGCTCCACGGTAAAAATAGATAAATAAGTAACAAAATGGTGGTTCCACTTTTTTGCACAGACATTTTTACAGACATCTGACAGCTCCCTATAAAGCAAAGAGAAATGAGGGGGGGGGGGTAACAAAAGCATTGACAGTGTTTAAATGAATCTCAACATGAGCAAAGTCATCCCGCTATTTGTGCTCTCCCCCCCTCATGTTAATGTAAATACTTTTTTCTAGCCTGATCACAAATGTAAGAATTTTTGCTGGTTGATATAAATTGTACACATGGGCCAAATGTTAGACTGTTTCCATTGATCTGGCCGATACTGGCCCATGTTAGGCCTGTGTGTATCAGGTGTAACTTTACTTTTTCATGCTCGTCATGGAAAAAAAATAAAAACATCCAAAAGGTATAGGGAAGATGGAGGCTTTATTGCCTTCCTCCGATTATGCAATAATGGGTGCCTTAACAGCCAATCACTAGCCTGGGCGTACACAGATAATCTGCTGTATTAACAAAATACTCTTGAAATGTTTATTCCCTAAAGGGCCACCGATGCTTGGGTTACCCTGTTTATGGTGATAACAAACCACTAGGCCTCTCCACCAACACTCCACGTGTTCTTCTGTCCCCGCAGCATGGGCTCTTCAACCCTCCTTTCCCTTCCTGTACTGCCCAGCCTCTGGCACTTGTCCCATGCAGTCTCACTTTGATCAAGGTAGGCTTCCAGGTGACTAAAATTCCCAATTTCCTCACAGCTCCCATCTCCAATCTGGCTCTCCTTCTGCTCTGTCTGTGGCTGCAGCCAATTACATTGTACTTTTGTACCTTGCAGTCTAGTGGGGAGGTAGAATTTACCACCGCTGTAGCCAGCAGTAAGGCCTCGTACACACGACCGGATCTATCCGCTGGAATTGATCCGTGGATCAGTTCCAGCGGACAAATCCGGCCGTCTGTACGGCCTAGCGGATATTTATCCACGGAGATTCCTCGGGCCGGACCATTTCAAGCAGATAGAAATTTCTTAGCATGCTAAGAAATCTATCCGCTTGAATCGGATCCAGCGGATTGATCCGGTGGTCTGTACAGACTCACCGGATCAATCCGTCCGCTCCCCTCCCTCGCATGCGTCGTAATGATTTGACGCATGCGTGGAAGTACTTACCTTCCAGCGTCGCGCACGTCGCCGCGTCACCATCGCGGCGACGGCATGACACGTCACCGCGGATGAATTCCGCACGGATTTTGATCCGATGGTGAGTACAAGCCATCGGATCCAAATCCGGAGGAGGAATCTCCGCTGGAAACGGTCCAGCGGACCGTTTCCAGCGGAGATCCCCTCGTGTGTATGGGGCCTAAGTCGTCTTTTACCTTCTCTCTTCCCCGGCTTGCGGTTGGGAAAAGAGAAAGAATACAGTGTCTGTGTCCTGTTATGGGCATGGTAATAGGGAGACATGCCTCTGCAAAAATCGCACTATTTTATCATGTCTGCTATGCTTTAACATGATGCGTTAAGACATTCCAGTTTCGCCATACTAAGTTTTAGTAATGTCTCCCTGACCCCATGTGACAGTGCCCAGGCCTAGTGATTGGCTGATAAGGCACCCAGCATTACATAATTGGAGGAAGGCGACAAAGCCTCCATCTTCCCCATACCTTTTGGATGTTTTTTTACCCTGTAGGAGCATGAAAAAGTAAAGTTACGCCTGGTACACACAGGCCGAATATGGACCAGTATCGGCCAGATCAACAGAAACAGTCCAAAACTTGGCCCATGTGTACAGCAACCTGTCCATCAGAAGCTGGTCCGTGGACCGCTTTTATCAAATGGGCATGCTGGAAAACCAGAAGGCAGTCCCCAGTCAGTACACAGTAGCTCAGCGGTAAGATCGCTGTATTAACATCGCTTGTGCTAGCTGGGTTGAATGGAAAAAAAAACTCCCTGTGTGTACCAGACATTAGATTCTAATCTCCAAAATTGTTCAGGGTTAGTGATGCGGAGACTACTGAAGATATTTAATCAACAGTGATGGAACTATAAGTTTGCATTAATACTTGATACTTTAGCCAATTATTTTACCTCTAATGCCTAGAGGTAAAATAACCGTTTTTTTCGTCGGATAAAAAAACTACGGTTTTCTCGACAGAATTCCTCTCAGCCTGCCTTGCATACACACCCTCAGAGAAAAGTCCGCCTGTCCAAAGCACGGTGGCGTACAACACGTATGACGGCACTATAAAGGTGAAGTTCTATTCCAACGGCGCCACCCTTTGGGCTGCTTTTGCTGATCCTTGTGTTAGTAAAAGTTTGGTGAGAGACAATTCGCGCTTTTCAGTCTTCGTGCTTTTCAGTCCGTTACAGTGTGACGAATGTGATATCTCCATTACGAACGCTAGTTTTACCAGAACGAGTGCTCCCGTCTCATACTTGATCCTGAGCATGCACGTTTTTTTGCCCGTCGGAAAACCATACGGGCGAACAGTTTTCCCACCAGAATTTTTTCCTGACGGGAAAAAAAGAGATCCTGCTCTCTTTTTTTTTTTTGTCCGGCAGTTTTCCTATCGAAAAAAACTGCGATGGAGCATACACACGGGCGGGATTCCCAACGAAAAGCTCTCATAGCAGTTTTCCCGATGGAAAAAACGGTTGTGTGTACAAGGCATAAGGCACATATTATAGTAATTATTGCTTTGTAAACTATTGAGTACATTTTGTAAGTGCTATGAAAAATATTTTATCTTTATAATCCTGTTTCTATACTGTTTGCTCCTTATACTGTGTTATTGTCTGATTCTCTCTTTACTGTGAATTAAAGGATTGCTATACTCATAAAGTTTCCTTTTGTTAATATGCTACTAACAAGTATGTACTAAAAGTCCTGACTATTTAGAAAATGTGATGTTTTAATACCTTAAATTAGATCTCCTGATAAAATGTTTTCCTTAGTTTTGGATACAGTAGGGGAGGACTGGACCCTTTAAGTTTTTTTAACTCTCCGTGTCCCCTCTGGGAAAGTTTCACTTGCTCTATGCGCTGGAGCTACAACCTAAACTGAGAAGGAATTTCTCCAAAGTGTACAAATGTCAAATGTTATATTTCCCTTTCACAACATTCTTCTTTAATATTGTCTGCATACCTATCATAAATTCCTAGTCCAGGTAACCACACAGGAAGCGAGAGTGAATTTTTCCCATGGAGTCACAGACAGCAAGGAAAACATAGCAAAAGTTTTAATGCCGCGTATATACTACCGTTTTTAATGGTCTAGAAAAAAAGTTATTTTCAACCCGATTCTTGTCAAGCCGGCCTTGCCTACACACGATCGTGAAAAAAAATGCTCTAGCAAAGCGCGGTGACGTACAACACGTACGACGGCACTATAAAGGGGAAGTACTATTGGGATGGCGCCACCCTTGGGGCTGCTTTTGCTGATTTCATGTTAATAAAACTTTGGTGAGAGACGATTTGCGCTTTTCAGTGTGTTACAGCGTGATGAATGTGCTATCTCCATTACGAACGCTAGTTTTACGAGCGCTCTCGTCTCAGAACTTGCTTCTAAACATGCACGTTTTTTTCACGTCGTTAAAGCCCACAGACGACAATATTTTACGACGTTAAAAACGGCAACGTTAAAATCGACAACGTTAAAAACAACGTGAAAATTTAGAGCATGTTCTAAATTTTTAATGCCCATTTTTTACGTCGTGAAAAATGCTCTGGAGCCTACACACGATCGCTTTTAACCAGTTAACAACCGCCCTATAGACGAAATACGTCTACAAGGCGGCTGCTTAACTCTGGGAGGACGTCCTCCCAGAATCGCGCTCCCGCGCACCCTCTGGGGCGCGCACACGGGAATGTCCGTGATCACCGGGTCCTCCGGACCCAGCAGATCACGGTAAATCGCCGCTGATAGCGGCGGTTTACCACGTGATCGCTCCGTCCAATGACGGAGCGATCACTAGTAAACAAACCGGCGTCATGTGATGATGCCGGTTCCTCCCTCCCCTCTCTGTACCGAACGGTACAGTGTGAGAGAGGAGAGGGGGGAGAGCGGCAGCAGCAGCAGCTGCTGTGGGCTGGATCTGTGACGCATGCAGTCACAGATCCAGCCATCCATCCCTCCCTGTGCAATACCAGCAATACTCTGCAATACCCCAAAATACTCTGCAATACCCCAAAATACTCTGCAATACCCCAAAATACTCTGCAACGTCGCCTATGGGGATTTGTATGTAGCAAAGTTTGGCGCCATTCCACGAGCGTGTGCAATTTTGAAGGGTAACATGTTGGGTATCTATTTACTTGGCGTAACTTCATCTTTCACATTTATGCAAAAGAATGAAGAAAAAATACTAAATTTGCTAAATTTTATAACAGAAACAAAGAAAAATTCATTTTTTTTTTACAGAATTTTCAGTCTTTTTTCTCTTATAGCGCAAAAAATAAAAAACCCAACGGTGATTAAATACCACCAAAAGAAAGCTCTATTTGTGTGAAAAAAAGGACGAAAATTTCATTTGGGTACAATGTTGTATGACTGAGTAATTGTCATTCAAATTGTGAGAGCACCGAAAGCTGAAAATTGGTCTGGTTATTAAGGGGGTTTACGTGCCCAGTGGTCAAGTGGTTAATGACAGTTTTACATCCCGAAAAACGGTCGTGTGTAACTCTTCCCACTACACCCAAAAATTTAAGGAGTTCCCAGTGCCAGATTTAGAACTTGGAGGGCCTAGCTGCAGCCTTTCAAGTTTGGAGGAGAGGGACCCAACATACAAATGTAATTATATGATAAACAAAAATAAAACAAAAATAAACCACATTTGTTCTAAAAAATATTGTTAGCTTCCAAAGGGTCTCCTTTGGAAGCTAACAATATTTTTTAGAACAAATGTGGTTTATTTTTTAGAACAAATGTGGTTTATTTTTATTTTTTTAGAACAAATGTGGTTTATTTTTCTATTTTTCTTAATTTTATTGACTGTAAGAATACAGGTAAGTGGAACTGGCGAGTCAAACCTCACAGCCTTTCTTCCAGGACTTAGCATCTGCAAACTCTTTAACTTAAACTGGCTATAGATGGATCAAATCTCAGCTGGTCATCTATGAGCAGGCTGGCCCATCTTTTGACTTGGATACAACCAGCCTGCCAGCAATAATCAGTTAGCTAGATTCACATAGAGTTAGGTCGGTGTATCAGTAGATACGCTGACCTAACTCGGAATCTGCGCCGACCTAAGTTTAAGTGTATTCTCAAACAGAGATACACTTAAACCTATCTAAGATACGACGGCTTGCGCCGTCCTATCTTAGGGTGCAATATTTAGGCTGGCCGCTAGGTGGCGCTTCCATTGCGGTCGGCGTAGAATATGTAAATCACTAGATACGCCTATTCACGAACGTACGCCCGGCCGATGCAGTACAGATACGCCGTTTCCGTAAGAGATAGGCTGCCTAAAGATAAAGATGCCCCCTAGGTGGCGTAGCCAATGTTAAAGTATGGCCGCCGTTCCTGCTTTGAAATTCGAAAATTTTACGTCATTTGCGTAAGTCGTCTGTGAATAGGGATTTACGTCATTTACGTCCACGTCAAAATCAATAGGACCGTGCGGCGTACTTAGCCGCAATGCACACTGGGAAATGTAGGTGGACGGCACATGCGCCGTTCCAAAAAAACGTCAATCACGTCAGGTCAAAGCAAATTACCATAATACACGCCCCCTCAGCCTATTTTGAATTAGGCGCGCTTGCACCCGCCGCATTTACACTACGCTGTAAGTTAGGAGGCAAGTACTTTGTGAATACAGTACTTGCCTCTCTGACTTAAGGCGGCGTAGCGTAAATATGATACGCCGCCTTAAAGTTGCGGAAAACTACCTGAATCTAGCTAAGTGTGTTCTGACAGCCAGGGAAGCTCCCCATGAACCCCACCCCCTGGCAGTCCCCCATGAATACTGACTGTGTTGATGGGGGAATCAAGCAATTTAATTTCCTTTCACCCATGATGGTGAAAGAAAGAAAGAAAATTGCATAATCTATGGGCTGCCTAACTCATCAGACTGTATCATCTTGAGGAGAACAGCTAGTAGGCACGAGCACTTATGCCGCGTACACACGATCATTTTTCAGCATGAAAAAAACGTTGGTTTTCAAAAACGTCATTTAAAATGACCGTGTGTGGGCTTCACGTAAATTTTCAGGTTCTGAAAAACGACACATTTTTTTTTTCGAACATGCTGCATTTTTTAACGTCGTTTTAAACTATGTCGTTTTTCAGGTTGTAAAAAATGATCGTGTGTGGGCTAAAACGACGAAAACAACCCGCGCATGCTCAGAAGCAAGTTATGAGATGGGAGCGCTCGTTCTGGTAAAACTACCATTTGTAATGGAGTAAGCACATTCATCACGCTGTAACAGACAAAAAAGCGCGAATCGTCTTTTACTAAGGGTCCTTTCACACGTGCGGACCGTTTTCTAGATCAGTTTTTTATCATCAGTTGATCCGTTTTTTCATCCGTTTTTTTTTTTTTTTAGAACTTTATTTTTATTACATATTTTATTGAAAAACGGATGTTAGCGGATCGGATGTTAAACGGATCGTCCGCTAACATATGTTTTTCGTCAGTTCCGTTTTTTTGACGGAAGAAAAATAGGGTTTTCTTCCGTTCAAAAAAACAGAGCTTAACGGAGAAGGATGTTAACGGACGTTAGCGGATGCTTATCCGCTAACATACGCTATCCCATTGGAAAGCATTGCAGTCCGTAAACGGACGTATGAAAAAACGGACGAACGGTCTGCACGTGTGAAAGGACCCTAACCCGGAATCAGCTAAAGCTGCCCAAAGGCGAATGGAACTTCCCCTTTAAAGTGCTGTCGTACGTGTTATACGTCACCGCGCTTTGCTAGATCATTTTTTTAAAATGATAGTGTGTAGGCAACGTCGTTTTCATGATGAAGTTTGGAAAACAAAGTTTTCTTTAATGCTGAAAAATTATCGTGTGTACGCGGCATTAGTTATTCGTGGGTCATCTTCATCAGTGCCAATTCACTGAATGACCCCTCTCCTGAGCTATGATAACACCTGGAAAAGGTATCGGGAAGGCTTTCATTATGTAATAAGATTGCCTGTAGAGATGACATGACTGGAGCTTGGCAAAAGCTACAAACTGGACACTTTTCTCAACAAACACACTACTGAAGTCTCGAGAAAAATGAGTTTAATTTTTTTATTTATGGTCAAAGCCCTATGTCCGATACGGATATGAACAAGATAGATAGACTTAACATAAGACTTACCACATGAAATAGACCTGAAGTGTGCCCTGATCTGATGGACGGTATGCCAAGATAAGGGGGCATACCCAAGATTAGAGATGAATATTTTGTGGAGAGAAATGAATTTGAGAAATGCCCTAAAAAGGGGATGGGAGGGTGGGTATCGCTCACAGGAAACCAACAATGACCACAGGTGAGTGGGCTGGTTAAATACCCCCGGGCTCCTCCCATAAATTCAGGCCAGCATACTGGCCTTATTACTTATGGTCAAAGCCCTATGTCCGATACGGATATGAACAAGATAGATAGACTTAACATAAGACTTACCACATGAAATAGACCAGAAGTGTGCCCTGATCTGATGGACGGTATGCCAAGATAAGGGGGCAAAAACATTCAGGTAGGGGGTGTAGTTTTATTGGTTTTAGCTTTATTCATTGAGCAAGTTTGGTGAACGCGTGTGCCATTTCCACCTGAGGATTGAGGGGTGTGCTTGGTGAAGCAGGCAGACTTCCACCTGTCAAGTCTCTTAATTGTCATGATCTGGGATGCCACACCGGGATGTGGCCGAGGCCGCTCCAATACGATAAGAGCGACTGGAGCACCGACTGGGGTTGAGGTGTAGGTAGCGTGGAAGAGTGAGTGAGCAAGTGTGAAGGTGACAGGACCCAAAAGTGACCTAACCGCCCCCCCCCCCCCCCCGTTGATCCAGAGGAAGGCGAAAACCCCAGCCGAGTCTAGGCCAATTGCTACAGCAGGGGAGAAAATTCCTTCCTGATCCCCCGAGAGGCGATCGGGTGAACCCTGGATCAATTTCCTATGGTTGGTTGTGCCCCAATGAATTCTGACGTGTTTGACGAACTGGCAGGCACTCAAGGGTTTGATCGGGAAAGGTATTAGGGGACAAGAGTTTGACTGTTCAGGTAGGAGTGACAGAAGGCGAATGAGTGTGGTTACTGCACACCGGACATTGTTTGCTTTAGAGTTGGATGTCTACCCCAGTGCCTGATCGCTGGGTTTAGGATAGTGCCAGGTGGAGAATGAAGTGGTCGTGGTAGCGAACCAAGTGAGGTCTATGTAGAATTTGGCCGGTGGGGTAGCTGTGGGTGAACTCGCTAGGCCGCAAGAACCCACGGTAGGCCGAGTAGATGAGCTATGAGTAAGCACTGATTGTAGTGCGAAACGTCAGCTGTATGCCCCTGTCTTTTCTGTGATGTGTGGTGTTTAAATACTTTTATCAATAAAGGCAACCGATAAGGTTTTTCCAGAGTGAGGCTGTCCAAACATTTCTTTCTACAATTGCTTCGTGCATTTCCGGCACCTGGGTTTCTCTGAGAGGATATGGATTCATCCACATACCCAATTGGAGCGGTGACTATCTTCTCTCTAGGCCGAGTAGATGGTTGCTTGAATGACCAGGCTGGGGAGAAAGCCAAATGGGGAACTAGCCAAGATAGTGGACTTTAACTGGTGCTGTGGGGATAGTTGTATGGGCCTGCGTAGGAAGGACTTGCCTTTACTAATAATGTTGGCCATGGCCTGGTTGTCGGTAGTGAAGGCCACGGTTCGTCCTGTCCAGATATGACCCCAGAGCTGAGCGGCTGCCACGATCGGGAATTGTTTGAACAAGGAGGAAGTCCGGGTAAACCCTGGAATTAAGAGTGTCTCTGGAGGCCATGGTCCTGCAAACCAATAGTGGCCAAAAATTGCAGCAAAGCCTGTGGAAGCTGCGGCATCCTTCACTACCTGCGGTGATGGGGGGCGATATTGATGGTATAACGTTGATACTGTTTCACGTAGTAAGGAACTCCTCCCATATTGAAAGGTCCGCTACTGCCGCGGTGTCTAAGTTAAGGATCTGATCCGAGTCCTGTATCTGGGAGAGGAAGACCAGGAGGCATGATACAAAAGATCGACCCTGGGGAATGATCCGAACTGCAAATTGAGCATCCCCAGGAGAGATTGAAGCTGCTTCTTAGTACACCCCTTGTGCGGGTGAAGTCTTGGAGCACTGACCTGATGTGGGTCAACTTGAAGGAACAATAGGCGTAGTGAATGCAAGTTTGCGTGTGAGCGTGACAGAAAATAGGTGAGCAGCCGAGTTGCTACTGGAGATGAGTGACAGATTTAAGCCACAATTGCAATTAAGCAGCTTTATTAGAAAGGTGAAAACAAAGTTTAGCGGAAATTTGGAGTATGTAGGAAGGACCGTGCGCAACACTGTAAATACAGATGGAGTGAGATGCAAATGTTTATGCTTGACAACAAACGTAAGGCCCGGGATCTAAATCGTAAGTACCACTGTATTCGTATCGCCAACGCGAATAATTCGAGGTGTGAGCATCGGCGGGGTTGTTTTGTGAAGGATCTGAAACGTTGGGCTGGTGCTGCGACTGTACTCGGATCGGTTGGTAAAGTTTGTATTGCAGAGGATCCGAATCGTTGCGCCGATGATGCGATTGGATTCGGATCGGCTGTGGATGTAAGGTGACGGAGGGGCTTGTGTGCCGGATCCGAGTCATTGCATCGATGATATGACTAGACTCGGAACGGCTGATGGGGTTAGTGGTTGAAGGGGTTTGTGGTTACTGAGGATCCGAATCATAGGGCCGACGTTGCGACTATATTCAGATCGGCTGTTGGCGAGGGCTTGTTTTTTTTTTTTTTTTTTTTTTTTGGGGATATGCTGAGACGAAACGGTGCATGAGGATGCGACCGGATTAGAATCGGAACATGATAAAAGACAGTGGAATGTTTTGCCATGACAGAGGCATGAATCGGTATGCCGCACGTGCGACTGACAACGACCAGACTCTGGAGCATGTACTGAAATGAGACCAAACAACTGGGACGAATCGGTGCATCATGGATGCGACTAGATTCAAATCAGAGTGCGGTATGTGACAGTTTAATGAAATTATTGCTATGACAGAGGCGCGGATTGGTCGGGCCGTGGTTGCGACTGAGAATGAGCCGGACTCTGGCGCATGTACTGAAATGAGGCTGAATAGCAACTGGGGCACGCCAAGACGAATTGGTGCATGAGGATGCGATTGGAGCACGTGAGAATGTGCGCGGTTTCAATTTGGATGCTTTTCAGGGAAATTGGGTGACAGAAATTCTCATGACAGAGGCACGAATCGCTGCCCAGCGGATGCGACTGACAGCAAGCAACTCTGGAGCATGTACTGAAATGAGGCCAACGACAACTAGGGCACACTTGAGATAAACCTGCACATGAGAATGCGCGTGGTTTCAAATCAGATGCGTTTCGGTAAAATGAGTGACAGAAATTCCCATGACAGAGGCATGAATCGCTGTGCTGCGGATGCGACTGACAACGAGCAACTCTGGAGCATGTACTGAAATAAGGCCAAAAACAACTAGGGCACGCTTGAGATAAACCTGCACATGAGAATGCGTGTGGATTCAAATCTGATGAATAACCGTAAAATAAGTGACAGAAATTCTCATGACAGAGGCACGAATCGCTGCACCGCCGAAGCGACTGACAACGAGCAACGCTGGAGCATGTACTGAAATGAGGCAACTGGGGCACGCTGGGACGAATTGGTGCATGAGGATGCGACTGGAGCATGTGAGAATGCGCGTGGTTTCAAATCAGATGCGTTTCGGTAAAATGAGTGACAAAAAATTCCCATGACAGAGGCACGAATCGCTGTGCTGCGGATGCGACTGACAACGAGCAACTCTGGAGCATGTACTGAAATAAGGCCAACAACAACTAGGGCACGCTTGAGATAAACCTGCACATGAGAATGCGTGTGGATTCTAATCAGATGCGTGACAGTGAAATGAGTGACAGAATCTTCCCATGACAGAGGTGCGAGTCGTGCAACAATGAGCGAACTCTGGAGCATGTACTGAAATGAGGCCAACAAACACCTGGGGCACGCTGGGACGAATCGGTGCATCGGATGCAACTTGAATTTGAATCAGATTGAAGGGTAGGTGAATCAAACGACTGAAATGTTTGCCATAACAGTGGCGCTAACAGGTGTGCTGCAATTTGCGACTGATAACGGACCTGACTGTGGAGTGTGAGATGCATGAGCCAGAATGAGTAGCACGAGTTGACATGAATCAGTGTATCGCAGATGCGACTGGATTCGAATTGGAGTGAAGGGAAAACAAAACGTGACAAATTAAATTACTGTCAGCCTAGGTTCACATTGGAGCGATCTGTAATGCGATTTGAGAGATCAAATCGCTCGCATGACAAGTCGCAGCCTATTGGAGGCAATGGCACTGTTCCAATCAGTGGGACACAGATTTTGCGGCACCGCATCGATTTGCAAAAGTAGTTCCTGCATTACTTATGCTGTTATCCGGTGCGACTTCAATAGTCAGCTGAGCATGAAGCCGCACAGATGTGTCTGACGTAGCACCTGAAATCCCACTGACCTTGCTACTTCGAGTGAAGTAGTGCGATTTCAAAGTAGCATCAATGTGAACGAGGGCTCAGTGAATGAGATGGGGAAAAAAAAAAAGCAGGGATGAACCGGCGAGTCGCTGATGTGACTAAATTCCACCGGAGGGTAATGTAAGTAAAATAACTGGAATGATAGACAGTGTATTCCTAAGTGACATGGGCCTACTACGTGGCATGTGCTCATGAATTGCACAATAAGATCGTGGCTCAAATAAGGCTGCATACGGAGACTTGACAAATGACTCGCAAGTTCCACAGTGGGGTTTTGATGGCACGGGTTATCTGGCAAAACAGTGCATGAAACAAAGAATTTGTACAAATCCTACCTGCGACAGTTTGAAAAAAAAAAAAAAAAGACTTTATCTACGTAAAGCATGGTGGGTGTGCAAGACATCTGAAAAGCATGGTGTTGCCCCGTGGATGACGCACAAAAAATTACTTTGGTTGGTAAACAAAGAGAGAAAACGTGTGCAAACGATTTGTAAGTTCCACTGTAGGAACTAAAACACACGGCATGGGGGACAACAACGAATGGCAACGGTAGAAAGCATGCAATGTGTGTAACCCGAATCAGTTCGTAAATATATTAAATGAATCCCATACGAATCAGAAGAATTAAATTGATCTGATATGAATTGGTTGTAGAGTGTATGTCACCCCTTACTCTGAAACTGAACACCAACCAACCACCCCTCCCCCCAGGCTAACCCAGTGCAGAGAAGGCATCAGGTGGGCCTAATTATCAACTCAATCAGCCACAGAAACCTGTACAAACAATACATGCTTGTCTCTAAATGGAAGAGACGGCAAACCCATGGACAGTGAATCTTTATATCCAGTGAAATCTACAGCGAGTAATATCGGAGAAAGACCGACCGCGACTCAGAGGTTTGGAATTATAAATTAAACGTATGTTTGGCAGACCACAACTCAGAAGCAAGGATGCGGGACAGGTAGCATAACAAATTGCAAGATCGCACATGATTCGGAAAGTACCTGCGACAGTGAGCGGGAACCGCCGACGAAGAGCACAAACGAAGAAGCCGAAATGCACCTGCGATCAAAATGCCAGGACTCACAAACGTGAGGTGAGCTTGGAAGAGTCAGCCCAGTGATGTGTGTTATCGCTCACAGGAAACCAACAATGACCACAGGTGAGTGGGCTGGTTAAATACCCCCGGGCTCCTCCCATAAATTCAGGCCAGCATACTGGCCTTATTACTTATTTTTTTATAAAGGAAGTCTGGGGTCTCCTCTGGCAGGGAGCCCCCCCCCCTTTTGGAAAGGGGGCCTGGAGCAATTACCCCTGACATGAAAGCAAAACCGATCCACAAAATGACAATTACAGTATCTCACAAAAATGAGTACACCCCTCACATTTTTGTAAATATTTTATTATGTCTTTTCATCACACTGAAGAAATGACACTTTGCTACAATGTACAGTAGTGAGTGTACAGCTTGTATAACAGTGTACATTTGCTGTCCCCTCAAAATATCTCAACACACAGCCATAAATTAACCACTGGCAACAAAAGTGAGCACACTCCTAAGTGAAAATGTTTAAATTGGGTCCAGTTAGACATTTTCCCTCCCCGATGTCATGTGACTCGTTAGTGTTACAAGGTCTCAGGTGTGAATGGGGAGAAGGTGTGTTAAATTTGGTGTTATCGCTCTCACTCTCTCATACTGGTCACTGGAAGTTCAACACGGCACCTCATGGCAAAGAACTTGCTAAGGATCTGAAAAAAAGAATTGTTGCTCCACATAACGATGGCTTAGGCCGGCCGTCACTAAATGGAGGACTGAGGTCCGAGTCCGGCCCCAGTGATGCTTCTGCCCGGACCGCCAGGCGGCCAGTAATGCTAGCAAGCGTTTGCTGGGACCGCTGGTTTCCCTAGAAACCAGTGATGCTGCGTGAAGACTCATACTCGCGGGCCGCGAGTAGTGGCATGACGTCACCTGCATGCTCGGCCCCCTGCTGCTCGCAGTTCCTGGGTCCAGGCTCTCCTTGCGAGTATAGGCGTGAGGTCGTGTGCACGCCCCACCCCCCTGCTGCTCGTGGTTTCCGGTGTTTGGCAGGACACCTGGTCCTCGCTCTACTTGTGAGTAGGGGCGTGACATCACATGTGCGCTCTGCCCCCCTTCTGCTCGCGGTTCTCGGGTCCTGGTTCTCCATATCCCGCAGCTTCCGCCCCATCAGTGTTTTACTTGTGCCCTCCTGCATTCAAGGTATGTGGGCAACATGTTGACCATGTATTGTGCACACTGCTGGGCATATTTTGTTAAAGGTCATGCTGATGGGCACCTTTTTTTATGTTAAGGTACACTCTGATGGACAAATTTTGTTTTAAGGTGCTCTCTGATGGACAAATTTTATTTTAAGGGGAACTCTGATGGACACATTTTATGTTAAGGGGCACGCTGATGGACACATTTTGTTGTGCCCATCAGAGTGCCCCTTAACATAAAATGTGCCTATCATGCGTGCACATTTAAAATATACCCATCAGCGTGCCCCTTAAAATAAAATGTAAAGGGGCACTGTGATGGGGACACCTGATATAAAGGGGGAATTTGATGAGGACACCTGATGTAAAGGGGCACTGTGATGGGGACACCTGATGTAAAGGGGCACTGTGATGGGGACACCTGATGTAAAGGGGCACTGTGATGGGGACACCTGATGTAAAGGGGGAATTTGATGGGGACACCTGATGTAAAGGGGCACTGTGATGGGGACACCTGATGTAAAGGGGCACTGTGATGGGGACACCTGATGTAAAGGGGCACTGTGATGGGGACACCTGATGTAAAGGGGCACTGTGATGGGGACACCTGATGTAAAGGGGGAATTTGATGGGGACACCTAATGTAAAGGGGCACTGTGATGGGGACACCTGATGTAAAGGGGCACTGTGATGGGGGAACCTGATGTAAAGGGGCACTGTGATGGGGACACCTGATGTAAAGGGGGAATTTGATGGGGACACCTAATGTAAAGGGGCACTGTGATGGGGACACCTGATGTAAAGGGGCACTGTGATGGGGGAACCTGATGTAAAGGGGCACTGTGATGGGGGAACCTGATGTAAAGGGGCACTGTGATGGGGGAACCTGATGTAAAGGGGCACTGTGATGGGGAAACCTGATGTAAAGGGGCACTGTGATGGGGACACCTGATGTAAAGGGGGAATTTGATGGGGACACCTGATGTAAATGGGCACTGTGATGAGGACACCTGATGTAAAGAAGCACTGTGATGGGGACAAATGGGGACTTGAGATTGGGACCTCGGCCCAATGAAAATTTTAGTGACCCGACCTCCTTGAATTTTAATTCAAGACCCCTGGCTTAGACTATAAGAAGATTGCCACGACCCTGAAACTGAGCTGCAGCATGGTGGCCAAGACCATACAGCAGTTTAACAGAACAGGTTCCACTCAGAACAGGCCTCGCCATGGTCGCCCAAAGAAGTTGAGTGCAGGTGCTCAGCTAAATTTCCAGATGCTGTCTTTGGGAAATAGACGTATGAGTGCTGCCAGCATTGCTACAGAGGTTGAAGGGGTGGGGGGTCAGCCTGTCAGTGCTCAGACCATACGTCACACACTGCATGAAATTAGTCTGCATGGCTGTCACAGAAGAAAGCCTCTTCTAAAGATGATACACAAGGAAGCCTGCAAACAGTTTGCTGAAGACAAGCAGACAAAGGACATGGATTACTGAAACCATGTCCTGTGGTCTGATGAGACCAGGATAAACTTATTTGGTTCAGATGGTGTCAAGTGTGTGTCTTGGCAACCAGGTGAGGAGTACAAAGACAAGTGTGTCTTGCCTACAGTCAAGCATGGTGGTGGGAGTGTCATGTCTGGGGCTGTATGAGTGCTGCCGGCACTGGGGAGATGCAGTTCATTGAGGGAACCATGAATGCCAATATGTACTGTAACATACTGAAGCAGAGCATGATCCCCTCCCTTTGGAGACTGGGCAGTATTCCATCATGATAACAACCCCAAACACACTTCCAAGATGACCACTGCCTTGCTAAAGAAGCTGAGAGTAAAGGTGATGGACGGGCCAAGCATGTCTCCACACCTAATGCTTATTAAACATCTGTGGGGCATCCTCAAATGGAAGTTGGAGGAACGCAAGGTCTCTAGCATCCACCAGCTCTGTGATGTCATGGAGGAGAGGAATTGGACTCCAGTGGCAACCTGTGAAGCTCTGGTGAACTCCATGCCCAAGAGGGTTAAGGCAGTGCTGGAAAGTAATAGTGGCCACACAAAATATTGATACTTTGGGCCCAATTTGGACACTTATGCCCCGTACACACCATCACTTTATGTGATGAAAAAAAATGACGTTTTTAAAAACGTCACTTTAATTGACCGTGTGTGGGGAAAAACGTCGTTTTATGTCTTCTAAAAAACGACCAAAAAAAATTGAAGCATGCTTCAATTTTATGTGTCGTTTTTCAAAACGTCAACTTTTACTTCACAGAAATTGACCGTGTGTAGCAAAAACGTCGTTTAAAACGACGTTTTTTCACCCGCGCATGCCCAGAAGCTACTTATGAAGCAAGCTTCAATGGAAAAACGTGGTGAACGTAACCTCGCTTTGCTAGAACATTGTGAGAAAAACGATGGTGTGTATGCAACTTCGTCTTTGAAAATTGAAGTTTCAAAAACGTCATTTTTTACTTCACAGAAAATGTCGTTTTTTTTCATCACATAAAGTGATGGTGTGTATGCGGCATTAGGGGTGTACTCACTTTTGTTGCCAGCAGTTTAGACATCAATTGCTGTGTGTTGAGATATTTTGAGGGGACAGCAAATTTACACTGTTATTCAAGCTCTACACTCACTACTTTACATTGTAGCAAAGTGTAATTTTTTTAGTGTTGTCACATGAAAAGATATAATAAAATATTTACAAAAATGTGAGGGGTGTACTCACTTTTGTGAGATACTATATATATTTCATGGCCCTTTAAGGAAAATGCCAGAGTGGGCATGTGTCATATGGCAGTTATAGAGTTATCAAACAATCATGACTTAGACCCCATTCACACCTGAGCGACAAAACGCCCGACGCCGGACGCTTCTGTCGCTCGAGGGGAGAATTCCCATTGCTGTCTATGGAGATGGTTCACATCTCATAGACGCCGAACGCCTGTCGCCTGAAAAAAAGTCCCGGACCCTTTTTTTCAGGCGACATAGGCGTTTTCCCATTGACAGCAATGGGAAGACTTTGAGAGAAAAAAAAAAAAAGTGAAAGTTTTGTACTCGCGGCAAAATACGCCGCTACACGCGATCGCGGCTGTCGCTCAGATGTGAATGCAGCCTTATTGTGATCATGAGACACGCAAAGGAAAGAGCCTTTGTATTTTCAGAATTACTCAAAATCACATGATTATAAAACCTAAATCATAAACATGTTGCTTCACTAGCCTATTTATTGGTATTCATTATTCGATACTACCATCTTTCTGGGGACAAAAGAATTTCTTCATTGCCTAAATTATACACTTTCCATCCACCTATCATTTCAGACAAAAAAAAAAAAAACACACTGGTAATACAGTATTACATTAGCTAGATTCAGTAAGAGTTAGGCCGGCGTATCAGTAGATACGCCGACCTAACTCTGAATCTGCGCCGACCTATGTTTAAGTGTATTCTCAAACAGAGATACACTTAAACCTATCTAAGATACGACGGCTTGCGCCGTCCTATCTTAGGGTGCAATATTTAGGCTGACCGCTAGGTGGCGCTTCCATTGCGGTCGGCGTAGAATATGTAAATCACTAGATACGCCTATTCACGAACGTACGCCCGGCCGACGCAGTACAGATACGCCGTTTACGTACCGTTTACGTAAAGTTATTCCATCTTATAGATTGAATAGTAATGTTAAAGTATGGCCGCCGTTCCCGCTTCGAAATTCGAAAATTTTACGTCGTTTGCGTAAGTCGTCCGTGAATAGGGATTTACGTAGTTTACGTCCACGTCGAAATCAATAGGCCGTGCGGCGGACTTAGCCGCAATGCACACTGGGAAATGTAGGGGCACGGCGCATGCGCAGTTAAAAAAAAAACGTCAATCACGTAGGGTCAAGCCTCATTATCATAAAACACGCCCCCTCAGACAAATTTGAATTAGGCACCCTTACGCCCGCACGCTTTAAGCTACGCCTCCGTAACTTAGCAGGCAAGTACATTGTGAATCATGTACTTGCCTCGCTAACTTACGGCGGCGTAGCCTAAATGCCTTAAGCTACGCCGCCGCAAGTATGCGCTCGCCATCCTGAATCTAGCTAATGTATAAAAAAATAAAATTTTCATGGATTTCTAGACACATACTGAAGGATCAGCAAAAAAAAAGGAATGCTACAAAGCCACCAAAAAAGCCACAGCTCATTTAAGATATACCGTTACCGTGGTTGTAAAAGTTTTTTTTTTTTTAAATAACAAACATGCCTATACTCACCTGCTCTGTGCAATGTTTTTTCACAGAGTAGCCCTGATCCTCTTTTTCTGGGGTCCTCTACCAGCACTCCAGGCCCCTCCACTTGATCAGGTGCCCCCACAGAAAACAGCTTTTCATGGGGGCACCTGTGCGGGCTCGCTCCCGAGTCCCGCTGCTGCATCCATTGACAGAGACAGCGGGGCTCGGCCACCCGTATCACAACTCTTGATTGACAGCAATGGGAACCAATGGCTCCGCTGATATCAATCTGTCCAATGGGGAGAGCGACAGTGGCTGGAGCTGCTGTGCTCGAGCATATCACTGGATTGGATCGGGCTCGGGTAAGAAAAAGGGAGGATCTGGGGGGAGCGGCAGCACAGAAGGTTTTTCACCTTAATGCATAGAATGCATTAAAGTGAAAAACCTTAAGGCTTCAAACACTTTAAATATAATAGGTAAATGTACTTACATATTCATAATTCAGTCTGCCTTTGTTCCTTAAAGCGGATGTGCCATGGGAAAAAAATATTAAAAGCCAGCAGCTACAAATACTGCAGCTGCTGACTTTTAATATTAGGACACTTACCTGTCCTGGAGTCCAGCGCTGATCGCAGCAGAGGACGAGCGATCGCTCGTCTCTCTGCTGCTCCCCCCGCCATCCACGCTGAGGGAACCAGGAAGTGAAGCGCTGCGGCTTCACTGCCCGGTTCCCTACGGCGCATGCGCGAGTCGCGCTGCGCCCGCCGATTGGCTCCCGCTGTGTGCTGGGAGCCGAGTGTTCCCA
Organism: Rana temporaria; assembly: GCF_905171775.1. Classification (NCBI taxonomy): domain Eukaryota; kingdom Metazoa; phylum Chordata; class Amphibia; order Anura; family Ranidae; genus Rana; species Rana temporaria. Next base: position 76,925,453 of record NC_053489.1, read on the forward strand.
GCACACAACGGGCGACAGACGGGAAGTCAGAAAAACCCGTCTTTTGCCCGTAGCGTGTGGCCGGAAGTGGGTGCAAATACCTGTCTTTAGACAGGCATCTGCACCCCCCTCCCCCCTGAAAGGTGTCAAATGTGACACCGGAGGGGGGGAGGGTTCCGATCAGCGGGACTCCACTTTAGGGTGGAGAACCGCTTTAATTTCACTTTCCCACTTTGCAGAAGTACCCTGGTGGTACCATTTTCTTGTGCATGCTCACTAATACCCAGGACAGGTGGGGCTGCAGTCATGTGGAGATCAACATAAAGGCAGAACCCCGAATTAGAAGTGAGCCGTACACCTCATACAGCTGTGATGCAATATACTGATGCTTTCTGTGAAACACTCTGTCCCATATCGCTGCACACTGTCTTTCAGAATTTAGCATTTAGAGTGGGACACCACAGAGCCTGTGTCCGGCTCCACCAGTCCAGCTTTCCTTTGCCACCTCACTGCCAGTGACAGAATGGGGTCTTCTTACCACAGGTTCCATGCCGATTGCTTTTGGGGAACTGACTGCTAAAGAGGGAGCCAGAATACTGTACCTCCCCCTTGCTACCGGAGGACCAGTCACCCATGCCAAGTACCAATCTTCTCTATAACTAAAAATAAAAGGTGCTGTCGCTCACATCAAAAGGTGAACAATTTTAATATGTAAAGGATATACAACGGTGAACATTATTTCATATAATGTGCAAAACCACAATGAAAAGTGCAAACTAAAAAAAAAATGTATAACTATAAAAATTATATTAATTCATATCTGGAAAGTGAATACAAATAAATTCAAGCAAAAGTTCATCATTCTAAAGTGAAAAGTCATCCAGGTCCTTGAATAAACTGCTCAGTGCCAAAAAGTGCTTCTTAGACCAATATGATCTCACAATAAGAAAATCAATAGCGTTCAGTATATTCCACTCTGGAGATCCGACGCTCTTACCATTGGATCTCACAGGAGCTCTGTGACCCCATCAGGTGTTTCCAACAACAGTGTCCCCACCGTGAAAGAATAACACTTGGCCTTAACTCTATCATCAAACTCTGGCACAAATGTGTATTACAAGCAAAGTGTAATGCCTCGTACACACGATCGCGATTCCCGAAGAGAAAAGTGCGATGTGAGCTTTTTGTCGCAAATTCTGACCGTGTGTATGCTCCATCGCACTTTTTCTGTGAGAATTCCGGCCAATAAAAGATTGAGAGCAGGATCTCAATTTTAGCGGCAGGATAAATTCCTATCTGAAATCGCGATCGTCTGTATGCAATTAGGGCACGGAAAAAATGTGCATGCTCAGAATCAAGCAGAAGAGCCAAACTGCCTATTGAACTTCATTGATCTCAGCTCATCGTACGTGTTGTACGTCACCACGCTCTTGACATTCGGAATTTCATCCAAGATTAGTGTGACCGTGTGTATGCAAGTTTCAGCCATTTTCTGAAAAAAAAGAGTTTTTCCTGTCGGAAATCACGATCGTGTGCACGATGCATAAGAGAAACACGGGCGACAAGCGCACATTGGCACGCAGGCGTGGGCATACCAGAGTATGCACAAGAAAAGGCATGTACTGGCGCAGGCGTGAGCGCACACAGGCGTGTGCCGGCACACATACACACGTGCGCACTTTGATGCACGTGTGCGCATTGGCGCCAGTCTGCCTATTTAAACTAGGCAATGACACTCATATATTGCTGAGTGGTCTTTCAGCTTGTTCTTGTTACCAGATCTGCTCCAGTCTCTTGTGTCTTGACCCGTCTTCACCTGTACCTGCCCTTGGACCTCCGCCTGCCTACCTGCAACCTCGGCTTGTGTTGACTCTGCTCCTATCTTATGCTCATGTACCTTGCTGCCCGAATGTGTACCAAATCTGGCCTGTATCCTGTCTTAGCCTCTGCCTCACGTCTCAGTACCTGCCCGGCTGTTGATGACCCCCTGGCTTACATTTCGACTACGCCTCCGTCTGCTGATCCAGCGACACAGAGTTCCAGTCTTCAGTGCCTGACTGGCGCCTTTCAGCCATCAGGTTCTTGCTAAGGCCCAGCCGGTGCCATCTACTATCTCGGCCCTCGTGCCATTCTGTGTCCTTCACTCTCCTGTCATCTCTACCAGGGGCGTTGGACAGGAGGTGCAAGAGAAGCCCTCTCTACAACTCGATCTCCACCAGGTATGTGACACAACGGAAGAAATCTCATAGTGCTTTACTGTAACAATAATGTTTTATTTTTAAAAGGATTACACTTACAAACATGATGGAATGTCAGTAAAACACTGCAGCAATGTCCTCACACGTGCCCGTGTGTGATAACGTCATACTACTAGCTCTAACTGACGCGTTTCTCCATACATGGCTTCTCCTGGGATTGAAGACTGATGCCTTGTATGGGGTAACACCAGGGCCGGACTTACCATTGGGCTTGACTGGGCTCAAGCCCATGGGCCCCTCCCAATAGGGGGCCCCCTTTTTTTTTAGGGGTCCGGAGGTCCCCAGGGCCCCAGACGGCAACCCCCCTTTTTTTTATACATTTTTTATATATATATATATATATATATATATATATATATATATATATATATATATATATTTTTTTTTTATTATTATTATTATTGTTATTAAAGAGCCCAGGGGTCTCCAGGGCCCCCGGATGGCAACCCACCTTTTTTTTAATAAAAAAATTACATTTTTTTATATATATTTTTTTTATTAAAGGGCTCAGAGGTCCAAAGGGCCCCATGTGGCAATCCCCCCTTTTTTTATTTATTTTTTATAAATGTTTATTTTTTTATTTTTTATTAAAAGGCCCAGAGGTCCCCAGGGGCCCAGAGGCAACCTCCCTTTTTTTATGTATTTTTTATAAATGTTTATTTTTTTTATTTTTTTATTAAAGGGCCCAGAGGTTTATTTTTTCTTTTTATTAAAGGAAGGGCCCAGAGGTCCCCAGGGCCCCAGATGGCTACCCCCCTTTTTATATCTATATATATCTTTTTATTTATTTCTTCTTTTCAATTTGCGGCAGCCCCCCCCCCGCTTCTCAATTTCAGGCGGCAGCACCCCCCGCCCCGGTTCTCTGCTCCAGGGGGCCCATGCCTTAAGCTGTGTAAGGGGCCCCAAACCATACCATACCTCCCAACACGCACGGATTCTGCGGGACTTTCCCACACAGACAGCTTCTTCCCGCAGTCCCGCAAAAGGGTTAATTTTCCTGCACTGCAAGAGGAGGCAGCACGGAAGCAGGAGGAACCGGAGCGGTGTGTGGAGGACTGTGGCTGCTGAAGGGAAGAAAGCCGAGAGCCGGGCTAATGACAGTCTGTGGCCTCGGCTGTTGGCACAGGTGAGGCCCCATACACATGGTCTGACAAAACCGATGAGAATGGTCCGACGGACCGTTTTCATGGGTTCACCTCTGAAGCGGCCGTACGGCCTGATATGTGTACACACCGTCAGTCCAAAATCCGATCGGGTCAGAACGCGGTGATGTCAAACACACGCCGTGCTGAATAAAACGAACTTCAATGCTTCCAAGCATGCGTCGACTTGATTCTGAGCATGCGCGGGTTTTGAACCGATGCTTTTCTGTACTAACCAACGGTTTGGTCCGATCGCGCAGCGGTCCATCGGTTCGGTTTTGAAGCATGTTTTAAAATTTTGGACCGAAGGAAACCGATAGCCTATACACACGGACGGTTTGGTCCGATGAAAATGAACTTCGGTTCATTCTCATCGGACCAAACCGACCGTGTGTACGGGGCCTGAGAGGCATTCCCCCCCCCCCCCCCGCTCAACAACTTCGATCCCCCCCCAATTCTTGGCTCCAGGGGGCCCCTTCAACACTCAAGCCCAGGGGCCCCCACCACCCTAAGTCCTGCCCTGGGTAACACATTTGGCACGCTTAATCACATTGCGGCCGTGCTGGAGTGTTTTACTACTTGACATTTCTTCATGTATGTAAGTGTAATACTTTTAAAAATAAAACACCATTGCTAGAGGATAGCACTTTGAGATTTCTTCCTTTGTTTTATACATATTTGTGGTGGAGTTTGATGGTGTGTTATACTTTCACTGTGGGGACACTGTTGTTTGCAGTGGCTGACAAGGTTACAGCAAACCTGAGAGATCCAATGGTGATGGTCCTCTGAGCAGATCTATCCCCCCTTTTATATACAGCATAGGGTGGAGGCCAGAGCCCAGAAAACGCTCAGAAAAGCACAAAGAAAGATTTAACCCTTCGCACCCAAACAGCCTGAAAAACTGATAAACCAACCTGCCTACAACACAAGGCATCCTCATAATGCAGCACTTACTGGCTCAGAGCTGCACAGTAAGGTTCCCAGGCAAACAGGGTTACATATACTAACTTACAGACAAGCACTGCTCAACATATACTGTCAGGCATACATTGACCAACAGTAATAGAGACAGACATACAGACACTGACTGGTAGACAGGCATGCACTAGAACAGTGGTTCTCAATTCCTGTCCTCAGGAATTGCTCTCGCAAAATCCCATAAGGGTACGTCCTTCCCCTTAGTGGCCACCAGAGGGCTCGCGCCCGCTGCATGACGTAGGACTCAATGCGTGTGGCTGGTGGGCAGATCGGCGCCATCCACGCACGATCGCGTACACGAGCGTGTGCACTTTCAAGTGTAGTCGCTGTAGATCTGAGGCGGACATACAAGGAAAACAAAAAAAATGAATTTCTGCTTGCACGTGATTGGAAGATAAAATCAGCAGAGCTTCCCTTACTTCAGATCTACCCCTCAGATTTACAACGACTGCACTTCCAAGTGCACTTTTGAGTGAACTTATAGTGCAAAGTGGATTTACCTTCCATAATTAACCCCCTATGTGTATGACCTGCCACTTAAAATAAAGGAAAAGTAACTGTACATACTAATGCACAATTAACTGCATACTAATACATACCCAAAGTAGAAGTCCACCCTAACACTAAAATCCCTGCATCTACAGACATCCACAATCTAACACAAACCTATCTAACCCTGTAAAGAAGAAATCATTATACTCACCTTTTCCGAAGCCGATCCGACCCAATCCCATGCTGAGGACACACATCCAACAACAGAAGCCCCATAGTAAATTTATGGGTGATGTCACACCCCATTTATTTCACAGCCGTTGTTGGATGTGCCCTCTGCAGAGCTTCTGCTGCTGGAGACCAGATTGGATCGGCTTCAAAAAAGGTATGTATACTGATTTCTTCTTTACAGGAATAGATAGGTTAGTGTAATGCCGCGTACACACCATCACTTTATGTGATGAAAAAAACTACATTTTTAAAAACGTCAATTTCAATGACCGTGTGTGGAGAAAAACGTTGTTTTATGTCTTGTGAAAAACGACAAAAAAAAATTGAAGCATGCTTCAAGTTTTTGTGTCGTTTTTCAAAACGTCATTTTTTGTTTCACAAAAATTGACCGTGTGTAGCAAAAAACGACGTTTAAAACAACGTTTTTAAACCCGCGCATGCCCAGAAGCTAGTTATGAAGCGAGCTTCAATGGAAAAAAGTGGTGAACGTAACCTCGCTTTGCTAGAGCATTGTGAAAAAACAATGGTGGGTAGGCAACGTCGTTTTTTGAAAACTGAATTTTCAAAAACGTTGTTTTTTACTTCACAGAAAATTTTGTTTTTTTCCATCACATAAAGTGATGGTGTGTATGCGGCATTAGATTGTGGATGTCTGTAGATGCAGGGATTTTAGTGTTAGAGCAGATTTACACTTTTAATAAGCAGGGCTTGGCAAAATCGACATATTACAATTCATAAATCACCATATATGTGTGCATTGGGGGCTTTGTTGTGTGTGTTGGGGGTGATGAAATGTTATTTTAAATTATAGATGGTTCAGTGAATTTTAAAAACCTTTTACAGAGTCCAATTAACCAGACTTGTCTACAGCAGTATCTTAAAGCGAAGCTCCGCCATAAAAAAATAAATATTAAAAGCCAGCAGCTAAAAATACTGCAGCTGCTGACTTTTAACAAATGGACACTTACCTGTCCTGGAGTCTAGCGAAGTGGGGGGGGGGGGGGGAGTGACACACTACCCTCAGGTCCCCGCAGTGTGTGTTCCCAGAAGTGGGCGCAAATACCTGTCTTAGACAGGTATCTGCACCCGCCTCCCCCCTGAAAGGTGCCAAATGTGACACCGGAGGGAGGGAGGGTTCCGATGAGCGGAAGTTCCACTTTAGGGTGGAGCTCCGCTTTAAATGCAAGTGTGTTTACATATGTTGGTTCGCATGTTAACACATGTTGCCTTAACCTGCTTAGCGGCATTCCTGAGTCTGGCTCAGGGTGGAATTTCAGTACCATTAGCGGTATCCCCGAGCCAGACTCGGGATCACATTGCAGGATCCAGGCAAAGTTACTTACCTTGTACCCTGGATCCTGCGATGTCTCCCCGTGTGATCGAGCTGTCTTCTCGCTTGATTCACACAGTGCCCCGAGTGCCGAGCTCCGTTCCCTGCAATTTTGCGACGCACATGAGCGGAGTTTGGCACCAAATTCAAAAAAATAAAAACACACAATACATCTTGCAGATTACAGTACTGTATAAAATAATTACACACCCCTTTGTCCCTAGTGGTCTGCACAGTGACCTGCATGCACTTTTATATAATAAAAACGGTTCTTTCTCCCTGCAAACTGTAGATTGTCCATAGCAACCAAAAGTTTCCCTTTATGTCAAAAGTGATTTTAGACCAGCTAGAAAACAGCGATAATAAATTAGAATCACTTGCAGAATTGAGCGATAGTGATCTGTGGGGAAATTCGTCATCAAACACTGAAAGTAATGACAGCGACAATTCTGCAACTGAGAAAATGTCAGTGTTGTTGATTTGATTACATTATTGATTAATTTTTATTATTATTATTATATTACTATTTGTTATAATTATTTATAGTTATTTATTATATTATAATTTATGATTTTGTGTTTCAAACTTTATCATACCAGGGATGTCTACTAGACTCTTGTTTGGACAGATTTAAGTGAGTTATTCCTAAGAATTACAGGCCTACAGTATAAAACGCCAAATTTCCATGCAAAATAATGGTACCGCTTTCAGCACCTAACATCTGACATAATCATACCGCCAGGGAGGTTAAGGCAGTCCATTTATAGACTGAGCTGCCCAGACAATGCACCAGAACAGACCAAAAATTGTGCATGCAGCATTTTCAGCAGTGCACTGCACCACAATGCATGCAGTGCTCGTCAATACAGTAGAAGACCCATTGTGGTGCCATTCAGAATGAATGAATGGCATCATGCCAATGCACATGCTCACAACCCCCCTCTTTGAGTTCAACTGAGCTCAGATTCTGGTTCTGTATTAACTTCAGTCATTGGAAGCTGGAGGGTTTAAAAACATTTATTAGTATGCACAATTTAAAAAATAATGCAGTTTTAGGCAGATTAATTTACCTGACAAGAGAGAAGTTGAGCTCCTGCAAGATCTATTGTCCTCTTGAGATACTGGGGGAGATTCAGATAGAGATACGACAGCGTATCTCCTGATACGCCGTCGTATCTCTGAGATCCGACGGTCGGATCTATGCGACTGATTCATAGAATCAGGTTACGCATAGATCTCCCTTAGATCCGACAGGTGTAAGTGACTTACACCGTTGGATCTTAGGCTGCAATCTCCCGCCAGCCGCTAGGTGGCGCTTCCATTTGTATACGCGACAAATATGCAAATGAGGAGATCCGCCGATTCAGAAACGAACGCCCGCCCGTTAAGTATGACCGTCGTTCCCGCGCCGAGTTTAGAATTTTTACGTCGTTTGCGTAAGTCGGTCGCGAATATGGATGGACGTAATTTACGTTCACGCCGCAACCAATGACGTCCTAGCGACGTCATTGGGAGCAATGCACGCCGGGAAAATTTGCGGACGGCGCATGCGCATTTAAATCGGCGCGGGGACGTGCCTGATTTAAATACTACACTCCCCCTAGCCACGGAATTTGAATTCCGCCGGGGGATTTACGATCCGCCGGCGCAAGTTTTGAGGTAAGTGCTTTCTGAATACTGCACTAGCCTCTCAAATTTGCGCCGGCGGATCGTAAATCAGATAGATTACGCGGATCTAAAGATCCGCTAATCTATCTGAATCTAGCCCCCTGTGTGACTCCCAAGTTTCCCATGTTAAATGTTGAGTCTGATCTTATTTTCCTTGGAGGTATTTCTGTTTTAAAATCAATCCATGAGGTGCTTTGTAAATGTGTTGGCATATTTTTTAATAGCACTGATTTGGCCACAGTAAGAGCCAAAATATAAAAGGGGTCCTTAACAGAATTTATAAACAGGGACCTACATTATGTCAGAGTACAATCATTTACACAAAGATATATAAAGAGTAATGCCACGTTCACACGATCGTTTTTCGGCATGAAAAAAAACAACGTTTTTGAAAACATCATTTAAAATGACCGTGTGTGGGCTTCACATCGTTTTTCAGGTTTTTTCGAACATGCTGCATTTTTTCACGTTGTTTTTCAAAATGTCGTTTTTTGTGTTGTTAAAAATGATCGTGTGTGGGCAAAAACTACGCTTTAAACCCGCGCATGACCAGAAGCAAGTTATGAGACGGGAGCACTCGTTCTGGTAAAACTACCATTCATAATGGAGTAAGCACATTCATCGCGCTGTAACAGACAAAAAAGCGTGAATCGTCTTTTACTAACACGGAATCAGCTAAAAGCAGCCCAAAGGCGAATAGAACTTCCCCTTTAGCGTGCCGTCGTACGTGTTGTACGTCACCGCGCTTTGTTCATAATATTTCAAAAAGCGATGGTGTGTGGGTAACATCGTTTTTAATGATGAAGTTGGAAAAACTTCGTTTTTTTCATGCCGAAAAATGATCGTGTGTACGCGGCATAAGCCTAGCAAAACATTAGTCATTTTTTCATTCAACCAGTAGGTTGAACGAAAAATAAAGACTTGATTCTCCAATTCGCACACTTGATGTGTGGGTGTGGATGGGGGAGACTTCCCCACTCTCAGAATACACTGATCAGCGCCACCAGCTATTGCAATCTGTGCTGATCAAGAGAAAATTTTCCCAATCAGCCTACCTGTGCATGAATCGAAATTTGGCTGGTCCCTGCTGAACCAGACGAATTTCGATCCATATATGGCTGACTTAAACCAAAGCTCTCTCAGTCTTCTGCAGTGTGGTATTACTATTTACAGACTCACTCTATTTAATTTATTTTTTAATCAACCTACTTTTTCTTTATTCTTCAGTCTTTAGGATCACATCCCAAGAAACAAGCTCCTAACATGCCCAATTAATTTTATTCCTTAAAGCGGGGGTTCTGCGGGAAATAGTTTTTTTTTTTTACATGTGCATCTACTGCTTTTAACATTGTTAAGCTTGTACTCGCTTGTCTGGATTTTGTAGGCATCCGCAATGACATTTGGCGGTAAATAAAGATTTATAAAATTTCGTGCAGTACAGTTCCATCTTGCTTGTGGGCATTGTGAAGCCCACAAGCAAATACTTCCGGGAATCGGTGAATGCTGATATCCCAGCATTCACCGCTCTATCCCGCGCATGGGCAACACTTCTGCTCGCCGTCAACACTTCTCGGTTGCCATCACAACGGCCGGCGTCACGAAAAGTGCACGCCCCGTTGTGACTGTATGCACAGGTTCTTGAATATCAGCTCTAGCTCAGAAGGAGCACTGTTTGCCAACAATTAAAATGGCGGAATTGGATCCACCCTCATCACGTGACCTTCTGCATGAGTCAAGTAAAATCACGCGATATTTCATCGTTCGGCCTTATGAATAGTCTCCTGGGAAGCGTGACACTGTGCTCCCAGGAGACATTGCGATAGAGTCCCAGCAAACACTTGGGTGCTGAGAGATGAAGCGACACGCCCACTCCCGTGGGAGGGAAACCAGGAAGTGCCTGCTATTGACTCTAGATTAAAGGTATTGCAATGGTATATAACATTATGGATAGCAAACTGTATATGTACATACTGAGCTGCTCTGATTAAGCAGCAGTTTAGATTTAGGGTGAGCCTCCGCTTTAAAAGCTCTCATCTGGTGGGATTTGCCTTCCACTATAAACATGACAAGCTGTCATGGAGTCACATAAGCTCTGTCTTGCTGCTCAGTTTCCTATGTACCCAATTAGCAGCTATCAGATATCTATTATGTTTCATGGAAATTTTGGCAGACGTGAGTAAGCTGTGTTTGGGTCTTATCAGCATATAGCAGATGTTTGTTGTGATTGTTTTGTAACGAATATGGGGTATATAAATCTCTTTAGCCCAGGATTTTCACAAAAGGAAGAATCTATACTGATCAAACCATGAAACGCTTCCTCCTGCTTCTTCTATCATCGTATTTTCTTCTCTGCAAAGGTAAGAGAAATAGAAATCTTTTCATTTTAATTATTTTACAAATAGTTGTTTACTATCCTAATTCATATTAGCAAAATGTTGAGGTAACTAGGGTTGTCCTGATACCACTTTTTTAGGACCGAGTACAAGTACCGATACTTTTTTTCATGTACTCGCCGATACCGAATTCCGATACTTTTTTTTTTAAATGTGTGCCCAAATGCAGCCATGTCCCCCCACATATTGCAGCCATGTCCCCCCACATATATCCAGCCGTGTCCCCCCACATATATTGCAGCCATGTCCCCCCACATATTGCAGCCATGTCCCCCCACATATTGCAGCCATGTCCCCCCACATATTGCAGCCATGTCCCCCCACATATTGCAGCCATGTCCCCCCACATATTGCAGCCATGTTCCCCCACATATATCCAACCATGTCCCCCCACATATATCCAGCCATGTCCCCCCACATATATCCAGCCATGTCCCCCCACATATGCAGCCATGCCCCCCACATATGCAGCCATGTCCCCCCACATATTGCAGCCATGTCCCCCCACATATTGCAGCCATGTCCCCCCACATATTGCAGCCATGTCCCCCCACATATATCCAGCCATGTCCCCCCATATATTGCAGCCATGTCCCCCATACCTAGTAGATGATGATGTCGCCGCCGCCGAGCAAGGGGGAGTGTCTATACACGGCGCAGCGGGTAATACAGCTATTCAAACGAAAGCTGCCTGTAATGTTCCCCGCACGCTGATTAACGCGGCAGCGGCGGCTTTGCGGTATGCGGCGGCGGGGGGGGGGGCGTAAGTATTCTATTCAGGCATCGGGGGCATTTGCGGGAGTACAAGTACTCCCGCAAATACTCGGTATCGGTCCCGATACCGATACTGGTATCGGTATCGGGACAACCCTAGAGGTAACCAAGCAAAACAACATCAGCAAGAACTTACAACAACTCAATAAGATAACATTAAAATAAATAAATGTAGTTTTACAAAAAAAACTTTAGAAATTAAGGATGACAATCCATTCCAATGATTAAAAGACAACATAGAATAGACTTAAAGTGGATGTAAACCCACTCTTGTCCTTTCTAAACTACTGCCATAGTGCTGATCTATAAGGATATAGATGCCTCCTGCATGTATCCTTACCTGTCAAATGTCTCCCCTCTGTCTGTTATCATGCCGCGTACACACCATCACTTTATGTCATGGAAAAAAACGACATTTTCTGTGAAGTAAAAAGCGACGTTTTTGAAACTTCAATTTTCAAAAACGACATTGCCTACACACCATCTTTTTTTCACAATGCTCTAGCAAAGCAAGGTTACGTTCACCACTTTTTTCCATTGAAGCTCGCTTCATAACATTGTTTTAAACGTTGTTTTTTGCTACACACGGTCAATTTTTGTGAAACAAAAAACGACGTTTTGAAAAACGACACATAAAATTGAAGCATGTTTTTTTTTGTCGTTTTTCACAAGACATAAAACAATGTTTTCCCCCACACACGGTCATTGAAATTGACGTTTTAAAAAATGTCGTTTTTTTTCATCACATAAAGTGATGGTGTGTACGCGGCATTAGAGCTGAAAAACTGCAGATTCTGGGGCAGATCCATGAAGAAGTTACGACGGCGTATCTATTGATACGCCACGTAACTTCTATTTTGCTCCGGCGTATCTTTGTTTTGTATCCACAAAACAAGATACGCCTGAAGCTGGGCTAGATCCGACAGGCGTACGTCTTAGTACGCCGTCGGATCTAAGGTGCAGATTTACGCTGGCTGCTAGGTGGCGCTTCCGTCGAATTCCGCGTTGAGTATGCAAATTAGCTAGATACGCGAATCCACAAACGTTCGTCCGGCCGGCGCAATTTTTTACGTTGTTTTCGTAAGGCTTTTTTCGGCGTAAAGTTACCCCTGCTATATGAGGCATACTCAAGTATGGACATCGTTCCCACGTCGAATTTTGAAAATGTTACGTCGTTTGCGTAAGTCGTTCGCGAATAGGGCTTTGCGTAGAATGACGTTCACGTCGTAAGCATTGGCATGTTGCGGGTTAATTTCGAGCATGCGCACTGGGATACCCCCACGGACGGCGCATGCGCCGTTCACAAAAAATGTCATTTACGTCAGGTCAAGTAAAATTAACATAAAACACGCCCACATCTTTAACATTTGAATTCCGTGCCCATACGCCGGCAGATTTTCGATACGCCGCCGTAACTTTAGAGGCAAGTGCTTTGTGAATACAGCACTTGCCTCTCAAAGTTGCGGCGGCATAGCGTTAATACGATGTGCTACGCCTGCCGAAAATTACGATCCGCTACGTGGATCTGGCCCACTGTGGGTGGATCTGTTGTCTGGAGCTCGGTGGGTGGAGTTGTGATGTCAGTAGACTCTCCACCCACCTCTACACTCCCCTTGTCAACATACATTTTTTCTTATGTATTTCTTACACTGAATTCTGCTATGATCACTAACATCCAGTCAAAATCCAGATGACCACATGACTTCAGAAAAGGAGTGATGGTGGGAATTAAAAGATAATGCCTGTCTGAAGCTACTGTATGAGATATGTAAATAACCTGTCATTCACAGCAAGGGGGCGGAATGGACTAAGGTTTTTCTCTGTAAGTCTGTTTTATTTTACTGAACAATAAAAGAGGATTGCTCAGAGCTGGATTTACTCTGTGTGGCAAGACTGGGCACAGATGATAGGAAATTATATACTGTACATTGTGGCATCAAAAAAAAAAAAAAAAACATGTCGGGTTTACATCCACTTTTTAAAGCTACTCCATGAATCGCAAGGTATACTAGCTGGGTGTGTCAAAACATTTACACCAAAAGTACAATATATATGAAAAAAAAGGATATTGTTAAGAAAATATGATCATAATTCAGTATTCCCTTTGTTAAGGCATTTCTCGGGTGAAACCTGCTTCTTCAGGGCAATAAACCCAAGTATCTAGTAGTTAAAGCGGGGGTTCACCCTAAAAAAAACTGTTTTTCTACCATGCCATTCCGCATACTAGCGTGACCTACAGTATGCCTTTATTTTATTTTTTTGCGCCATACTCACAGTTTAATCACGTAGTGAAGTTTTAGACTCCCCGAGGGGAATGGGCGTTCCTATGCAGAGGGGAACATGAGTGACGGCCGGCTATGGCGCATCACGCTTCCCGGAAATAGCCGAAATAGGACTTAGCTCTTCACAGCGCCTGCGCAGTCAGCTCCTAGACTGTGCGCAGGCGCCGTATAGCCCCGCGAAGAGCCGAGTCCTACTCCGGCTAATTTCGGGAAGCGTGACACGCCATAGCCGGCCGTCAATCATGTTCCCTCTGCATAGGAACGCCCATTCCCCGCAGGAGTCTGAAACTTCACTACATGATTAAACTGTGAGTACGGCGCAAAAAAATAAAATAAAGGCATACTGTAGGTCACGCTAGTGTGCGGAATGGCATGGTAGAAAGTTGTTATTTGCCCTGTCTAGTAAGTGTCACTCTCTCGCTCCAGATCATTGTGTTGATGGTTACAACCCAAGATTTGACAGTGGGTGGAGACTGGGCCTGCCACCTCCACGCGATTAGCTTCCTTGCCTGGAAGAGGCATCTCAGCACTACCTCAAGGGTGCCGACAGGCACTCTATCCTCCTCAATACTGCCTAATAGGCATGCCTTGGATTCAGCTTCCAAATTCGTTTTAAAAGTTTTATTTATTATGTCTATCACCTCCTCCCAGTATCTGAACTGCAACTATAGAAAATTTGTGAGGATGTGGAAACCTTGGCTAGACATAACGGGATGCTCTATATAAGAAGAGGAAGTCTTTCAAATTTAATAAATACTTTAACCCGCTATTGGACATCCCTTTATGGGGAGGATTTATTTTAACGAAGCAAATTAACCTAAAAAAACGGTCCAAGGTGTGATGGGAGGGCGGATGGGTGGGTGAGGGTTGGAGGGGCGGTGGGGGGGATGGTGGACATAAGGGAAGACAATTTGGAATTTAAGAGGCTTTTTTTTTCACTTAATTATAATGATACAGAGATAGGGGGAGGGGAAAAATGTATGCTTGTGTATGTACTATGTTAAGTCTATGAAACTTGGCGCACTACTTTTTGTACTTCACATATGCAAACAACAATAAAAAATGTTATAATAAAAAAAAAAAAAAAAAAGAAAGTTGTTATTTAGGGTGAACCACCGCTTTAAAGTGGAAAGGGAATAGCTGCTCCAGGTGGGAACCCAGATGAATATCCTCCGTTGCAGACAACTCAGGTGCAGGCAATGCACTTAGCAAAGCAGGAACAAAGATTGTCCCAGGACAGCCGCACTCTGAACAAATTGTAGCCTTTTATTAAAAGAAGGACAGCACTACAAGTCACAGCAAAATAAAATAAAACCTGACTACTGACGCATTTCGCACTGAAACTAGTACTTAGTCACTATGACTAAGCACTAGTTTCAGTGCGAATCGCGTCAGCAGTCAGGTTTTATTTTATTCGGCGGCTCCATCGGGCCGAAAGTGTACACACGACAGAGTTTCTCGGCAGAATCCGGCTCTGACCGAGTTTCTCGCTGAATTCTGCCGAGAAACTCTGTCGTGTGTACGGGGCCTCAGAATTACAGACCTACAGTATAAAACGCCAAATTTCCTTGCAAATAATGGTACCGCTTTCAGCACCTTTTTTCTGAAATAATCATACCGCCAGGGAGGTTAAAGGAGCCTATTTAGAAAATAAAAAAAAGAAAAAAGAAAAAGGGGGGGGGGACCACCCGAAGGTGTTTGGGACTTTAAATGAGAATACCTCTGTGATGTATCTCCATCCTTGTGTCTTGGACTTTATATGAGATTACATCCATACTATATCTCCATCCCGTGTGCGGAAAATTGCAACGAAGGGAATTTGGGACTTTAAATGAAACAGTGGGCTAAATGGGGACAAAGTAATGAAACAAGCCATAGATGAAATGTTCATGTATTGAGAAAATAGAATATTTAGTAAAAACAAATAACTTGTACAAAAGTACAGAACATACATTTCATACATAATACAATAATTGATATAAAAATACATTAAATAAATAACAGTCCGTGACAACATATATAGCCACATAGAGGTTGGGCATAACCACGCAATAGGTGAAGTATAAAATGTAAATAGATCATAGAAGTACTGGTTGATCAGAATGGGTCCCATAAACGCGTATAGCTACATCTTTGTAAGCCCGACGCGGCGTTTCGTGTGTATGAAAAACACTCAACAGGGGCGGATGTAGTGGGATATCTGGAATACAGATTTGATTAGTGATCAAGGTATTAAAATTGGATCCACCAAAAAAGAGGTAGTAAGTCAATTCTGGTTACTTACATAGTATGTCAAAGTGGTAATGTAAATACAGTTAAGACCAAACATATGCCCGTCCCGGGACAGAGGTGGCAGACCAGCAGGCAAACAGCAGAGCGCATAAAGCATCCCTCCCAGACAGCACAGCGACCATGGGTAAAGTAAAATTATAGTGTATCCTCATAGTACAGGTAGGTATCTGTAATGAATGAATGAATAGGTCCATCAAACAGTGACCCACATGGTAAGGGGATAAGGGCATAACAAATACATTAAAATTAACAAAGGATACCTGGAATGCGAGTAGGATGGCCACAGCTAGTGACAGCTCTAAGGCCTGCATAGAAAATGGCCACTGGCTGAAGAGCTGGGAAGGTGCTTAAATACATCCAGCAAATGCACCAGACTGCCCCCAACGTCACGTCAGCTGGACAGTGTGGGGGCGGGGCCCTCAATCAGACAGCACAATTGCCTGTACTGAAGAGATGCTACACACACCCACTTGATCAGCTGTGATGGATACTAGCCATACAACAGGGCGACGCCCAATAAGGACATCACTCGGATGGCACGTAACGCCGATGCACTGACGGTAACCGCCCGTACCCCCAAAGGGGGGGAAGTGCATCGCAATCCCGGGATGCAGACAAAAAAAAAAAAAGGTCTAAGATACCTACCTGTACTATGAGGATACACTATAATTTTACTTTACCCATGGTCGCTGTGCTGTCTGGGAGGGATGCTTTATGCGCTCTGCTGTTTGCCTGCTGGTCTGCCACCTCTGTCCCGGGACGGGCATATGTTTGGTCTTAACTGTATTTACATTACCACTTTGACATACTATGTAAGCAACCAGAATTAACTTACTACCTCTTTTTTGGTGGATCCAATTTTAATACCTTGATCACTAATCAAATCTGTATTCCAGATATCCCACTACATCCGCCCCTGATGAGTGTTTTTCATACACACGAAACGCCGCGTCGGGCTTACAAAGATGTAGCTATACGCGTTTATGGGACCCATTCTGATCAACCAGTACTTCTATGATCTATTTACATTTTATACTTCACCTATTGCGTGGTTATGCCCAACCTCTATGTGGCTATATATGTTGTCACGGACTGTTATTTATTTAATGTATTTTTATATCAATTATTGTATTATGTATGAAATGTATGTTCTGTACTTTTGTACAAGTTATATGTTTTTACTAAATATTCTATTTTCTCAATACATGAACATTTCATCTATGGCTTGTTTCATTACTTTGTCCCCATTTAGCCCACTGTTTCATTCCCAAATTCCCTTCGTTGCAATTATTTAGAAAATAAAAAACAAACCTTTACAACCCCATTAAAATTCAGCATGGGCCCTCACAGTATAGTTGTAGAGAGAGTAGATAGGTCCTTCATCTGGAGGCCTTTTACATTTTTGGAGGTGATCAGCTCAGTAGATAACGGTCTGGTGTGACTCTCCAATTATTGAGGAAAAATACTTTGCAAAATTATTTACAATCACAAAACACACAAAACAAAAAGATGCAATGGGGTTTATTTACTAAAACTGGAGAGTGCGAAATTTGGTGCAGCTGTGTATGGTAGCCAATCAGCTTCCAACTTCGGTTTGTTCAATGAAGCTTTGACAAAAAAAAATGGAAGCTGATTGGTTTCTAAGCAGACCTGCACCAGATTTTGCACTCTGCAGGTTTAGTAAATCAACCCCTATAACTCCTAGCAATCAATCACATCTTACTTTTTATCTGTTTAGAGCAACCAGAACAATAAGAAATTATTGCAGATTGGTGATTAAAAATTACTGTACTGTGCCCAATAATTTGCACCTTTAACCACTTCCTGCCCAACGTATTGTCATATGACAGCCGCAGGAACCCTCCGTCCCTCCGGGCGGCCGTCATATGACTGTCTGGAATTCCCGTGCGCACTCCCCACATCACTGGGGACCTGATGTGCGTGCCCGGCGGCCGTGATGTCTGCCGGGCACCCGCGATTGCTCGTCACAGAGCCCGGGATGTGGATCTCTGTGTTTAATCAGCTATGATTAAACACTAAATACAGTGTGAAGCGCGTCAGCTTTGCCGGTATGCTGTGACATGTAGTGCTGTTTTTCTATCTTGGATTTTACAATAAAGGCAACTTTTGCTCGGAGTGTGGCTGTCCAGAAGAATCCTTTCTTTTGTTTTAGAGACCCAAGTCCTGTCAGGGAGAGGAGACCGATGGTGTGTCCCTTGTACATAGGGACACCGATCGGTCACCGCCCCCAGTCAGTCCTCTCCCCCTACAGTTAGAATTACTTCCTAGGGAACACATTTAACCGCTTCATCGCCCCCTAGTGTTAACCCCTTCCCTGCCAGTCACATGTATACAGTAATCAGTGCATATTTATAGCATTGCTCGCTGTCTAAATGTGAATGGTCCCAAAATAGAGTCAAAAGTGTCCGATCTGTCCACCACAATATCGCAGTCATGACAACAAATCAGATAACCACGATTAAAAAGTAAAAAATAAAAAAATAAATGTCATAAAACTATCCCCTATTTTGTAGGCGCTATAACTTTTGCGCAAACCAATCAATATACGCGTATTGCGTTTTTTTTTTACCAAAAATATGTAGAAGAATACGTATCAGCCTAAACTGAGTAACAAATGTGCTTTTTTAAAAAAAGAATTGGGATATTTATTATAGCAAAAAGTTAAAAATATTGTTATTTTTTTTCAAAATTAAAATTTTTTGTTTGTAACGCAAAAAATAAAAACCGCATAGATGATCAAATACCACCAAAAGAAAGCTCTATTTGTGGGGAAAAAAGGACGTCAATTTTGTTTGGGAGCCACGTCGCACGACCGCGCAATTGTCATTCAAAGCGTGACAGTGCTGAAAGCTGAAAATTGGCCTGGGCAGAAAATGCCCGGTATTGAAGTGGTTAAAGTGGGTTCACAAATTCTGCATTTGAATTAGAAAACCATTCTGGAAAAGGCAGAGCTGCTACAAGCACCCTATGGCCTTGAATCTGAGACACTGAAAACAGGCAAATGACAAGACATGTGTATGATAATCTCCACCAGTGATACTACTGTGCAGTGGCGTAGCGTGGGTTGTCAGCGCCTGGGGCGAAGCAAGTAATTTGCGCCCCCTGACCCATGGACCTATTTTTAGCTAGTCCCATTCTGGTCACATGATCCACTGTGTGAGAAAGCTGTGGCTGTAGGGAAGAGGAGAGCATGCTTGATAATGACAGGTAAAGCCTGGAGTGGTGACATCATGCATATGTTCCTATGTCCCATCTGTTGTTGGCACTCCCTCCTCTCCAAATTGTGACAGTGCCCTTCTAAATTTTGCGCCCAGGGCGGTGGCCCCCCTTGCACCCCCCACGCTATGCCACTGTTACTGTGTGAAGTGATTTTCGAGTTTGGAGCTAAAAATTTATTTTAGAGCTCGTTCACACCGGACTGTGGTGCGGGAAACCCACATATTGTGTGCCCACTGGCTCTGCGATCTGCTTTGAGTGTCAATATAGTGTCAATATTCAAAACACATGCACATGCGTCACTTCTAAGTAATATTATAGCAAAAAAAATCCAGAATTGGCCTTGGGGTCAAGTGGTTAAATAAACATGGGGATGGTATAGATAGGTGATTAGTGCTGCTGCTAGTAAAATTATTAATAATAATATTAATAATAATAATAATATGTTTTGTTCGGATAACATTTATTTTCCTATTATATAGGTGCAAACATAAAAATTATCAATGGAGAAGAAGTCGTCCCCCACTCCAGACCTTATATGGCACTATTACATTTTCACAAAGACAATTTACCAGTTATATGTGGTGGGAGTCTAATCAAATCTGACTGGGTGCTGACTGCAGCTCACTGTAGACCGTAGGTAATTTTTTCTATATATACTATTGTCTTTATTAAATTGTTCAATAAAGTTACATAATGTAGCACCCTCTAAATACGTGCTAGGATTAATTGAATCTGTGTAAGGATTAGTACATTTACTTCTGGCTCAATGTATCCCGTGGAGCTGCAGTTCGTTGTTAGGCAAATTTAGCTTTTGTTCACTGTAACTTGAGTTGACTGTTCTGGTCTGTTTCAGGATTGATTGCTTCCCCTTGGCTGGTATGCAAATGTTCTGTAAGTTAGTGGGCAGGAAGAGTCTATTCAGCAGCTGAATATTCATACAGCCCTGGCCAATCCCTGCAGAGAGGTGCCCAGATGGTGACAGGGAGTCTGTATAAAAATTTTAGGAGATCGCAGCTGTTAGCCCCTTAGGCCCTGCTGTTGGTATGACTGAGGGCCTACGCTACTGAGAGTTGCTGAATCTGACTAAGGATATGTCGCCTGAGCATCTAGTCTGGTATCACAGGGTGGAAGTGTCAAGAAGATATTGGAAGGAGGCAACCAGGTTTCCAAGGACATTTGTGAGTACAGACTGGTAAGAGAGATCCAAGAGAGTGTGCTAGAGTCAGTGGGCCAGATTCAGATAGGTCAGCGGATCTTTAGATCCGCGTAACCTATCTGATTTACGTTACGCCGCCGCAAGTTTTTGAGGCAAGTGCTTTATTCAGAAAGCACTTGCCTCTAAAGTTGCGGCGGCGTATCGTAAATCCCCCGGCGGAATTCAAATTCCGCGGCTAGGGGGTGTGTAAAATTTAAATCAGGCGCGTCCCCGCGCCAAACGAACTGCGCATGCGCCGTCCGTAAACGTTCCCAGCGTGCATTGCTCCAAATGACGTCGCAAGGACGTCATTGGTTTCGACGTGAGCGTAACTTACGTCCAGCTCTTTTCTGAATCGATTTACGCAAACAACGTAAAATTTCAAAACTCTGCGCGGGAACGACGGCCATACTTAACATAGGATACGCCTCACATAGCAGG
The DNA here is from genome assembly GCF_905171775.1 of Rana temporaria. Lineage (NCBI taxonomy): Eukaryota > Metazoa > Chordata > Amphibia > Anura > Ranidae > Rana > Rana temporaria. Next base: position 76,946,148 of record NC_053489.1, read on the forward strand.
GGTAACTATACGCCGGAAAAAGCCGAACGCAAACAACGGAAAAAAATGCGCTGGGTGGTCGTTGGTTTCTGAATTGGTGGAAATCCTCATTTGCATATTTGTCGCGTAAAAAAAACGAAACACCACCTAGCGGCCGGCCTGGAATTGCAGTCTAAGATCCGATGGTGTAAGTCACTCCTGTGCCCACCCACAACCCCTTGTGCAGCCAATCTGTGCCTGGAAAGGGGTGTGGGCGGGAGATTTCAAAGCCAGTGACACTGATGTGATGTCGCTGGACAACGTCTCCTCCAGCCTCCTCTCTGCTCCAGCATCAGCAGTCAGTGAGGCATGGAGGAAAAGGACGAGTGGGAGGCACAAGCTCTCTCTCAGCCTCCTCTATGTCCATTACCCTCTCTCTCAGTCCCACCTCTCTCTCAGCCCACTCTCTGTCCACCACCCTCTCTCTTAGCCCCACATGTCTCTCAGCCCCCCCTCTCTCAGATCCACCTTCTGACCACTACCCTTTCAGCCCCACATCTATCTCAGCCCCCTCTCTCTCAGCCCAACCTCTCTCACTCAGTCCCTCTCTATGTCCACTACCCTCTCTCTGAGCCCCTCTCTCTCATCCACACCTCTCCCTCAGCCGTCTCTCAGAGCCCCTCTCTCTCAGCCCCCCTCTCTGTCCACTACCCTCTCTCTCAGCCCCACCTCTCTCTCTCTCAGCCCCCCTCTGTCTCAGCCACATTTCTTTCTCTCTCTCAGCCTCACCTCTCTCAGCCCCACCTCTCTCTCAGCCCCACCTCTCTCAGCCCCCACCTTGCTCTCTCTCTCTCTCAGCCCCCACCTCGCTCTCTCTCTCAGCCCCCACCTCTCTCTCTCAGCCCCCTCTCTTTCCACTACCCTCTCTCTGAGCCCCTCTATCTGAGCCACACCTCTCTCTCAGCCGTCTCTCTGAGCCCCTCTCTCTCAGCCCCCTCTCTGTCCACTACCTTCTCTCTTAGCCCCACCTCTCTCTCAGCCTCACCTCTCTCAGCCCCCCTCTGTCTCAGCCACATTTCTCTCTCAGACTCATCTTTCTCTTTCTCTCTCTCAGCCTCACCTCTCTCTCTCTCTCAGCCTCACCTCTCTCTCTCAGCCTCACCTCTCTCTCTCTCTCAGCCTCATCTCTCTCTCTCTCTCAGCCTCATCTCTCTCTGTCTCAGCCTCATCTCTCTCTCAGCCCCCACCTCTCTCTCTCTCTCAGCCCCCACCTCTCTCTCTCAGCCCCCACCTCTCTCTCTCTCTCTCTCAGCCCCCACCTCTCTCTCTCTCTCTCAGCCACCACCTCTCTCTCTCTCAGCCCCCCACCTCTCTCTCTCGCTCAGCCTCCACCTCTCTCTCTCAGCCCCCAGCTCTCTCTCTCAGCCCCCACCTCTCTCTCTCAGCCCCCACCTCTCTCTCTCTCTCTCTCTCTCAGCCCCCACCTCTCTCTCTCTCTCTCTCTCTCTCAGACCCCACCTTTCTCTCTCTCTCAGCCCCCACCTCTCTCCCTCTCAGCCCCCACCTCTCTCTCTCTCTCTCTCAGCCCCCACATCTCTCTCTCTCAGCCCCCACCTCTCTCTCTCTCAGCCCCCACGTCTCTCTCTCTCTCTCTCTCTCTCAGCCTGACCTCTCACTCAACCCCCTTCTCTGTCCACCTCCATCTCTTTCAGCCCCCCTCTCTCTCTAGTAGAGATGGAGTACTCTGCAGTGTGTAGAGGGGTATCCAGGGGTGTAATATCTGGGGGTGTGTGTGATCAGAGTGGGGGGTATCTTGGGTTGTAATCAGGGTACGGGTATCTGGGGAGGTGTGATCAGGGTAGGGGTATCTGGGGAGGTGTGATCAGGGTGGGGGGTATAGTTAGGGAATCTGGGGAGGTGTGATCAAAGTGGGAGTATCTGGGGTGTGTGACCTGGGAGTTGCTTATGGATTTTAGTTGGCCTCAGCTGCCTGTGGCCAGTGAGGGGAAGCAAAACATGCATGACCCCACCCCCCATTATACACTGCTGTTTAGTGGAAGTTCTATATTCAGTGGTATGTGACATCTTTGACATTACGCCCCATCACATTACAGGCGCTCTGTGGAGGAGGTACCAGCTCGATTTTAGACAGGGAGTAGCAAGAGGACGGTGCGTATGGGTTGGGGGGGCGTCAAAATGGATCTTTGCCTATGTAGTCAAAAATACTTATCACCGGCCCTGAGGGCTCCTTCTCTCCATGGTAGGCTGCATTTGGTGAGCAATGATAGGCTGCATTTGGTGAGCAATGGTAGGCTGCATTTGGTGGGCACCGATGAGGCTGCATTTGGTGGGCACTGGTGAGGCTGCATTGATCTCTTGTACCATGTCTGCAGTCTCTGACCATCTCCTGTATCATGTTGGAAGTCTCTGACCATCTCCTGTAGTATGTCTGGGGCTCTTTCCAAACAGACTCTCTAACAGAGGCCCTCTCTGTCCATTAGAGAGACCTTCCTCCAGGTCCAGGAGTACTCTGCTTCTCTTCCTGTATTTTGTTTATTGCTAAGAGATCGTGGAAGGATCCCAGGGCAACAATGACTCCTTAGGGGAGCATCTCTGTGTTTGAATCGTTGCCATAGAAACATTTGTAAAGGGGGAGGAGTTAGTAAGGTGACCACGCCCTTGTAGAGGCGCCAGAAATATTTCTGCACCCAGGCGCATGTGACCCTAGGATCGGCCCTGTTTGTTACATCCATGTAAACTAATATATTCTGCTGGAGAGCTTGTGCTTTTGAAAAACAACAGACTTGTATGCCGGATCACCAGGTTAAAATAGTAGAACGAAAGCCTAAAAGGAAAATGAATGCAGCCATCATATCTAAGAATTAGTAAGCTGCAATCTAATAAATGTTTGCTGTTGGATGTAAAACTGCTTGAATACTGCTGAGAATTAGGATGTGTAAATATACAGAGATAACGCAGTCAGTAAGTACAGCACAGTTTTAACCTAAACGTACCTCCCCAAACAGGAAATATCTATTTTATGTAAATTTGCCTCCAAACTTCCACATTTTGGTTTCTGATATATTCCTATCTTTTAGGACAGTGGGAAATATAACAGTAATCCTGGGTGCTCATTCAAGAATACAAAATGAGACTGAAAAGCAAGTGATAGGAGTTACCAAACTCCTTGAATTCAAGCGTTATAATTCAGCTACTAAACAAAACGACATTCAACTTATGAAGGTAAGATTTGCATGAAACAGTGGAAATCAGTGTACCTTATACGTGTTGCATACCTTCCAACTTTAGAATTGGAGAATAAGAGACACTACAGGGAGACAGTGACCTATGGTGCTCTACAGAAACATAGAAAAGGGATGACAGAAAAAGAGTAGTCCATTGAGTCTGCCCACTATGCACACCGCAGCAAAAATGTTGTATGGTTAAACTATGGTGGGTGGGAGGGGAAAGTCTTTCTCTGTGTCAAGGGTGTTGGTTGCATTTTAAAAAATAGAGGCACCTTCGGGCACCGCAAGGAGAGCAGTAAAGAGGAACACACACCGCAGGGTGGTGAACAGTGGGGGTAGCCAAACTATAGAACAAATCCTCTTTCCTTCAAAATCCCCCCTCCCAGAACAAATCTCCTCTCCCCAATTCCCCCTCCCTCCGCAAATGCCTCCTGCTAGCACAAACTCTCTCCCCCTGCTAGTACAAATCCTCTCTCTCTACAAATATGCCCCCCTATACCTGGCTTTAAACACAAATTCTCTTCCCCTCCCAGTCCAAATACTCTTCCTCACCAAATCTGGCAACACCGATGTTTGTGGAAACATATAAAAACCTCCAATAGTGAAAAAAACATCTTTCCTAACAGTGGAAAGTGACAATAGTGCAATAAATTAACACATATATCAAACATAAAAAATAAATATATAAAAGATGTGTATATAAAAGAATAAACAATGATGATAATTAATAGTAAGTGCTACTGTGAAAAGAAGTGCCATTCCCACTTTTATGATCCTGTATAGATTATCAGTGACCCACTGATGCATAAAAAAGTGCTCCTGTGCATGTGCAAAGCATCCAGTATTTTATAGTTTATCAATATTGCATTGCTGGGTTGTTCAAAGAAGTGCTCCTGTGCACGTGTATGGTATCCAAAAAGAGTCTATCCAGGTGTAATAAAGTTCATGCGATTATAAAACTGCTAGGTGATCCAGAACAAGCCGTGGTGTTCCTCACTCTAGTGCTTCCCTTAGGTATTTAATGCTCACCTCAGAGCGCGTGACTTTGCGATTAAGCGCAGTCAAAACACGCAAATGAACCACCTTTGGGCTCTTGTAGTTACACCGGAATCCTGGACTCGGCAGTATGGTACCTCGGTAAGTATATGAAATAAAGACTTGATAGTATAATATAGTTTTAATGGTTTAATTAACAAAAAGCAAACCCTCCCCCCCCCCCAACTGGGATACTCACATAGATTAGATGTGCTAGTGTACTGCTCTATATGAGGTAAAACAATGGTAAATACCAGACTGGTATTGGGATGGTATGTTGTTCCTCTCTGACAGATCACCTGTGCAAACGTGCCATCTTGTCCCCTTCCCCTACGCATCTCGATACAGGGGTTTCCGTATCTTCTTAAGGGGGAAATCTAATTGGACGGTCAACTTGTCAATCTATATAGAGCTCCCGCGGTCATTTTGGTGTAGCCTTAGGACACTCTAGTGTTACATCACTATAGTTCAATGGAAACAGCACATAGAACTCTATTGCCGAGATACAACTGCTGGTACTGGCACAACATCTATATCTTCTATCTACTATAGGCATAATGGAGTAGATAGGAGATATAGATGTTGTGCCAGTACCAGCAGTTTTATCTCTATGTGCTGTTTCCGGTATTTACCATTGTTTTACCTCATATAGATTGGTTCACTAGCGCACCTAATCTATGTCAGTATCCCAGTTGGGGGGTGTAACGGTCAGGGGTTAACACCGTTTACGATATTCCATTCCACCAACCCAAGACAGCTTATCTGACACTCCACAATCCAGCAGACAGGACCCATTGGATTTCCCCCCAGAAACGAGACACACACAGCTCTGTCTCTGGTTCCAAAACGAATGAACACGTTAATGGTAAACTCAGCTGGTTATATACAGTTAGAAACCAAATCTGGACAATGACTCAACTCCACCCCTAACATGACACAATGGGTGCTGAATACACATTCCGTTAGATAATGACATTCAGATGAGCTAATTACTGAGCATTACCCAGACGGTCTGGCTCTGCGATAAGTTATCCTCGCCTGCTACACAAAACACATTCCTTTAGTAAACATAATTGACATGCTAATCCACTACACCTGAAAGGTCAGACAGCTGACCTTTCAGACTGCCAACACATATCTATCATTAATAGAACGTTCACACAATACAGGGTTAGTTAGCATACAAAATGAAATATCTTAGGAGCCAGACTTAATTAACACAATAGACAATAAAATGCAATCACAGCAAGCTTTTACCATTACAGCCAGGTAGTCCCCACATGAATGAGTCACTCTGCTATTGACCTGTTGGGGTCAAAATTAACCACCTGTAATATTCTTCTAGACATTAAGGAATATATTGTGGATTACTGTCCCATGCTAAAACAATTCAAGATATGTCCATTATTTCCTGGCTCAATCTGTGCCCAAAAGTGACTCCCGTTACAGTTTATTTTTTGCTTTTTTGTTTATTAAACCGTTAAAATTATATTACATTATCAAGTATTTATTTCACACTGTAGCGCCCTGCTCCTGTAGAGTAAGCGCTATTTGTAAATTTAGTTATCTGAGCTGTAGTTTAGCTCAGAATTTTATGTCAAACTATGGGTCTCTGTCCAGCTTGGCTGCGTTGCGCATCTTTAACCTGACTGTGGGTGTTGCTGTCACCAGGGGTCAAGGTTGGAACTGCAATGGGCAGGGTGTATTGGGTGCCTCTTGACCAGAAGCAGCTCAGTGGCGTGGTCCCCGCCGCTGTGCATTTTGGCGAGGGGTACTTAAGGGGCAGACACCGTTCTGGCAGGGTCTTCCGATCCTGACCTAATGGCCCTCCTGGCCTCAAGGATGTATTAGCAGCTTTTGGTCTTGGGGCCTGCTGGCTTGAGGCTCCGTTACTGAGAGTAGGCCCAGAAGTTTCTGGGGCCTACTGGTCCGGGGATGGTCCTGTGCTGTCTTCTCTACAGGAAGAAGCCGAACAATTGAGGATTCAATTAGAGGAGGCATCCTGGCCAATTTGCCTCACAGTGTGGCCGGTTTTGCCTCACAGTGTGGCCGAGGTGAGCATTAAATACCTAAGGGGAGCACCAGAGTGAGGAACACCACGGCTTGTTTTGGATCACCTAGCAGTTTTATAATCGCAGGAACTTTATTGCACCTAGCAGTTTTATAATCACATGAACTTTATTACACCTGGATAGACTATTTTTGGATACCATACACGTGCACAGGAGCACTTCTTTGAACAACCCAGCAATGCAATATTGATAAACTATATAATACTGGATGCTTTGCACATGCACAGGAGCACTTTTTTTTATGCATCAGTGGGTCACTGATAATCTATACAGGATCATAAAAGTGGGAATGGCACTTCTTTTCACAGTAACACTTTCTATTAATTATCATCATTGTTTATGCTTTTATATACACATCTTTTATATATATTTTTTATATTTAATATATGTGTTCATTTATTGCACTATTGTCACTTTCCACTGTTAGGAAAGACATTTTTTTTACTATTGGAGGTTTTTATATGTTTCTTTTTACACTGGTATAGTGTATGACTTTGGAAAGCGCAGCATATATATTTATTTATCCACATTTGCATGATATATGAGGCATGTTTAAGACTTGCAGCAAATTTTTGATAATTAAGGCAGTTTGGATTAGTGGAGGCTCACAGGACTCTTTATATTTTACCGTTGTTTGTGGGACTTTAAATGAGGTACCGCCATGTCAGGTAAGAATAATAGCATAGAAATTAAGTTACAGTACATGATTTATTTATTACAATCTAGAATTCAAATCTGATATATTTTGTATCAAATCGATAGGTAGTCACAAGACTTATGACGCATACACACCATCACGTTATGTGATGAAAAAAACCGAAATTTTCTGTGAAGTAAAAAATGACGTTTTTGAAACTTCAATTTTCAAAGATGAAGTTGCCTACACACCATCGTTTTTTCACAATGCTCTAGCAAAGCGAGGTTACGTTCACCACTTTTTTCCATTGAAGCTCGCTTCATAACTAGCTTCTGGGCATGCGCGGGTGTAAAAACGTTGTTTTAAACGTCGTTTTTTGCTACACACGGTCAATTTCTGTGAAGTAAAAAACGGTGTTTTGAAAAACGACACATAAAATTGAAGCACGCTTCAATTTTTTTTTTGTCGTTTTTCACAAGACATAAAACAACGTTTTCCCCCACACACGGTCATTTAAAGTGACGTTTTTAAAAAAAAAAATTTCATCACATAAAGTGATGGTGTGTACGCGGCATTACACTAAATATGCTGCCCATAGCATGAAATACAAATAGGAAATAGACATGGTATATGTACATGATAAAATAAATTGATTAAAGAACATATATAATAGAAAGAAGTAACTGTTGGCATCTAGTGGCACTCAACGCATTGCTTGGCATTACAGCCATTCATCAGGAGAGTTATGAAGTAATAAACTGGAAAGGAAAATGAACAGGGGTTAATGATACCCTTAGAATAAGGGAGGACAAAGAGACTATGTCCCAACAAGGTGGAGACAGATTGGGAAACTTACTGCACAGCTTCAAGGCCAAGTCCGCAATGAAAGCGGGGGGTGACGGGCATGTCGTCTCCCCCGGGGTTGAGACAGGGGGAGATGACATGCTGTTGGAGAAGGATGGAGAACAGTGCCCAGAGCACAACACGGTGGTCTCGGCATGATCCAATATACTATGTGTACACAGGGAGTGCATAGTGTTCCTGGAAAAATGTGTCAAAGAATGGGATAATTAAAAAACATACAATATAAAAAATAAATAGTGTAGCAAAATATCTGTGTTCCCACAGGGGGACTACATGAAGGGGTGTGTGTGTGTGTGTGTGTGTGTGAAATAAAACCAAATAGAGGGAGGAAAAAAACAATGATATGATATGAATGATAGTGGCTGAGCTCCCAGCAAAGAGAGTGACCTGTGTGTGGGATCAAGCAGACAGGGATGGTCAGAATAATGAGCCGAAGGGCACATCGCAACCCCGGAGCCAGGGAAGACACCCGACCGGGGCAAGGGGTTGGGAAATTATCTGGGAAGGCTGATGGGTCGAATGTAATACATAGGGGAATGGTGGCATAGGGATCTTTTGGTAATGGGGAATAAATCTAATAACAAATAGAGATAAAACTTTTTTGTGGAAGGGAGTTAAACAAGACACGTGGCCACTCATTAAAATTAGAAGAAAAGAGGTTTCACCCTAAATTACGTAGAGGGTTCTTTACTGTAAGTGCGGCAAGGATGTGGAATTCCCTTCCATAGGCGGTGGTCTCAGCGAGGGGGCATAGATAGTTTCAAAAAACTATTAGATATGCACCTGAACGACCACAACTTATAGGCATATACAATGTAATACTGACATATAATCACACACATAGGTTGGACTTGATGGACTTGTTTCTTTTTTCAACCTCGCCTACTATGTAACTATGTATGTGTGTATCAATTCTAAATAACACATTTAACAATATGTGTAATAAATGCATATAATTTATATTGTTTCAGTTATCCAAGAATGCAACACTTGGAACAGCTGTCGATATCTTGCCATTACCAGAGACAATTAAAGACTCTAAAGAAGGGACAATATGTAGAATAGCTGGATGGGGAATTTCTGAAACAGGAAAGTTGTCAGACACGCTAAGGGAAATCAGTGTTACAATACTAGATAGAGGAAAATGCAAGAAATCCTGGGAAAATAATTATTCCATTACAACAGCTATGCTCTGCACTAATCTGGGTGCTAATGGACAAGACTCTTGCAAGGTAAAAGTTATATTTCTATTTTTGGGGTTCCCTCTGAAATCTTCTCCCTCCTATGACAAGATATATGTGGGCAGGACAAACTTCAGCTGACCCCCAACACTTAACATGAAGTAAATAAAAGGGTAATCCTTAGAGAGTTGCCAGCCCAGCCATGCCTGGTTCTCTTTACAGACCTATCAGAGAAATAAAGTAACAGCATATCAGAGCAATATAAGGTGGAATTTAAGGGCAACCCCACAGAAAAAACGGCGTGGGTTCCCCCCCAAAATCCATACCAGACCCTTGGGTCTGGTATGGATTTTGAGTGGAACCTCTACGCCAAAATGTTTTAAAAAAAAATGGTGCGGGGTCCCCCTCAAAATTCATGCCAGACACTTATCCATGCATGCAGCCTGGCAGGCGAGGAAAGGGAGGGGAAGAGCAAGCTCCTCCTAAACCATACCAGGCCACATGCCCTCAAAAAGGGGGGGAGGGGTGCTTTGAAGACATGTTCATGGGGACAAGGGCCTCTTCCCCACAAACCTGGGGACTTTTGAAACCTATAGACTTTAATAGGGTTCTGGGCTCGGGTCCAATCTTTTTCTATGTACGGTTGCTTTGGTGGTGAACTGAACCGGGAGGTGTTTGGCCCATCAGTTCTTCAGGGGTGTGGTTGAGATTGAGGTTTCAGCTCTAATAATGAAATACAAAAAATACATATTTACAAATAATTTATACAAACATATGTATAAATTATTTGTAAATATGTATTTTTTGTATTTCATTATTAGAGCTGAAACCTCGATCTCAACCACACCCCTGAAGAAGCCCAACCGGGCGAAATATATTGGGTCTCATCAACTTGGTTGTGATCTCCGTATATATTACTTGCTCTCTATCACGGGAAATTTTATCAAACTGAGTTATAATCAGGTTATACAGTATATGTATTCGCTAGACCTTTTTCGGTCTTTAGTGTGCTATGTAGCTTGATGCACCATTCCTTTTTTAATAAATTATTAAAATCTATGTTATTGTTACATTTTTTCATTTTTTGTTGGCACCGTTATAGTCCCGCCACTGCCCTATTTCTTTCCTATATATTTTTGGGATGAGGTGCATTATCTAGGCAAAACTTTGTAATCTAGACTAGCCAGATCCTATCCATTTTTTCCACAAGGGTATAGTGGGGTTGGAGATCCCAGCTGATGAGGGGCAAGGGGAGGTCCGCTTTGTTCTTTGGTGTGGGTCTTTGAGGTACTCTTGCCAACAAACTGCATGGCAGGTCGACATATGTTTGGTCAAGCATGTGGTGCCCAAGCGGGTGATGTTTTTGCCACGCGAGATACACTTGAGACATATGTTGCAAATAGCAGCGGTGCGATCTGATGCACTCATCTCAAAAAAGGCCCACACCAAATAACTTTTGGAATAACGCTGAGACACAGCAGCGCCCTGCACATGCGTAGCTCTGCGTTGTGATGCAGTCGGTGTGCTGCCCTTAAGCTGGCCCCTGGATGGCATCCTGCCTCGTTGGAGATGTGCCTGTGCCTTCTCCTCCTCCTCCTCTCTCCTATCAGGCACCCACGTAGAGTCAGTGACCTCATCATCCCCTCCCTCCTCATCACTGTAGAAAACCTGGCAGTATGCTGCAGCTGGGGGAACATGACTGCCAGATTGCTGTCCTTCTTGGGTACCCCTCTCTCTGGGCTCACGTTACTGCCTTCCTCTATTTGTGTACCATCATCGAAGCCTTCAAAATGCTGCGCATCCTCATGCAGCATGTACCCAACACTGTGGTCAAACAGTTCGGGGGACTCCTCAGGAGGACATGGTGGGGCTAGGGAAGGAGTGAGTGATGCCATTGTGCAGAGTGAAGAGGACGCCTTGGCAGCTACTTTGCCAGACAAAGTACCCTGAGCCTGGGTGAGAGAGGATGAGGAGGATGAGGACGGCTTGGTCATCCACTCTACCAAGTCTTCGGCATGTTGCGGCTCAACAAGGCCAGCTGCTGAAAACAAGGACGACCGTGTCCAACGGCCACGTGCTGATGAGGACGCACCGTGTCCACGACCAGCACTGTTGCCTCTAGATGCAGAGCCTGCTTGCCCTCGTGACTCTCTGCCTCTCCTTGTTGTCCTTCCAGACATAATAATGGCCTGCAGACGACAAAGGCAGTACACACACCTTGTAGTTTAGGTGCAAACTGCAGAGGACACGGGCAGTACACACCAAGTAGCTTTAGGTGCAAACTACAAAGGACATGTGCAGTACACACCAAGTAGTTTTAGGTGCAAACTACAGAGGACACAGCCAGTACACACCAAGTAGCTTTAGGTGCAAACTACAGAGGACACGTGCAGTACACACCAAGTAGCTTTAGGTGCAAACTACAGAGGACACGGGCAGTACACACCAAGTAGCTTTAGGTGCAAACTACAGAGGACACGGGCAGTACACACCAAGTAGCTTTAGGTGCAAACTACAGAGGACACGGGCAGTACACACCAAGTAGCTTTAGGTGCAAACTACAGAGGACACGGGCAGTACACACCAAGTAGCTTTAGGTGCAAACTACAGAGGACACGGGCAGTACACACCAAGTAGCTTTAGGTGCAAACTACAGAGGACACGTGCAGTACACACCAAGTAGCTTTAGGTGCAAACTACAGAGGACACATGCAGTACACACCAAGTAGCTTTAGGTGCAAACTACAGAGGACACGGTCAGTAAACACCAAGTAGCTTTAGGTGCAAACTACAGAGGGCATGGGCAGTACACACCAAGTAGATTTAGGTGCAAACTACAGAGGACACGTGTAGTACACACTAAGTAGCTTTAGGTGCAAACTACAGAGGACACGGGCAGTACACACCAAGTATCTTTAGGTGCAAACTACAGAGGACACGTGCAGTACACACCAAGTAGCTTTAGGTGCAAACTACAGAGGACACGGGCAGTACACACCAAGTAGCTTTAGGTGCAAACTACAGAGGACACGGCCAGTACACACCAAGTAGCTTTAGGTGCAAACTACAAAGGACACGTGCAGTACACACCAAGTATCTTTAGGTGCAAACTACAGAGGACACGTGCAGTACACACCAAGTAGCTTTGGGTGCAAACTACAGAGGACACATGCAGTACACACCAAGTAGCTTTAGGTGCAAACTACAGAGGACACGTGCAGAACAGACCAAGTAGCTTTAGGTGCAAACTACAGAGGACACGTGCAGTACACACAAAATAGCTTTAGGTGCAAACTACAGAGGACATGTGCAGTACACACCAAGTAGCTTTAGGTGCAGGTTGGCTCTTAGACTTCATGCCCTGGGGAATCTTATGCTCTAGTACTTTGTCCAGGACCGTGGCCGCGACCCTGTGAAGTTGCTTCTCAGAACCATTGACCCTCAGCAGTCAGCCATTGGGTCCACAACCTCTGCGGTGTGCTTCTAGTCACTTGGTCCCACAGGTGACTTTTCAGTTTGCTTGGGCTATGGACCCGGCTGATGTACCCGCCGATAATCAGCTGCAGGTCATAGTCTGCAGACTCGAGACCCAGGAATCTAATCAGACCCAGATGATGCAATTCCTTCAGGATTTGGCCTCCTGCTTTGAACAGCTTCAGGCCTCATTAGGACCCCCAGTTCAACAACCTCAATCGCAATCTGCTGCCATACTTATCCCGGTCAAAGTCGCAGCCACAAATTTTTTGCATTAACCAGCTCCGTTCCGTTACTCTGGGGACTCCGAGGTCTGCAGGGGGTTCCTTAGCCAGAGCACCATTCATTTTGAACTCCAGCCCCAAAACTTTCATCTGATTGGGCAAAGGTAGCCCTTTATTATTTCCCTCCTGTCCGGCGAGGTTTTAGCCTGGGATGCCCCTTTGTGGGAGAAGAATGATCCAGTGGTTTCTAGCCTGTCTAACTTCTTGAAACTTTTTCGGAATATCTTGAGGAACTGGGTCGTGTCTCTTCAGTGGCCAACACCCTTTTAGGTATCTGCCAAGAGTCTGCTTCAGTGGCACAGTATGCTCATCATTTTCATATACTAACTGCTGAGCTGAAATAATGAGGCCTTTCTTTCAACCTTTTTAAATGGCCTGTCAGAACCTGTACTCACCGAGACCGAGATGCTGAGGGCGGCTCACCTTTGCGACCCTGTGCAGACCACTCCCTGGAGTTGGAACAGAGGAGGGACGGCACAAGGAGGCACCGGTGCCGAGAACTGGTAGGCAGACTTGGTGCAGCTGACAGAAGCAGGGCAGGTGCAGAAGACTGGAGACAAGCGTTGGTCAGGCCGGAACTGGTAGGTAAGTCCGGTAGGATCCACAGGAAACAAAGGCAAATCCGAGTCACAAGCCGTGGGTCAAGAGCAGGAGAGTTCAGAGGGAGTCCGTGAGTGCAAGCCAAGGTCAAGGGGCAGGAGACAACAGCAATCCAGGTAACGTTAGCCAAAGGGTCAAAGGTTCCAGGTGAGAGGAGAGTCGTCAAGAATTCCGGGTCAAAACAGGCAGGTACGGCAACAGGTAAACACATAGGAGCTGAAGACAAGCCAGCAACTTGTTCAGGGGATGAGGCCAGTTTAAATAAGAGAGTCAGTCCTCTGATTGACCACAGAGCTGTCACGTGCACGCCCGTTCGCGCGTCCACGCACACGGCGCGCCGCTGTACCGCGCATGCGCGTGCGCATGCACGCGCGCATATTGCGCCCGGACGTGCGCCAATGCCTAGTTGCCCCGCGCATTCGCGGGAGCTCAATGGAGCCGGGAATGAAGCCCTGACAGTGCCCCCTCCCAAGGGGCGGACTCCGGACGCCCAAACTGTCCATCACCTCAGGGTGCTCCGCATGAAAGGCCCGAATCAGATGAGGGGCATGGAGATTTCGGGAAGGCTCCCAGGAGTTGTCTTCAGGGGGATACCCCTTCCATTTAATGAGGTATTGTAATTGTCTTCCTCTCTTTCTACAATTCAAGATGGCTTCCACCTCAAATTCCTTCTCCCCCTCAATCTCCACTGGTGGTGGCGGCAGTTCTTCTCTACCGTTGAAGGGGTCAGACACAACGGGCTTAAGCAGGGAGGCGTGAAACACAGGATGGATCTTGTAGGACCTGGGTAAAGCCAACTCAAAAGCTACTGGGTTGATTTCTCGCCTGATCTCAAATGGCCCGATGAACCTCGGACCCAGCTTCCGAGAGGGAATAGGTAACTTGAGGTTGATGGCGGATAGCCAGACCTTCTCACCCACCTTGAAGACAGGGCAATCCTTCCTCCCCTTGTCATGGAACCTCTTATAGTCCTGCTGAGCTTGCTGCATGCTTTCCTGTAACTTCTGAAAGTTTTGCTGGATGCAGGTCACACGTTCCTGGACCGCTGGCACAGATGTTTCCGGGATGGAGTCCGGCAGAAAGGAAGGGTGGAAACCAAAGTTAGCCCAGAACGGGGTTTGGTTTGTGGAAGAATGTATGGAATTATTGTAAGCGAACTCGGCTGTAGATAACAAGGAGGACCAATCGTCTTGGGAGACTGAGCAAAAGCATCGTAGGTACTGTTCTAGCGTTTGATTAGTGCGCTCTGTCTGGCCATTACTTTGAGGGTGATAGGCCGAGGACAGACAGATCTCCACTTCCAAAGCTCTGCAGAGTTCCTTCCAAAATTTGGATGTGAATTGAGTACCTCTGTCAGATACTATGCTTTTGGGCACTCCATGGAGCTTGATAATTTCTTTAAAAAAGATTTTGGCTGTGTCTGCCGCGGAAGGCGTACCCACCATAGGCAAAAAATGCGCCATCTTGGACAGACGGTCCACCACGACTAGGATCGTGGTAAACCCGGCTGAAGGAGGCAGATCGACGATAAAGTCCATGGAGATGTCAATTCAGGGCCATTCTGGGATAGGAAGGGGTTTCAGCAGCCCCCAGGTCTTCGTGTTTGGCCCCTTAATCCGCTGGCAGCGAATGCAGGAAGAGACATAGTCCTTGCAGTCGGACCTCCATTTAGGCCACCAGAAGGAGCGCGAGATCAGTTCGGAAGTTTTACGAGCACCAAAATGGCCAGCCAATTTACGATCATGGAAGGTGCTGAGGATTAACTGTCTTGCCTCTGTTGGAACCCTCATGATCAGGGCACCGTTGGCATGCAGTCTTTAGAGTAGTCAACAAATCTGTTTGAGGGAGAAGCAAAAAATTTTGAGGTGACAGGATAGTGCTGGGCTCAGAAGTATCGGGCGTCTCCGGAAACATCCTGGAGAGGGCATCAGCTTTTCCATTTCTTGCGCCAGGACGATAGGTAATATGGAAATTGAAGCGAGCAAAAAAAAGAGCCCAACGGGCTTGTCTGGGCCTAAGGCGTTTTGCAGACCAGAAGTATTCCAGGTTCCTGTGGTCAGTGAAAATGATAATGGGATGAGCTGCCCCCTCCAGCAGGTACCTCCACTCCTCCAGTGCAAATTTTATGGCCAGTAGTTCTCTATCGCCTACGTCGTAATTGCGCTCAGGAGGACTTAGTTTCCGAGAGGCGTAGGCTACTGAGTGAAGAAGCGACTTTGGTCCCTGTCTCTGGGAAAGAATAGCGCCTGTAGCAGATTCCGAGGTGTCAACTTCTAGAACAAAAGGTAGCGTAGAATCCGGATGACAAAGTACAGGTGCCGAGGTAAAGGCCGCTTTGAGTTTGATAAAGGCCTCCTGAGCCTCTTGTGGCCACTGAAAGCGGTGCCCCTGGCGGGTCAACTTGGTGATGGGAGAAACAATTGATGAAAAACCGATGATGAACCGTCTATTAAAATTGGCGAAGCCAATGAAGCGCTGAACGCCCTTTTTGTCTGTTGGAAGTGCCCACTCCTGAATAGCACTGATTTTCTGGGGATCCATGGCTACCCCATTCACAGAAATGATGAATCCTAAAAATTGCACTGATGTCTTTTCGAACTCGCATTTTTCTGATTTGAGATAAAGCCTGTGTTGTCTCAAGATGGTGAGAACCTGCCTGACATGTTGCCGATGTAATTCTTTTGTGGCTGAAAAGATGAGAATATTGTCTAAGTAGACTACGAGGAAGTCATCTAAAAATTGTCGAAAAATGTCATTGACTAGATGCTGGAAGGTGGCGGGAGCATTACAAAGCCCAAAGGGCATGACCAGATACTCGAAGTGCCCGAATCTGGACCTGAACGCTGTCTTCCACTCATCTCCTGCCCTTATTCGGACCAAATTGTAGGCGCCCCGGAGGTCCAATTTAGAAAAAACCTGAGCTGATCGGAACCTTTGGAAGAGCTCGGGGATTAGAGGCAGCGGGTATCGGTTCTTGATGGTAATTTTGTTTAACTCCCTATAGTCGATGCAGGGTCTAAGCGATCCATCTTTTTTCTCGACAAAGAAGATCCCCACCCCCGCTGGCGAGGAGGAGGGACGGATGAACTTCTTTCTTAAATTTTCTTCAATATAGGCCTTGAGGGCCTTCAACTCAGTCTCTGACAAGGGGAATATGCGCCCAAAGGGAATTTCAGATCCGGGCAAGAGGTCAATGGGGCAGTCATATGACCGATGTGGTGGGAGACAATCGGCTTGTTTTTTGTCAAAGACATCCTTGAAGTCTAGGTAGGCTGAAGGAACATGCTCTAGGTCTTCAGGTGGAGTAGCTAACGTGGAGCAGGAGGCTGGAACTGGTGCAAGGCAGTGCTGGGAACAGTAGGTGGAAGAAAAGCTGACTTCTTTCTTGAGCCAATCAATGCAGGGCAGATGAACTTGTAGCCAAGGGAGACCCAGAATGATAGGGAACATGGGGGACGGAATCAAGTCCAAACAGAGGAACTCCCGGTGCCCAGAATCTGAGATGGCGCAAAGAGGAAGGGTTTCCTGGGTAATGAATCCGGAACGGGGGAGAGAGCCGTCAGCCAGATGAACTTGCAGCTGAAAATCCTTGGTACGGCAGGGGATACGCAGCTTTTGGGCCAAGGATGAGTCCAAGAAGCAGCTGCAGGCCCCGGAATCAATTATCGCCGGCAGACGTGTTGCCCCTTCCGGGAGCTGTAGGGAAAGAAAGAGGATAACATAAGTCTGAGGCAAACTGGTAACAGGGTAATTGATAGCAGATGGAGGTTTCGACTTACAAGGCCTTACTGGGCAGGTGCGCAAAAAGTGGCCGGCGGCTCCGCAGTACAGACAGAGGTTAGATTGACGCCTCCGGAGTCTCTCTTCTGGAGTCAGAGGGGCCCGTACTAGACCAAGCTGCATCGGCTCTGGTTCGGGTAATGAGGTGTTCGGTGGAGCTGGGTGAGGCGGAGGTACTGGAGCATATCTTGGTGGAACCCAGTTAGGCCGGTTGGACTGGAACCTCTCCGAACGACGTTCTCGAAGGCGCCTATCCAGCTGAGTGGCGGTTTGGATTAAATCCTCCAGAGAGGCAGGGGGTGCCGACCTTGCGAGCTCATCCTTTAGGTTCTCAGAGAGGCCTTGGCGGTATTGGTACCTGAGGGCCACCTCGTTCCAGCCTGTGTCAGCAGACCACTTTCTAAATTCGGCGGTATAGTCTTCCACCGGCCATCTCCCTTGATTCAAGTTGTGCAGAGTACCCTCTGCTGTGGCTGCAAGTAGAGGATCGTCGTATAATTTCCCCATGTGGGTGAAGAAGGTGTCAATAGAGTCAAGTATTGGACTGCGTTGTTCCATTAAGGAGTGTGCCCATGCTTGAGGCTCATCAGAAAGGAGAGAAATGACGAATCCAACCTTAACAGCTTCGGTCACAAAAGTTCTAGGTTGCAAGGCCAGATAAAGAGAACAGGCATTCTTGAAAGCCCGGTATTTCCGGCGGTCACCTGAAAATCGCTCGGGCATGGAGACCCGAGGTTCGGGATTACTCCCCATCATGGCAGGGTTTGCAGGAGCTTGGGCAGCAGAAGGTCCGGGTGAAGAGGCTAGGGCTGCAGCGGATGGACCTGGGGAACCGGCCAGTTGTTGGAGGCGGTCATCAATCTGGAGGTAGCCTTCCTGAAGCTTCTGGACTGCCTCTGTTAAGGCGGAGACCTGTTGGCACAGCGTCTCAAAGGGTGAGCGCGCCCTGTCGGTCTCAGACATCTGGCTGGCTTGTACTGTCAGAACCTGTACTCACCGAGACCGAGATGCTGAGGGCGGCTCACCTTTGCGACCCTGTGCAGACCACTCCCTGGAGTTGGAACAGAGGAGGGACGGCACAAAGAGGCACCGGTGCCGAGAACTGGTAGGCAGACTTGGTGCAGCTGACAGAAGCAGGGCAGGTGCAGAAGACTGGACACAAGCGTTGGTCAGGCAGGAACTGGTAGGTAAGTCCGGTAGGATCCACAGGAAACAAAGGCAAATCCGAGTCACAAGCCGTGGGTCAAGAGCAGGAGAGTTCAGAGGGAGTCCGTGAGTGCAAGCCAAGGTCAAGGGGCAGGAGACAACAGCAATCCAGGTAACGTTAGCCAAAGGGTCAAAGGTTCCAGGTGAGAGGAGAGTCGTCAAGAATTCCGGGTCAAAACAGGCAGGTACGGCAACAGGTAAACACATAGGAGCTGAAGACAAGCCAGCAACTTGTTCAGGGGATGAGGCCAGTTTAAATAAGAGAGTCAGTCCTCTGATTGGCCACAGAGCTGTCACGTGCACGCCCGTGCGCGCGTCCGCGCACACGGCGCGCCGCTGTACCGCGCATGCGCGTGCGTATGCGCGCGCGCATATTGCGCCCGGACGTGCGCCAATGCCTAGTTGCCCCGCGCATGCGTGGGAGCTCAATGGAGCCGGGAATAGAGCCCTGACATGGCCCTTCTGACAGAGTGAAGGACAAATTAGCAGAAAGAACCATCCCAGCTGATCTGGACATTTTCATCGATATTCGCTTTCAGGAGAGAACCCTAGAAAAATGACACCAGCACTCCTTGGTTCTTAGTCAGCCTTGTGCCGCGTACACAGGGTCGGAATTTCCGATGGAAAAAGTCAGATGGGAGTTTTTCGTCTGATATTGCAACTTTTTCTGGCGGAATTTCTGATGGACTTAGATAGAGAGCAGGCTCTCAATTTTTCAAATGGAAAAACTTCCTATCAGAAAATCCATTCGTCTGTATGCAATTCCGACACACTAAAAACCATGCATGCTCAGAATCAAATCGATTCCTGCTCGGAAGCATTGAACTTTATTTTTCTTGGCTCGTCGTAGTGTTGTACGTCACAGCGTTCTTGACGGTTGGAATTTGATGTGACCGTGTGTATGCAAGCCAAGCTTTACCGGAATTCCGTCTTGAAAACCATCCGATTTTTTTCCAACGGAAAATCCATTTGTGTGTACGTGGCATAAGTTTCTTTCTCTTCAACCCGTGGAGCATCACTTGCCAGCTGAGGAACCTATGCAGCTTTGCCTGACCAGGCTATCTCCTGAGGAATGTGCTAGGTGCAGAATTTTGGGACTGTGTCTGTATTGTGGGGGCAAAGGTCATTTGACACTCTGGATGAGTAGCCCATCTCTAAACTAGAGCCGATTATTCCTACTTCCTGCATTCTTTCTCATTCTACCCTGGAGTCAAAAATTCCTCTGAGCTAAGAGCTAAAATCATTCGTTTTGGGACATGATTCCAAGGTGGTAGGTTATGCTGGGCTCCACCGATCCTTCCTTCTCATCAGTCACCACTACTGGTGGCCTACTGTCCGTTCGGATGTCAAAGACTATGTCGAGGCTTGTGATGTCTGTGCCCAGTCTAAATCCTCTGCGCAAGCTCCTGCTGGTCTTCTCATGCCTTTTCCCATTCCTAAGGAGCCCTGGTCTGACATTGCCATGGACTTTATCACCGATCTTCCACTGTCTGAGAATAATACGTCATTTGAGTGGTAATCGATGGGTTCTCCAAGATGGCGCATTTTGTTCCTCTTCCTGGTCTCCCTTCTGCTCCTGCTTTGGTTCTCATTTTTGTTGGAGAAATCTTCCGCTTCCATGGGGTTCCTTCCCATGTTGTTTCTGACAGGGGTGTTTAATTCACATCTCACTTTTGGAGAGCTTTTTGCAAATCCCTCAATATTATCTTGGATTTTTCCTATTCTTACCACCCTCAATCCAATGGACAGACTGAGAGGGTTAATCAGGAGTTAGAGGTCTTTCTTCGCACTTTAGTCTTTGCTCATCATGATGATTGGTACTCTCTACTCAGTGGGCAGAATTCTCTCACAATAATCATGTTAACATCAGTTCTCAGAAGACACCCTTTCTCACAGTTTATGAAAGACACCCTCAGCTCCCTTTTCCTATGACCTGTTCTCTGGACATTCCAGCTTTGGCTACGGTTCAAGAATTATTCAATTCTATTTGGGGTGACGTTCATGATTCCCTCCGGGCAGCTTCTGACAAATTCAAGGGTTTTGTCGACTGTCGCAGGCGTAAGCCGCCTTCTCTACAGCCAGGAGACAAAGTCTGGCTTTCCACCAGGAACATCAAGCTCCTGGTTCCTTCTCTGAAATCTGCCCCAATATTTATTGGCCCGTACACTATCATTTCTAAGTTAAATCTGGTTTGATTTAAACTTCAGATCCCTAAAAGCTTCAAGATCTCCAATTCCTTTCATGTTTCTCTTCTGAAGTATGCAAAGGAAGGAATATATGGACAGCCGCACTCCAAAGTCTTAAAAAAGACGTGCCCTTTATTGGGTAAAAGAAAAATGCACTACAGGTACCAGCATACAGTGGGAAAAACAGCTGACGCGTTTCGCATTGAACTTCAATGCTTAGTTATAGCTACAAATGAGATAAAAAGTATATAGAAACACGTGTGTGCATATAATATATATATATAGACGCGTGCATGCATGCGGAAAGAAACCAGAATAAAAACAAACACAAAGACAAAGAACATCATAATATCCGGGCATATCCATTATAGAAACTGATTACGAGGGTTCTACTCATTTTTACTTATAATTCAAAAATGAAAAAAATAAACTTTGTTGGTTTCAAGAAAAATTTCTTTTGGTACTCTTCGCCCCCTTTTTATATGTATGGTTTTCATATGTTTATTTCTTGTGCATATATTATTTACCGCTTTGTCGGTTCTTTTACAGCATACAGAACCGGATGTTTACATATATGCATATATAATTGAGGGATGTCATAAATCCCCTTAGTGATGTACCTTTTGAAATCTTGTTACTTTTTTCCTTTTTACTTTTTTTCTTTATCACACATTATTATCATTATTTTGCATTCACATAACAATTCATTCACTATCTTCACATCTGACACATACATACATGTATATTTATATTTTACATTTTACAACTATTCATTAATACTTATATTATATTACATCGTGTGATGCAATTTGTCTTGTTTACACGATCTTGTCCTTGTTTCATTGATAAAATGACATCATATGCTTCATGATAAGGATTCATATGTCCCACTTAAAATATTATAATATTTTAATTTTTTTCACTTTTACGTATCTCACATATATGGGACATATACACTGATATTCCTCTCATTTTTTCTTCTACTTTTTCATCACTATATATCACCATTTTTAGACTGACATGTATACTCATAATTCCCTTTTGGGATATATTTTACATACTTCACATTATTTATGCGTATACACACTTTTCTGTGTTATTAGTGTCTTTTCATTTTAAGTCTAAAAAGTCTGTTTGGCAACATTTACTGTTGCTTTTCACATTTCATTTTATTTTGTATTCTCGCATGCAAGGTTGTTGTTTTTTCACTTGTCCCCCCCACATGTGTTTGAGATTCCAGCAATTAGCTGGAACCAATCAGATGTTGGGCGGGTCAAACTAGGTATAGATTACTGTGTGTATATATATTTGAAACTTTGTATCTCATTTGTAGCTATGACTAAGCATTGAAGTTTAATGCAAAACGCGTCAGCTGTTTTTCCCACTGTATGCTGGTACCTGTAGTGCATTTTTCTTTTACCCAATAAAGGGCACGTCTTTTTTAAGACTTTGGAGTGCGGCTGTGCATATATTCCTTCCTTTGCATATCCTGCGCATTGCCGCCACCCGTTGTGCTCACCTGGAGCGGCAGCTTCCTTACCTTTCTCTTCTGAAGCCTTTAGTCCTCAGTATGTTTTATCATCCTCTCCCTACCTCGGTTCCGGTCTCTCAGGTTAATCAGGAGTATGAGGATCAGTCAAATTCTGGATTACAGGTTCTGTAAAGGCATTATTAAGTACCTCGTGCATTTAAAAGGTTTTGGTCCTGAAGAGAGGATCCCTGCATCTTATGTCTTTGCATCTCATCTTTTGAGGAGATTTAATTTGAGTTTCCGCTCCAAGCCTGGGCCCAAGTTAGGGAGGTCTCGTAAGGGGGGAGGGGGGGTGGTACTGTCATGAGTTTGCAGTAATGTTTCGTGACCTGACTGTCTGCTTACCTCTCTAGTCAGTGTTTGAGCTTTAGTGACGGTGCTCTCACACCTGTGTGACTTGACAGTTTAACCACTTGCCGACCGCGCCATAGACATTTTACTGCTACAGCGCGGTCGAGTTACTGTGACAGGACGTCCCTGGGACGTCCTCCCAGAATCCTCTACTCGCGCGCCCCCTGGGGCGCGCTCCTGGAATCATCCGTGAGCGCCGGGTCTAGAAGTCCCGGCGCATCACGGATCGCGGTAAATTGCCGCTGATAGCGGCCATTTACCGTGTGATCGCTCCGTCAAATGACGAAGCGATCACTTGTAAACAAACCGGCGTCATGTGATGACGCTGGTTCCTCCTTCTCCTCTCTGTACCGATCGGTACAGTGTGAGAGGAGGGGAGGGGGGGAGCGGGTGGCAGCAGCAGCAGTGAGGGCTGGATCTGTGACAAATGCAATCACAGATCCAGCCATCCATTCATCCCAGCTCAGCTATCCCTGCGCAATACTCTGCAATACCCCAATACTCTGCAATACCCTGCGCAATACTCTGCAATACCCCAATAATCTGCAATACCCTGCGCAATACTCTGCAATACCCCAATATTCTGCAATACCCTGCGCAATACTCTGCAATACCCCAATACTCTGCAATACCCTGCGCAATACTCTGCAATACCCCAATACTCTGCAATACCACAATACTCTGCAATACCACAATACTCTGCAATACCCTGCGCAATACTCTGCAATACCCCAATACCCTGCGCGATAATCTGCAATACCACAATACTCTGCAATACCCTGCGCGATACTCTGCAATACCTCAATACCCTGCGCGATACTCTGCAATACCCCAATACCCTGCGCGATACTCTGCAATACCCCAATACTCTGCAATACCCCAATACTCTGCAATACCCTGCGCGATACTCTGCAATACCCCAATACTCTGCAATACCCCAATACTCTGCAATACCCCAAAACTCTGCAATACCCCAATACTCTGCAATACGTCCCCCCCCTCCTGCCACCCTCCGGTGCTTTTACAGACTCACCGCTACGATCGAAGCCAGGATATTTTTTTTTCAGTCTTCCCAGCCTAGATGTGAGATGTGGGGTCTTATTGACCCCGTATCTCATGCTATATTCCTATTACAAGGGATGTTTACATTCCTTATAATAGGAATAAAAGTGATAAAAAAATGTATTTTGGGGGAAAAAAGTGTCAAAATCAAGTAAATAAAGTAAAATGAACAATAATTTTTTTTTTTTTTAAAGCACCCCTGTCCCCGTGTGCTCGCATGCAGAAGCGAACGCATACGTAAGTACCGCCCACATATGAAAACGGTGTTCAAACCACACATGTGAGGTATCTTTGCGAACGTTAGAGCGAGAGCAATCATTTTGGCCCTAGACCTCCTCTGTAACTAAAAACATGTAACCAATAAAAGTAATTAAAGCGTCGCCTATTGGGATTTTTAAGTAGCGAAGTTTGGCGCCATTCCATGAGTGTGCGCAATTTTGAAGTGTGACATGTTGGGTATCTATTTACTCGGCGTAACTTCATCTTTCACATTATGAAAAAAAATTGGGCTAACTTTACTGTTTTTTTTTTTTAAGCACAAAACTGTTTTTTTTTTTAAAACACGCGTTCAAAAAATTTCTGAGAAAATACCATGCAAGATAAAAAGTTGTAACAGCCGCCATTGTATTCTCTAGGGTCTTTGCTAAAAAGCATATATAATGTTTTGGGGTTCTATGTAATTTTCTAGCAAATAAATTATGATTTTTCCATGTAGGAGAGGAATGTCAGAATTGGTCTGGGTGTTCCAGAACGCCTGATGGTGCTCCCTGCATGTTGGGCCTCTGTATGTGGCCACGCTGTGTAAAAGTCGCACACATGTGGCATTGCTATATTCGGGAGGAATAGCAGAATGTGTTTTGGGGTGTAATTTGTGGTATGCATATGCTGTGTGTGAGAAATAAACTGCTAATATGACAGAAACAAGTTTTTTTTTTTTTTTTTACAGAATTTTCTGTCGTTTTTCTTTTATAGCGCAAAAAAAATAAAAAACCCCAAAAGAAAGCTCTATTTGTGTGAAAAAAAGGACAAAAATTTCAAATGGGTACAATGTTGTATGACTGAGTAATTGTCATTCAAATTGTGAGAGCACCGAAAGCTGAAAATTGGTCTGGTCAGGAAGGGGGTTTAAGTGCCCAGTGGTCAAGTGGTTAAAGAGATACATGGTCTACTATTACTGGCATTTCCTTATGCCAATGCTATTGCTTTGCTGCAGTGATGATTTAATGGATTCAACACTCTGTCACTAACCTGGAAATAACTATGCAGTTCTAAGTGTAGCACCTGATTTCACCTTGATTTTATTTGCTGTTTATTTATTTTGAAGATTTACTCAAAGTGTGTTGAACTCTTATGCCACGTACACACGTTCATTTACGCTGCCGCAACTTTACAGGCAACTTCTTTGAGAATAAAGCACTTGTCTGTAAAACATGCGGCGGCGTAACGTAAATCAGATACGTTACGCCCGCCTAGTTTAACTCAGTTGTACGAGAATCTGGGCCTTTGTCTTTTACAACCCGAAAAATGATCATGTGTACGCGGCATAAGGACTGCTATGGCTGCTACATAACAAGCATTTTTAAAAGGATGAAGCTATGGTAACATTCAAGTGTATACACTGTCAAAATGTAAAATCCTAACTTAATCCTAACTTAATTTCCACAATGCATTTACGGGTGCAATGCAATTACTTCTAGCCTACTTATATTGCTCCAAATGATATTGAAGTTTGTAAACTTACTTTCCACACATTTACTTCTTTGAATTCTGTGACTTGTAGTCATTATGCCCTGTGAGTAGGCACTGCTGTGTCACACATTTCACAGAGCCTGCATTCTGAACTACAGTGGTGCTGAGAGAAGGAGTTCCAAGAGACAGAGGCAGTACAGGAAACTCTGCTTGCAGGCAGCAAGGTACCATGGGATATATAGTCCTAAGATATGGAAAGTAAATGCAGAGAAGTAGCTGCAAAGCATGCAGGTAATCCAGGAAGTCTTCAAAAAGGATAGCCAGCAGACAGGCAGAACTCACAACATGAAAGGAGATTTTTCAAAAAAACTATTGTTTGGATTACTATACAATGCTTATGTAATGCTGTATGCTGTGATCATAGATTATCTTTAATTATTTTTTCAATATAGGTTTTATTTATGTGCTACTGCAAAAAGCCATTTCAGAAATGTATCTAAATTCTACTTCACTTTAAATGGGTTGTAAACCTACAGTACGTGTTTTTTCACCTTAATGCTTCATATGCATTAAGGTGAAAAAACACCTTGCAGTGTCTGGCCCCCCCGTTTCACTTATCTGAGCCCCAAATCCGTGGGCGTGATCCCGTGTCGCTCTCTCCACGGCTTCTCGGCTCTTCATTGGATAGATTGATAGCAGAGCAGCCATTGGTTCCCGCTGCTGTCAATCAAATCCAATGATGGGGGCGGGGCCGAGTCATACACTCGGCGTCTATGGATGTCGAGTGTATGACACAGGAGTGCGCTTGCAAGGTAACCCCCTCGCAGTGTTGCCAACCGTCCGTATTTTTACGGATAGTCCGTAAAAACAGGCACTTTTTTCCCCGTCCGTAAATGTCCGTATTTGCGGGAATGTGACAGTAAAAATAGCTGAGATCGGTTCAGCTTGGAGATGCGCATGC
Organism: Rana temporaria; assembly: GCF_905171775.1. NCBI lineage: Eukaryota > Metazoa > Chordata > Amphibia > Anura > Ranidae > Rana > Rana temporaria. The sequence goes on from NC_053489.1 coordinate 76,972,267, forward strand.
GCAGTTCCGAAGCTTGCCGAGCCAAGCTGAGCATATGCTGTATTCGGCCGGGGGGAGTGGATTTCACAAAGGCTGTGCCGCGCGGCGCCGGCGAGTGATGTATTAGGATATCCCGTCATGCGCGCGCGCCAGAATTTTAAATCTGTAACTAACCAGGAGGTCGGAGGAGCACAGCACTGGAGCAGGAGTAAGGACTCAGAGGTTGAGCAGCACGCAGCGGCGGCGGAATGGAGGAGCCTGCTGCATCCAGGCAATACAAAGTTTACAGGGGAGTGGGGGACAGACAGAGTGACAGGCAGACCAGCCGACAGTGACATCAGGTGATGGTGGCAGAGGGGGATCCGATTGAGGCAGGGGGTGATGGTGTGCAAGCTTTACGTCCCAACTGACACGAATGAGACTACCTGCATGAGGTTACACGGAACACCCGCTTTAACATGTGACTTTTAATTTATAATGCTTTGTTCCAAACTTACTGTTTAATGTTTCCCCAGGGAGATTCGGGTGGTCCTTTAATCTGTGACAACGTTTTCCGAGGTGTGAATTCTTTTGGACATTCGAAATGTGGAGCCAAAGGGTTGCCCAATGTATTCACTCGACTGACCGAGAAATATGTCTCATGGATTAAGGAAACAATTAGTAGTAACTAAAGGGAAGAGCAAAAAAAAAAGGAAAAGAAAAACCTGCTGCAAAGCTCAAACTCTTTCCAATGACAAACAATCAGATGCTTTAATTTTCCAATTATTTTACAACCAAACTGCTAAATATAGTGTTATGGGCAAGTGTCTTGTGTTTTCTTTCTGTTGGTTTCCAAAGATAAGTTATGTTGTAAGATCAATATCAATGTGATATTTATCGGCATTTCAGTAAATATGTAATCTAATAGGCTTCTGTGGGCAATAACGACAGTTTTCAATCAGTTGTCATAAGTCAGAGTAAAGATTAACATTCATTGTAAATTAACTATACTATACATTTCAGGTATATCAAAACAAAAATGTGTGAAAAGTTTTATAGTTATATTTCTTTAGAAAACAACCACAGCCTGAAAAGAAAAGCATGTCCCCTGCCAGAGGCTGAAAAGAAGGACCCTTGTTGTCTGTGTAGAAGCGGGGGTCTCTACATTTATGTTTCTATTAAAAAGCCTATGGCGTGCAAAACACACCCAAAAAACTCCACCCGGTGCAGAAAAAACGTGCACACACATAAAGAGTTATACACAAAAGAGTGCGACGGGTGCAAACATCAAGTGGTCCTCCTGTGAGGAAGGACCCAACCCTGATCCCCCGGGGCGTTAGGCTCCAGATGGGGTTTGAGGTATTCAGTGGTCCGAGCAGCCGAAGCCGACACGGACCCAACTTCCTTGGAGGGTCAACTGAAACGGAACTCCCCCGAAGGGAGACCCCATGAGAGCAGGCGAACTAAGCCAGAAGGCCATGTCCACCGACTCCCAAGACGTTCAGGGCTGGCTCGAGGACCGGCACCCTACTAATCCCACACAGTGACAAATAACGTGCACAAACAAAAAAAGACAAAAACATGACAAACACAGGGAATAAATAATAAAAAGTGGGGGAGAAAGAGAGATGAGGGAGAGTAAAAAATGACCATCCTCTGGCCAGGAATCAAAAATTTCTCTGGTCCTAGCCAAAAAGGCCCGGCCCTAGAGGCAGGTGTTAAAAAGTGTGATATGGTGATGTTACCAAGGTGCCCAAAAGCAAAAGTGCCGGTAAAAACACTAGTGCAATTTCGGCACCCCTGAACTGCCACTCCAGATGCACATCACCATAGGCTTTTCAGTGGACCCTGACCCCCGACCCGGACCAGCAGCACCCGTCCCAGCCAGGAAGGTAGGAGCTCTGGGAGATTGGGGAGAGCCCACGCCACTGGACTACTCCCGCTACTCCCATCCCTCCCTCCTAATCACGTTCGGGAAATACTAACCACTACTCCAAGGGGAAGATGGAGCAAGTGTTCTCTCCCGAACAACTGACCGGGGCAGGTACCACAAAATCCAGGCCAGAGGCCAGGGGCCTGGCCCCTCAGCTTCGACCTCATGTTTCTCCGTCCAAATCAGAAGGCTTTCACCTCCACGCCAGCAGGTTTAGCATCTGCCAACCACCATCCCTTTCCACCTTGCCGTGTACTCAGGACGGTTAGCATAGCACCACCTACTGGCAACTGATAAGAACAGATACTACACTTGATCTTAGCCAAAAGGCCGAGAAGCGATGCGCAGAGAATATTCAGTCCAAAAAAATCTAGCAGGGGTCTCTACATGGATCGGGCACACCGCCTGCTGAGTTTCAAAATATCAGCAAATCATTTGCTCCCTGATGATAAATGGGGAGCACTATGTCTGACTTAGTGTGTGTGTGTTGGGCCTCTGTAGAGAGACTACTGCTTTTACACAGAGAGCAAACTTTGTTACAACATGCTGGCATGAGACATGCCTTTCTACTCATGAAGTGGCTTTTATCTAAAGAAAATTAACTGTAAAACTTTACACAGCTTTCATTTTGATGCATACAGGGGTTGATCCAGGGGGGGGCATCTGCAGTGAAGGGTTAAAAACTATTTGGAGAGGTTTTGTCTGGGTATCCACCAGGAGTGGATGGTCCATAAGGGCCACTAGTTTGCATGCGGAGATGCATGCAGGGCACCTCATAGGTTTCTATGAGTTGCTTTTTTAAAGGGACACTAAAGGAATTTTTTTTTTTAGCTAAATAGCTTCCTTTACCTTGCTGCAGTCCTGGTTTCATGTCCTCATTGTTCGTTTTTGCTCTGATGTTGCTGTAAATCCTCTCTGTTCTGGACACTTCCTGGTTGCCTGTTTCCTGATAACCACAGTACTGGGAGATTTCTCACGGTGGTCACTAATCAAGGAGGTGTGAGTAAAACGAAACTGGATTGGTGCTGAGGAGTTTTAGACAAAGTATCACTGCTCTCTATTGGCTGACTGCCCTCTAGTGGCTCTCTGTACAGCAGAGAACCAGCAAACAACAGCAAAAACGAAACTACACTGCAGGCACATTATATGATTGTTTTTTTATCTATTTTTAATCATTTTTAAAAGGAATCAGTTAACTATTATGTCTCTATGCCCTGTAAACAGTCATTTCAGCTAAAAAATGTTTTTCCTTTAGTGACCCTTTAAGCCACATGATTAGAGCCTGAGACTTTAATTGGCCACCCACTTGTGACACTAGCGAATCAGTATTCAATATTGCCTTCCGGCTTCTCCAGCCCAACCAGGACAGGAGGTGGATCGGGTTGGCAGAGGAAGCCACGGCACTGACCATGGAGTGGTGAGTGTGGACCTGGGTCGGGGGGCGGGGGGGTTTGGTTGAGCACCAGCCACCACTGGTAACCACAAAGTAAGTGAGAAGGAATCTCTCAGTGGGGTCACAGATAGACGAGAAAATGTAAAAGAGGTATTAACTCTTCCCCACTTTACCTAAAACTAGAATAAACATTTTTGCCTGGAGTTCCACTTTAACTGTGCAGTATGAGAAATCTATATATGTGGCCATACTAGGAAAATCAGGCCAGAAAGAGATAATCATATTCTTGTGATAAATCTTTAGAAATAATCACAAGAAAATGTGTGTGATATATCTCAAGTTATCAAGAATTGGCAGTTAGATAGTTATCAATCATGGCTGGGAGTGATAAGACCAAGTGGAAAGTAGAGAATGGTGTAAAAAAAGTGAATTTTCATTTTAGAATTTTTCAGACTCTCATCAAAAAAAGATAACATTCTCTTAAATAATACTTTTTTAATATTTTTTATTTATTTCATTCTTTAGCACGATCAGCTTTCTGACAAAATATGTTTACATCTTTTAGAACACAAACTTTTATCCTAACCATGCTTCTATTATTTGTGACCAAAAAGACAGACTGATAATATTCCATATACAAAAAAAATACACTTTTCATGCATTTCCAGCCACGGTGCAGGGCCTGTAAAGTACATACAGGGTGAAATGCAAGCATGGAAAGCCACCACAAAGGGTTTACTCAGCAGAGGAGTTGGCAGGAAAAGTGTATTAGTCGCTGCTGGTAACCACAAACTGGCAGAAAGGCTATAGCAGCGATACAATGAGTGATACCAGGCATTAGAGATGGGCCGAACACCCCCCTGTTCAGGAGTTCACACCTTTTTTTTCACAATTTTTATAATTACATTTTTAATTTAAAAATTTATTTTTTTATTACATTTTTTATTATTTAGCTGTCAGCGGGGGAAGCCTGCTGACAGCTAAATGACTCATCAGCTGATGACTCATCAGTTGTTAAGGACGCCACGGCCCAGCTCCTTAGGGACTCTTTCACATGTACGGACCGTATGTCCGCATTCGCATTTTCATTCGTCCGTTGCGGATGAAAACGGGACATACATGGGTCCCTATGTGATTACGGGTGTCAGCAGATGACCATCCGCTGACACCCGTAATTGTCCGCCTCCGCAAAGATCCGCATTTGCGGACGGAAGAAAATCCTATTTTTCTTCCGTCTGCCGGATCGGATGAACACGGACATACGGTCCGTGTTCATCCGATCCCCCATAGGAGAGAGCGGAGGAAAGACAGGGCAGTCCCTGCACAGTGTGCGGGGACCGCCCTGTCAGCTGCCAGCTCAGCGGGGATTTTACGGAGGATCCCTGCTGAGCTTTTGAGGACACACGGAGCGGATCATTACTGATCCGCCCGTGTGAAAGGGCCCTTAATCTTAACTTTGCCTAATCAGGGCGCAGAATGGACTGTGCAGTGCATTGCAGGGCGTTTGGTGGGACGAACACCCGCCAAACACCCTGCAAATTCAGGTGTTCCCCGAACGGGGCGAACAGTCAATATTCGGCCCAAACTCATGCTTGGGCTGAACCGTTCACCCAACTCTACCAGGCGTGGGTGACAGGTCCTCTGGTAGGAAGGGGGATGGCATTCTAACTCCCTCCCTAGAAGTTGGTTAACAAATAGCAATTAGGACTGAATCTTCAGTACTCAGACCCCACTCTGGGAGTGAGGTGGCACAGGAAGGCTAGACTGGTGGGGCGGGACACGGAGCAGGATAATGTTGTAATCGATGCTGGAAATTGAATTTTTTTCAGACAATAGCAACATACTGCTTTTTCGTAAAAGTTGCATTTGATTTCAGCAAATTAATGTTGCTATCAGAGCCCAGAACACTTTTTTTCAAGCAGTATAAGGAATCGTACACACGACCGAACATGTCTGCTGAAACTGGTCCGCTGACCAGTTTCAGCAGACATGTTCGGTCGTGTGTACGGCCGACCGAACAGGTTTCCAGCGGACATTTGTCCAGCCGACCGTTTTCCGGCTGACAAATGTTTCTTAGGCCCCATACACACGATAGAATCCATCCGCTGAAAAATCCCAGCGAATGGGTTTCAGCGGATAGATCCTATGGTGTGTACACTCCAGCGGATCTTTTTCCGCGGATATTTATCCCCTGGGATGGATTTCCAGCAGATAAATATTTGCTGACATGCTATCAAATCTATCCGCTGGAATCCATCCCAACGGATGGATCTGCTGGTCTGTATAGACTCACCGGATCCATCCGTCCGAAGGGATCCCCCGCATGCGTCGTAATGATTAGACGCATGCGTGGAATTCCTTATATGACAGCGTCGCGCACGTCGCCGCGTCATTATCGCGGCGACGGCGCGACACGTCATTGCCAGAGGATTTCGGCGCGGATTTCAATGCGATGGTGAGTACACTCCATCGCATAGAAATCCGCACAAATCCTCGAGAGGATTTATCCGCGGAAACGGTCCGCTGGACCGTATTCGCGGATAAATCCTCTCGTGTGTATGGGGCCTTAGCATGCTAAGAAACATGTCCGCTGGAAGCCTGTCCGTCGGACATGTTCGGTCGTCTGTACAGACTCACCGTACATGTCGGATCGCCTGCCATCCCTCGCATGCGTCGAAGTGATTCGACGCATGCATGGAAGCTTTGAACTTCCAGGGCCGCGCACGTCGCCGCGTCATCGTCGCAGCGACGGCGCGGCCACGTCACCGCGGATCGTGTACGCGTGGATTTCTGTCTGATGGTGTGTACAACCATCAGACAGAAATCTCCGGGCGGACATGTCCTAATAGTGTTTGTGGGCAGGGCCGATCCTTGGGTCACAGACGCCTGAGTGCATAAATATTTCTGGTACCCCCACATAGGCGTGTTCATCTTACAAACTCCTCCCCTTTACACATGTTTCTATTGCAACGACTCAAATACAGAGATGCTCCCCTAAGAAGTCTTCGCTAACCTGGGATCCTCCCATAATATTTTAATAATAAAGAAAATGCAGGAAGAGCGTACACTTATGAGACCTGGAGGGGAGTCTCTCTGATGTACACAGAGGGCTTCTGTTAGAGAGTCTGTTAGAAAGAGCTCCCAGACATAATACAGGAGATGGTCAGAGACTTCAGACATGATACAAGAGACGGTCAGAGATTGCAGACATGATACAGGAGATGGTCAGAGACTGCAGACATGATACAAGAGACAGTCAGAGACTGCAGACATGATACAGGAGATAGTCAGAGACTGCAGACATGATACAGGAGATGGTCAGAGACTGCAGACATGATACAGGAGACGGTCAGAGACTGCAGACATGATACAAGAGATGGTCAGAGACTGCAGACATGATACAAGAGACGGTCAGAGATTGCAGACATGATACAGGAGATGGTCAGAGACTGCAGACATGATACAAGAGACAGTCAGAGACTGCAGACATGATACAGGAGATAGTCAGAGACTGCAGACATGATACAGGAGATGGTCAGAGACTGCAGACATGATACAGGAGACGGTCAGAGACTGCAGACATGATACAAGAGATGGTCAGAGACTGCAGACATGATACAAGAGATGGTCAGAGACTGCAGACTTGATACAGGAGATGGTCAGAGACTGTAGATATAATACAGGAGACAGTCAGAGACTGCAGACATGATACAGGAGATGGTCAGAGACTGCAGACATGATACAAGAGACGGTCAGAGACTGCAGACATGATACAAGAGATGGTCAGAGACTGCAGGCATACTACAGGAGATGGTCAGAGACTGCAGACTTGATACAGGAGATGGTCAGAGACTGCAGACATGATACAAGAGATGGTCAGAGACTGCAGACATGATACAAGAGACGGTCAGAGACTGCAGACATGGTACAGGAGATGGTCAGAGACTGCAGACATGGTACAGGAGATGGTCAGAGACTGCAGACACACTACAGGAGATGGTCAGAGACTGCAGACTTGATACAGGAGATGGTCAGAGATGGCATACATGATACAAGAGATGGTCAGAGACTGCAGACATGATACAAGAGATGGTCAGAGACTGCAGACTTGATACAGGAGATGGTCAGAGACTGTAGATATAATACAGGAGACAGTCAGAGAGTGCAGACATATTACAGGAGACAGTCAGAGAGTGCAACCATACAGTATTACAGGAGGCGGTCAGAGAGTTCAGACATACTACAGGAGGTGGTCAGAGAGTGCAGACATATTACAGGAGACGTCACAGAGTGCAGACATGGTACAGAAGACGGTCAGAAACTGCAGACATAGCACAGGAGATGGTCAGAGACTGCAGACATAGCTCAGAAGATGGTCAGAGACTTCAGACATAGCACAGGAGATGGTCAGAGGCTGCAGACATACTACAGGAGATAATGGCTGATCGGCCCTCTCACCTGACCCAGCGATACAGCAACAACGGTTTCTCTGATCAGGAGTACACTCACTCTGAATTGCCCAACTTGGCGACTCCGCTGAGTAGAGTCCAGATCTGTATTCTGGCAATGACTCGATTCCTTTCTCAGGCAGGGATGGCGCTAGGCTGTGTGGCTTTTCCTCTAGTGGTGCAGGGCAGCAGGGTTCTCTCTCTGATGGTGTTCCCTCAGCACTGTCCTCTCTCTCTGGAGTCCTGGGTACACTTCCTTGAAAGCTTTCCCGGGCTCCTGGCTCTCTCTCTCTCCCATTCACCTGGGCATGCTGTGTGGGCTGCAGTTTCTGTGTTACAGTGGATCTGCCCTTACTCTGGACTATATGTCCCACAATCCTCTTCTCTGCTCCTATTTTTATTCTATTTCTTCCCTGGCCGATATGAAGGCGGGGGAAGAAACATAGTGGGCGGCTGTGCTGGCAAGCGCTTCTCACTAGTACAGCAGCGCAAGGAGAGGGAGAGGGAGGGGGGGGAGAAGAGCCTGCAGCTGCATTGACGTTACCCCCCTCCACCAATTATAGTCGTCCCTTAGTACATAACCCCTCCACTAAGTATAGACCCCCCTCTGTCAGTGCAGACTCCCCACTAAGTATAAAACCCCTCCCTCAGTACAGACCCCCTCAATTAGTACAGACCCCCCAGGACAAACTACCCTCCTCCATTAGTACAGACCCCCCTCAGGACAAACATTTCCCCCCCTCCATTAGTACAGACTCCCATGACAAACCACCCCCCTCCATTAGTACAGACTCCCCTCAGGATAAAAAAAACACAAACACAAAAACAGGAAGCAGATCGCGCTAATATAATCAACCAGCTGTCTGCAAAAATAATATGTCAAATGTGATTAACAACATATACAGTGAGCTGTGACATATATGGCTATATTCAGTGAAAAATATATAAATAAGTGAATAAATGTCCTCAGTGAAAAAAATATCTTAATAAATAAATGAATAAAAATATATAAAGTATTGATAGATGAATCTTGAAATGAGCCAAAAGTCCACCATACAGGAGTTTCAAATGAAGGTGTCCCCAGTGCAGAAAATATAAAACATCCCAGGAAAGGTGATGAGAAGGCACTTCCACCAAAGACAAACACTGCCTCTTACCGAATATTATTGGTCTCTGTTTAAGGAGACCAAATACAGCATGTAAGGGTGTAATTCAAAGCAGATATTCCCATCGGTTTATCCAAATCAAAGCTGTCAGAATCGGTCAGTCATCTCAGCCAAACAGGATATATGTGAATAGAAGAGGGACTCACAATAGTGTAAAATCCTCGCGATTTTATAGGTAAAAATAGGTATGCACTTACATCAAATAAGATCAGACAAGGCATCCAACATGAAAACAAGCGGGCCAGCTCTAAGAACAAACGCCCGTATCTTCCGGGTTACAACGATATGCGCGGTGACGTCAGAACGTCTCCTCCCTACGTTTCGTCACTAGGGGACGTGGTCACGGCCCTCAGGATAAACCATCCCTTCATTAGTACAGACCCCTCAGGACAACTCACCCCCCCCTCCATTAGTACGACCCTCCATCAGGAAAAACCACCCCCTCCATTAGTAGAGACCCCCCGGACAAACCAGCCCCCTCCATTAGTACAGACCTCCCTCAGGACAAACCATCCCCCCTCCATTAGTACAGACCCCCAGGACAAACCATCCCCACTCCATTAGTACAGACCCCCAGGACAAACCACCCCTCCATTAGTACAGACCCCCAGGACAAACCACCCCACCTCCATTAGTACAGACCCTCCCAGAACAAACCACCCCCCTCCATTAGTACAGACCCCCTCGACAAACTGCCCCCTCCATTAGTACAGACCCCTCGGACAAACCCCCCTCCATTAGTACAGACCCCCCCACAAACCCCACAACCATTAGTACAGACCCCCCTCAGGAAAAACCTCCCCCTCCATTAGTACAGACCCCCCCAGGACAGACCCCCTCAGGACAAACACCACCCTCCATTAGAACAGACCCCATGACAAACCACCCCACCCCCATTGGTACAGACCACCAGGACAAACCACCCCACCTCCATTAGTACAGACCCCCAGGACAAACCTCCCCCTCCATTAGTACAGACCCCCAGGACAAACCACCCCACCTCCATTAGTACAGACCCTCCTGGAACAAACCACCCCCCTCCATTAGTACAGACCCCCTCAGGACAAACCACCCCCCTTCCATTAGTAGAGACCCCCCAGACAAACCTCCCCCCTCCATTAGTACAGACCCCCCCAGGTCAGACCCCCAGGACAAACCACCCCCTCCAATAGTACAGACCCCATGACAAACCACCCCACCCCCATTGGTACAGACCCCCAGGACAAACCACCCCACCTCCATTAGTACAGACCCTCCCAAAAAAAAACACCGCCCCTCCATTAGTACAGACCCCCTCAGGACAAACCACCCCCCTTATATTAGTAAAGACCCCCCCTGGACAAACCACCCCACCTCCATTAGTACAGACCCCTTGGACAAACCCCCCTCCATTAGTGCAGACCCCACACAAACCACACACCCATTAGTACAGACCCCCCCTCAGGACAAACCTCCCCCTCCATTAGTACAGACCCCCCAGGACAAACCACCCCCCCTTCATTAGTACAGACCCCCCACAAACCACACCCCCATTAGTACAGACCCCCTTCAGGACAATCCTCTCCCCTCCATTAGTACAGACCCCCCAGGACAAACCACAGCCTCCATTAGTACAGACCCCCCATAAACCACCCCCCCTATTAGTACAGACCCCCCTCATGACAAACCACCCCTCCATTAGTACAGACCCCCCACAAACCACAGCCCCTCCATTAGTTCAGACCCCCCACAAACCACCCCCTCATGAGTACAGACTCCCACACAAACCACCCCCTCCATTAGTACAGACCCCCCAGGACAAACCACCCCCCATTAGTTCAGACTCCCCATAAACCACCCTCCCATTAGTACAGACCCCCCTCAGGACAAACCACCCCCTCCATTAGTAGAGACCCCCTTCCATTATTACAGACCCCCGGACAAACCACCCCCTCCATTATTACAGACCCCCAGACAAACCACCCCCCCCTCCATTAGTAAAGACCCCCCCACAAACCACCCCTTCATTAGTACATACCCCCCACAAACCACCCCCCCTATATTAGTACAGACCCCCCACAAACCACCCCCTCCATTAGTACAGACCCCCCCACAAACCACCCCCCCTCCATTACTACAGACCCCCCTCAGGACAAACCCCACCCAGGCGACTGCTGGAGAGAGGAGGACAGTGTGCAGATCCGCCCGGATGGAAAACATTGTGACAGAGAGGAGAAGAATAAATGTCAGGCACTGCATGGCACGGACCGCCCTGCCCCTCCCCCCCAAACTACGTCACTGCGCGGGTCTCTCTCGGAACAGAAACAGCCACTCCTATCTCCTCTGACAGAAGGATGGAGGGGGAACGGGCTTGGGCAGGAAACACAGCGGTGGCAGTGACCGGCGGAGAGAGTTGCCTCTGGACACCGACAAGGATAGGAGGAGGAGGAAGCAGAGCACTCTGGCGCTTGAGCTCCCCCTCCTCTGTGGCACCCTGGTGAACTGCACTCCGCGCACCCACCTAGGATCGGCCCTGTTTGTGGGCCATAGTAACCACTTCAGCCTCTGAAGGATTTGCCCCCTTAATGACCAGGCCATTTTTTGTGATACGGCACTGCGTCGCTTTAACTGACAATTGCGCGGTCATACAACTCTGTACCCAAACAAAATGGATTTCCTTTTTTCCCACAAATAGGGCTTTCTTTTGTTGGTATTTGATCACCTATGCGGTTTTAATTTTTTCCGCTATAAACAAAGAAAGATCGACAATTTTGAAAAAAAAAACAATTTTTAACTTTTTGCTATGATAAATATCCCCAATTCAAAAACAAATTTTAAATCAGTTTAGGCCAATATGTATTCTTTTACATATTTTTGGTAAAAAAAAATCACAATAAGCGTATATTCATTGGTTTGTGCAAAAGTTATAGCGTCTACAACATAGGGGATAGATTTTTTGGCATTTAGTGTAATAATCACTTATATCAAGCATTTTTCCTTTGCACCAGGAGTGTCCAAACTTTTTTCAAAGAGGGCCAGATTTAATGAAGTGAACATACGTAAGGGCCGATCATTTTGACTGATATTCTTCACTGCAGTGGCACCCATTTAGCTTGTCGTATGTGCTATGTCTCGCATGATAGTGTCTCTTGACATACAATTCCTTATAAACAGCCACAGTCTCTTGACATATCAGACAAACGCAGTGATTCTGTATTTCAATGAAGACATATTCCTCTTTCCACCTGTCCTGGAAGTAGTGGTCCTCACTGTCAACTTTCCTTCTCTTATCTACTGTAGCCATTTTAGAAATTGTGGGAGAAAAGGGGAAGGGATCATGTGAGCGCAGTACCAGAGGTTTTGGTCTAAGCGCGTTCGTCCGATATACTAATACACTGCCCAACAAGAATTCTCTTGCCTTTATGGCTGTGTGTGGTGAAGACACAGTGCAGGGAGAAGGAACACACCAAATAGCACGTCATCCGAGAGTTCGCAAGAACGCCAACTGAGGACGTCCAGTCCTGTGGCATCCGAGAGATCGCAAGAACGCCGACTGAGAACGTGCAGTTCCCATGGTGTCCAAGAGATTGCGAGAATGCCGACTGAGGATGTGCAGTCCCATGGCGTTGAGAGATCCAGAGATCCTAGGGGTCGGGGGCCACAAGAGATAGATTTTACAAAATTTGTTGGGTGGGGGCCATATTAAACCAGAACACGGGCCGCAATGTGCCCGCAGGCCGGACTTTGGACATGCCTGCTTCACACAGATGGTATATTTTTTCAACCTTCAAAACATTATTTCACAGTGCAGATCCGAAACAGGGTAATGTCCATACCTTTTCCTTACAAAACGAAGGGGTCTGTTTAACCACTTCCCTACCGCTTGACGTCATATGACGTCCTGGACTTTCGGGGAGGATATCTGAATGATGCCTGCATCTACAGGCATCATCATTCAGATATCATTCTTTGCAGCCGGCAATTCTGTGCACCATAAGAATGATCATAGTGGCTGTTCCACCGCTTGATCGTATTTATAGGCGATGGGAGGGGACGTCCCCCCTCCCGCCACCATCCGAAGCTTCTCCGGGCTCTCCCGTGCAAGAAAGAATCGTCCGGCGCCGGATGACGACCATAGAGATTTCCGGTGACCAGATGGTCACCAGTCATCTCTATGATCATCGAAGGCCTGGCTTCCCGGAAGTAATCAAATTAGAATTTTTTTCCCGATCTCATGCATTCCAGCCTGGAGGAGAGATGTGGAGTCTTATTGACCCCGCATCTCTCCATAAAGAGGACCTGTCACAATAGATGCCTATTAAAATGGATTTTTACATTCCTTGTAATAGGAATAAAAGTGATAAAAAAAATAAAAATGTAAAAAAAGTGTAAAAATAAAAAAATTAAGTAAAATAAAAAATAAAATAATAATAAAAAAAAAATTAAAACGCCCCTGTCCCAGGTAGCTCGTGCTCAGAAGTGAACACACACGTAAGTCCCGTCCACATATGTAAACGCTGTTCATTATTGCGCCAATACCGTGCAAGATAAAAAGTTGCAATGACTGACGATTTCTTCCCTAGGGTGTCTGCTAAAAAAAACATATATAATGTTTGGGGGTTCTGAGTAATTTTCTAGCAAAAAAATTATGATTTTTACATGAAGGAGAGAAGTGCCAGAATAGGCCTGTAGGGAAGTGGTTAAACAAGATAAGTGGACTGATATACTGTACATATTTGAGAATACTGTAAACTACAAACAAAGTTAATGTGTTGCGCTGATGAGATTTAAATCTACATATAATCTTCAAAATCTACATATAATCCTCAAAATCTATAAATGTGTGTGTGCATTCTTAACCACTTGCCAACCGCCCATCGCAGTTTTACTGTGGCAGGTCGGCTCGGCTGCGCAAAATCACGTAATATAATGTAATGTTTCTATGCACCCCCTGCTCGCACCTGGTGCTGATGCAAGTGCCCGGTGGGCGCGTTCACCGCCGGGCACCCGCGATCGCTTGTCACAGAGCGAGAACCGGGAGCTGTGTGTGTAAACACACAGCTCCGGTTCTTTCAGGGGGAGAAATGTATGAACAGCAATCTGTCATTTCCCCTAGTCAGTCTCACCCCTCTTCAGTTAGAACAGACTTTAGGGAACATAATTAACCCCTTGATCGCCCCCTAGTGTTAACCCCTTCTCTGCCAGTGACATTTTTACAGTAATCAATGCATTTTTATAGCACTGATCGCTTTAAAAATGCCAATGGTCCCAAAAATGTGTCAAAAGTGTCCGATGTGTCCGCCATAAGGTTGCAGTACTGATAAAAATTGTAGATCGCCGTAATTATTAGTAAAACAAAATTATTAATAAAAATGCCATAAAACTATCTCCTATATTGTAGATGCTATAACTTTTGCGCAAACCAATCAATAAACGCTTATTGCGATTTTTTTAATGAAAAATAGGTAGAAGAATTAGACGTATTGGTCTAAACTGAGGGGAAAAAACGTTTTTTTAGATCTTTTTTGGGGATATTTATTATAGCAAAAGGTAAAAGATATTGCATTTATTTCAAAATTGTCGCTCAATTTTTTAGCGAAAAAAAAAAAACCGCAGAGGTGATCAAATACAACCAAAAGAAAGCTCTATTTGTGGGGAAAAAAAGGACGTCAATTTTGTTTTGGAGCCACGTCGCACGACCGCGCAATTGTCAGTTAAAGTGACGCAGTGACGAATTGCAAAAAGTGGCCCGGTCATTGACCAGCAAAATGGTCCATTGAAAATGCCAAATTCTGTGTTATTCCAAATGTAGACAGCAAACAACATACAGTTATCCTATATAGACATCATATATATGATTTTGATGTAGCATGCAGAAAGTTCATTAAAAGTGATGTTAGTCCCAGGTGCAATATTCTCTTCACAAATTCAGTATAAATCTACAATGAATAAGGATATTGTTGCCAAAATCCCAGTGCTGCAAAACAGTCTGAAGTGAATCCACTCAGTTGATGAATCACCTCAGTGCAATAGGTGTGCCACCACCTTAATTTGTAGACCACTTACGTAAATATAGGTCAGACTGTGCCTTCCCCTAATCAAAGGATTGAAACTTGGAACCCAGGTTTTTACAAAATCACATTTGCCCACTTCTACTCTCTAAAAGTAGCTGTCACTTTAAGAGCTCAGTCCAACGATTCATGTCACTGGAAAAATACTCAAATTGAAACTGCCAAATTAGTAGTAAAAATATATCCACTATACTAAAAAACATGCACTCAAAATTCAAAATCAGCAAGCTCGCAATTATTTAACACAGTGGTTATCAACCCTGTCCTCAGGGCCCACTAACAGGCCAGGTTTACAAGATAACTGAAATACATCACAGGTGATATCATTTGCTGCTCAGTGATTGCAGTATTCTAGTCTGCATCTCCCCAAGGTAAGGCCGGGTTCACACTGGTGCGACAAACTCTCCGACATTGTAAGCTCATGCCGCATGACTTGTGAAAATCAATCTTTCCCTATGGGAGCCGTCTTAACTGGTCCGACACAAAATGCTCCCTGCACTACTTTGGTCCGACTTTGATCCTACTTCAGCCCATTAAATATCATTGAAGTCAGATCAAAGTCGGAACGCCGTCTTGCATGATCCGACTTTGGCATGGGACTTGTGTTCTGCTGATCTTGAGGGGAAACTCTACGCCAAATTTTTAATAAAAACCCTGCATGGGTTCCCCCTCCAAGAACATACCAGGTCCTTCGGTCTGGTATGGATTTTAAGGGGAACCCCCTACGCCGAAAATCCAAAATCCACACCAGATCCTTATCTGAGCATGCAGCCCGGGTGGTCAGGAAAGAGGGTAGGGACGAGCGAACAGCCCCCCTCCTGAACCGTACCAGGCCGCATGCCCTCAACATGGAGGGGTGGGTGCTTTGGGGCAGGGGGCGCCCTGCGACCCCACACCCCAAAGCACCTTGTCCCCATGTTAATGATGACAAGGGCCTCTTCCCGACAACCATGGCCGTTGGTTGTCGGGCGGTGGGCTTATCAGAATCCGGGAGCCCCCTTTAATAAGGGGGCCCCCCACCCTATGTGAATAAGTATGGGGTAGATCGTACCCCTACCCATTCACCTGGGGGGGGGGGAAGTGTCAATTAAAAAAAAAACACACTAGACAGGTTTTTATAGTAATTTATTAGACAGCTCCGGGGGTCTTCTTCCGACTTCGGGGGTCACCTCCGACTTCTCCGCTCTCTCCGGCCTCTTCTCATGCTCTCTGGTGTCTTCTCCGCACTCTCTGGTTCTTCTCCTGCTCTCCGGTGCCTTCTGCCCGGCTCTTCCACTATCTTATGCCAGCTCTTTTACTAGCGTTGGCCCGGTCTTCTCCGTCGTCTTTTTCTCTCTTCTCTTCTTCCGATGTTGACACAACGCTCTCTCCCACTGTAATGCCGTATGCACAGTGCTCAATGACTTATATAGGCATGGGGCGTGGTGATGTTACCTGCTGACCCCACCCCTTATGACATCACAACCCCGGGGCATGATATACTCATTCACATAGGGTGGGGGGCCGGGATCTGGGCCCCTTATTAAAGAGGGCTCCTAGATTCCGATAAGCCCCCCGCCCGCAGACCTCGACAACCAATGGCCAGGGTTGTCGGGAAGAGGCCCTTGTCCTCATCAACATGGGGACAAGGTGCTTTGGGGTGGGGGGCCGCAGGGTGCCCCCCTGCCCCAAAGCACCCACCCCCCATGTTGAGGGCATGCGGCCTGGTACGGTTCAGGAGTGGGGGCGATCGCTCGTCCCCACCCCCTTTCCTGACCGGCCGGGCTGCATGCTCACATAAGGGTCTGGTATGTTTTTTTGGGGCTAAGCTCACGCCGTTTTTTTCAGTGTAGGGGGTTCTCCTTAAAATCCATACCAGACCGAAGGGCCTGGTATGCTCTTGGAGAGGGAACCTATGCCGGTTTTTTATTTAAAATTTAGAGTTTCTCCTCAAGATCAGCAGAACACAAGTCCCATGCCAAAGCCTCCTCAAGAGGCGTTCCTGGTCACGTTCAGCTACTTCCGGATTTGGCACAGAGAGGCGGTGGAACAGACGCTACACCTACCCATGAGAGTGAGACACAGTGCGGACGGTGCTCCACGTCACATCTAGCTGTAACACGCTTGATTCCTTAGTGCCAAGGTCTCGGCACTTGCAAAAGTAAGCGGCCATTTGGCTTTTGTTTCTGTTTTATAATAAATAGTTTTGTAATCTGTAATCGTTTTGTAATCTGTTTTAGAATAAATCACGGAACTTCACTATGGCCGTTTTTCTTTATTTCATCCATGGTAATTTCTTCTGTTGGAGTCCATTCCTGGCCAGTCCCATCCAGGTACCAGTACAGACCTTAGGCCACCAACTGTACTAAAGCTCCACCTGATCCTTTTTTTAAAACAAAGGGTCATGGTGGTCTGGTAAGTAGGCACTTACCTCTACCTCTCACCGGGTGTCGCCAGTTTGATATCTGTTCCGCGGTGATGGTGTCTACTCTCAAGTTAACCATTTGATGCATGGACTTACTAATTGCTTACCACTTAGTGACCAGACCATTTTTTGGACCTGTTTGCACTTATTTTCTGATATTGTTATCATTTAAGCACTTGCACTTTAAATCACTATTGTATTGTTGACCTTCTAGTTAACATATTGTCTCACACTAGAGTTTGGAATTTATTATTAGAGCCCCCTTATTACTATACACCCCCCCACTCTCCACTACTACTGCATAGTACCTATTGGGATCTGTAGTGCAAGGAGTCCATTGGCCCAATTATATTGCTGCTGCCTCAAACTATGCTGCATAGAAGTCTATGGGCTTGCTTGGCTTTAGCTCTCCCACTTCTGGCTGGAGGGGAATGGTGCAGCATAACATCAGTATCTCAGTAAAGGGAGAGAAGAATAAAAGGCAATGTCTCCTTCTGCATATTTCTGTAGCCCAACACCTGGCTACACTAAAATGCCAAAGTCCACGTAGAGATTCTGTTACCATCTTGCACATCAAGTTAAACAGAGTAGGTAAATGTATTCATATACTCCATAATTCAGTGTCCTTTTATTTCTTAAAGCGGAGTTCCACCCAAAAATTGATCTTCCGCTTTTCGGAACCCTCACCCCCTCCCTCCGGTGTCACATTTGGCACCTTTCAGGGGGGGGGGGTGCAGATACCTGTATATGCACAGTAGGCAGGGCTCAAGTCCTGCGGGAACGCGTGGGAACGGAGTTCCTGCACTTTTTTCACAGCATGAACTCAGTTCCCTTTGCAGGACTAGAGCAGCCGAGAGTAGCCGAGCCGCCCGAGCCAATTCTTCACTAACGGCGATGCCCAGCTTGAGTCACTGTCAGGGGCAGTTACTTGATGTTACTGGCTGCTTCCTGTATATGGATTCATCAGGTTGTGTGCGGGTATTCCGTCACTTCCTCGATGCCGCAATGTCTCCTGGGAGCTTTTGTCATTGTTCCCAGAAGACATTGTGGATGTCTGCCGTAAGTTATCGTGGGATTTAGAAAGAACTTGCAGTTTAGTAATTATGCATATGAGCGTATCTTTTTTTTTTTTTTGTGGGGGAGTGGGTCTTGGGTGGGAGTTCCCACACTTTTTTCCCCAGGACTTGACCCCTGACAGTAGGGAACCGGGCAGTGAAGCCACAAGGCTTCACTTCCTGATACCCTCACCAAGGGTCTTCTTTGTTTTGAATGTTAAAGGATGTCTGTGCCCACACTCTGTCCCAGTTTATCTATCGGACAGGGTCAACTGGTTGTTTGTATATTTGTCTTTCTGATATCTCACCAGTATAACATATATGCACCCCTTGGGGATCGAATGACGATTTGCTAGGGGTCACCGAATCCTGGGCTGTTCCTGAAGCCCAAGCTGCTCTCCCAGCCTTTTCGCAGCTACCCAGGAGGGCTGTCCCTGGACCCTGTGGCCAATCAGCTGAGCTGTTCCTGGAGCCCGTGGCTGCCCACTCAGTTCACGGCATGGCTGGGGGGCAGATACTAGAGGTCAGCTGACTGGTGAGGAATGTGAAGTGGGAGGGGCTCGAGCAGACCCTATCTCCTGATTTCGACATAGGTGTCACTGCTGCGAGACACCACAAAGTCGGAGACACAGTGAAGCCGAAGACACAGTGAAGCCAGAGACACAGTGAAGCCAGAGACACAGTGAGTAACACTGCCTGTGATTATAGTTGCCATTAAAAGTCCCCACTACAGTTCTCAGATCAGCAGATGACCTTGATCAAAAGCACCTAAGTTGGCTGATCAGAACTCCCCCCAGCACTGCCACTGATCCCACCTCCTCCACCAGCACTGCCACCCTGATACATGATTCAAAACCAAGGTTGTTCGGGTGAATCTTGGTGCAACACAATTCCCGAGGGGTGCAGAAAAAGTGCTAAAGGGTCACATGCATCTCCTGGGCCGCAGGTTGGGCATCAGGGCTGTAGAAACTCTCTCTCTTTTTTTTATCACCCCACTTTATCTTGATTCTTTGTTCTTTAGGATCACATCCCCAGAGACAAGCTACTAACATGTCCAATCAATATTACCATCAAGTACCCATCAGCTGTCAGATGTGTATCATGTTTAGAGAGAATTTTTCCAGAAGTGAGTAAGTTGTGTTTGGGTCTTATCAGCAGTGCAGATTTTTACTGTGGTTGATTTGTCAATATATGAGAAGTATATAAATTTCTACAGCCCAGGTTTTTTTTCACAAAAGGAAGAATTTGTACTGATCAAACCATGAAACTCTATCTCCTGTTTCTTTCCGCATCATACTATCTTCTCTTCTGTGAAGGTAAGAGAAAAAAAAACTTTTAAACATTATGAAGAACACTTACTAAATAATTGTTTACCATCATAAAACTTGCCAACCGAAAACCAAAATCGCAAAAAGTAGTACATAAACGACTTTTTGATATCGGTGCAGCACCGCAGACGCAGCGTTGCACCGATTAGGACGGTGCCATTGCCAGCAATTGCTAGAAAATGCCGCCAATTTGACATGCGATTTCACATGTCAAATGGCACCAGTGTGAACCAGGGCTTAAAGAGGCTTAAAGAGGGTTTATGATTTTGGCTATGAAATAGAAAAACATCATGCTGAGAAAAGCAGAGCTGCTACAAGCACCCTATGGTCTTAAATCTTCGACACTGAAAACAGGCAAATTCCAAGACATGTACACAATAATCTACACCAGGCATAATACTAATGCCGTGTACACACGATCGGATTTCCGATGGAATTTTCCGTAGGAATTTCGATAAAGCTGACTTTCAGCAGTCTTGCCTACACACGATCAGACTAAATTCAGACCGTCCAAAACGTGTTGACGTAAAAACAATACGACGAGACGAAAAAAATGAAGTTCAATGCTACCGAGCATGCGTCGACTTGATTCTGAGCATGCATAGATTTTTTTCCAATGGAATTTCCTATCTTTTTTTTTCCATCGGAATAATTTAAAACATGTTCTATTTTTTTACACCAATGGAAAAAAGTCAGATGGGGCCCACACACGATCGTTTTTTCCGATTCATCGGAAAAAACGATCGTGTGTACAGGGCATTAGGGAATGGATTTTCCAGTTTATAGCTAGAGTTCTAACACTTTACAAACACTGACCCAGATTCAAGAAGCAATTGCGCCTGCGTAACCATAGGTTACACAGCGCAATTGCTTACTTGCTCCGGCGTTACGAATGCTCCTGATTCAGGAACATCTTAAACGCCGACTGCAGCCTAAAATCTGCGTGGCATAAGGCTCTTATGCCACGCATATCTTAGGCTGCATTCTTGCGATTGCCGCTAGGGGGCGCTCCCATTGTGCTCAGTGTATAGTATGCAAATTGCATACTAACACCGATTCACAATGTTGCGCGAGCCCTGCGTACGCAATTTACGTTGTTTCCGTACGGCGTGTTTAGCGTAAGGCTGCCCCTTCTAATAGCAGGGGCAGCCAATGCTAAAGTATACCCGACGTTCCCGCGTCGCGACGTTCGATTTTTACGTAATTTGCGTAAGTGATTCGTGAATGGCGCTGGACGCCATTCACGTTCACTTTGAAGCAAATGACGTCCTTGCGACGTCATTTGACGCAATGCACGTCGGGAAAGTTTCCCGACGGAGCATGCGCTCTACGCTCGGCGCGGGAGCGCGCCTAATTTAAATGATTCCCGTCCCCTACAGGATCATTTACATTAGGCGCCCTTACGCAGGGCAAATTTACACAGCGCACACGCAATTTACGGAGCTACTGCTAGCGCAGTAAATTTGCGGGGGCGCAGGGCAAAAACGTTGCCCTGCGCCTCCGCAAGAAAGGGGCAAATCTACCTGAATCCGGGCCATTGATGTGAATGTCAAGACTGGGGTAGGGATGAGCAAAATAAAGAGCTCTCATTCCCTGAAATGCTTTACATGCATTTGATATACTCAGCAAGCATTGCTTAGTGTAAGGACATAAGGGGTGGACTGACTGAAAAAATACATTTGAAAAGCTTAGCTGAGCAAGTGACATGTCAATGCCTTTCAAAGTGGATCTCAGGAGATTAATGAATCAAACTAATTAAGATCCTTATTTCAAAGATTTCTGTAAAACTTCACCATTTTGGCAAAATGCATTAGAACCAATGGCGAAAGCAAAATTGAGGTGTTATTTGTTTTTGTTTTTAAGCGTACAATGAACTTTAAAAGAGAATGCAGCATCGGTAACCAACTGACTTTAACATTGAGAACCGAGCGAACACTCCTTTTAAGAAAAGCGGTTGTAAGAAAAGATGTTCAAACTCCTAGATTTTTTTTTAAAGCTGTATTAAACCCAAAAACACAAATGTTTGTTGTGGCTTACCTATACTTAGATGCAGCGGCTGCATTTGTTTTCCTTTTTTTGGCTTTTTATTTCTTTATTTTCACCTAGTGATCTAGTCAAAAACACACTTCCTGTAATAGGGGGCCAGATTCACATACATTTGCGGCCATGTAACGTAACCCGTTTACGATACACGTTTCCAGTTTTAGCGCCCGATCCACAAAGCACTTACCTGGAAACTTGCGGCGGTGTATCGTAAATATGTCCGGCGCAAGGCGGGCCAATTCAAATGGGCGTGTGCCATTTAAAGCGATGGTTCACCCTTATTGACAACTTTCCATCATTAAATTAGGCATAGTAGCGCGAGCTACAGTATGCCTGTATTTATTTTTTTAGTCCGGTACTCACTGTGCAATCCTAGCGAGACGATTCCGACTCCCCGCGGGGAATGGGCGTTCCTATCCAGAGGGAGCATGATTGACGGCCGGCTATGGCACGTCACGCTCCCCGAGTATATGGCCGGAGTAGGTCTCGGCTCTTCACGGCGCCTGCGCACAGACTATGCGCAGGCGCCGTGAAGCGCCAAGTCCTATTTCGGCTATTTCCGGAGAAGCGTGACGCGCCATAGCTGGCCGTCAATCATGCTCCCTCTGGATAGGAACGCCCAGGAGTCGGAATCGTCTCGCTAGGATTGCACAGTGAGTACCGGACTAAAAAAATAAATACACGCATACTGTAGCTCGCGCTACTATGCCTCATTTTATGCTAGAGGAAAAATATATATATTTTTTTATTAATAGGGTGAACCCCCGCTTTAAATTAGGCGCGCTCCTGCGCCAGGCCTACTGCGCATGCTTCGTTTCGCAATTCCCGTCGTGCTTTGCGCGCAGTGACATAATTTTTTCGAATGGCGACGCGCGTAGCGTAATTCCGTATTCCCAGACGGCTTACGCAAACGACGTTCATTTTTAAATTTTGACGCGGGAACGACGGCCATACTTTAGACAGCAATACGTTTGCTGACTAAAGTTAGGGCACCAAAAACTACGACTAACTTTGCGACGGGAAACTAGACTAGCGGCGACGTAACGAACGCGAAAAACCATTGTGGATCGCCGTAACTCCTAATTTGCATCCCAATAATAATAAATAAGAGTGCCTGCACAAAACACCTGTGCATTCCTATGCAGGAAAACATCAGTACAGTGTCACCAGAGCCAGTGCAGCTAGAAACGCATTCCTGATCACCTCCACACCAGTGCAGTGTTGCCTCTGCCTGCCACTTGGCCTGTTTATTAACCACGTTTCTGCTTGCTGCCTGGACTGATCCTTTGCCTGTTTCTTGACAATGCCACTACCTACAGCCTGAACTAACCCATCTGCATGATCCACTGACTACCTTCCAGTACCAGCCATCCCCTGTGGCAAATACACTCCTGGAACCACAGGAGATCCTTTGTCCACCCTTTCTCCAGCCTCCTGTACTTCCTAGCCAGTGAACATGGCATCGCTGCGGGCAGCCATGTACCAGTAGGCTGGGCTTGTTGGGGACTGCTATAGATGACACTAAACCAGGGTTCAGCAACCTTTTTCCACTAAAGGGCCGGATTTAATGTATGTGAATGCATGGAGGGGCGCATTCACCTGCTAATAAATGAAGATAATATTACACAGCCCCCACACCTCTGGCCCCCTTTACATTACACAGCCCCCACACCTCTGGCCCCCTTTACATTATATAGCCCCCTGCACCACTTCCCCCCTTAACATTACATAGCCCCCTGCACCTCTGGCCCCCTTAACATTACATAGCCCCCTGCACCTCTGGCCCCCTTAACATTACATAGCCCCCTGCACCTCTGGCCCCCTTAACATTACATAGCCCCCTGCACCTCTGGCCCCCTTAACATTACATAGCCCCCTGCACCTCTGGACCCCTTAACATTACATAGCCCCCTGCACCTCTGGCCCCCTTAACATTACATAGCCCCCTGCACCTCTGGCCCCCTTAACATTACATAGCCCCCTGCACCTCTGGCCCCCTTAACATTACATAGCCCCCTGCACCTCTGGCCCCCTTAACATTACATAGCCCCCTGCACCTCTGGACCCCTTAACATTACATAGCCCCCTGCACCTCTGGACCCCTTAACATTACATAGCCCCCTGCACCTCTGGACCCCTTAACATTACATAGCCCCCTGCACCTCTGGACCCCTTTACATTACACAGCCCCCCTGAATATTAGACAGCTCCCACTGTATATTAGACAGCCCCACCCCAGCTGTGTAAGCACGGAGGGATGGGACACTTTAAAAAAAAAAATCTGATCTTTTATTTGTTTTTTTACACTGTCCCTTTGAAAAAAAAATTCTGATCACTTTTATTGTTGTCAGAAGGAATGTAAACATCCCTTGTGCCAGTAATAGGCAGTGACAGGTACTCTTTAAGACCCCCGATCCCTCCTTTGCATTTAAAAGCATTCAAAACACCAAGTTTGGCTGTTTTGAATACTGTATTTTTTTTTTAATTTGGCCTTCTATAAACTGGAAGTGATGTCATGTTTCCAGTTTACTAGATCTAAAACCTAATCAAAACCGATTCCGTGCCAGCTGGTCGCTCTGGCCTCCCGGTAAGACAGGGAAAGCCGCGGAAGGTGACGGGGGGGGGGGGGGGGTTACATCCCATTTCGCTGCTTAAGATAACAGCCAAGTGGCTTCTTAGCTACATCATTTGTTATCCCAAGAAAGCCAACCGTCGGCTCTAAAAAACAGTTCTCGAGGTGATGCCTGCAGCTGCACAAAGACACCAGGCTGGCAGTGTAAGCTGAGCTGCTTGCTTGCTATATCCCAGATAGCAAGAATAACTTGCCACAAATTTGTGGCAGTGTTGAATTGTAAGGCCTCGTACACACGACCGAGTTTCTCTGCAAAAAACAGCAAGAAACTTGCTGGGATTTTTTTTTTGCCGAGGAAACCGGTCGTGTGTACAGTTTTCGACTAGGAAACTGTCGAGGATCCCGTCGAGCCAAAAAGAGAGCAAGTCTTCTTTTTCCTTGACGGGAATGAAGAAACTTGCCTTGTCAAGTTCCTCAACAGCCTAACAAGGAACTCGACGAGGAAAATTATGTGTTTCGCCCGTCGAGTTCCTCGGTCGTGTGTACGAGGCTTTAGTCTTGCTAACTTGCTGCACATTTTCACTGGCAAGTTGTACACTTGCAGAGCGCTTGAAACACAAGTTCTAGTTGACACTTTTCCAATTTGTAGCAAATTTGCGTGGTAATTCTCTAGCAAGAGCAACGTTGCAGTGCTGAGTCTATAGCATAGATGGTCAACCTGTGGCCCTCCAGCTGTTGCAAAATTACAAGTTCCATCATGCCTCTGCCTTTGGGAATCATGCTTGTACTGGTCAGCCTTGCAATACCTCATGCGACTTGTAGTTCTGCAACAGCTGGAGGGCCACAGGTTGAGTTCTCATGGTCTCTACAGCAAGAGTTCTGTAAGTCTACAGCATAAAAATTCAGCCACAGTGACCCCTGTAGTGGGATGACTATTGGACAACATAAATGAACCAGAATTTGCAGCAGACTTTTAAAGAACTTGCAAAGAAAGTTAATCTGGAGTTATGAAACGTAGACTTGCTGCAATTGTCCAACAAACATGTGAAGCCTGACATGTCTAGCAATAGCTTAGCAAGTCATTTTTAAACTTGCAGCACAGTTGCTTCCTATCTGGGATGTGACAGCAGAACCTTAGCTGCTCACCTAACATAGGGTGACCAGACATCCCCGGTTTCAGGGGACAGTCCCCAGATTGAGGACACCAGACCAAGTCTGTCCCCAGTTTTGTCCCCGGATTGGATTTGAACAGGGACAATTAGCGCAGAATCGGAATTACCCCCCCCCCCCCCGCTCTGCCGTGTCTAGTAGCTATGGGGTGTATTTTTTTCCATAATCTGTGCCCCTTTCTGATGATCATGTGCTGGTCAGAATTTATTCAGCTTTGCGTGCATGCCCATTCATCTCCGCTCGCATGTTCTCCTGCCTTGGCTCAAGTCCCGACCAGCCGCTTGCCTGTTTATCTCCTTGCCTTCCATGGCAGAGTGATCTTCCTCTGCTCCCCACCCAGTAGTAGCCAGGGCCAGAGAGTGAGACTTGACAGGCTGTGAGGGAGGCGGTGGCGGGCAGAGAGTCGCTGATTGCCGCCATTACTAGTTTAAAAAAAATGTCCCCGGATTTCGTTTTAAAAATCTGGTCACCTTAACCTAACAGCAGCCAATACCCTCACCGATCTCTCTCCTCATAACACATACATGTCAACAGTCCAGATATTCCTGGGACAATCCCGATAATTGGACCCTCGTCCCGATCTGAGTACATCCCAATAAAAATCCCTGGATTTTGCTTTTGTCCCGGGAATCGAGAATGTTTTTGGCACGGGACGCATCTTCTGTCTACAAAAATATGGCCACCACAAGATTTCTTTTAGGCTAGCAGGTCTCTTTCCCCATGTGTTCAGTGGAGAGGTGGAGGGCCTCCAATCTGTGCAGTGAATCAGCTTCTCTCTTCAGTCTGCAAGTAGACAATTTGCTTGTACAGTGAAGCCAGTTAGCTGCACAGATCGGAGGCCCATCTCCACTGAACACACAGGGGAAGAGACTTGTAAAAAAAACATGGAGCTGCCACCAACCCTCCACAGCGTGGCCTGCTTCCGGTCTGTGTCCGACGAGAGGCAGAGCCAAGGGACTTTACTGGGGGCACCTGAGATGTAAGGAGAGACTCCGCTGGGGGCACCTGATGTAAGGAGAGACTCTGCTGGAGGCACCTTGATGTAAGGAGAGACTCCGCTGGGGGCACCTGATGTAAGGAGAGACTCTGCTGGAGGCGCCTGATGTAAGGAGGGACTCTGCTGGAGGCGCCTGATGTAAGGAGGGACTCTGTGTAAGGAGGGAATCTGCTGGGAATGCCTGGTGTAAGGGAAATGGAAATGGAAAACCATTAGGGGTGGGACTTTGAAGGTACTCAATAGTAGTACAGTAAAGTATTTGATGAAAAACTATTTTTGGTGGAGCCTGGATACCATTTGTATCTCCATATCTTTGTCAATATGTATTTCCAGTTGTCCAGGCCATGTTTATTTCATGTTTTAGATTTTACATTTTTCTATCAATAATTCTTTTTTAAACAAATACTTTACTGTACTACTTTTGAGTGCCTTCAAAATCCCACCCCTAGGGGTTTTCCTTTTCCAGTTCTTCATAGGGATATGGCATGTTAGAGATCATTTATCACCAGAATTATTTTCATTCATGCCTGGTGTAAAGAGGGACTCTGCTGGGGATGCCTGATGTAAGGAGGGACTCTGCTGGGGATGCCTGATGTAAGGAGGGACTCTGCTGGGGATGCCTGATGTAAGGAGAGACTCTGCTGGGGATGCCTGATGTAAAGATGGACTCTGCTGGGGATGCCTGATGTAAGGAGGGACTCTGCTGGGGGCATCTGGTGGTAGGCGACGTGGCAATTGACTCGCTCAGGGCTCCCACTGATTATGGTGAGTAGAATGATTCCATTTTATATTACAATTCTAGTTGAGCGAACCCGAACTGTAAAGTTCGGGTTCGGTACGGACTTTGGGTTTTTCCCGAACCCGGACCCGAACCCGAATAATTGGAAAAAGTTTGGGTCCGGGTTCGGAGTTCGAAAAAAAAAATGCGCGGAGGTCCCCGCAAATTCAATAACCAGACCCTTTAGGTCTGGTATGGATATTAAGGGGAACCCCGCCGTCAATTTAAAAAAAAAATGACGTGCGGTTCCCCCTAAATATCCATAACCAGACCCGTTATCCGAGCACGTTGACCTGGCCGGCCGCAGAAAAGAGGGGGGACAGAGTGCGGCCCCCCCTCTCCTGAACCGCACCAGGCCACATGCCCTCAACATTGGGAGGGTGCTTTGGGGTGCCCCCCAAAGCACCTTGTCCCCATGTTGATGGGGACAAGGGTCTCATCCCCACAACCCTTGTCCGGTTGTGGTGGGGGTATGCGGGCGGGAGGCTTAACAGAATCTGGAAGACCCCTTTAACAAAGGGGACCCCCAGATCCTGACCCCCCCCTGTGTGAAATGGTAATGGGGTACACTGTACCCCTACCATTTCACGAAGGAAGTGTAAATTCTTGTAAAAAAAAAAAGCACACACACCGTAGAATAAAGTCCTTTATTAATAAAAAAAAAAAGAAAAAAACTCCAGCGTTGATAATCCACTCGTTCCCGGCTTCCTGCTCCAACGTTGTCCTGATCCAGTGACGGGTGCGGGTGATCTCCAGCGATGAGAAGATCCAGCGACGGGTGCGGGTGATCCAGCGATGAGAAGATCCATCCATCCAGAGAGCAGCATCGCCGACCTCCTCTCACCGCTGGACACAGCCCAGCGAATGACGCGCTGAAGCCAGGGGTGGACTGGCCATTGGGACTACAGGGAGTTTCCCGGTGGGCCGATGGCTCAGTAGGCCGGCTTCAGTCACAGTGGACCGCCTCCCCCCTCCGCTCCTCTGTCTCTCCCTCCCCACAGCACTCACCTGGGGGAAACAAAGAAGCAGGGGGGATGACAGAGGAGCATGACAGGATGACTCAACAGCTATGGCCTGGGAGTTTCTCACTTCTGCCATAAGGGGAGCACCGAACTGATTCTTTGTCCCGGGTGAAATAATGTCTAGCTTCCCCACTGGTACTGCCCATTAGAGTACCAGTACTAGCCGTTCTACTTTAATAAATAGAACGGCTAGTGGCTAGTGAAGGGGGAGAGGGGGTGCGGGTGGCCGGGGGGGGGGGGTGCAGGAGTTGTCCGGCCGCCATGGGAGAGACCTGTCAAAGTGGGCCAGTCTGGATGAAGTCCAGGGCCAAATTTCAGTCCCAGTCCAACCCTGGCTGAAGCTGTGACATTACTTATATAGGGGAGGCAGGGCCACCCGTCACGTGACCCCGCACCCTCTGACGTACCCTCTGCTACGTCACTGGGGAAGCCCAGGAAGAGGGAAGACTGGGCTTACCCAGTGACGTAGCAGAGGGTGCGTCAGAGGGTGCGGGGTCATGTGAAGAGTGGCCCTGCCTCCCCTATATAAGTAATGTCACAGCTTCAGCGCGTCATTCGCTGGGCTGTGTCCAGCGGTGAGAGGAGGTCGGCGATGCTGCTCTCTGGATGGATGGATCTTCTCATCGTGGATCACCCGCACCCGTCGCTGGATCTTCTCATGGCTGGAGATCACCCGCACGCGTCGCTGGATCTTCTCATCGCTGGAGATCACCCGCACCCGTCGCTGGATCAGAACAACGTTGAAGCAGGAAGCCGGGAACGAGTGGATTATCACCGCTGGAGTTTTTTTCTTTTTCTTTTTTATTAATAAAGGACTTTATTCTACGGTGTGTGTGTTTTTTTTTTTTTACAAGAATTTACACTTCCTTCGTGAAATGGTAGGGGTACCCCATTACCATTTCACACAGGGGGGGGGGGTCAGGATCTGGGGGTCCCCTTTGTTAAAGGGGTCTTCCAGATTCTGATAAGCCTCCCGCCCGCATACCCCCACAACCACCGGGCAAGGGTTGTGGGGATGAGACCCTTGTCCCCATCAACATGGGGACAAGGTGCTTTGGGGGGCACCCCAAAGCACCCTCCCAATGTTGAGGGAATGTGGCCTGGTGCGGTTCAGGAGAGGGGGGGGCCGCACTCTGTCCCCCCTTCTTTTCTGCGGCCGGCCAGGTCAACGCGCTCGGATAACGGGTCTGGTTATGGATATTTAGGGGGAACCGCACGTCATTTTTTTTTTTTTAAATTGACGGCGGGGTTCCCCTTAATATCCATACAAGACCTGAAGGGTCTGGTTATAGATATTTAGGTGGAACCGCACGTCATTTTTTTTTTAAATTGACAGCGGGGTTCCCCTTAATATCCATACCAGACCTAAAGGGTCTGGTTATTGAATTTTCGGGGACCTCCGCGCATTGTTTTTTCTAAAAGTCTGTGTCCCATTGACTACAATAGGGTTCGGAGTTCGGGTTCGGGTTCCCGAACCCAAACTTTTTTTTTAAAGTTCGGGTTCGGACCCGAACCCAAACATCCAGGTGTCCGCTCAACTCTAATTACAATGTAATAATAGAAAATAATGCACTTCAATCATCCTGACACCATAACAACCATGGTGCCGGGATGATTGAAGCGCAAACCCCAAGTGTTTGGAGTATCTTTTTCTGCTGATTGTTAAACTTTCTGGAATACACATATTTCTGTTTCCATGTAGGATCTGGATTTGCTGTCCCTCCATCCCTCTTTCTTTCTTTTTCTTTCTTTCTTTCTTTCTTTCTTTCTTTCTTTCTTTCTTTTTTTTCCTTCTCTCTCCTTCCCTCCCTATTTCTTTCTTTCTTTCTTTCTTTCTTTCTTTCTTTCTTTCTTTCTTTCTTTCTCTCTCCTTCCCTCCCTATTTCTTTCTTTCTTTCTTTCCTTCTTTTTTTCCTTCTCTCTCCTTCCCTCCCTATTTCTTTCTTTCTTTCTTTCTTTCTTTCTTTCTTTCTTTCTTTCTTTCTTTCTTTCTTTCTTTCTTTCTTTCTTTCTTTCTTTCTCTCTCCTTCCCTCCCTCTTTCTTTCTTTCTCTCTCCTTCCCTCCCTCTTTCTTTCTTTCTTTCTTTCTTTCTTTCTTTCTTTCTTTCTTTCTTTCTTTCTTTCTTTCTTTCTCTCTCTCTCCTTCCCTCCCTATTTCTTTCTTTCCTTCTCTCTCTTTCCCTCCCTATTTCTTTCTTTCCTTCTCTCTCCTTCCCTCCCTATTTCTTTCTTTCTTTCTTTCTTTCTTTCTTTCTTTCTTTCTTTCTTTCTTTCTTTCTTTCTTTCTCTCTCTCTCCTTCCCTCCCTATTTCTTTCTTTCCTTCTCTCTCTTTCCCTCCCTATTTCTTTCTTTCTTTCCTTATTTCTCCTTCCCTCCCTATTTCTTTCTTTCTTTCTTTCTTTCTTTCTTTCTTTCTTTCTTTCTTTCTTTCTTTCTTTCTTTCTTTCTTTCTTTCTTTCTTTCTTTCTTTCTTTCTTTCTCTCTCCTTCCCTCCCTATTTCTTTCTTTCTTTCTTTCTTTCTTTCTTTCTTTCTTTCTTTCTTTCTTTCTTTCTTTCTTTCCTTCTCTCTCCTTCCCTCCCTATTTCCTTCTTTCTTTCCTTCTTTCTCCCATTCACCTCAGACTCAAACCACACCCCCATTTGAGCCACACACCCTTTAAGCTAATATTTAGTTTAAACCATGCCCATTGTTCACCGCTGTGCGCTCCGTGCACCACATTTCCCTTTCCCCCTACACCATGCCTACAAACAAATGTTTATAATGTTGACAACTATGAAAACACATCAAAATGCTGCCTGTTCATGTGTGCTGAGGCTTTATTTGCTGTTGAAGAGTATATGAGAGCATTTTCTAGGGTCAGGGGTGATAAAGAATTATGGGACTCTAGCCAATAATAAAAACAAACCCATATCTAGCAAACAGGGGTAACAGGGCTGACAGGGGTATGTTGTCGTGGCTCACTTCATATCTCAAATGTCCAAGTCAAACATCTGATCTTACAAGAACTCTCATACCCAGAGAACAGGGATCATTAAATGAACATTGGGGGGGGGGGGGGGGTATACAAACTCCACACAGATAGTAGGTTGGTGCTGCGAATAATAATACAAATAATAATATATGTGTTATATTTAAATAAAATAACATTTTTTATCATATAGGTGCAAACATGAAAATCATCAATGGAGATGAAGTTGCCCCCCATTCCAGACCTTACATGGCCCTAATAGAGACTTTGGAAAATAATAAAAAAACATTATGTTGTGGTAGTCTAATCAAATCGGACTGGGTGTTGACTGCAGCCCACTGTAACCTGTAAGTACAGTAGTTTTTTTATACCATCATTGCTTTGATTTAATTTAATTGTTCATTACAATTAACTAGGTTTGCCCATAAATATAAAGTAATATATTTCTCAGATGTTTCAGGCTTCTATAGAATAGGAGACTCACAAACTATTTTACATGTTGTTCATTTTTAAATTATCCACTTATGAAATGCTCACCCAGCAATGTACTGCAGACTGGCGGCCCATGCAGGCAAAGCAATGTACTGCAGACAGGCGGCCCATGCAGGCAAAGCAATGTACTGCAGACTGGCGGCCCATGCAGGCAAAGCAATGTACTGCAGACTGGCGGCCCATGCAGGCAAAGCAATGTACTGCAGACTGGCGGCCCATGCAGGCAAAGCAATGTACTGCAGACTGGCGGCCCATGCAGGCAAAGCAATGTACTGCAGACTGGCGGCCCATGCAGGCAAAGCAATGTACTGCAGACGGGTGGCCCATAAAAGTACTTCACTACCTTCTTTGGGGTGTAGGGCGGACTCATCTCATACGCGACACCCCCTGCGCCGATACCTGCTGTGATTGTACACAGCAGTGTTGCCAACCTATCAGCTTGACTGACTGACACAACACTCAAAATTTTGTTTTGAGTCATGTTTTTAGTGGCATTTCCAAAAGTTACAAAATTACAGTTTTAAGTGCAAATTTCAGTATTTAGGTTGCAAACAAGTACGATATGCAATTAGCAATGTGATTTAAGGTAGATATTAAGGCAAAAACCATTTCTTATTTTATTTTTCATATAGTAAGTAAGTAGCTTAGGGACAGGACTCAGGAGAGAAAGAAATTTAAATGGGCAGCACACACATGAAATTGAACCTCACAGGGACACTGACAGCAGTGTACAACAGCACAGATGATGATGACACCTCACCAACACGACACGTCCCCTCCTGAGTAACATTGACAGTCTCTCTCCAAGCCAGGTCTTCCCTTCAGTCTACTCCAGTCCAAAAAGTACTGACAGTTAGGGATGAGCCAAACCACTCGGTTTGGTTCGCAGCAGAACATGCGAACAGGCAAAAAATGTGTACGAACACGCAAACACCGTTAAAGTCTATGGGACATGAACATGAAAAATCAAAAGTGTTAATTTTAAAGGCTTATATGCAAGTCATTGCCATAAATAGTGTATGGAGACCCAGGTACTGCCCCAGGGGACATGTATCAATGCAAAAAGAAGTTTGAAAAACTGCAGTTTTTTCAGGAGCAGTGATTTTAATAATGCTTAAAGTGAAAAAATAAAAATAAATTCTTCCTTTAAATATCGTGCCTGGGGGTTCCCTTGGTCTGCCTGTAAAGTAGCCCATCTTTCTGATGTGTTTTACTGTGCCCCAGCAAAATGACATTTTTAAAGGGAATGTTTATTGAAATAACAAAGCGTCATACATGAGACCAATGTAATCGATAGTACAAAAAAAAAAAAAAATTCATCGGACAATACTGCTAGAGGCAATGACCTCTCACTAGAACTAACCAAATCAGAGTAACATTGCACCTCCCAATCCAAAGGGACCACATCCCAGCCCCCCATAGCAACATTGACAGGAATTACCAAACAAGCGTAGGTAGAAGAAGTATAACATATAAAATCAATATTCCCCTGAAAACACTGTGCAAAACAGGAGAAGGAGAAAGAAAGGAGGAGAGAGGAGAATAATAAGGAAGGGAGAGGAGGGGGGGGGGGGGGCGGGAAAGGAAAGGAAAAGGGGGGGGGGAGGAAGAAGGGGGGGGAGAAAACCCAGACGCTGCCTACGACATTCAGCAGATTAGGTGCGCCCTGTCTACAATTATCCTCAGAATTCAAGCCCTTTTACCTTTGGAACCTGTACTACCACCCACCCCGGTCAAGGTCGTCTAGACCGTTATTTGTCTAGCCTGTATCCAGGCTGCCCAGATATTTTCAAATTTTTGGGGGCAGTTACGCCCAATATACGTGAGTTTATATAAGGGAAGGACCACGTTAACAAGCGCCTTCCAGGCCAATATCTGGGGAGGATCCGCAAGCTTCCATTTAGACAGTATTGTCTTTCTAGCATAATAGGCCGCATAGAAGACAGAAAGACCAGTATGTTTAGCGGTATTCCGATTGTCAGTAATGCCCAAAAGAAAGATCATAGGGTCCCTATCTAAAGAAAGACCTGCGACCCTATTCAGCAACCACCACCCACCAGAAGTCCTGAATGTGTGGGCAATCCCATACCATATGCATAAAAGTACCCACGACAGCCTGCATTTGGGACAAACATCTGTTACCCCCAGGTAGATTCTGGAGAGTTTGGAGGGGGTGTAATACACCCTATGCAAAAACGTAAGCTGGACAAAACGGTCCCTGGCCGATATCATAAGAGGGATACATTGCTGTAAGCCCTCACTCCAGTCCTCCTCCATCAGGGCGAGGATGTCCCTCCCCCACACCTCAAAGAGCCTAGTTGTATGCGAGGCATCTTTACAGGTAAGGGACTCGATCGAGTGCACAGCAAGGAACACCCCACTGGGGAACTGAGCCCTAAGAGCGTGCCTAAGCTGCATGTACCTAAAGTACACCCACGAAGGCAGGTGGAATTGCCATTTGAGCTCAGCCAGGGAAAGAATATGACTGCCGGGCATGACATGGCTTAATTTGGTAATCTGAAATCTAGCCCAGATCTGAGGGTCAGGCACAGACTTAAGATGAGGCAAAGAGGGTTGCCCCAAAGCGAGGCATGGGGAGAGATTGAATTCTCTTCACTAACATATTGGGAGACCTGTTTCCAGGCCAGCATAGTTGTCTCAATGATAACAGTCACCCGATGACTATACTTGGCACCATGATATACAAGATTGCTGAGCTCAGAGTAGGACCCCAAGATGGCCACCTCCAAGTTTACCGCCGGGTTGGAAATATCTTGAGAGAACCACCAACGTACCGTGACGAGTTGTGCAGCCCAGTAGTATTTCTTAAAATGCAGGAGGGATAGACCACCCTCCGTCAGGGACATTTGCAGCTTGGTCCTTGCCACCCGGGGGACCGAACCCACCAAAAAAAGAAGGAGATTACCTGGTCTAATTTTAAAAAAAGGTGGCAGGGACAGGAACCGGGAAGTTTCGGAAGACATAAAGAAATTTAGGGAGAAAGGACATTTTAATGAGATTAACTCGTCCCACCGGAGTGAGGGGAAGAGACCTCCATACGTTACATTTATGAATTAGTTGTTGGAGGACATGGTACACATTGTCTCTTGTCATTTTTTACTTTGACACTTTTTTGGTGAATGAATAGGGGTACAATGTACCCGATACCCATTCACATAGGGGGGGGGCTAGAATCTAAAGGCATGTGGCCTGGTATGGTTCAGGAAGGGGGGCGCTGTCTCATTCCCCCCTTTTCCTGCGGCCTGCCAGGTTGCATGCTCGGCTAAGGGTCTGGTATGGATTTCTTGGGGGGACCCCACACCATTTTTTTTATTTTGGTGCGGGGTTCCCCTTAATATCCATACCATACCTGAAGGACCCGGTATGGATTTTGGGGGGATGCCCGTGCCATTTTTTTTACATTTTGGCACATGGTTCCCCTTAATATCCATTACAGACCTGAAGGGCCTGTTATGGACTGGGGGGGGGGGGGGACCCACGCTGTTTTTTACTGGCTGCCAGTAAAAATACTGATGGTTGACAACACTGGTACACAGCAGGAGTCTGTCAAAATGTCCTGGCCATTGGTTCATGGCCGAGACCCGTTGATCAGCTGTGTGCAATCACAACACAGAGCAACACAGGGCTCTGTAAAGAGGGAACAATCTCTCTCTTTCTCTGCAAAGTAGTAAAAGCAGCACATAATACACACATTGTTAGGCACACATTTAACCCCTTGTTCGCCAAGAACCTCTTCCCAGCCAGTGTCATGAGTACAGTGACAGTATAAAGTAATAGCACATGTCACTGTATTGATGTCACTGGTGATATCAGTGGCAGTTAGTCAGTTCCCCCCCAGCATCAGTTAGTATCAGATTTCCCACTGCACTATCGTAGTCCCATTATAAGACACTAATCACCACCATTAGTGGTACGAAATAAATATAACTTTCATGCAAACCAACTGATATACACTACTTGGGATTTTTTCTTTTTATTATCAGACATGTAGCAGAATACATTTTGGCCCATATTCTTGAAAACTTTTTATTTTTTTTCATTAGACATGTTTTTATAGAAGAAAGTTTTTTTTCCAAATTTTCAGCCTGTTTTTATTGATATGATGTGTAGCGCCTGTGTACTTTCGTACAGGTGCTATGCTTAAATTTAGAGTAGACACACAGACAAAATTCTCACCGCTCCAGGTGAGCCTCGTAGACAATTAAGGGCTGTTGAATCACCAGGGTGCTGGCAATGCTGATGATAGCAAAAATAAAAGGACGAAAGCTGGACAGCCGCACTCCAAAATTTCTTAAAAAAGAGATGTCTTTTATTTTCAACTGTGCATACAGTCACTGCAAACCCACAACAAACAGTCTGGCCAACGCGTTTCGCACTGGCAGTCAGTGCTTAGTCATGGCTAGAGAGGTTCACACTACAAATGAAATATATACTAAAAACATACAATCATGTGGTAAAAAGCCCCGCCTACAACAGGACAAAGTTAATTAAATTAATCAAGCAGTAAATCAAGCGGTAAATCAAAACAGCTGGGAAATGGGTCAGAAACTCCCTCAATTGTGACACTTTATAAAAGGAAAACATAAGAAACACATATTAGTGTATAAAAAACCTATATATATCTAAATTAAAATAGAATAGAAATACCCATAAAAAATGCTTATAAAAATTCTCAGAATTAGTCCACAATACATATGTATAGATGTAGCCTGAAATAAGCAATCTATTGTGTGTACAAATAAGACACCAAATAGGTGTTCATATAGTGACCTATAATACATAAATAATTTAAATCTACTAATTGATATGCCCAGCATAAACATGTGAAAATGAACTGTGAGGTGGAAAGATCGAGTGATAAGTTAGCGAAATAAATCACTGTAAAAAAGTATTCGATCAGAATTTAATAGTGAATGGGACATTGGGATGAAAATCAATAGAGAAGAAATAATATAGATGTAGTGTGAATGGACCCCATACAGGTAATGACAACATCTTTAAGATGTCTAACCTGATCAAACATGACCGTGATGAACATAACAATAGTGATCATGATGATCTAACATAAAAGTCTGAGGTCAAGTGTTATAATGTGCAATCGATCTATCTAAATGTTATCCATTCAGTAGTCTAATGCCGCATACAGACGATCGTTTTTTGTGATGAAAAAAAATGACGTTTTTGAAAACGTCATTTAAAATGATAGTGTGTGGGGAAAATGTCGTTTTATGTCTTCAGAAAAACGACCAAAAAAAAATTCGAACATGCTCGAATTTTTTGTGTCGTTTTTCAAAATGTCATTTTTTGTGTCAATGAAAATGATAGTGTGTGGGCAAAACGACGTTTTTAAACCCGCACATGCCCAGAAGCAAGTTTTGAGACGGGAGGTAAAACTACCATTCATAATGGAGTAAGCACATTCATCACGCTGTAACAGACAAAAAAGCACGAATCATCTTTTACTAACAAGTAACCAGCTAAAAGCAGCCTCAAGGCGAATAGAACTTCCCCTTTAGAGTGCCGTCACTTTGTTCATCATTTTTCAAAATGATGGTGTGTATGCTACATCGTTTTTGAAAATGAAGTTTCAAAAATGTCGTTTTTTTTCATCACTTCAAACGTCATTTTTTTTTCATCACAAAAAACGACCGTCTGTATGCGGCATAATAGATGTGTGTAGGTGTGTGCATAATCAAGGAGCTGGCCGTGCTCAAAAAGATCAAACCAGCAATCACATACATGTTAGTATTGGGCTTTTGCTCGGTTAAAGAGCTGCATGAAAAACCTTGCATATGTAAGGATGAGAATGTGAACCGACATCACCATTAGAATGTATGAACATCCCAGTGTGTTATGGGAATTGTGTATGTCGCTGAGACAAGTGTTGACAAGGTTACAAGCAAGTATGGATGACGATCCTGCCTGAAAGTCCGGTGTCAGTCACCAGTGTTGAATGGAAAAACCGAGGCTGGCAATCCGTTAGACCTTGTAGAAAACGGGACCAGCACATAGATAAAATAGAATGAAATAAATTAAATAAGTGCGCAAATAACCCGAAAGCCTGTTGCAATAATACAGCGCCAGATTATGACTGTCAATCAACAGAGATAGACATGTGTCAATACATCTAAGATGGTATCAAAAATGTGTGCCTCATAAACCACACAATAAAGCAGGTATGATATGCAGCTCCTAATAACCGGGAAAAAGAGAGAAAAAATACAGAAACGCAAAAAGCGAATGAGGTAATTCTAAAAATGATAATTATTTGTATAGCTGATATGTGTGATGAGGGAGAATGAAGTGAATACCCATATAAATACGGGGTTTATGATAAAGATTGTATCAGAAGGTGTGCGCTTCATAATGAAGCACAATATGAACCCTGGGGTGGGGGGGGGGTTATGTCAGGTAGATGAGTGTTAATACAGGATGCATTAGTGGTGTTGGTAAAAGTGAAAATGAGTAGTGTGTCTCCAATAACGATAAAGAGAAGCTCATAAGTAACGTCACCTAAAGATGTCACACTAATCCAGCCGCTAAACCGGATTTGAGATAATAATGGATGCATGACCTGTATGTGAACCTGGCAAAAAATCCCCCCCCCTCCCCTTGCAGAACCCTCGTATCCTGTGGGTCAATAGACCCCATGAGAACCTGTATACAGTGACTCGTGTTGTCTTGTGAAAAATAACACTAAGAACCATATATTGACCCGCCTATATATAATTGAAATGCATAGTGTGTAGACAGTGCAAAATATAATAAGAATATGTAAACATATACAATCTCAAAATCTCAAAATTAACTTGAGGGTATCGCACTGAAACCATATAGTAACCCACCTACCAAAATGTGTAGTAGGTGAGCGGCAAAAGGTAACTTAAATCAAATTTAACATCATCGATTTAAGATGTCATGAGACACTGAGAACAGGTTGTGAAGCCTCAACGAAACAAAAAAACACATGATGCTCTCATGAGAGAGCAGATGTGGTATTGGGCATAGAGACATAATTATGCAAAAATTCAAAATGAAGAAATTAAGTGAAAAAGAGGGGGAACGGGTGTGTGTGTACCAGGCAGAGGGGGGGAAAGGGGGGGGGGTTACACTCAATCATGGAAATGGGAATCATCCCAATCAAAGTTGAGGCCCCGAGGCTGTCTGGAATTGATTTTGTGGGCACTTTCAAGTGTGGTACCAATGGATGCAGATACTGTCCTTTTACCACATGATTGTATGTTTTTAGTATATATTTCATTTGTAGTGTGAACCTCTCTAGCCATGACTAAGCACTGACTGCCAGTGCGAAACGCGTTGGCCAGACTGTTTGTTGTGGGTTTGCAGTGACTGTATGCACAGTTGAAAATAAAAGACATCGCTTTTTTAAGAAATTTTGGAGTGCGGCTGTCCAGCTTTCGTCCTTTTATTTTTGCTATGCTTAAATTTAGTGGGAGAATGAGAGAGTTATGTTGCTCTCATTCTGTAATTTGACAAATTTGGCTGTCACCAAATCTGGATTGTCCTGTGGGTCAGTCTGTGCCCCGGAGATGCGGTCTCATCTCTGGGCGGCAGGTGGCGCCAGAGGGGTCCAGGCGGAGCCGCTTCTTCCCAGCAGCCAATTGGAGGAGTTTTCCCTCGCGGGGCATGCTGGGGAGGATTATTTCTGTGGCGGAGGCCATTGTTCGGGGTGCTCTTCGCGGGTTCCTGGTTCCAGGTGCGGCACCCACCTTTAGGGTGTGCGCACATCACGGGCCCCACCACTATGGTCTACCAGGCCGGGGTCGCGTGCTACGCGGAGTTCCTGACTCTGGGCTCTCATAGCCTGGAGAAACTGATGCTGCAAAGGGGCCCCAGTGGCTTACTGGGTCCCCACTTCTATTGAGAAGATCCCAGAGGCAGGTGATCCAACAGGGCTTGAATGAACCACCAGGGATCTGGGCACCGGACACTGACAGGTCACATTCAAGCTGTCAGTCGGTGCCCCCAAAGACATACTGGGAGGATTTGCTCTACCGTCCTAACTTCCAAGCACAAGGCCTGTGGCAGAGGTCTCATCTGGACATCCAGATCTAATTTAGAGCCAAGTCTGTGGCAGAGACTTGTTTCCTTTCCCAGAAGCTTTAAGTGGCGCTCTGGCTGCCATGCCTGTGAGAGAGGTCTGTCCAGGGGCACTTCACCCACTCTGGCTGGAGTGGCGAAGCATATAAATACCATTGCTAAAGGGCAGGACTGCCTTTACTATCCATAGCCTGATACTGTGAAGTTGCTCTACCTTCACCAACCTGTTCTGTACATGTTGGTCGTGTTTGACCGGGAAAATAAAGCATTTGAAAAACGTCAACCAACGGTCCTGGACATTCTGTTATTGCTCCCAGCACCACCATCACCCCTAGACACAGTGAAGAGGTAACTTAAATACGCCAATCCCAAATCTAATCAGCGGCTCCGCCAGGGGTAGCGCTACAGATAAAAAATAAAAAACCTAGTGGTGATCAAATACCACCAAAAGAAAGCTCTATTTGTGTGAAAAAAAATTACATATAAATTTTGTTTGGGTACAGCATTGCATAACTACACAATTACCAGTTAAAATAATGCATTGCTAAATAGCAAAAAATGACCTGGTCATGAAGGAGGTAAAACTTTTCCGGAGCTCAAGTGGTTATAGATATAAGTTTTCATAATATCTAGATATTTTTCACAGACATCATGCTTCCTCTGGAGATAACAGCATACCTCCCAACCGTCATGGATTGCGCACGGACTTTCCTGCATTGACACCTTTTTCCAGCACTCCCGCCATATACAAAATTTTCCGGCATAATGCAGCACGGGAGGAGGAAGAGGTAAGAATCACCCGCCCCCTCTCCCCCCTCGCGTATCAACTTGCGCGAGTAAGAAATGGCTGCACGATACATAGAATGCCCCCCCGCTTCAAATATCTCCGGGCGCACCCGAGGTAGCAGCCCCCCCCCCCCCACACTCAACAACTTCAAATATTTCTGGCTTTTGCGAGATAGCAGCAGAGACCAACCCACAAGTGTCCCGCAGTCTGACATTCACAAGTTGGGAGGTACGATAACAGCAATGTCTAATGATTAGCTTTAGACCCCTTTCACACTGAGGCATTTTCCAGGTGTTGTAGTGCCACAACATGGGAGATCTGAACCCCATTTTTGGGGTTATAAGCACCCCGCTAGCGGAAGAAAAGTGGCGCAAAAGCA
This sequence comes from Rana temporaria, assembly GCF_905171775.1. Lineage (NCBI taxonomy): Eukaryota > Metazoa > Chordata > Amphibia > Anura > Ranidae > Rana > Rana temporaria. Next base: position 77,013,295 of record NC_053489.1, read on the forward strand.
CTGCTTAACTGCTTGCCGACCAGAGTACGACTATATATGTCGACAGCATATATATACGTCCCCTTTAAGAAGCCAGCATTGTGGACGCGATCCGTGATCGTGTCACGGTGAGGCAGAAGGGGGAAATGCTAGTGACAGGACAGTCTTCCTAGTGACAGGACACAAAAAAGGAAGGAACAATTGCTCGAAAAAAGTAATTGATGGTCGGACTTTGATGGCAAGGCAGAAGTATATAAAAAATATACATTTATTACAAACATATATAGATTTAAAGGGGAGGTTCACCCTAAAAACAACTTTTTCTTATTACACTGGCCCCCCACATTACAATACGATTATGCCTGTTAGTTTTTTTTTGATGCTGTACATACCTTGATACAAGCTCCCCCCGTCGTGTAAGCCACGTCACGATTGGCGAAAGGAGCCGAACAGCGAGTCGGCGATATACTGCACCTGCGCATCGCCGTTCGGCAATCGTGGCGCGGCTTACGCGACGGGGGGAGCTCGTTTTTGTCAAAACGTCAATCACCAGCATGATAGGAACGCCCACTCCCGCGGGACTCGCAGCCCGGAAGCCACGGGTGAATATGCTGTATCAAGGTATGTACAGTATCAAAAAAAAACTAACAGGCATAATCGTATTGTAATGTGGGGGGCCAGTGTAATAAGAAAAAGTTGTTTTTAGGGTGAACCTCCCCTTTAACAAACAACAGTAGAGATAATAAAAAAAACATATAGATTGATGAATGAATATGGACAATATCCTCTGTACATCTGAATAAAGAATGATGAGCGCAAACTAAAAATCTAAAAGTGAATATAAAGACAGTCCATAGGGGACTGATAACAATCAATAAAGATATGCAGTGAATTCAAAATTAGTGAAATAACCCAAAACTGATAATAAATCCAAAAATAAAAGTCCAAATATATAAATCAAAGTTTGGATAAATCAATCTGGTGTGCCAGTGATAAACAAAACTTCTGCACTTCGGGCATCAATGTAGACAATCTTGATAACTCTTTGCTTAGCCTGGGCTCACAGAGCGCTTACCTACAGACACTAGGTCATGCGTGTCAACGAAATCCTCCCAAAACTGGAACAGAATCCAAACAGTGGGTAACTCGTGTTGCACGGAATCTTCCCAGTGCTGAGATAGAGTCGAGGGGCGTTCTCTGTATCCAATACCAGTATAGGTCCAGGCGCAGCGAAGTCGACTCCACAGGATAGCCACAAGGTGTATCAGGAGCAAATGTAGAAATAAAAAGCTCTCATGGTGAAGTATGCAAGCACTTTAAAATGTAATAAAGGTAAAAATGTGCTTACATTGAAAAAACGAATAAAACGCCAAACAGCGGCACTTCCGGTGGACGGTCAGGGTGTCGCATCACTTCCCGTCACGTCTAACCTTATGCATTACGTCACGACACGTGACTTCATCAGAGGTTACTGAGTGACTAATGGATACTGCCTTATATTGATACAAACAGGAAATGGTCCAGCAGCCATTTTAGATTACAAAATGGCATTTGAACAAAGCTAGGTTGCGGCCATTTTAAAGAAGGGCAAAGATAAGGGAAAAAAATACTTATTTATTTGAACTGGTGACGTAACAGAAATACGGACCAGACCATGTCACGCTAAAAACAACCGACATATTGAATATGCACAACTCAAAATGCCAAAAATGTATTATATTAAATTAAATGTAAAACCCACATTAAAACTTGTCAAAATAAAATATGTATATAAATGACAAGATAACAGACTAAGGACACCTATATTGGATAGATAAACGTTTCATAACAATTAACTAATGGGGTCCTAAACATTATTTAATTATTAATTGATGGTAGTCTGTAAATTTTAATAACCTTTCAAGATAAAATTTAAAATATTAAAATATTAAAATGTAAAATACATAAAATCTTGAATTGTGAATGAGGTACTGGACTAGACTGGAGTGAGTGATACCCCTTGCGTTTACAAGTGAATACCCCTCCAATGAATAGATCACATCATTGCATTCTAAACCAGAAATCTAAAACAACTAAAAATTGCTTAAAAAACAGTTGACGTCGAACTCAACATTTAACCCATTAGGCACTAAAGTATTTAAAGAGTGAATCCACTGAGATTCTTTCTGACTTATTGTCCTAACCAAATGGGCTCCTCTCCATGGCTTGTTAAATGTATCTATCCCCCAAAACATTAGTTGTTTAGGATCTTTATTATGTTTCTCCGCAAAATGCCTACTAACGTTGTGCTTCGGGAAGCCATTTTCTATATTAACAACATGCTCCTTTATTCGAACCATTAATGCTCTCTTCGTTCTTCCTACATATTGCAAGTTGCAGGAGCACTGGAGAACATATACCACCCCTTCAGTATGGCAACTAATGAAGTCATTAATGGTATGACATTCATTTGTATGGGTGGAGATGAACTCAGTCCTTTTCTTTTGAGGACCTTTAGAATGTTTACAGGCATAACAATATTTACAGGGAACAAAGCCCTCCGTATTAAAGAACGTATAACCACTCTTAGGTGGAGGGACAACCACATTTTTCACCAAAATGTCTTTTATGGTTGGGGCTCTTTTATACACAATATTAGGTTTTTCTGGCAATATGGATTTTAAATGCCTGTCTTCTTTCAAAACATGCCAATGTCTTTTGATCAATTTTTCCACATCTTTATGCTGAATATTGTAATCCAAAATAATGGCAGGGGCCATCATATCCCGCTGTTTCTTAATATTTCCCTGTAGCATCGTATTTCGATCTAGACCCGCAACTGATTGAATTTGTTCATCAATAAAGTTATCTGAGTATCCTTTGTTTTTAAATCTTGCACCTATGAACTCTGCCTGAGTCAAAAAATCCGTATTGTTTGTGCAATTCCGTTTAATACGAACCAGCTGTCCCTTAGGAATATTTAGCAACCATGATTTATGATGACAGCTATTCAGTGACAAATAACTATTAGAATCAACACTTTTAAAGTGTGTTTTGGTAATCAATTTGTTGGTTGATATAGTAATATCTAGATCCAAAAAATTAACTGATTTGTCACTAATATTGAACACCAAATTAATGTTTTGATCATTAATATTTAATTCTGCACAGAAATTCTCAAATGTTTCCTTGGTACCTTTCCACACCATGAGCACATCATCGATGTATCTTTTGTAGAATACTAATTGAGTGGGGGTATTGGAATAAATAACACTCTCCTCCCACTGTGCCATGAAGGCATTAGCCACCGAGGGTGCAAATTGTGCGCCCATGGCGATGCCGGTTCTTTGGTTATAGTACGATTGATTGTACCAGAAATAGTTAGATTTCAGACAGAATTCCAAGCATTTAATGAGAAATTTCCGTTGCTTGCAAATAAGCATAGTATAATTTCTCAAAAGCCACTTCGTAGCACTACAAGCTTGGTGATGTTTTACTATTGTATATAAAGAGGATACATCTGCCGTGGCGATCCAGGTTTGTCCCTCCACAACAGGTACCTCTTCTAATAGCTGCAAAACTCAAAATGCCAAAAATTAATTATATTAAATTAAATGTAAAACCCACATTAAAACTTGTCAAAATAAAATATGTATATAAATTACAAGATAACAGACTAAGGACACCTATATTGGATAGATAAACGTTTCATAACAATTAACTAATGGGGTCCTAAACATTATTTAATTATTAATTGATGGTAGTCTGTAAACTTTAATAACCTTTCAAGATAAAATTTTAAATATTAAAATGTAAAATACATAAAATCTTGAATTGTGAATGAGGTACTGGACTAGACTGGAGTGAGTGATACCCCTTGTGTGCTGCCCCAATAGGGGCATAGAATATGAGATGCATAGCCTCAGTTAATATTAGCATTGTTATATAGATTAGAGTCTATATAGTGTGGTTTGCCTACTATTTTCTCATAGCTAAATCTATGTGTTATCCTATGCTGCCATCTAGTGGCCTTTGTTGCAATGCACATGTTTATGTGAATCTTTGAGTTACCACATATTTTCACTGTATGTATGCCCCTCCCTGCTTCCTGTGTGGAGTACTTCCTGTGTCATCTCTCCAGCCAGCAAGCCACATGTAGAAGGACACTCATGTACTCTGCCCAGGGTAGGAAAGGCATCATCTTTTGACCGTACAATACTATCACCATTCATCTGCTGTTCCTGTTATCTGCTGTAACCCCTGAAGTTAAAGAATAAACACCTTTTTTGAATGAATCGGTATTGACGAGTTCAGCTGTCTGACAAGGATTGTCCACAGTGAGTATATCTGCTTATACAGGCCAGGCATAGAGGTCTCAGCAAGGGATATATCGCTATCACAACAATCGGAGTCAGAATAGTCAAAAGATGCATAGAATTCTTACAGCATGCTGTGTATATGTGTGTGCCTAATCTGCAATCAAGCTCAGTGCCAGCCGCCATCTTGTGTAAGCACATGGTCGCACAAGCTTACTGCGCTTCATGCGAATGTTGAAAGCTGTTTCTCTAATTGAACTGTGTTACCCCACCTGTCTAAGCTGCTGTTCGTCTTCTTAAAGAGACAGTACCATTTTTTACAAAACCGTGAGAAATGTCTAGACAAGGCTCTGAACACTCTTTTATGGCTGAACCAACGCAGATTCATCATGCCTCTGAACCCGCAGACGTACAGGGAGCTGTCTCTGCAGATATTGCTGAACAGAGTGTAAGACCCAAGCGTACAATAAAACCAATACAGAAACTCAGAGAAAACTATGAATACACTAGAGATAAGTTCTCCAGCAAGCTATCGGACTTCTGGGACAGAACTTCACACTGCATGTCAGTTTTGCCACACTTTAATGATCAACCGGCTGAACTAGGAGATTCTATAGTTCGCCTATCTGCTGCGTATGAACACTACCAACGGCTGTCTGCAAAATACACTGCTTTCTTGCAAGACTGTAATATAGAGGACTCTTCAGCAGAACTGACCAAGACTGATGCACTGAACCAACAAAGGGATCTCTTAGTGAAAAATGCTCAGTGTAAGGCAGAACTCCGCATTGCTCAACTGCAAGAGACCAGATCTCACAGATCAACATCAACCAAGCACACTGCACGTTCTTCTAGATCCTCTCGCTCCAGAAGTTCAACATTAAGCGACAAGCTAATAGAGGCCCGCGCTGATGCTGAATCCAAAAAAGCGCAAAGCTCCCTTGCTAAGAAAGAAGCAGAGATGAAGGCCCAAAGCAAAGCTCTTGAAGCCCAGAGCAAAACTCGCCAAGCAGAGATGGAAGCCCAAATAAAGATTCTGCAAATAGAGAAAGAAGAAGCAGGTGCGCTAGCAAGGCTGAAAGTCCTTGAACAAGCAATGGGTCAAAGTACTAATTCAGACTGTCTTATCCCAGCAGAACTGGAAGATCCAATTGATCGCACCAGTGATTATGTGCTAAAGCATAATGTTTACAAAGATACAGAGTCATCTCCTGTACCTCCTACTAACACTGTTCTGACTCTCAACTCAGGGACCTCCCAGCTCCAAATGCCTGAGTCTCCTCAAGTCCACAACGCCAGAGCATCTACGCAGCAAACCACATCAACTCCTGCCATCAACAAGGTGACTTCCAGCGACAAGCCGCAGCTCCAGCCACAGCCAGCAGAAGCCTTAAAGACTACACCAAAGTTAAGCGCTCATGCAACATCATTTCATCCTGGTAAACCTCACCTTTCTTCACCAGAGAACTTTCACACCCAAGGGGTTCCACAGATTACTTTGGCACCAAAGAGTGAGAGATCAGACTTGAATGACTTAGCCAGCTATATGGCACGCCGTGAGCTCATTATCACCAGCCTCTCAAGGTTTGATGACTGTCCAGAGAGCTACAGGGCCTGGAGATCAACCTTCAAGGCTGCTATTGCTAATTTCAACCTTAATAGCAAGGACGAACTTGATTTGCTCATAAGGTGGCTGGGGCCAGAATCTGCAAATCGTGTTAAAAGACTGAGGACAGTACATGTTGACCACCCAGATGCAGGTCTTGTTGCCACATGGGCAAGACTTGAGCAAGCCTATGGTAGCTCAGAAGCCATAGAAAGCGCTCTATTCAAGAGACTGCAAAACTTCCCAAAAATAGGGAACAAAGACTATCGCAAGCTCCAAGATCTAAGTGACCTCCTCATGGAGTTAGAGTTGGCAAAGACAGACCCACGTCTACCTGGTCTAAGCTTCCTGGACACTGCTCATGGTGTCAATCCAGTGGTGTCTAAACTGCCATATGGCCTGCAGGAGAGATGGGCGCAGCAGGGCTCAAGGTACAAAAGAGACTATAACGTATCCTTTCCTCCATTCTCATATTTTTGCAGGTTCATCAGTGAACAAGCCTGGATGAGAAATGATCCCAGCTTCAGCTTCAGTGAACCCAACTTGCCTGCTTCATCACCATCTCCAAGGTATGACAACACAGCAGCTAAACACAGAGACTTTCATAGAGCAATATCTGTTAAAAGGACAGACATCTCACCACCCGTATCCTCTCATGCATACCAGAGTAATTCGGGTGACAAAGATCCTAATCGTCAGTGCCCTATTCACAAGAAGCCTCACCCTCTTAAGAAATGCCGAGAGCTGAGAGCAAAGACTTTACAAGAGCGCAGGGAGATTCTCCAGAAACTTGGAGTATGTTACAGGTGCTGTGCTTCTTATAGTCATTTTGCCAAGGACTGTAAAGTTGTCATCAAGTGCACAGAATGCAGCAGCGAAAGACATGTGACAGCTATGCATCCTACTCCACTTACAGACAGCCCACAGCAGCTACCTACCTCCACCCCTCTCTCAAATCATGGCGGGGAGCAACGAAGCCACGCTCTAGCCCAGGAGAATGTTTCTTCTTCATGCACAGAAGTCTGTGGAGAAGGTTTAGATCACAAGTGCTGTGCCAAGATATGCCTTGTTAAGGTATACCCAGAGGGTCAACCTGAAAAAGCTGCCAGGATGTATGCCATAATAGATGAACAGAGCAACAGATCCCTGGTCAAGCCTAAATTCTTTGAGATCTTTGGCATTGAGGGTCATGCCACACCGTATACTCTCAGAACCTGTTCTGGTCGCGTAGAGACTTTCGGCAGAAGGGTCGATGGGTTCATGGTGTCTCATATCGAAGGGAAAGAGGGCATACTCCTACCAACATTAGTCGAGTGTGACCAGATACCAGACGAAAGAGAAGAGATTCCTACTCCAGAGGTTGCATATCACCATCCTCACTTAAGGCACCTTGCTGATGAGATTCCCGCAATGGACATGAATGCTGAAATCTTAGTCTTGCTAGGAAGAGACATTCTTAGAGTACATAAGGTACGTGAGCAGTGTGATGGACCTGAGGATGCCCCTTATGCACAAAGACTTGATCTAGGCTGGGTAATAGTGGGCGATGTATGCTTGGATAGAATGTGTACATCATCTGAGATCCACTCCTTCAAAACTTACATGTTAGGAAATGGACGCGCATCCCACTTCAAAGAGTGCCCTCACCATTATGAAATAAAGGAGAAGCCTCTTGACATCATCCAAGTACCTGATGTCACTCCTATCCTTTGTGATGACAACCTAGGTACCACAGTGTTTTGTACCACAAGTGACGACAACAAAATAGCCTTGTCAGTTGAAGACAGAGAGTTCATCAAAATAATGGACAAAGAATTCTTCAAGGATGAGTCTAACAGCTGGGTTGCACCATTGCCTCTTCGTGCTGCAAGGGTCAAACTGCCAAACAATCGGGAACAGGCTTTATCCAGATTCAACTCACTTCAACGAACATTAAAGAACAGGCCTGAAATGAAGGACCATTTCATTACCTTTATGAAGAGGATCTTTGACAATGAGCATGCTGAGCCAGCTCCACCTCTTCAAATACACGATGAGTGCTGGTACCTACCCTTCTTCGGAGTGTACCATCCACGTAAGCCAAAACAAATTAGGGTAGTGTTCGACTCCAGTGCCAAGCATCAGGGCGTATCCCTGAACGATATTCTTCTCACTGGTCCTAACCTTACCAACAACCTTGTAGGTGTACTCATGAGGTTCAGAAGAGAGCCAGTTGCCATAACTGCGGACATTGAACAAATGTTTCATTGCTTTATTGTACGAGAAGACCATAGGAACTTCCTAAGGTTTCTGTGGCACCGTGACAACAACATGAACAATGAGATGATTGAATACCGCATGAAGGTTCATGTTTTCGGAAATAGCCCCTCACCTGCCATCGCAACATACGGTTTACGAAGGACTGCTCTTGATGGAGAACAGGAGTATGGCGCAGATGCTCGACATTTCGTCGAGAGAGATTTCTATGTGGACGATGGACTTAAATCTTTACCTACAGCGGAAGAAGCCATAGACCTGCTCCAAAGGACACAAGTTATGCTTTCTGAGGCTAACCTCAGACTACACAAGATTGCCTCAAACAGTGTTGCTGTTATGAAAGCCTTTCAACCTGGCGATCATGCCACAGGGTTTAAAGACTTAAATCTGGGGATGGACATGCCACCTGTGCAGAGAAGTCTGGGCCTACGGTGGGACTTATTAAAGGACAGCTTCGGCTTTCAAGTCAGCTCTGCAGACAAACCATTTACCAGGCGTGGAGTTCTGTCAGTGGTGAACAGCCTATACGATCCAATGGGATTTGTGGCTCCCATCACCATACAAGGTAAATCCATACTTAGACAGCTCTCAGAGACTATCAAAGATTGGGATGCCCCACTACCAATAGACAAACTTTCAAGGTGGGAGTCCTGGAAACAGTCGTTACATGCCTTAGATGGAATCCGTATACCACGCTGCTACACTCCGACTTCCCTTGCTACCAGTCGGAGGAAAGAGCTGCACATCTTCTCAGATGCATCTACTGAGGCCATAGCGGCTGTTGCCTACCTCAAGGTAAGGGATTCAGCTAATCTAACCCATGTAGGGTTTCTGTTTGGGAAAGCTAAGTTAGCACCCAAGCCTGAACACACAATTCCTAGGCTTGAACTTTGTGGGACTGTGCTAGCTGTAGAGATTGCAGATTTCATACTGCGTGAGCTAGACATTCAGATAGATGACATCAAATTCTACACAGACAGCAAGGTTGTTCTGGGCTACATATACAACCAGACTAAACGTTTCTATGTCTATGTCAGCAACCGTGTAGAAAGAATAAGAAAATCATCTAAACCTGAACAATGGCATTATGTTCCATCTGAAATTAATCCTGCAGATCATGGCACCAGGCCAGTGTCTGCGAGTGCCTTCGTAAATTCTTCTTGGTTAACAGGTCCTGAATTCTTGTTGGCTGATCCAGAAGAAACCACGGCTGACGTCTTCAGTCTTCTAGAACCCGACAAAGATCCAGAGGTTCGTCCTGAAGTTAAAACCCTTGTCACCAGAACTGAACAAAGATGTGCCTTGGGCTGTCAACGCTTTGAACGTTTCTCCAAGTGGACAAGGCTGGTACGCACCACCGCAAGGTTAGTTCATATTGCACACTGCTTTCACACGAAGCTCACAGATGCTCACTGTCAAGGTTGGCACATGTGCCAAAAGCTTCTTTCTGCAAAAGACATTGCTGAAGCTGAACTGATCGTAATACGCAGTGTACAACAGGATGTCTTTGGCTCAGAAATCAGACGTATCCGTGACAAGGGGAACATTCCAAAAAACAGTCCAATTGCTAACCTGAACCCATTCATTGACAATGATGGCACGTTAAGGGTTGGTGGACGCCTAAACAAGGCTAAGTTCAGTGAGCAAGAACAGAATCCTCTCATTATACCTGCTCGCCATCACATCACCACTTTGCTCATACGGCACTACCATGAAAGGGTGAAACACCAAGGTAGACACTTCACAGAGGGAGCCATAAGAGTTGCAGGCCTTTGGATTATAGGGACTGTAAAGACTTTCATCAGACCTATCACGGAACTCATTTTGCTCTTGCCGTTTGGAGACTGAACTTACTTGGGTATGCTGTTGGATCCTACCTGTGACTTCGAGAAGGAAGTATCTGGAACTTTAGTTGTCACAACTTGAAGCCTTATATTATAGATGTTGTTGCATTATATGCATGTTCTCCATTATGTCTTTCAGGTTTTCAAGACATCAAGCAAATTGCGCTGTTGTTTATTTGCATAACTACCGTTGTATTATGTAAATAGTGGCATTATCATGCCAGACGGGGAGTGTGCTGCCCCAATAGGGGCATAGAATATGAGATGCATAGCCTCAGTTAATATTAGCATTGTTATATAGATTAGAGTCTATATAGTGTGGTTTGCCTACTATTTTCTCATAGCTAAATCTATGTGTTATCCTATGCTGCCATCTAGTGGCCTTTGTTGCAATGCACATGTTTATGTGAATCTTTGAGTTACCACATATTTTCACTGTATGTATGCCCCTCCCTGCTTCCTGTGTGGAGTACTTCCTGTGTCATCTCTCCAGCCAGCAAGCCACATGTAGAAGGACACTCATGTACTCTGCCCAGGGTAGGAAAGGCATCATCTTTTGACCGTACAATACTATCACCATTCATCTGCTGTTCCTGTTATCTGCTGTAACCCCTGAAGTTAAAGAATAAACACCTTTTTTGAATGAATCGGTATTGACGAGTTCAGCTGTCTGACAAGGATTGTCCACAGTGAGTATATCTGCTTATACAGGCCAGGCATAGAGGTCTCAGCAAGGGATATATCGCTATCACAACAATCGGAGTCAGAATACCTTGCGTTTACAAGTGAATACCCCTCCAATGAATAGATCACATCATTGCATTCTAAACCAGAAATCTAAAACAACTAAAAATTGCTTAAAAAACAGTTGACGTCGAACTCAACATTTAACCCATTAGGCACTAAAGTATTTAAAGAGTGAATCCACTGAGATTCTTTCTGACTTATTGTCCTAACCAAATGGGCTCCTCTCCATGGCTTGTTAAATGTATCTATCCCCCAAAACATTAGTTGTTTAGGATCTTTATTATGTTTCTCCGCAAAATGCCTACTAACGTTGTGCTTCGGGAAGCCATTTTCTATATTAACAACATGCTCCTTTATTCGAACCATTAATGCTCTCTTCGTTCTTCCTACATATTGCAAGTTGCAGGAGCACTGGAGAACATATACCACATATGGTTGTGGATCACCGTAACTCCTAATTTGCATACCCGACACTGGTTTACGAAGCGAACTTCCCCCAGCGGCGGCCGCGGTATTGCATCTTAAGATTCGACAGTGTAAAACAATTACACCTGTCGGATCTTATAGCTATCTATGCGTAACTGATTCTATGAATCAGTCGCATAGATAGAACAACAGATACGACGGCGTATCTGGAGATACACCGTAGTTTCTGCTCTGTGAATCTGGCCCTTGATCCCCAAGCAAAACACGACTAAGTACTTGGTGGAGAAACCATTTTTGGCAAGCACAGAGGTAAGACGTTTCTTGTAGTTTGTTACCAGGTTTGCACACATCTCAGGAGGGATTTTGGTCCGCTCTTCGTTACAGATCTTATTTAAATGCTTATGATTTCTTGGCTGTCTCTTGGCAACTTGAAGTTTCAGCCCCCTCCATACATTTTCTATAAGATTAAGGTCTGGAGACTGACTAGGCCACTCCATGACCTTAATGTGCATCTTCTTGAGCCACTCTTTTGTTGTCTTGGCAGTATGTTTGGGGTCATTGTTATGCCGAAAGACCCATCCATGACCCGTCTTCAATGTTCTGGGTGAGGGAAGAAGGTTCTCATCCAAGACTTTACAATACATGGCCCCTTCCATTGGCCCCTTAATGCAGCTACGTTTGTCTGTACCTTTAGCAGAGAAACAGCCCAAAAGCATATTGTTTCCACCTCCATGCTTGACTGTAGGGATGGTGGGCCAGATTCACGTAGAAGTGCGGCGGCGTAATGTATCGTAAGTTTTCATCACAAGTGCATGATTCACAAAGCACTTGCAATGAAAACCTACGCTGGCGGCCTGCGCATGCTCCGTTTCGAAATTCCCGCTGTGATTTGCGCGAAGTGACATAATTTTTTCGAATGGCGACGTGTGTAGCGTACTTTCCTATTCCCGGACGTCTTACGCAAACGACGTTGATTTTTAAATTTCGACGCGGGAACGAAGGCCATACTTTATACAGCACATACGTGTGCTGTGTAAAGTTAGGGCAGGTCAAACGATGACTAAAATTGCGACGGGAAACTAGACTAGCGACGACATAGCGAACGCGAAAAACCGTCGTGGATCGCCGTAACTGCTAATTTGCATACCCGACGCTGGTTTATGACGCGAACTCCCCACAGCGGCGGCCGCGGTACTGCATCCTAAGATCCGACAGTGTAAAACAATTACACCTGTCGGATCTTAGGGCTATCTATGCGTAACTGATTCTATGAATCAGTCGCATAGAGACTCTGAGAGATACGACGGAGTATCTGAGATACTCCGTCGTATCTCGGCTGTGAATCTGGCCCGGTGTTCTTAGGGTCATAGTCAGCATTTTTTCGCTCCAAACAGGGTGAGTCCCCTTCCTCAAGAGCAGGAGTCTCCAAACATTCTAAACAAAGGGCCGGTTTATTTTCCTTCAGACTCTTGAAGGGCCGGACTTTGGCAAGCGGGGGGGGGGGGGGAATTTTCCTGGCATCAGTGGGACTTAACATATGGTATTAGGGGGAGAAATAATGCCCCATTGTTTGTATCATAGGGAGGAATAGTGCCCCATTAGTGGTGTCAGTGGGAGAAATGGTGCTTCACTGTTGGTGTCAGATGTCAGAATAGTGTCTCGTATCAGTGGGAGGGATACTTCCCCAAGGGCCGGATAAAGGCAAGGAAAGGGCCGCTGTAAGGGGGGACTCTGCAGACTCTGATGTAAGGCATGCTCTGGGAACCCTGATTTAAGGGGGAACACTGAGAACTCTGATGTATGGAGAGGATTCTGATGTAAGAGGGAACACTGTGGCCTCTGGTGTAAAGGTGAACTGTGATGTAAGGGGTGCTCTGAGAACCCTATTGTAATTTAGTGTACTCACTCAGAGGCAGGAGAGAGAAAGGGGGAGACTTTAGTCACAGACAGGGATAGATGGTGAGCTCACTCACCCCTTGGCAGTCAGAATCTCTCATCCAGATGTATCTGAGGCTGCTGGACTTCAAATTTACATCCCCCCACTTTCCTTTTCTGAGGCACAGCACTGAGGATTGAAGTGTGAGCATACACATAGGGGTAGGGGCGGAAAGAAGAGGAGAAGATCGAGCCCTCCCTCCTCTCCTGTCTGTATGTATGTGGGGGGAACTGTTAGTGCTGGACAGACGCAGAACAGCTGTGAATTTCTTGCAAAATTAAGATTTTTTTTACTTAAGAGTGACTCTCCAAATAGGAAATATCTGTCTTATGTGGATTTCACCTTCAAACGTCCACATTTTTATATCTGATAAATTCTTATCCTTTAGGACAGCAGGACAAACAACAGTGACCCTGGGAGCTCATTCAAGAAAGCAAAACGAGACAGAAAAGCAAAAGATAACAGTTGTCAAAGTCTATGTATTCAAGTCATATAACTCATCTACAAAACAAAATGACATTCAGCTTGTGCAGGTAAGAATTGCATGAAACAATGGAACTTGGTGTACCTTATGCTCAATACTTACCTTACCACTCTAGAACTTGGGAACAAGGGACAATTCAGGTAAATGACTAAGAATGGGCTCGGGCATGTTTGGGTCGAACCCACCAGGAAGCCGGGACTGAACACCGCCAATCATAGGCAGCGTGTGTATGTGCAACTGCTGGTCGGGAAATGCCTCACTGCCTATGATTGGTGGTGTGCAGTCACGTCTTCCTGGTGGGTTCGACCTGAACACACCCGAGCCCATCATTAATGGGGACCTATGGCATGCTATGCACACTGCAGAAAAAATTGGGTGCAGTTAAATTATGGTGGGCTCGTATTGTAAAAAATAAACACCTTTGGGTACCCCAAGGAGGGTAGTAATGCGGCGTGTGCACCATGGGGCAACGAACAGTGGGTGTGGGCCATTGTGTCCACATTTCTAAACTTACATTCAGGGACACACCCCCTCTCTCACCTTCCCCCAAAAAAACTGAGGGGTGGCGGGGGGAAATGTAGTCTCGGGGTTGATGGGGAATTTGGCGGCGGGTTATTTGTCAGGTGAATGTGCCACTTGCTACCAGATGCAGTGCCGCTTTCCACCCATAGCCTGCCACCAGATGAGGTGCTGCTGTCACTCCCTCGGGGAGTGGAGTCACTATCTGGAGAGTGAAGATCACACCAGTCCCTGCTGCTTGCTGCTGGGTGCCAGAGAAGGAGGAGGTGCCGAGGTGGGTGGGACCAGCAGTGCTGTACTAGGCGCAGGCCTCGCTCCCGGCCTCACTGTGTGAGAGTAAATTGTCACTGGTTGCAAGACGCCAGGCAGCGCCGTCCCTAGCAACCAGTTCCGGAAATGTAGTTACTAGTTAGTAGGGGGTGGCTGTGTCCTCTATTTCATTCCGGGACACTGTATTGTCCCAGAATGAAGGGAATCCGGGACACGTGGGCACCCTAGTGTGGGCAAGCTGCTAACAGTGGATGAGCTTAAGCGGCATGCATAAAAAAAAACGGACTTCCTTGTACCTATAAAATATGCTTTGATTGCTCACAGTCACATAAAAACCTCAACACAATCATTTTTTATGTTAAATGAACTGCTAACACTTTGTCTGAGCCTACCTAAGGGCCAGTTCACACCAGACGCAGTTCCGTTCAGTTTCGTGTGCTTTTTTTCTGCACAAAATGCATGCACAGTGTTTTCCATGTATTATAATGGCTCTAGTTCACACCATGCAGTCAGTTTCCGGTCAGATTCTGCATCGGAAACTGACTGCATGGTGTGAACTAGAGCCATTGGAGTACATGGAAAACACTGTGCATGCATTTTTAGTGCAGAAGAAATGCACACGAAACTGAACGGAACTGCGTCTGGTGTGAACTGGCCCTTAAGGCCGGGTTCACACCTATGCGAATTGAGTGCGGCTTAAACCGCATCCAATTCGCAGAACATTTCAAAATACATTGGGCTAGATTCAGATACCTGAGCGTATCTTTGTTCCGGTGTAACATATCTCCGATACGTTACGCCGCTCTAACTTTGGGCGCAAGTTCTGTATTCAGAAAGATTGCTTTCGACGTGAACGTGAATGTAAATGACGTCCAGCCCTATTGGCGAACGACTTACGCAAACAACGTAACATTTTCAAAATTGGGCGCGGGAACGACGGCCATACTTAACTTAGGATACGCCGCACATACCCCTCATATAGCAGGGGTAACTTTACCCTGGAAAAAGCCGAACGCAAACAACGTAAAAAAAAAGCGCCGGGCGGTCGTTCGTTTCTGAATCGGCGTAAATACTAATTTGCATATTCCTCGCGTAACTATATGGAAGTGCCACCTAGCGGCCAGCGAGAATATGTAGTCTAAGATACGACGGTGTAAGACACTTACACCAGTCGGATCTTAGGGCTATCTATGCGTAACTGATTCTCTGAATCAGGCGCATAGAAACGACCGGCGGACTCAGAGATACGACGGCGTATCAGGAGATACGCCGTCGAATCTCGTTTCTGAATCCGGCCCACTGTTTTCAATGAGGCTGGTTCACATATGTGCGATGCATTCGCACCGCGCATTGCCGGAAAACCGTGTGCGTTTTTTAGGCATTGCGGTGCGGCTCAGGTGCAAATTCAGGCCCATTATCTCCTATGGGTACGCAGCTGAATTCACCAGATGTGTTCATTTCTCTTCAGTATTTGTCTCATTCAGCTCAATACACTTCCCCCCTTCCACTCCCCTCTCCCAGGTCTCCAAATTCGCAGCTAATTTGCAGCTAAAACGGAATGGATCTGCTGAACACTTCTCTTATCTCTCTGCAGAGATAAGAGAGCTGAAATTCGCCCCGCACTAGTGTGATCCCGGCCTGAAGAAGAACTTTACACTAAAATATGCAGCGACTGCTTAGCAACCAGCAACTGCTGAGACAATGAACACTGTAGCGCAACCCCCACAAGGGCCGGCCGGTGGACTTTTGGGTCCTCCCTTAGGCACCCTGCCAGGCAACAGGAATATGTCAGCACTCACATAGACAACAATAACCAGTCCAGGGTGTTGTCTTTTTTGTTGTTGGCTTATTTAAAGAGAGGTTAGAGATTTCTTTTTTTTAAATCATACTTACCTAGGTGAATTCAGCATCAGTCCAATGCTGCATATGTCCCCCACCAGCTTTAACCACTTGCTGACGGCCGTACGACTTTGTACGGCCTCAGCGCGGCTCCCAATCTCTAACAGGCCGTGTTTTTACGGCCTCTCCTTTACACGTTCCCCTCGCGCGCTCCCGAGCGCGCGGCGGGGAACTTCTGTACTGGCCGTGTCCCTTGGACACAGCCAGTCACAGATCGCCGTGAACGGCCAATCGGAGCGGCCGTTTCCTAGGCGATCTGTGCGGCCAATGAGAGATGATCTCATATGTTTACATATGAGATCATCTCTCATTCCCGGCTCTCGCAGACAGCGGTGCTGTCAGGGGAGAGAGGAGACGGATCTGTGTCTCTTGTACATAGAGACATAGATCGGTCACCCCCCCAGTCACCCCCCCTCCCCCACAGTTAGAACACTAATTAGGGTACACATTTAACCCCTTCCTCACCCCCTAGTGTTAACCCCTTCTCTGCCAGTCACATTTATACAGTAATTAGTGCATATTTATAGCACTGATTGCAGTATAAATGTGAATGGCGCCAAAAATGTGTCAAAAGTGTCCGATGTGTCCGCCATAACGTCGCAGTCCCAATAAAAATCGCAGATCGCCGCCATTTCTAGTAAAAAAAAAGCATTTATACAGTAATTAGTGCATATTTATAGCACTGATTGCAGTATAAATGTGAATGGCGCCAAAAATGTGTCAAAAGTGTCCGATGTGTCCGCCATAACGTTGCAGTCCCAATAAAAATCGCAGATCGCCGCCATTTCTAGTAAAAAAAAAGCATTTATACAGTAATTAGTGCATATTTATAGCACTGATTGCAGTATAAATGTGAATGGCGCCAAAAATGTGTCAAAAGTGTCCGATGTGTCCGCCATAACGTTGCAGTCCCAATAAAAATCGCAGATCGCCGCCATTTCTAGTAAAAAAAAAATTTATACAGTAATTAGTGCATATTTATAGCACTGATTGCAGTATAAATGTGAATGGCGCCAAAAATGTGTCAAAAGTGTCCGATGTGTCCGCCATAACGTCGCAGTCCCAATAAAAATCGCAGATCGCCGCCATTTCTAGTAAAAAAAAAAAAAAAAATAATAATAATAATTCTGTCCCTTATTTTGTAGGCGCTATAACTTTTGCGCAAACCAGTCGCTTATTGCGATTTTTTTTTTTTTTACTAAAAATATGTAGAATACGTATCGGCCTAGACTGAGGATTAAAAAAAAACGTAAAAAAAAAAAAAATTGAGCTATTTATTATAGCAACAAAGTAAAAATATTTTATTTTTTTTCAAAATTGTCGCTCTATTTTTGTTTATAGCGCAAAAAATAAAAACCGCAGAGGTGATCAAATACCACCAAAAGAAAGCTCTATTTGTGGGGAAAAAAGGACGTTAATTTTGTTTGGGAGCCACGTCGCACGACCGCGCAATTGTCAGTTAAAGCGACGCAGTGCCGAATCGCAAAAAGTCCTCTGGTCAGGAAGGGGTTTAAGTGCCCAGTAAGGAAGTGGTTAAGAACCGATCGATCAAACATCGCCTAATGCTCAGTTCTCAGTGCGTCGTGAGCAGAGAGCTGGTGACTATCAGTCAATGTTGTCTGCTCTGCCCCCCCCCCCCCCCCCGTGCGTTTACTGAAGTGCTGGGCTGTGAAGGGGGAGGAAGCTGCTGCCTCAGGCTCTCAGCGGTTTGTGATATTTCCCCAGCCTGGACCGGCTCTGTATCGTCACCTGGCAGTGGGCTTTGGCCTAATGTCTGCTTTAAACGGGTCACAGGAGTGCAGGAAGAACTGCACTCCTGTGATCCACAGGAGAAGTACAGCCAAACAAACGTTGGCTGTACTTCTCCTTTAACCACTTAAGACCCGGACCATTATGCAGGTTAAGGACCTTGCCCCTTTTTGCGATTCGGCACTGCATCGCTTTAACTGACACTTGCGCGGTCGTGCGACGTGGCTCCCAAACAAAATTGACGTCCTTTTTTTCCCAGAAACAAGAGCTTTTTTTTGGTGGTATTTGATCACCTCTGCAGTTTTTATTTTTTGCGCTATAAACAAAAATAGAGCGTCAATTTTGAAAAAAAATCAATATTTTTTAGTTTTTGCTATAATAAATATCCCCAAAAAAGATATAAAAAAAATGTTTTCCTCAGTTTAGGCTGATACGTATTCTTCTACCTATTTTTGGTAAAAAAAAATTGTATTAACAGCGAACAGTCATTTCTCCCCCTGAACGGTTCTCGCTCTGTAACAAGCGATCGCGGGTGCCCGGCGGTGATTGCGACCGCCGGGCACGTGTGTCGGGACCAGGGGCGAGCAGGGGGCCTATTGGCTGCTTAGCGAGATGATGTATAGCTACGTGATTTCGCGCAGCAGAGCCGACCTGCCGCCGTATAACTGGCGGCTGGTCGTCAGATAGTTAAGTGGTTAACCACTTGCTTACTGGGCACATATACCCCCTTCCTGCCCAGGCGAAATTTCAGCTTTCTGCGCTGTCACGCTTTTAATGAAAATTGCACGGTTGTGCGACGTGGCTCCCAAATAAAATTGACGCCTTTTTTTTACACAAATAGAGCTTTCTTTTGGTGGTATTTGATCATCTCTGCGGTTTTTATTTTTTGCGCTATAAACAAAAAAAGAGCGACAATTTTTAAAAAAACACAATATTTTTTTTTGCTTTTTCTATAATAAATATCCCATTTAAAAAATAAAAATAAAAATGTTCCTCAGTTTAGGCCGATACGTATTCTTCTACGTATTTTTGGTAAAAAAAAAATCGCAATAGACATACAGTGATTGGTTTGCGCAAAAGTTATAGCGCCTACAAAAGTGCGTCCACATCGCCACATGTAGTCGGACACCTGTCAGTCTAGGCGTTTCCTGATGCTGGATCCAGAGGACAGCTATCGATGGGTCGGCTGAAAGGATGATCTCATATCATTAGTGACTAAGACATCTTCAAACCGCCCTCTTCTTGCAGACGCTGTTGGATTGGTACCCAAAACTGTTTCTCTGTGAGTGAAAATTCCTCTGCCAACGGACGCAAAAGCAGAATGCAGCATTTCTCAAAGCAAGTCCTGGAAGTGCTGCATTCTGATAGCCCTCTGTGATGGTGGTAACATTTCCGCCATGTTTTGTTTGTACCGGAGGTCTAAGTATGTTGCCATCCAGTACTGGTCCTTGCCCTTTATGCTTTTTATACCGGTGTCCCTCTTAAAACACTGGAGCATGAAGGCCCCCATTTGCACTAAACTGGAAGGGCTGTACCGGCCTGGCTCTTGCTCATCATCCAGGATAATGTCGTCCTCATTCTCCTCCCCCCATCCACGGACAACACCAGGGATCCCAGAAAGGTTTAAAGCATGCTCTTCTTGCTTCTCCTCCGACACCATCCTCCACTGACTCCTCTTCAGACTCCCGTTGTTGACTTGTCTCAGGTGGAGTAGCCCCCCCTGGGAATTCATCCAGCATTGCGACTTCCTCATCTTCCTGCTCCCGCTCCTCGACGGCTTGATCAATGACACAACTCAATGCACGCTCCAGAAAGAAGGCGTAAGGTACGATGTCACTGATGGCGCCCTGGCTGCAACTGACCAATTTGGTGATCTCATCAAATGACCACAGAAGTCTGCATGAGTCCCGCATGAGCAGCCACTGGCAGGGTGAAAAAAAACAAGCTCCCCAGAACCTGTCCTGCCGCAGAGTTCGTACAGGTAGTCGTTAACTGCACGTTTCTGCTGGAGCAGCCTATCGGGCATATACAATGTTGAGTACCATCGCGTCGGGCAGTCACAAATAAGACGTCTGACGGGCAGGTTGTGTCGCCGCTGAATGTCAGCAAGGCGAGCCATGGCCGTGTAAGATCTTCTGAAATGGGCCAAGATTTTCCTGGCCTGCAGCAAGACGTCCTGGAGCCCAGGGTATTTGGCAACGTATGGCTGCACGACCAAGTTCAGAACGTGTGCCATGCATGGCACGTGTGTAATTTTGCCCTGTTTCAGCGCGCTCAGCAGATTGGCACTGCTGTCGCACACCACTTTACCAACTGTCAAATTGAGCGGTGTTAGCCACTGATCTGCCTGTGAACGCAAAGCTGAAAGGAGTGCAGGACCAGTGTGGCTCTTGTCTTCCAGGCACAGCAGATGCAGCACAGCATGGCAAAGTCTCACCTGGCATGTCAAATAGGTTCTGGGGATCTTGGGCGGCGGAAGAGACGGTAGCGTCGGAAAATGAGGAGTCAGCCGAGGAGGAGAGGGAGGATGAGGAGAAGAAGAGGCAGGCCTGCATGTAATCTACATGGGTGCCACGGGTTACATGCTTGACGGGCATCAGAAGATTCACCCAGTGGGCAGTGAAAGTTATATACCTTCCCTGCCCGTGTTTGCTAGACCACGTGTCTGTGGTCAGATGTATCTTGGCACCGACACTGTGTGCCAGAGATACATTCACTTGCCGCTGAACATGGCCATATAGCTCTGGGATGCCCTTCTGTGAAAAAATGTTCCTTCCTGGGACCTTCCATTGTGGTGTTCCAATGGCCACAAATTTTCGAAAGGCCTCCGAGTCCACCAGTTTATATGGCAGTAGTTGGCGGGCTATCAGTTCCGACAAGCCAGCGGTCAACCGTTGGGCAAGAGGGTTATCCGGCGTCACTGTTTTTTTACGATCGAACATTTGGTCCACGGAAGCCTGCCTTTTTGCAAATAAACGTGAGGAAGGCATGATGGAAGGTGGAGTGGAGGACAATTGTGAGCATAGAGGGGAAGGAGAAGGAGAAGGTGAAGAGGCTGGACGGTGAGAGCCTGGAGTGTGGCTTTGTGGGTTCTGATGGCGTTGCTCCCACTGGGCTCGGTGATGGGAGGCCAGGTGCCTTCTTAAGGCGGTCGTCCCTACGTGAGTGTTGGGCTTACCGCGACTTATGCGTTGACTGCAAAGGCTGCAGATGGCAACACTATTGTCTGCAGCGGACGCGTTAAAAAAAGCCCACACTGCGGAGCAATGGGCCGGCGTCCTGGGAGCACCAGATGTGACCGAACATGGTTGATGGCTCGCTCCTGATACATTAGGCCTGCTTCTCCTCCCTATCTGCTTATCTGCTGGTCTATCTCTCCCTCTGAACTCCCCTCCTCTTCCTCTCTTGTGGGCACCCACGTGACGTTTGTAGACACCTCATCATTGACGTCACCTTCCCCATCACTAACAATAGAGATCTCGGAGTAGGCAGCAATAGCGGGCACCAACCTCCTTGGGATGATCTGAGTACTGTTGTCAGACTGCTGAGTGCCGGCTGTTGCTACCTCCTCTTCCTGATCCAATGCCAAGAATGGCTGCGCATCCGAAATGTCTTCTGATGGATCGGAAAATAATTCCTGTGACTCAAGCGGAGGGTATATGGTGGTGTTATTGGCGAGCCACTCAACCAAGTCTGGTGCGTCCTTTGACGTAATCGAACGAACATTGTGCCACTTCCCACTTTGGCTCCGGCCTGGTGCTCCTGCCCTACCCCTACCACCCATGCGGAAGGGCCTGCCTCTTCCTCTGCCTGTCTTTTTTTAAATGACCCTGTGACAACAAAAGTCTCTAGAGAAACGCAGTAAATGTGGAAGAAGGTATATAACACCCTGCTTCAATCTGTCGTTTTGGGGGGCCACTGGTTTATCGCACCAGTTATGAAAATGTTGTCACTGTGCGTAGCAGAGGTAATGCAGCGAAAACGACAAAAATTCTGCAGTACCCAAATACACTATTACTAAAGTATATTTTTAGATAACACCCCACTTCAATCTGACGTTTTGGGGGGGGCACTGGTTTATCGCACCAGTTATGAAACTTTTTTTTCAGGAATTTTTTTTAATGTGTGTAGCAGAGGTAACGCAGCGAAAGAGGCAAAAATCCAGCAGTAACCAAATACATCGCTGCACAATACAAATCCACTATAATATGGTTTCTATATTCTAAAAGTATATTAAAAGTGTATATTACACCTATATACTGCAGAGCAAGTAGCACACCTATACCAGTGCTTGAAAGGACTTTTGTGGACCTGTTAGGTAGCGATTTGTGTCGCTAAACTCTGTCCCTGCTGGAAACACCAACCTCTCCCTACACTGACAAAAAGTATATGAATGTATTACACACTATCATGTACTGCAGAGCAAGTAGCACACCTATACCAGTGCTTGAAAGGACTTTTGTGGACCTGTTAGGTAGCGATTTGTTTTGCTAAACTCTGTCCCTGATGGAAATGCCAACCTCTCCCTACACTGACAAAAAATATATGAATGAATGTATTAGACACCTATATACTGCACAGCAAGTAGCACACCCATACCAGTCCTTAAAAGGACTTTTGTGGACCTTTTAGATAGCTGTTTGATTGAATACAGCCTTTTCCTGCTGGAAACGCTAACCTCTACCTACACTGACAAAAAGTATATGAATGTATTAGACACCTATATACTGCAGAGCAAGTAGCACACCTATACCAGTCCTTAAAATGACTTTTGTGGACCTTTTAGATAGCTATTTGAATGAATACAGCCTGTCCATGCTCCAAACAGCACCCTCTCCCTACACTGACAAAATGCAGAATGTAAGATGGCCGCCAGATCAGGTTTATTTATAAGGTAGGGGGTATGTCCATGTGCTGAAATGTCTCAATTGGCTGTCCTGCACCACCTGATGAATATGTCATAGGTCAAAGTTCTTACCCATGTAACATTGTGGACCGCCACGAACATTGCCAGATGTCTGCCGGTTTGGCGGACTGCGAACACGCAAAGTTTGCCGCGAAACGACTGGCGGGTGAACCAGCAGGCCATCTCTACTTATCACTACCACTCAACACCATAGCCAAGCACTTGTCTCCTTTATCGAACCTTTGATAGAAGATAACATTGATCCACCCGTGACACTACTGGGTGGGCCACTAATTTATTACTGACCTGTCACAATATTGATATGACTTTTCCTGACAATGTATATAATTTGCTTTTAGAAAATCCTTTGGATCAGTTGCTGACTGTTACAGCTCCTAGGTTAAAACATAACTAATTGTAGCGGGGTCACCCTATCAGAGACTATTGATAGGTCTGAATCTCTACCGGAGTTCGAGCCGCACATGTATATACGTTAAGATGTTTTTAAAAGTTGTGCATTGTGGGACCAGAAGTACCGGGAGATATGGACTCCATTGACACTTAGTAGAAACAGACTATACTTCCCACAATGCCCTGCCTTATTGGAACATGTGACACCTCCGCACAGACTTATGGGGGAGGTTACTTAAGGATGGGGAGGAGTTGATTTCACTCTCTCGGGACCTGCATCTTCTCCTCTGTGGAGCTGTGTGGAGCTCCACAGCCAAGCGGATAGGCCCGGAGCCTGGGCCTGAATCAACCGGAGGACCAACCATCCGGAGGGAGGCAAGACCTAGGTCGTCCAGCCTGTGTCCCAGGAGACCGGAGGAGTTCGTCAGCTGACGACTGAAGAGCAGCGGGGAGCCAGATACTGGAGGCCGCGTGTTCCGGAGCAGTGACTGACCGGGGTGCCCCTTTGTGAAGTACTCAGGTGGATCGGGCCTGTTCGGGTGAGCGGGCACTTGCCTAACTTTCAAACCCCATGCCTAACTTGCCTAACTTAGTATCATCCAACAACTGGAGTCACGTGTTTGATCTTTGACTATATCATAGAGGCCTACTAAGTTGGGAGTTACACCTGCAGACCTGACTGACGCTGACGAGCGATCAGTCCATCAGCATTGGGGGTTCGTTATACCCCGTTTGACCGAGTTTCTTTTTTCTTCACCCTTTTGGATTACAGTTTAAAAGTGCACCAACGGCTGCAACATAAATTTTTTTCTAAGAAGATATTCGGTAACTGTTAGAGCCAGGCCTGGCAAAAGGTTCTTTACATTAGCTGTTTTGTGGAACTACCCACTAGGGGGAGCTCGCGATTATAGACTGCCTAAGTAACATAAACCAATAGCATTACCCTTGTTCTTTTTGTCCCTTTAGTCTTAGATTCCCTTTATTTGCTTGCTGACTCATGCAAGGGCCCTTGCAGAGTCATTGTGTGTCAATACCTGTGTATGATTAGCATGTTATTCAAATCCTTTTTGTTTGCTTTACCATATGCACAGTAAAGTTATTCTTTGGTTTGAATATAGTAAATGTGTGACGTGTATTTACTCTGGGGAATCGCCTACAGGAAAAGGTAATAACATCATTGCATTGCCTTTTGCATGTTTTATGTATGTGTATGCTATTGCAGGCTCAACCAAGTAGGGTTCCCAATACTTTTATATTAATTCGGTGTGCCAAGGGAGGACTCGAGCTAGTTAAAGAGGGGTGAATCAGTTACTGAGAGTAGATCCCAAATTAACCAGCGGCTCCTTCGGGGGTAGCGCTACATAATTGTTTACTTTCTTATGATATAGTACAGTGATCTCACAGGTTATGTTCTGTCTTCGGGTACCAAAGACTTTCATGTGGAGGGAAAATGTAGCCACTAGTGGACTATAACTATAATATTGTGTACTCCCCTCGTCATCCCTCATCTATAGTTATATCCCTCTAGTGCTTGGCGCCTGTGACTGTCATCATATCTGTGAGCTCAATCAAATGGATTGTGGGACTATTAGTCTTTCCTGGCTGGCGATTCCATTGCATAACCATACACCGGGACTACATCTCCCAGGGATCCTTCCTACCATTTCGATGATGCTCCTGCGAGGGACTATAGAAGAGACCAGAGACCCGCCTCACGCTCAGTTCCTCCTGGGCCTTGCATGATGCACACCTCTCCAAGACGGGGAGAGAGAGGTTGCGGCCTGCCAAGCACTGTTCAAGTGATTCCAGAAGGACCCCGGAGGGCCTAACTCTGCTTGCTGTTCGTCAGACATCTACATGGCACCAACTCAGCAGCTCGACACCACATTCGTTCTGCACCCGTGGGTCATCATTGGCGGCTTCATTGATGATGTCTCATCCCGGGTCGCTGTCTGCAAGGCATCTAGTTCGGTCCAGTCGTTGATGAGAGGGTAAATGCCCATCCTCTGCAATATTTCCCTGATTACTTTATTGTGTACGTTTGTATTTTTTTACTAGTAATGGCGGTGATCTGCAATTTTTTACAGTATTGCGACGTTGCAGTGGACAGGTCGGACACTATTGGCACATTTTTGGGACCATTGACATTTACAGAGTGATCAGTGCTATAAATATGCACTGATTACTATTTAAATGTCACTGGCAGGGAAGGGGTTAACAATAGGGGTCGATCAGGGGGTTAACTGTGTTCCCTATTGTGTTTTCTTACTGTGGGGGGAAGGGGACTCACTATAGGAGGTGACAGATCATGTTTTCTACTTTGTAGAAAGACACGATCTGTCCTTCTCTCCTCAGACAGCACAGGGATTTACATTTCCTATGATTAAGTAACGTGTGTTCGTTACGATACGCGTGAGGAAGAGGAGGATTGCTGGTGACTTGATCCGCTCGCGGCCGCAGAGCGGAGACCCGATCGTACTACATGCTGTTTATACAGCTCTGTCAGTAAGTGTTTTAACTGTTTTTACTCATTAAATTGTGAATGGTCTTACGCTATGGAAGCCTCCTTGTGTTCTTTTTGAGTGCCATTGCTGGGATCAGGTCTCTGTTTATGCAGTGTAAGAATGGCAGGCTGGCTGTGGGATATCCTTCATTTACATGTTATAAGGCTTACATACAAGCCGCTTCAAGGTAAGGGGCTTGTATTAACTATTTCCATCTTCACTACTGCACTGTGGAAAGGTTTGGAGTCTGTCATTTTGGAAGCACGTTTTTTACTTTGCACTGAAGCACTCATCGTGGAATCTTAATAGAAGTGAAGCACAGATGCACTTTATTATTCATTCATTCTTTGCTTGATATTGCGTTCTTGACTATTGGATTGGATTGTTTTTCATCTTCACGTTATTATTGCACTGGACACGTTGCTATATATATATATATATATATATATATATATATACATATATATATATATATATATATATATATATATATACATATATATATATATATATATATATATATATATATATATATATATATATATATATATATATATATTTTATATATATTTGTTATATTGACATTTCTTGATTTTTTTTTTTTTTTTCCTTGGTGAATTATATGAGACATTTTTCACTGCAGTCATTTATGGATTGAATTTTTTTTCACTTTTATGCATGGATTGGAATTTTATTATTTATATTTCTTCCACTTTTTGATGTTTTTTTCACTTTTATGGATATTATTCATTTATTGCACTATGCACTTTGGATTGGTTTGTGCTCATTTGCATATTTGCACTATATATGTTTTATGTTTATGAAGATAGCTACTGCTTGTTAATTTTATCTGAACGATTCCAGATCACTCGCTATTAATATTGTGCGGGTCACTGGCACATTTGTCTTTTTTATCATCATTTATCCACTCTTACTACTCTACACATTACTCAGTTAATGTTGGGTGGGTATATGATTTTATTCAGAGTGGAACACATTTTACACAGGAACCAGTGGAGCACATTTTCCTGACAACTTATTCACATTATGGAAATCGTTATTGATATTTAGTTTTAATTAGATCCTGTTGCAAGCGCCATTACACCCCCCTTGTCATTAGTCGTGGCAGCTGCATTATTAATTTGATTTTCTTATTTTAGCTTTGTTGTGCCCTTGTTGAGGTTGTTTTTGCGCATTAGTTCCCCCCCGTTTTTATACAGGGATTTTCACACACAAACCCCCTGCTCCCGCTGATGCACGTGATCACGCCCATCGGCCACGTGCAACTGGTTACCTGCCATTCAGGGGGCGCGTGAGCGCTTCTAGCGGCGCTCACGTGCCCTTTGGTGGCTCTCCTGGGCAAAGCCGTATATATATATACGGGATTTCGCCCAGGAGAGCCATTTTGCCACAATATATTTGCGTGAGCTGGTCAGGAACCGGTTAAAGGTGCTTGTGAATAGATGTCTGAACCCAGATTGTCAGGTGGGTTGGAGGTTCACAGAGTCATGGTGATGCAAATCAGCAAGTAAATCCAAGCAGTCCCCAAGGGGGCCGTGCTACAATGGTTAATGGTTTCACCATGGTTCTGTCTAGCAGTGGGTGAGACTTGAGTCTGACCTATTACCTGTGCCACTAACCTCCCCTCCCTGGTTGCTGCCTATCGATCATCTGCCTACAGCACAGATAGTGATTTTACTTTCTTCTTTCCTGTATGTCTTGGACACGGCCAATATAAAATATAGAATATCTTCACGTCTGTGACCCTTTACTCCAATATTGGGCAACCCAGGGTTTTTACCTGGTCAATCAGATAACGTATTTCTTTTGCTGACAACCATCACGTCCATCGCCTATTTGGCATGCGCTCAACAGGGAGGGCCAGAAATCACTAGGAGAACTTAGTTCCCTCTCTCGTTGCTGCAGTGGACATTGGCTACAATATTTCCAATTACGTAATTTTTAAGAAGGGTTGCCTAAGAATTGGCATCATGGGGATCTGACTCAGCTTGAGGAGATGTGTTTTTCTGACTTCAAGTGTTTGCATGTTTTATCTGAAATATATGGCACGCTATTGTTTCACGCATTTCCCAATCGCCCCTTTTATGTTCGAGACTGGAAACGGGAATTGGGCAAGAGCCTGCGCTTCCCATTCACAGGAAAGAAACTACAAAATACTAACCAGATGGTATCACTGCCCGACTTTATAAAAAAAAATCAATCCAGCTACATCAGATCTATGTTTGAGATGTGGCGAGTGAAGAGGTACACATTTACGTGTGTGGTGGTCTTGCCATTTTGCCGTCCATAGTGTATGACTCTGCCTCGCCCCCCCGGCACCCATGTCATTGGATTTGATTGACAGCAGCGTTAACCAATGGCTGCGCTGCTATCAATCTGTCCAATGAAGAGCCAAGAACCCGTGGAGAGAGCGACGCGGGATCGTGCACATGGAAATTCGGTGCTCAGGTAAGTAAAACGGTGGGGGGCTGGGGGGCCAGACACTGCAAGGTGTTAATGCATGTTAAGCATGTTTGCTTAATATAGTAAGTAAAGTGAGGCTATGTTTATTTTGAACATGCATGATTGGATGATTGAAGTTTGCTCATCTTTTCAAAATGATCATGCCCTACTACATTAGTTACTCAGCCTTAGTTATTACAAGTGTTCTTGAAAACATCTCTGCACTTTTTTTTATAAGATACTGTTACGTACCTGGTTTATCAGAGTCTGGATTCAGGATGGCCTCTCTTACGGCTCTGGTTCGCAAGCCGCTGGAGTGGGAACAGCGGACTCGGAGCACAGCGTGGTAGGAGTGCTGAGGTAGCAGAGAGTAGATGCAGACGGAGGGGTCTCTCTGATGTACGGTGCTGAAGACACTGGAACAGAGGATGGGGTCAGCGACCCAACTGGAACTGCAGCTACGGTGGCACAAGTTGATGAGATAAGCAGGTTTAGTATGTACTGAAGGTAGCGGAGTCAGGCAGGCCGGGTCAGGACGTGTGATCAGGTAAACAAATGCGAAAGACAGAAACGTATAGCTAGATTCATGAAGAGTTAGGCCGGCGTATCAGTAGATACGCCGACCTAACTCGGAATCTGCGCCGTCGATAGGTTTAGGAGATACACTTAAACCTATCTAAGATACGACGGCTTGCGCCGTCGTATCTTAGGGTGCAATATTTAGGCTGGCCGCTAGGTGGCGCATCCATTGAGTTTGGCGTAGAATATGTAAATCACTAGATACGCCTATTTACGAACGTACGTGCGCCCGTCGCAGTAAAGTTACGCCGTTTCCGTAAGAGATAGGCCGCCTAAAGATAAAGCTGCCCCTCGGAGGCGTAGTCAATGTTAAGTATGGCCGTCGTTCCCGCGTCAAAATTTGAAAATTTTACGTTGTTTGCGTAAGTCGTCTGTGAATAGAGCTGGACGTAATTTACGTCCACGTCAAAACTAATACGTCCTTGCGGCGTACTTTGCCGAAATGCACACTGGGATATGTACACGGACGGCGCATGCGCCGTTCGTAAAAAACGTCAATCATGTCGGATCACAGTTGATCTACATAAAACATGTCCCCCACATCCTCATTTGAATTTGGCGTGCTTACGCCGGCCTATTCACGCTACGCCGCTGTAACTTAGCAGGCAAGTACGTTGTGAATACAGTACTTGCCTAGCTAACTTACGGCGGCGTAGTGTAAATACGATACGCTACGCCACCGCAAAGATGCGGCGGTCTATTTGAATCTAGCTAGTAGTCTTTGGTACAGGCAGGTAGGTCTGGCAGCGGTGGATCAATCAGGAGAGAAGTCAAGCAAAGCCGGGTCAAGGGTTGGAGAGGTACGGGTAGTCAGCAAGCCGGGTCAAAGGTTCAAAGGTTCAAATCAGAAGTTCAAAGCATGTTATCAGATCTCAGGTAACTCCCGCACACGCGCGTGCATCCTCAGCAAAGAGGATGGACGAGCCTGGAGGGTAAATCCCTGACATTGCCCCCCCCCCCAAGGGGCAGCCTCCGGATGCCCAGTCGGGCCTCTTTGTCTGGGTGAGCAAGAAAAAAGGCACGTAATAACTTCTTGGCGTGTAAATTACCATCAGGTTCCCAAGAATTATCTTACGGGCCATACCCCTTCCACTTGTCACTTCCTGCAGTCCAATATAGCTTCCACTTACGTACTCCTCGCAACCATCGATCTGGACAGGTTCAGGAGGCTTGGATCCTCTGTTAGGGAAGGGGTCAGGGCAAGGGCGGATCCAGAGTCTAGTCTCGGGAGGGGCACTGCCAGAAAATAAGGTGTTGCTTACAGAACTCAATTAGGTGTCCGATGTGTCCGCTGCAATGTTGCAGTACCGCTAAAAAATCAATGATCGCCGCCATTACTAGTAAAAAATATTTAAATATAAATGCTATAAATCTATCCCATAGTTTGTAGACGACTGTCAGGGACTGCAGACATGGTACAAGAGATGGTCAGAGACTGCAGACATGGTACAAGAGATGGTCAGAGACTGCAGACATGGTACAAGAGATGGTCAGAGACTGCAGACATGGTACAAGAGATGGTCAGAGACTGCAGACATGGTACAAGGATGGTCAGAGACTGCAGACATGGTACAAGGATGGTCAGAGACTGCAGACATACTAAAGAGATGGTCAGAGACTGCAGACATGGTACAAGAGATGGTCAGAGACTGCAGACATACTAAAGAGATGGTCAGAGACTGCAGACATGGTACAAGAGATGGTCAGAGACTGCAGACATGGTACAAGAGATGGTCAGAGACTGCAGACATGGTACAAGAGATGGTCAGAGACTGCAGACATGGTACAAGAGATGGTGAGAGACTGCAGACGTGGTACAAGGGATGGTCAGAGACTGCAGACGTGGTACAAGAAATGGTCAGAGACTGCAGATGTGGTACAGAAGATGGTCAGAGACTGCAGACGTGGTACAAGGGATGGTCAGAGACTGCAGATGTGGTACAAGAGATGGTCAGAGACTGCAGACGTGGTACAGGAGATGGTCAGAGACTGCAGACGTGGTACAAGGGATGGTCAGAGACTGCAGATGTGGTACAAGAGATGGTCAGAGACTGCAGACGTGGTACAGGAGATGGTCAGAGACTGCAGACGTGGTACAGGAGATGGTCAGAGACTGCAGACGTGGTACAAGGGATGGTCAGAGACTGCAGACGTGGTACAAGGGATGGTCAGAGACTGCAGACGTGGTACAAGGGATGGTCAGAGACTGCAGACGTGGTACAAGAAATGGTCAGAGACTGCAGACGTGGTACAAGGGATGGTCAGAGACTGCAGGCATGGTACAAGGGATGGTCAGAGACTGCAGAAGTGGTATAAGAGATGGTCAGAGACTGCAGACGTGGTACAGGAGATGGTCAGAGACTGCAGACGTGGTACAAGGGATGGTCAGAGACTGCAGACGTGGTACAAGGGATGATCAGAGACTGCAGACGTGGTACAAGGGATGGTCAGAGACTGCAGACGTGGTATAAGAGATGGTCAGAGACTGCAGGCATGGTACAAGGGATGGTCAGAGACTGCAGACGTGGTATAAGAGATGGTCAGAGACTGCAGGCATGGTACAAGGGATGGTCAGAGACTGCAGACGTGGTATAAGAGATGGTCAGAGACTGCAGGCATGGTACAAGGGATGGTCAGAGACTGAACACATGGTACAAGAGATCAATGCAGCCTCATCAGTGCCCACCATTGCAGCCTCACTGTGCATATGAACGCAGCCCCACCTTTGTGTATAAATTCAGTCCCACTTTTGTATATTAATGCAGTCCCACTTTTGTATATCAATGCAGACCCACTTTTGTATATCAATGCAGACCCACTTTTGTATATCAATGCAGACCCACTTTTGTATATCAATGCAGCCCCACTTTTGTATATAAATGCAGTCCCACTTGTGTCTATGAATGCAGTCCCACTTTTGTCTATGAATGCAGCCCCACTTTTGTCTATGAATGCAGCCCCACTTTTGTCTATGAATGCAGCCCCACTTTTGTCTATGAATGCAGTCCCACTTTTGTCTATGAATGCAGCCCCACTTGTGTCTATGAATGCAGTCCCACTTTTGTATATGAATGCAGTCCCACTTTTGTATATGAATGCAGTCCCACTTTTGTATATACATGCAGTCCCACTTTTGTATATGAATGCAGCCCCACTTTTGTCTATTAATGCAGCCACACTGTGCATGGCACTCACCATGGCATTGCCTCGATCACACACAGCAGGTATCTCCTCTCCCGACGTGTGTCATGGAACAAACAGGAGCTGTAGGTCTGTGTTCGGCTCTAGCAAAGTCCCACCCTAGACGGGCTTGTGTGATAGACAAAACACTGATTCAATCAGTGTTCCATCTCCATCTACTATCACACGAGCAGGTCTAGCACAGGCAGCACAGCCGAACACAGATCCAGCTCTCACACACAGCGAGAGATGCCCGATGTCATACACGCAGGAGAGAGGGGAGTGCTGCAGTCAGCTACAGCTCAAAGCAGCCTCAGGACAGGCAGCCTACCAGCCCTGGTGAGAGAGGGAGAGAGAGTTAGAGACTCGGCAGCGGGAGCTGCAGGCACCGCAAAGCAGTTTAAAAGCCAATGTGACATGATTGCCTCGGGGGGGGGCAATTGCCCTGTTGCCCCCCCCTGGATCCGCCGTTGGGTCAGGGACTGCAGGTTTGAGTAGAGAGACATGAAATTCAGGATGTATTTTCAGGGAAAGACAGTTCATATGAGGCTAAATTAATTTTTCTTTTAACCGGGAAGGGTCCCATAAACTTAGGTGCCAACTTCTTAGACGGGCACGGTAATCTTAGGTGTGGACAGCCATACCTGATCATCCGGTTTGAGATCCAACTCTCCCCTCCTTTTCTTGTCGAAGAATCTCTTGCCGTCAGCTTGAGCCTTGGTTACTGCTTCACGCAATACCTGGTTGTTGTGTTTGAGAAATTCCAAGATACTCTGAACTGCTGGAACTGCTGATTCTGAAAAGAAATCTGGCAAAAATGTTAAATTAAAACCATAATTAGAGAAGAAAGGGGATTGCCCAGTAGCTGAGTGTTTGGCATTTTTGTATGCAAATTCTGATAAAGGTAGCAGCGAGAGAGAACGTTGTGAAGCATCTGATATATTGTTCTAAGGTTTGGTTTGTTCTTTCGGTTTGCCCATTAGTTTGGGGATGGTAGGCTGAGGACAGAGAAAGCTTAGGGCCAG
The DNA here is from genome assembly GCF_905171775.1 of Rana temporaria. Taxonomy (NCBI): domain Eukaryota; kingdom Metazoa; phylum Chordata; class Amphibia; order Anura; family Ranidae; genus Rana; species Rana temporaria. Next base: position 77,046,373 of record NC_053489.1, read on the forward strand.
ATCCACAGCCCCGCAGCGCAACGTAACTTAACAGATTTAAGTTACACTGCCGCAAATTTCCTAAGTTAGGTATCGATCCACAACACACTTACCTGGAAATTTGCGGCGGTGTAACTCAAATCCGTCCGGCGCAAGGCGTTCCTAATCTAATGGGGCGAGTCCCATTTAAATTAGGCGCGCTCCCGCGCCGGACGTACTGCGCATGCTTGTGACACAAATTTCCCAATGTGCTTTGCGCGACGTGACGTCATTTTTTGATCGGCGCGTAGCGTATTTCCGTATTCCCGTACGGCTTACGCAATCGACGTAAAATTAAAAAATTAGACGCGGGAAGGACGGCCATACTTTACACAGCAGTACGCCTGCTGTGTAAAAGAAGGGCTGCTTTACAAAAGTGTAACTAAGCAACGGGAAACTAACGTAGCGGCGACGTAGCAAACGCGAAAAAGCTTTGAGGATCGACGTAACTTCTCATTAGCATACCCGACGCGTAATTTCGACAATGAATGCCCCCAGCGGCGGTCGCGGTACTGCATCTTAAGATCCGGCAGTGTAAAACTATTACACCTGCCGGATCTTCTGTCTATCTCTTGGAAACTGATTCTGTGGATCAGTTCCAAAGATAGAAACAGGGATACGCAGGCGGAACAGCAGATCCGCCTGCGTATCTCTTTTGAGGATCTGGCCCTTAATTTGTAACTTCTCGCAAAGGGCTCTCCAGAACCGAGAGGTAAACTGGACCCCTCTGTCAGAGACGATATTGGAAGGTACTCCATGTAGCCTGACGATCTCTTTGATAAAAACGCGAGCAGTTTCAGCAGCGGAAGGCGTATTTTTCAAAGGAAGGAAGTGAGCCATCTTGGTAAAACGATCTACAATAACAAAGATTGCTGTACATCCCTCGGAACAGGAAAGTTCCACAATAAAGTCCATTGCAATCATTTCCCAAGGTCTATTGGGCACGGGTAGAGGTTTCAATAGTCCCCAAGCTTGTTTTCTGGATGTTTTATTCCAATTGCAGATGGGACAGGAATTGATATATGCCCTACAAAAGTCCTCTAAGTCGGGCCTCCAGAAAGTGTGTCGCACTAATTGGAGGGTCTTACGAACCCCGAAGTGCCCCGCTAACGGGTGATCATGGAGAAGTTTTAGAACTTCCACTCGGGTATTTTCCGGTACAAAAACCTGACTTCCTCTCCAAAATAGACCGTCTCTGGAACTTAGCGAGATACTGGGGGGTTTGGAAGATTCGGGAGATGCTTCTCTGATCATGGACAGTAGATCGGTATGTAAAAGCAGAAAGTTGCCATCCAGAAGGATGGTGTCCGGAATGGATGTGTCCTTTGGGTTGTCATGCATTCGGGATAACGCGTCTGGCTTAACATTTTTGGATCCAGGTCGATAAGTAATATGAAAACAAAAGCGAGAAAAGAAAAGAGCCCAACGAGCTTGTCGAGGTTTTAACCGCTTAGCTGTCCTTAGATACTCCAAATTCTTGTGATCTGTGTAGATCAATACGGGATGGGCAGCGCCCTCAAGTAAGTACCTCCACTCCTCTAAAGCAGTTTTGATGGCCAGCAGTTCTCGGTCACCCATGTCGTAATTCTTTTCTGCGGGGGAAAGTTTTCGAGAAAAGAATCCTACTGGATGCATTAAGTCCTTGTCACCTGAGCGTTGTGAGATAACAGCCCCTACCGCCACTTCAGAGGCATCTACCTCAAGGAGAAAAGGCAACACTGGGTTGGGATGGCTGAGGATTGGAGCTGATGTAAAGAGTCCCTTCAGTTAGTCGCTCAAATTCGCATTTCTCTACTTTTGCATACAAACTGTGCTGGCGGAGATGATTCAGAACCTTGCAGACATGCACTCGGTGCACCTCCAGAGATCAGGAGAAAACCAGGATATCATCCAAGTAAACAATGACAAAGATGTCCAAGAAGTCTCTAAATACATCGTTAACAAAGTGTTGAAACGTAGCAGGCGGGTTACATAGCCCAAAGGGCATTACCAAGTACTCATAGTGTCCATATCGGGTACGGAATGCTGTCTTCCATTCATCGCCGTCCCTGATGCGTATCAAGTTATACGCTCCCCTCAGGTCCAGTTTAGTAAAAATAACGGCAGATCGTAATTTTTGAAAAAGTTTGGGTATTAGGGGCCCTGGGTTCAGGCGGTAACATTGCCACAGATGGAGCAGCAGCGGTTGATGATGATCTAGCGGCAGGTGCTGGGGCATCTCCAGGAACGGCTAAGTTCTGAACCTGTCCCTTCAATCTCAGGTAGCCATCTTGCAAGTTCTTAACGGCCTCAGTGAAGGATGACAGATGCTTGCATATCTCCTCCATCGCTGGAGCAACTCCTGCAGACTCTGTCATGGCTGCCTGATACTGTTACGTACCTGGTTTATCAGAGTCTGGATGCAGGAGGGCCTCTCTTACGGCTATGGTTCGCGAGCCGATGGAGTGGGAACAGCGGACTCAGAGCACAGCGGGGTAGGAGTGCCGAGGTAGCGGAGAGTAGATGCAGACGGAGGGGTCTCTCTAAAGTACGGTGCTGAAGACACTGGAACAGAGGATGGGGTCGATGGGGTTGATGAGATAAGCAGGTTTAGAATGTACTGAAGGTAGCGGAGTCAGGCAGGCCGGGTCAGGACGTGTGATCAGGTAAACAAATGTGAAAGGCAGAAAAGTAGTCTTTGGTACAGGCAGGTAGGTCTGGCAGCGGTGGATCAATCAGGAGAGAAGTCAAGCAAAGCCGGGTCAAGGGTTGGAGAGGTACAGGTAGTCAGCAAGCCGGGTCAAAGGTTCAAAGATTCAAATTAGAAGTTCAAAGCAGGTTATAAGATCTCAGGTAAAGTCACTCACGAACTGCAGATCAGGCAGCAATGTGTTGAGTCCAGCAGTGGCTTTTAAAATGAGTTTTGGTGCCAAACGTGCACGCGCGCGCTCCCGTTTACTTGCACGTGCGCGCCCGTTGTGTACGCGCGTGTGCCCGCTGTGCACGCCCGCGGAACGCGCGGCGGCGTGTCACACAGAGGGACACTGCTGTTTCCTCAGCAAAGAGGATGGACGAGCCTGGAGGGTAAGTCCCTGACAGATTCGCAGCCATCTTCGCAACAGTGTGACAACTCTTGCACTAACCATTTCAGCAGGGGATGGTTCACCCCCCTTCCTGACCAGGCCATTTTTTGCAATATTGCACTGTGTTGCTTTAACTGACAATTGCACGGTTGTTGCGACACTGGGGTAGATTCAGTAAGATATGCGCATTTTTTACGTAGGTGCAGGGCACCGTTTTTGCCCTGCGCCCCCCGCAAATCTTATAATTTTCTGCGCTACCCGCGATTCACGGAGCAGTAGCTTCGTAAATTGCGTGGGCGCTCCGGCAAAATACCCGGCGTAAGCGCGCGCAATTTAAATTATCCCGTAGGGGGCGGGAATCATTTAAATTAGGCGCGTTCCCACGCCGATCGTAGAGCGCATGCTCCGTCGGGAAACTTTCCCGACGTGCATTGCGGCAAATGACGTCGCAAGGACGTCATTTGCTTCAAAGTGAACGTGAATGGTGTCCAGCGCCATTCACGAATCACTTACGCAAACTACGTAAAGTTCAAATTTCGCGACGCGGGAACGACGGGTATACGTAACATTGGCAGGGGCAGCCTTACGCGAAAACCGCCGTACGCAAACGACGTAAACTGCGTACGCAGGGCTCGCGTAACGTTGTGAATCGGCGTTAGTATGCAATTTGCATACTATACGCTGAGCACAACGGGAACGCCACCTAGCGGCCATCGCAAGAATGCAGCCTAAGATATGCGGGCATAAGAGCCTTATGCCACGCATATCTTAGGCTGCAGTCGGCGTAACGAGGTTCCTGAATCAGGAGCATTCGTTACGCCGGCGCAAGTAAGCAATTGCGCTGCGTAACTATGGTTACGCAGGCGCAATTGCTCTCTGAATCCGGGCCACTGTAGCCAAGTAAAATTTTTGTCCTTTTTTTCCCACAAATAGAGCTTTTGGTGGAATTTTATCACCTCTGCGGTTTTTATTTTTTGAAAATTGATCATACCTCATGACAGCCCTAACAAATACCCCCCCAAAATACCCCTTTTTTAGAAAGTAGACATCCGGTATTTAGTAAGAGGCATAGCAAGTTTTTTAAAGTTGTAATTTTTTTCCCCACAATTCTTTGCGAAATGAAGATTTGTATTTCTCTTATGCCGCGTACAGACGGTCGTTTTATGCGATGGAAAAAAACGACGTTTTTTAAAAACGTCACTTTAAATTACCGTGTGTGGGGGAAAACGTTGATTTATGTCTTGTGAAAAACGACAAAAAAAAATTGAAGCATGCTTCAATTTTATGTGTCGTTTTTCAAAACTTTGTTTTTTACTTCACAGAAATTGACTGTGTGCAGCAAAAAACGACGTTTAAAACTAAGTTTTTACACCCGCGCATGCCCAGAAGCTAGTTAGGAAGCGAGCTTCAATGGAAAAAAGTGGTGAAACGTAACCTCGCTTTGCTAGAGCATTGTGAAAAAACGATGGTGTGGAGGCAACTTCGTCTTTGAAAATGATGTTTCAAAAACGTCGTTTTATTTCATGATTTAAAACGTCGTTTTTTTTCATCACAAAAAACGACCGTCTGTACGCGGCATAATTCTGCTACTCCTCCCGAGGATGGTGATACCACATGTGTGAGGCCCCGTACACACGACCGAGTTTCTCGGCAGAATTCAGCCAGAAACTCGGTCGGAGCTGGATTCTGCCGAGAAACTCGGTCATGTGTACACTTTTCAGCGAGGAAGCCGACGAGGAACTCGTCGGGCCGAAAAGAGAACATGTTCTCTATTTCCTCGTTGTTCAATGAGGAAAGTCGGCCTGCCGAGATCACGGCGGCTTCCACACTGAACTCGATGAGGAACTCGATGTGTTTGGCACGTCGAGTTCCTCGGACGTGTGTACGGGGCCTGAGACTTTTACACAGCCTGGCCACATACAGAGGCCCAACATTCAAGGAGCACCATCAGGTGTTCTAGAGACATATCATTTTTTTAGACTACCTCTTAGGCCCTGTACACACGATCAGTCCAAACTGATGAAAACGGACTGAAGTTCAGTTTCATCGGTCCAAACCGACCGTGTGTGGGCCCCATCAGTCCGTTATCCTTCGGTCCAGAAATTTAGAACTTGCTTTAAAATTGAACTGATGGACTGGTAACCGATAGGTCAAAACCGATGGTTAGTACGCAAAAGCATCGGTTCCAAACCCAGGCATGCTCAGAATCAAGTCGACACATGCTTGGAAGCATTGAACTTCGTTTTTTTCAGCACGCCGTTGTGTTTTACGTCACCGCGTTGGACTCGATCGTTTTTTAAACTAGTTAACCGATGAAACTGAACTTCAGTCCGTTTTCATCAGTTTGGACTGATCGTGTGTACAGGGCCTTACACTTTTGAAGGTCCTGGTACACCAGGACAATGAAAACGCCAAAAAATGACCCAATTTTGGAAAGTAAACATCCCAACGTTTACTCTGTGAGGCATAATGAGTCTTTTGAACTTGTCATTTTCGTCCACAAGTTTTTAGAAAATGTGTAAAGAAAATTAAAACTGTTTTTTTTTTTACACAAAGTTGTCCATTTATAAGATATTTCTAACCCATAGAACACATAGCAAAAATTAAACCCCAAAATATATTTTGCTACATGTCATGAGTATGGCGATACATACATGTGTAAGACTTTTCCACAGCCTGGCCACATACAGAGGCCCAACATGCAGGGAGCACCATCAGGTGTTCTAGGGACATATATTTTAAATCTAATTTGACTACCTTTTACACTTTTGTGAGGTACTGATGGGCACTTTAGTGGCATGGATGTGGCACAGATGAGCACTGATGTGGCATGGATGAGCACTGATGTGGCATGGATGAGCACTGATGTGGCAAGGATGATCACTGATGTGGCATGGATGTGGCACAAATGATCACTGATTATGGCATGGATGAGCATGGATGGGGATGGATGAGCCAGGGATGAGCATGGATGATGATGGATGAGCATGAATGTGAATGGATGAGCCAGGGATGGAGCATGAATGTGGATGGATAAGCCAGGGATGGAGCATGGATGTGGATGGATGTGCCAGGGATTGGTGAATGGATGAGCCAGGGATGGATGAGCCAGGGATGGGCACAGATCAGCGCTGTGGGCACTTCAGATGCATCCCACAGTGCTACTGCACCGGTTCGCTCCTCTCCTCACACGATGTACCGATCTGCGAGAGGGGAGGAGCCGAACCGGATATGCTCCGGTCTGTTTACAAGTGATCACTCTGTCATTGGACAGCGTTATCACATGGTAAAGGCCCGCTGTCATTGGCCCTTTACCCTGATCTGTGACACGCCCGGTCTGGGGGACCCAACAGTCACAGACATTCCCGGGTGCGCACCCCAGGGGAATTCTGGCACGCGATTCTAGGAGGGCGCTATAGTACGCCCTCCCAGAGTTATCCAACCATGCTGTAGCCATTGGTTGGCTATGGTCCTGTCAGCAAGCGGTTAAGCGGCTAAACTGCAAGGTCATCCAGCTTGCCAGACAGACTGGTTACATGACACTCTCAGAGATATCCAATTATTACTCCTCCCGCCCTAACCGTTTCCAATGAAAATATAAAAGTGTGGAAAATTTTTGAAGACCCCTTGTTTGTTTTCAGCTGTGTAATACAGCAAAAACCAACTGCAATGTGATTGGGTTTGTATCAGAAGACAGTAAGGCCCCTTTCACACATTTCATCAGTTCAGTCACGTCAAAATGGATGAAGTGTTCATCAGTTTTTCACCAGCTGCTCGTCAGTTTCTCATCAGTTTTTTTTACCACCACTACCAATGCAAAAACAGATGAAAAACGAACCGTTTGTCAGTTTACGTCCAGTTTTCATCCAATCCGTTTTTTTTAACATGAGAAAAATATGGCTTCAAATTACGGATGATGACGGAAGCGGATGTAAATGGATGATCATCCATTTACATCAGTTTTTCCATAGATATGCATTGATGTCCATTTTTTATCCATCAGGGTACTATAAGGAAATCTGAAGAAAATTTTTGGATGCGGTGCAATTGTTCGATTGTATACAGCGCTCCTAAACCACCCCTGCCCATTTCAATGAAAAGCGCTTTGGGAGGGCTGCAAGACAGGGGCTATTAACCACTTTCTTCGACTGCTAGCAGGGGTTAAAAGAACACCATTATCGGTCGAAAAGCGCAACTTAAACAGCAATACAGCACCGTTAACTTGGCCCTGCCCCAGTGTGAAAGGGGTCTTATTAAACTCACAACAACAAAATCAGGAGCTCAACACGGGCGCTATTAGCCCTTTCTTTGACCACTAGCAGGGGTTAAAAGCACCCCGCTAGCGGTTGAAAAGTGCTGCTTAAACAGCGGCAAAACGCCGCTAAAACTAGCAGCGTTTTACCGCTAACGCGGCCCGTGCCCCAGTATGAAAGGGCATTTACTAAACCCACAACAGTAAAATCAATCTGCATATGCAGTAAAGCGTGCTTGTTATACTCACTGTAGGGGTTAATCCTCTGCATTGTGTAAAAAGGCTGTCCGATCCTGTCTTCTCTGATCCTCCCATCCTTCCACTGTCCCAAATCCATCTCCTAAATTTACAGAGCCAGGGGCAGATTGCACATACTCAGTTTGGTAAGTATTGCTAGAGAGTTTTTTTTCCCCCTTGGGTCAGGGGTCCTGCATCCTGATAGGACAGTCACTACAGAATTAAAACTCCTCCTACAAACTTTAACCAGACACTGATAGAAGTCACAAGACTTCTATATACTGCTGATGAGAAAAGGTATTTAGCAGTTTATTATATTTACTAAATTAATTGCATTTCCATGTTCTGTGTACTGTGGGAGACCAGATATAGTGAATGCAGGGTCCTGTGTTTAGTAACACTTTAAGAGCAATTCTCTAATGCTCAACTGTTCATCCAACAAAATTGGTTATGTTGTAGAGCATGTATATTTTATTGGCAACAATTCCATATTTCCCTGCTACGGACAAGTGTCTGTGTGTATCAACTCTAAATAACACATAAAATATAGTAAAGATATGTGTAATACATGTATATCATTTATATCATTTCAGTTATCCCAAAAGGCAAGGCTTGGAAAGGCTGTCAACATCTTGCTATTACCAAAGACATTTGAAGACCTTAAAAAAGGGACAGTATGCAGGATAGCTGGATGGGGAAGAACTGAAAGAGAAAAATTGGCAGACATGCTATTGGAAACCAACGTCACAATACTAGATAGAGAAAAATGCAAGAAAGTCTGGAAAAAAATGTATGATATTACAACAGATATGCTCTGCACTAATGTGGGTGCTAAAGGACAAGACAGTTGCAAGGTAAGAGGATTGTCCCTATTTTTGGGGTCACCTCTCTAAGCTTCTCCTGCCAATGTCAAAATACATGTGGGCTAGTCAGGTTTCCACTAACCCCTGATACTCAACAGGGAGCGTTGACTCAAAGTAAATAAGTGGCTAATGCTTAGAGAGTAACCAGCCCAGACATGACTGGTTCTCTTTAAAGACCTATCAGAGAAATAAATCAACAAACAGAAAAATGTCAGGACAATATATAAGATGAGGATTTCAGAATGCTGTCATGCCTCCCATTTTCGAGTTATGAGTGCATAGTGTTACCAGGTTTTAGACATGTGCACACTGAAATATTTTGTTTCGGAATTTCGTTTTCGTCTGAAAAATTAAATCTAGTTACTCCCGAAATTTGTTTTTACTTATTTTGTTTCGTTAAAAAAAGCATTCGTTATCAGAAATCCAACAGATGGAAAAGCTAACTGCGGGAATAAGAGAACAAGAGGATAATTATAGATCGACGTGGACCCCCTATATAAGATATAGAGAGGGAGCTCTGTGGGGGTGAGGTAGGGGGGAGGGAGACGGAGACGGAGAGGAGGGGAAGGGGATTTTTTTTTTTTTTCGGGGAAGGTAGAGGGGGGGGGGGGGGGGTAGGTATGGTATGGGGCAAGGGAAGAAGAGGGATATTTTAGGTCTTGCTTTTGTTTTTTTTGTTGTTTTGTTTGTTTGCTTTTTCCTTTTTCTTAAATAGTTATATAGAGAAGTCATAAGAGAGATAGGAGCAATCTGTCAATTTGTGTATTAGCATATCTAAGCCATATGTAATTGTAAAATTGGAAAATATGTTTGTTTAAAACTGAAATAATGTATAAAATAAAGAATTTAAAAAAAAAAAAAAAGCATTCGTCCGAAAATCCAAATGAATTAACCTCTTGACCACTGGGCACTTAAACCCCCTTCCTCACCAGACCAATTTTCAGCTTTCGGTGCTCTCACAATTTGAATGACAATAACTCAGTCATACAACATTGTGCCCATCTGAAATTGTTGTCCTTTTTTTCCCACAAATAGAGCGTTCTTTTGGTGGTATTTGATCACCTCTGCAGTTTTTATTTTTTGCGCTATAAAAGAAAAAACACTGAAAATTCTGTAAAAATAAAAAATAAAATTCTCGTTTCTGTCATATTAGCAGGTATTGCGGAGTATTGGGGGTATTGCAGAGTGTGGGGGGTATTGCAGAGTATGGGGGGTATTGCAGAGTATGGGGGGTATTGCAGAGTGTGGGTGGTATTGCAGAGTATGGGGGGTATTGCAGAGTGTGGGGGGTATTGCAGAGTATTGGTGGTATAGCAGAGTGTGGGGGGTATTGCAGAGTGTGGGGGGTATTGCAGAGTGTGGGGGGTATTGCAGAGTATTGGTGGTATAGCAGAGTGTGGGGGGTATTGCAGAGTGTGGGGGGTATTGCAGAGTGTGGGGGGTATTGCAGAGTATGGGTGTTATTTATTGCAGAGTATTGCACAGGGAGGGAGGGGTGGATCTGTGACTGCATTTGTCACAGATCTATCCCACAGCAGCTGCTGCTGCCGCTCTCCCCCCTCTCCTCTCACACTGTACCGATCGGTACAGAGAGGAGAGGGAGGAACCGGCGTCATTACATGACGCCGGTTTGTTTACAAGTGATCGCTCCGTCATTTGACGGAGCTATCACGTGGTAAACCGCCGCTATCAGCGGCGATTTACCGCGATCTGTGATGCGCCGGGTCTTCTAGACCCGGCGCTCACAGATGCTTCTGGGAGCGCGCCGCAGGGGGCGCGCGAGTGAAGCATTCTGGGAGGACGTCCCAGGGACGTCGTCCCGGAATAACTCCACCGCTCTGTAGACGTCTTTTGTCTATGGAGCGGTGGGGAAGTGGTTAAGGTCGAATCTGTCATTGAAGGCTTATGGTGTCTGTCGAATGTTCTAAGAAGATTCGACGGAGCAGCTAAAAGATTAGACGCCGCAATCGTACATTTCTGGTCGAATGTTCCGCCTACAAGCTATAGAAGAATTATAAAGTTGTATGACACTAGTAATAATTATGTTTATAAATTATTATTACTAGTCAACAAACATTCAAATTCTTCTATAGCAAAAAAACAAAAGAACAAAAGCTGGACAGCCGCACTCCAAAATTTTCTTTAAAAGAGATGTCTTTATTTTCAACTGTGCATACAGTCACTGCAAGCCCACAAAAATCAGTATGGCCAACGTTTCGCACTGGCGTCAGTGCTTAGTCATGGCTAAGCACTGACGCCAGTGCGAAACGTTGGCCATACTGATTTTTGTGGGCTTGCAGTGACTGTATGCACAGTTGAAAATAAAGACATCTCTTTTAAAGAAAATTTTGGAGTGCGGCTGTCCAGCTTTTGTTCTTTTGTTTTTTTGCTATTACCGCATTGCCAGCACCCTGGTGGTTCAACAACCCCTGATCATCACGAGGCTCACCTGGAGCGGTGAGAATTCTGTCTGCAAATTCTTCTATAGCCTATGGGCCAAACATTTCACCAGAAATGTACGATTGCCGCGTTGTACAGTTTAGCTGCTTGTCGAATCTTCCTAGAGCTTTCGACAGACACCATAAGCCTTCAATGACAGATTCAACGTTTGTATGTTTTTCTCTGCTTCTTCGAATCTTCGTTGTTCCTGTTGAATGGTAAACTCCAACACTATAATGTCGAATCTTTTCTCTCTATGTCGAATCTTTCCTCTCTATGTAGAATAATCTTGGACTAATAGAGTGTTAGGCACATTCGACCACAGGTTCGATAGACACAGATTGTTATTGTCAGTGTCATGTCGAATCTCCTATCTATATCGAACTGTTGTAGCAACGAAAATAAAGCATTTTTTTATTTGGATCTTTCGGATTTCGGATTCTGCGCGTTTGTTTCTGTTTGTTAAAACGATAACGAAAATACCTGAAATTCGGACGAAAATGCATTTGGACAAAAACGAATGCACATGTCTACCAGGTTTAGGCAACTCCAGGTCACACAGAAAGACACAACTGAAAGCAGAACTTCATTCATTTTTTCATCTTTACATCTATTAAATCTTCTGCCATTGTTGTTTTAACTTTGGATAATAAAAAAATCCTAGGCTTATGACATAATGCACAGCTTTCTCTCACTCTTGTGAGAGTTTGCCAGTAAGGGAGGGGGGTGAGTCATAAGAGGGCCAATGAGAGCTGCAGAGGGAACAGGCAGCAGCTTCAGCTGCCCACAGTTAAAATGATTGCAGCCAAACTCAGTAGAGGGAGATTTCTGCCGTATATTTGACAAGTACAGAATCACAGTATATATAAAATAATATGCAAAGTGGTTGGAGGGAGGCTTCAGAATGGCAAAGATGATTTATTACAAATTATGTGAGCAGACTGCAGTTCCTCTTGAAGGTACCTGGAGGAACCTTAAGCTTAAAAGAGGTATGTGTTTTTAGTTTTTTTTTCCCTATTCATACTTACCTAGGTGGATGCAGCATCGGTCCAATGCTGCAGCTGTCCCCCGCCGCCTCTGCACTGAGAACCGAGCAATCAAACATTTCCGATGGCTCGGTTCTCTCAGCTTCCAAAGAGGAGAGCTGCTAACTGTCAGTCAGCATATGTCCTGCTCTGCTTCTCCGCGCTCATTGGAGTGCTGAGCTGTGGAGGGGCGGGGAGCGGTTGTCTCAGCCTCTCTGTGGTTCGCTGAGAGGCTTAGACTGCCAGCAATCAAGGCAGCCGGCGGATCCACACTTCCCAAGTCAGGATGACACGCTGCCTCGACTGAATTTGGTGATGTCAGCAGAGAGCAGACTTCAGACCGCGCTCCGCTGAAAACGGGTCACAGGAGTGTAAAATGAATTACACTCCTGTGACCCATAGGAGAAGCCTAAAAAGCTCAGGATGGACCACTTCAGCCCCGGAAGATTTGGCTGCCCAATGACTGGCCCATTTTTTGCAATTCAGTACTGCATCGCTTTAACTGACAATTGCGCGGTCGTGCGACATGGCTCCCAAACAAAATTGACATCCTTTTTTTCCCACAAATAGAGCTTACTTTTGGTGGTATTTGATAATCTCTGCGGTTTTTATTTTTTGCGCTACAAACAAAAAAAAGAGCGAAAAGTTTGAAAAAAAAGCAATATTTTTTGACTTTTTGCTATAATAAATATCCCCCCAAAAAAAAAATTATATATATATATATATATATATATATATATATATATATATATATATATAAAAAAAATTTGCCTTTTATTCCTTTTAGGCTTCACTGCCTGATTCCCTCACAGAGGATGGCTGCGGGTGTAGCCGAGAGCCAAGCTACTGATCGGCTTTGGCTGCCGACATCGCGGGCACCCTAGACAGGTAAGTGTCCATATATTAAAAGTCAGCAGCTGCAGTATTTGTAGCTGCTGGCTTTTAATATTTTTTTTTTTTGGGGGGCGGACCTCCGCTTTAATAACATCTGACCTGACAGTGGAGCTCCATTGATTACATTTCTAATTACATCATTGTTGTAGAATGTATTTCATCTGCTGATAAATATGGCCATTTATTTATGACAGGTGCACTTTGTTATTATACTTCTTTTTTATTTGTCATGTTTTGTTCCAAACTTACTGCTTAATGTTTCCCCAGGGAGATTCGGGAGGTCCTTTAATCTGTGATGACGTTTTCCGAGGTTTGAATTCTTTTGGATATAATCCATGTGGAACCCCAAAGACCTCCAATGTATTCACTCGACTGACCAAAACATATATCTCATGGATTCAGGAAACAATTGGTTACCAAAACAGTGAAGAATAGAGCAAAAAAAAATTGTACAAAGCTGGACCTGTTGCCAATGATATTACATTTTTCAATCAATTTAGAGCCAAAATGCTAGATATACTGTAGTTGTTAAGCGCTAAATTTCTTAGCTTTCTTTTTGTTAGTTTTCAAAGATGTTGTTATGTGAGATTCCTGGTGTCTCAAAAAAGATGGAATCTGATTGGCTCCTGTGGGCAACTACATTTTTCAGCCAGTTTTCTTAAATGATGAGATTCATGAGTAAACTGTATAAATTATCTAAAGGCATCCCAGGTGCATCACATCAAAAGTTTGAAGTTTTCCTTTTCTTTAGGAACTGTAAACCAGAGCGTGAGAAGAAAATCCTGTCCCCTGCCAGCATACTAGGGAGAAGGACCTTTGTTCTTTGTGTGGAAGCAGTGGTCTCTCTACATGAGTCTGACACACCTTCTCTGCAATCTGCAAATCTTATGCTCCCTGCTAATTGGAGAGCTCTAGTTCAGACCTAGAGGATTCATTGCTCAGTGAGCAAGTTTCCTTCCCTGCAGCATGCTGGCATGACACAGGCTTTTCTACTTACCATGTGGCTTTTTTCTAAAGAAAATCAACTTTAAATCTTGCACACCTTCTGTTCTGATGCATCGGGAATGTATTTAGCTGATTAAATATGAAGTTCCATTTTTATGCAGATTGTATTTCATCCACAAAAGTAAAGTTTAAAAAGCCCAATGTATGCTCCATTAGTCTGGCCAGGGTTTACATAGGGCCAAGGCCTCTCTTCCGTACCCATGACTGTGCCTGAGCCTGGTCATTGGCCAATCAGGCACCCAGTGCTGCATTATTGGAATTCGCCGCTTCTCTTAATGTCTGTTACTTTAGCGAATTCTTTATCTTCAGTACACCTTTATTAGTAATCATTAAACAAAAAATAGCAGAATATCTTCTATATACTGTTTTTGCTGATATTATTCTTTGACTCACTCTTTGCTATGGATAAAAGGATGACAATACCTTAATAAAGCATACATGTATTTGAAGAAAATTATTTCATTTAATGCTGTTAATAAATGTAATAGCTTTGTATATGAAAATCCAAACACCTTTACAGAATAATTGATGACTGCATAACTTCAATAGGAACACTGTGTGGGCGGGGCCACTTGCCCTGCAGTTGGGGGCACCTTTCATCATGCATGCACTCACCGATGCCTCGGACAAGGCGAGGATTGTGGTCATGTGAAAATCGAGTATTATGCCGGTTCCCCAGCTTAGAGATGAGCTGTAAAACTGTGTGCAGTAAAAAAATTACCGGTAAGTGTTTCATAGAAAAGTGCTGTCCCATGTTACAACACATTTTAACTTGATGTATGTTGTAATTAGGAGGGACACTGCTGAGTCAGCACCCCCTCCACCAGCCACCAGTCCAGCATACCTCTGTTACCTCACTCCCCGTAACAAAATAAAGTCCCACCATGCACAAGTGTGCACTTAACTCCTTTCTTGTCATTGCAACCTGTTTGATTGCTTTTGGCAAAGTAGAGGGAAAGCATATACTTGTGTCCCAGAACATGGGGTGGAGGCTTGTCCTAATACAAATCCAGGGGGTTAGTAAATGTAAGGAGAAAAGGATCGCCACTACTCTCAGCCAGCCCAGGTGAATAAATAATAAACATCAGGCCTCAGCCTACATGTCTTTAGCAAACTGCACATCCTGATGTATCTCGCCCTGCCCACCGAGGCTGGTTCGGGAGTATCGGCGATCTTTTCCTCTTTATATTTACTATCCTTCCTTCTCATATAATGAGACCAAAGGTCTCCGTCAGTGGTGGCTGGTGGGTTCTCCTTTGGTGGGGGCAGCAAACATGCACCAAACCCCCCCTGCTGCCGGGCGGCATGTCACTGACTACCCGCTGAACCAGCCGCGTGTGGTCCAGCAACACTTTCCTACTGTATGGTGGGGTTCTCCTCCTCTCCTGCAGTGGCGGAGCTGTCCTCCTCCTCGCCTTCAGTGCAGGCAGCGGTTGTTCCGGTGTCCACTCCTCAGTCTTCCTCCCCTGTGTGTCTCTTTTTCCGCCAGTAGGATTGCCTGGTGCTTTGGCCAATCGGGAAACAGGTCTTACAGACCTGCCTCCTGATTGGCAGGAAGTAACTGTAGTGTGACCATAGCAAAAATTAATTCGCTATCGTCTCTGCACCCCGAACCCACCCTGTTTTAAATGATATTAGAGCCCCTGGCTCTAATCACGTGCTTCAAACGATACACCCTGCCATAGTAATTCATGTGTCTGGCATCATGAAAGGGGCTGGGCTCATGGATATGGAGGGCAGCGGAGGTGTTAGGGGGTGATCTCCATAACACATGCTCAGGTTGCGACAGTAGACCGACCGCTGGGTAGGGAGCCAGATCACTGACCCCCTTGCAGAGATGTATTATGGCCTAGGCTGACAAAGCCCAGGCCTAGGGCGGCACTTTGCGGGGGGCGGCAAAAAAGCGCTCATCCAACCATGTCCACCTGTGCTCATCCCACCCTGTCCCCCTGTGCTCATCCCATCCTGTCCCCCTGTCCTTATCCCACCCTGTCCCCCTGTGCTCATCCCACCCTGTCCCTCTGTGCTCATCCCATCCTGTCCCCCTGTGCTCATCCCATCCTGTCCCCCTTTGCTCATCCCACCCTGTCCCCCTGTGCTCATCCCATCCTGTCCCCCTGTGCTCATCCCATCCTGTCCCCCTGTGCTCATCCCATTCTGTCCCCCTGTGCTCATCCCACCCTGCCCCCCTGTGCTCATCCCATCCTGTCCCCCTGTGCTCATCCCACCCTGTCCCTTTGTCCTCATCCCACCCTGTCCCTCTGTGCTCATCCCACCCTTTCCCCTTGTGCTCATCCCACCCTGTCCCTCTGTCCTCATCCCACCCTCTCCCGGTGTGCTCATCCCACCCTGTCCCCCTGTGCTCATCCCATCCTGTCCCCCTGTGCTCATCCCACCCTGTCCCTCTGTCCTCATCCCACCATGTCCCTCTGTGCTCATCCCACCCTGTCCCTCTGTTCTCATCCCACCCTGTCCCTCTGTCCTTATCCCACCCTGTCCCTCTGTGCTCATCCCACCCTGTGCCTCTGTCCTCATCCCATGAAAATGACAAGTCGGGTCTTAAAAAGGAAGGGGTGCGTCATATATAAAGTAGGGGGTGCGCGAGTTTCACCAGGCCTAGGCAGCACAAAACCTAAATACACCCCTGCCCCCTTGCCACTGGAGAACCCATCACCTGTCTCAAGTACTACGCTTCACGACTGGCTATGTTGTAACTTGTCCTAGCAACTGAATTACTCTTTCTACTTGTACCTTATGCTATATTCTCCCCCACATATGCAGCCTTGTTATACACGTGCCTCACAGAAGCTGATATATGTACAGCCAAATGTACTATATTGTATGGTGGACTCTCTGAATTGTGCATATCTGCCTCAATCACGAATGTGCCTTTCTATGGATCATATTGAAATATCACCATCATTGTGATTGGCAAGCACTCCTTTTCTAATATGTGACAGCCATACCCTCACGCATCCACCCAGCCAATACCCTTTTTCAGGAGTCACTTCTTTGAACAACAGCACATATAGCTCGCTGGAACCCCCCTTTTTTACAGGACTGTATGAGTTACTTGTTAGCCCTCATCTCCTAACTAGTTACTGGGGTGTCCTTTTTGATCTGTGCTCCACCGTTATAGTGCCTGAATTTGTTGTGTATGGTGACGGGGTTACGCATGTGTGATGCGCAGCTGCGATTCCCCTGTTTTTTAATTTACTCGACAATAATGTCTTTTTTAATTGTGAAACCACACCATTTATCTGCCACCTTTTTTGTTTTTTAAGTTTTTTGCTGCATGTTGTTTTCTACTCAATAAAATTCATTGTTCCTTTCAGAGTGTTCTGGTACTGGTCTTCTTTGAGAGAACTTTATTCTCTCATTTTGTTGTTACTCTTTCTACTTGGCTTGCCAAGTAGACCTGCTTTAGTACTTTGCTTTTTACCCCATTTTACCAAGAAGCACCCCTTTAACCACTTGCTTACTGGGCACATATACCCCCCTTCTGCCCAGGTGAAATTTCAGCATCCGGCACGGCGTCGATGTAACTGACAATTGCGCGGTCGTGCGACCTGGCTCCCAAACAAAATTGACGTCCTTTTTTCCCCACAAATAGAGCTTTCTTTTTGGTGGTATTTGATCGCCTCTGCGGTTTTTATTTTTTGTGCAAACAAAAAAAGAGCGACAATTTTGAAAACAAAATTATATTTTTTACTTGTTGCTATAACAAATAGCCCATTTTTTTAAAAAAAAAAATGTTTTCTCAGTCTAGGCCGATACGTATTCTTCTACATATTTTTGGTAAAAAAAAAAAAAATCGCAATAAGCGACTGGTTTGCGCAAAAGTTATAGCGCCTACAAAATAGGGGACACAATTATTATTATTATTATTTTTTTTTTTTTACTAGTAATGGCGGCGATCTACGATTTTTATTGTAACTTGCGACATTATGGCGGACACATCGGACACTTGTGACACATTTTTGGCACCATTAACATTTATACTGCGATCAGTGCTATAAATATGCACTAATTACTGTATAAATGTGACTGGCATTGAAGGGGTTAACACTAGGGGGTGAGGGAGGGGTTAAATGTGTACCCTGCATAGTGTTTCTAACTGTGGAGGAAGGGGACTGACTGGGGGAGGTGACCGATCTGTGACACAGATCGGTCTCCTCTCTCCCTGACAGGACGTGGATCTGTGTGTTTACACACACAGATCCACGTCCTTGTCTCTGTAACCGCCGATCGCGGGAGCCTGGCGGACATCGCGGCCGCCAAGCACGCACATCGGCATCTCAGTGATGCGCCGGGCGCGCGTGCGTCCCCCAGTGGCCCGGAGGAGCGGAGGCCATATAAAGACGGCCTCCCAGAGAATTAGAACCACACTGCGGCCGTATATAGTCGTACGGCCGTCAGGAAGTGGTTAATAACTTCAGACCAGGCTTAGATTTAAAGTGATAATTAACATACAATGTTTAATTTACAGTAGCCCTTTTCTTTCTGGAGATGGATGATGGTCCTGTAATTATTTTAACCACTTGCCTACTGGGTACTTTCACCCCCTTCCAGCCCAGGACAATTTTTAGCTTTCAGCACTGTCACACTTTGAATGACAATTGCGCGGTCATGCAACGCTGTACCCAAATAAATTTGTTATTTTTTTCCCCACAAATAGAGCTTTCTTTTGGTGGTATTTAGTCACCACTGGGTTTTTTATTTTATGCTAAACAAATGAAAAAAAACAAAAATGTTGAATTTCTTTTTTTCATAGTTTGTTATAAAACTTTGCAAATAGGTAATTTTTCTCCTTCGCTGATTGGAGCTGAGGAGCACTGATAAGGCTCCACTTGTAGGCACTGATGAGGCTGCACTGATAGGTGGTACTGATGGGCATGGATAGGTGGCACTGATGGGCATGGATAGGCGGCACTGATAGGTAAAGTAGCACTGATGGGCAACACTGATGAGGAGACACTGATGGGCACTGTTTGGCAGGACTGATTGACAACTCTGGTGGGCATCTAAGAGGCAGCACTGATTATCAGTGTAGATGTCCCTTTAATACAAGCCAGTTATCGGCTCCTTTGTCCTCTCCTCATGCTGTCAGCATGAGGAAAGGAAAGCCGGGAGCGTGCAATCGGCCTGATCATGAGAAGACATCATATGACGGCCTCCCGGCAAAGTATGCCAGTACTGTAGACGTCATTTGGCTATAGCGTGGGCGGGAAGTAATTAAAATAACTATTTTTATACATAGCACGTTTTGAAGTTCTTTTTTTCTGCAACATATTTTTGTTAACGCTGTGGATTCCAGTGGGTTGGTGACTACAGCAAATGGAACTTTACTGAGACTGTTATGCACTTCGTGATTCAGCAAAGAGGTCCTTCAGTGCAGGAGTTTGGGACTGAGAAGCTGACTTCTAATAATAAGAAGAATCGTAGTGGGGAAGACACATTTGGGAGAGGTATAGGGCTGCACACCCCGACTGAAATTGTAATGGGGAATTTCCCCCAAGGTTTTTTTTTGCAGCAAAGTATCAACTCAATGAATATTAAAAAATTCAAATCACATGCTCAACATTAAAATATGAGATCTGGTAAAGGGGCATAGTACATGTGCCAGAATACAGCGATACAAATACAGTGATATTGCAGCGATGTAAATACATAGCATAACATACAATTGATTGCCATGTCGTAATCCCCAAAGCGTTTTGACCTATTCAGTGGCAGTCTTCTTCTGGGGGATAGTTTCCTCTAAAAAAAAATATACATTTAACATTTTCACTTTCAAAAGGCATATTTGTCATGCACTGAATTATATGTACTCAATAGTACCATAGTTATCGCTGACAGCTGGAATGAGCATTCTCATAACCAGAGATTTAAAAACAGTTGGATGCTCCGGTGGGCTCCATGGCCATCTCCACCTCTCGAGAGAAGCCACGCTTTATACCAGCACAGAGATAAGGGGAAAGGATGGCACCTGCAGTGGATTCCCAAAGGAAGGGCATAGAGAGTTTTTTTTTTATTCATAGACTCTTAACGAACTGATGGAGATGCTTGACATGTTATCTAAATCTTATCATTGAATAAATAAATGCATTCTTTTGCTGCGTAGACACGGTCGGAATTTCCGACAACAAAAATTGGAGAGCTGGTTCTCAAATTTTCCGACAGTTGTTGTCGGAAATTCTGAGCGGGTGTACGCGGCATTAGTGTTATCTTTGATATGTGAATGTATTCAAGTGATATTGTGTAATAATTAATTGTGAACAATTGCTATGTGTGAGCGATGAATTGAGAGGGATAAGCCCTCATAACATAATTTATTGGAAAATAGTGTAAAAATATGAAAAATTGATGGATAAAATTTAATTTTAAATTATAACTGAATGTGCTTGAGTGTTGAATGAAAATCCAGATTACAGAAATTGATTAAATACTGAAAATTAGTCCACTCTATACTTGGGCCAAAATAAATACCGTAGTTGAAAAGTGGCTAACCACAAAGTGTCAAATATAAATGTTGAAAACAAATGTGCAAACAATCCAAAAGCAAAAAGTAAAAAAAAAATCATTGCAATTGACATAATTTATCTTAAACATAGACCGTCAGTTTCAATGAGATGTAATGACTGACTGCAAGTGACACAAAGGCTCTGTCCGCATTCCCCACACTATGCTCTATATGGCAGCCATGATTCCTTTGGCCGTTAGGGTGAGCACTATCTTGCACTATCCTTTGATCATCTCTGGACACTAACTGCAAACCACAAAGTTCCTCTTCACAAGTGTATTTTATCGTTCTTTGCAGAATACCTTTTTTTCTTACATATCTCAGTTTTTTGGACACAAATAACAGAAGCATGGTTAGGCTGAATGTTTGTGTTCTAGACAAAAAAAAGTTTTTATAATGAGATTGTTATAATCTTTTTTATGAGAGTCTGCTTTCCTTCACTTGGTCTTATAACTATCTAGCTAATAACTAACTAACTATAACTAACTAACTATCTTATAACTATCTATCTGATAACTATCTAACTGGCAATTCTTGATAACTTGAAATATGTCACGCAATTTTTTCCAGCTCTGGTGTTCTTCTGGTTAGTTCTAAAGGGCCATGAAGTATATGATCATCCCTTTGTGGCCTGTTTTTCCCAGTATGTCCACTGTAGCCAGGAGCTGACTATTATGCCTGCAATTCAGAGAATTTTTTTTGCTGTTATTAGTGTGGGGTTGGCTCCCTCTAGTGTTTGCTGGACTCTATAAAGCATCTACGCCGACGTATCTTTATATACGCCGCGTAAGTGCACAGATGCGCCGTCGTATCTATGCGCCTGATTCTTAAAGCTAGATACGCCTGAATTGTGGCTTCATCCGACCGACGTAAGTTTCCTACGCCGTCGGAGCCTGGGCGCATATTTACGCTGGCCCCAAGGGGCGCTTCCATTGATTTACGCGTCGAATATGCAAATGACTGAGATACGCAGATTCACGAACGTACTTGCGCCCGTCGCTGTAATCTACGCCGTTTACGTAAGGCGTACGTCCGGCGTAAAGTTATTCCACATAAAGCAGGTGTAAGTCATGTTAGGGTATGGACCAGGGAACAGCCACCGTATTTTACGTCGTTTACGTAAGTCGTACGTGAATGGGGCTGGGCGTATGTTACGTTCACGTCGTAGGCATTGAGCCGTCGTATCTTAGGGAGTAAATTTGACGTGATTGTGAGCATGCGCGTGCATGCGCCGTTCGTTCGGCCCATCATTTGCATGGGGTCAAGCTTCATTTAAATGGATCACGCCCACTTCTTCCTACTTTGAATTAGGCGGACTTACGCCAGACAATTTACGTTACCCCGGCGCAACGTTGGGAGCAATTGCTTTGTGAATACTGTTCTTGCCTCTCAATGTTTTTTTTTTTTTTTTCAAAAGGTTTTTATTAGCCATATACACCTTCACAGGAAATGACGATGCATATAGATTACCAAAATAGTAAAAAAACATTCTTACATTGGGGACGACAAGAAATTCCCCATCCTGCATTTCCATATATATCAAAATGACAGAGAGCAATCCTAACATGGATTCTCCTAAGGTGCATACAGCATTTTCTCAACTTGTAGCTAATTGCTAAATCTCGCACTCTTGTCTAGGAGACACTGAGTAGGATATCAGTCTATATCATGCAAGATATACCCATAGCGCTATAGCCATCATAGAACAAGAGAAAAACAAAACAAAGAAAATAGGGCATAAAAAACAACAAAACATAAACAAGAGAGACCCCTCTCATGTGCCGTTGTCCCTCCAATCCCCACAGTTATCACCACATTAAGTGTACAGTAAATTCCACACAATACAGTCAAGAGCAACATTCCCTTAGGTCTCTCCAGGGTTGGTGTCTATGGAGTCCACCCATCTACCCCACACATTACAAAACTTTTTCTTACTACTTCTCGCCTCATATGTCATTTTATACATTGTGATATTAGTATTGACTAGCCCCTTCCAAGCAGACAAAGTGAGATAATCCCTCTTCACCCAATTCAGGACAATCAGCTTTCTGACATAATAGAAGAGCAACCTTAAAAAAAATTGCATATTATTACTCATGACGTCATCCTCTATGATGCCCAGGAGACATAAAAGGGGGCTACATATATTTGGGAGATAAAAAGTATCTGCAATAAACTGGGTAACCTGCGACCATACCGGACGAATCCTGTTACATTCCCACACCATATGAATAAAGGTGCCCTCTGCCACCAGGCACTTATGACAAACCGGGTTCTCTCTTCTGCCCATCCTATATAATCTGTGTGGTGTGTAGTACATTTGGTGCAGGTATCTCAGTTGTATTAGTTTGTCCCTAGCGGAGATTACCGTGGGGAGATAAGACAACAGAACCTCCTCCCATTGGGCTTCAGTCAACTCAGGGATCACCGCAGTCCACCTAAGTCTCGTATTTTCCTCCCTTGGCTGTTTCCTCCCCATGAGCATAGCATAATAAGTAGAGATCAATTTAGTATGTTCAGGATTTAGTATCAGTGATTCCAGCTTAGTGTTTTCCAAAACAATGAGACCCGTACCAAACTGCGCATGAACAGCATGCTTCAGTCTAGTGTATTGGAACCGCCATGTTTCAGGCACGCCCAGCTCACCCTTCAGTTGCGCAAATGTCCTTAGTTCCCCCCTATCAAACAATTGATGCAGATAGACTAGGCCAAATTTGGCCCATCTATGCCCATCATCCAGCAAAAAGAGATTGGCTAATCTGGGGTTAAACCATAAGGGGGCGTTAGGGGATAAGTGTAAGGGAGTATCCTGGGCATGTTTCCTACAGACCTCAAGCACCCGTCTAGCCGACCTAAGGACCGCCATTCGGTCCGCCGTCGGGACCTTCCCTCTATAGAAAAAGTTCAGCAGTGTCTCATAGGAGGTTGCCGCAGCCGCCTCCACCGCAACAGCAGCGTTGTTCAGCTGGGGAAACATTCGCCAATGAGCCTGGACCAGCTGTGATGCCAAGTAGTACAGATGCAGGTCAGGAATTGCCAGGCCTCCCCTCCCCACCGGTAATTGCAGCACAGCCAGCACCACCCGAACAGCCCCACTGCCCCACAAGTAGGGTTGCCACCTCATCCCTTTAAAACCGAACACATATGAATTACACAGGTTCTGAGGCTAATTTAATGCAGGTAAGGCACCAAATGAGTCTAATTACCACCTTAATTAGCCACAGAACCTGTGTAATTAATATGTGTTCGTTTTAAAGGGATGAGGTGGCAACCCTACCCACAAGAAGGAGGTCAGTAGGGAATCAATATATCTAAATGTCTGTCTGGGGATGCACAGGGGGGCATTAGAGAGAACGTATAAGAACTTTGGGAGGAATATCATTTTAAATAGATTAGCCATCCCTAATAATGTGAGCGGGAGGTCTTTCCATTTCTGTACCCTGTCCCTAAAGTTCCTAATTACTGGCCACAAATTTGTTTCAGAAAACGTGTCTATCGGTAATTCTACATTTATTCACAATTATTTAAAACGGGTCGTCACCCTGAGAGGATACTGAGTGGGGGGGGTTAAATTTGGTTGCGGGTCCAGAGGAAAGAGCGTTGATTTAGACCAATTGATCCGGAATCCAGAGAAATCTCCAAACTCCTGGACCAGAGAGAATGCAGCCATCAAAGAAACGTCCGGATCTCCCAAGTATAGGAGCATATCGTCCGCATACAATGATACACGATCCTCCAAATCCCCAACCAACAACCCCTTGATGTCAACCCGATCTCTGAGTTTAACCGCGAGGGGTTCTATTGCCAATGCAAAGAGGAGCGATATGAGCCCATTTACCCTAACACTGGCCCTTGGTTTTGCCTCTCAATGTTATGTCGGCGTAGCGCATATGAGATGCGCTACGCCTGCTACGCCTGCAAAAATATACGCCGATCTACGTGAATCCGGGCCAATATGTAATTTCCTTTTCTTATGACAAAATTCAGAACAAAGCATTGTGGGATATATAGATCAGAATGCTGAAGTTTCAATGTCAGCAAGACTGATCTGAACTACAAGTTACAGAATGCTGAGTGGACAGAACAGACTGCTGGGAAAGGATATAAAAAGGGCAGGTGTGGCCAAGATCAGCCGTTTGACTCTGCCAGAAGGAGGTCTATGTGACAGTGAGCTGCTGTTTATTTGCAGCTTACACGGCAGGAAGCCATTCAGCTATACCCAGAGGGATCTCTGCGGACAGCATTGCTTCTTCCTTGCAGTGGATCGGAGGGTGTTTCAGGTCATTCAGAGACACAGCTCCCGGTCCTGTCAGGGGGAGAAATGCCTGGCTGAGCCGCCTGTCGTGTCGCCCCAGTGTGAACCGGGTATAAAGTTAGCCCAATTTTTGGGGATAATGTAAAAGATGATGTTACACCGAGTAAATAGATACATAACTTGTCACTAGGGATGAGCTTCGAGTTTGAGTCGAACTCATGTTCGATTTGAACATTGCCTGTTCGCCTGTTCGGCGAACAACGAACAATTAGGGGTGTTCGCGGCAAATTCGAAAAGCCGCGGAACACCCTGTTAAAGTCTATGGGAGAAATCTAAAGTGTTAATTTTAAAGGCTAATATGCAATTTATTGTCCTAAAAAGTGTTTGGGGACCTGGGTCCTGTCCCAGGAAACATGTATCAATGCAAAAAAAGTTTTAAAAAAGGCCGTTTTTTCAGGAGCAGTGAATTTAAT
This sequence comes from Rana temporaria, assembly GCF_905171775.1. Classification (NCBI taxonomy): domain Eukaryota; kingdom Metazoa; phylum Chordata; class Amphibia; order Anura; family Ranidae; genus Rana; species Rana temporaria. Next base: position 77,071,419 of record NC_053489.1, read on the forward strand.
AATGCTAAAAGTGAAACAATAAAAGTGTAATATTACTTTAAATTTCGTACCTGGGGGGGTGTAAAGTCAGCATGTGAAAAAGCGCATGTTTCCCGTACATAGAACTGTCCCTGCACAAAGTGTCATTTCTGAAAGAAAAAAAGGCATTTAAAACCGGCTTTGCGGCTCTAATGAATTGTCGGCTCTGGCAATTCAGAGATGATTCATTCATAAAAAATAAAAATAAAAAAGCTGGGGGTTCCCCCAAATTCCATTAACAGGCCCTTCAGGTCTGATATGGATATTAACCACTTCCCGCCTGGCCTATAGCCGATTTACGTCCGGGAAGTGGTTATGAAATCCTGACAGGACGTTCTAGAACGTCCTGCAGGATTTCATGCCGCGCGCGCCCGTGGGGGCGCGCATCGCGGCGATCGGTGATGCGGGGTGTCAGTCTGACACCCTGCATCTCCGATCTCGGTAAAGAGCCTCCGGCGGAGACTCTTTACCACGTGATCAGCCGTGTCCAACCACGGCTGATCACGATGTAAACAGGAAGAGCCGTCGATGGCTCTTCCTCACTCGCGTCTGACAGACGCGAGTAGAGGAGAGCCGATCGGCGGCTCTCCTGACAGGGGGGGTTCGCGCTGATTGTTTATCAGCGCAGCCCCCCCTCGGATCGCCACACTGGACCACCAGGGATGCCCACCCTGGAGAACCAGGGTGGGCAAAAAAAAAAAAAAGCCAGCAAAAAAAAAAAAAAAAAAAGTCTAAAAAAAATATAAAAAAAAAGCATTAAAAAAAAGAAAAAAGGAGATAGCGGAAGAATTTGGCAGATACTATTCCAATCTGTACAATCTGGTTCAGACATCGGTGTCCCAAACAGAGATAGACGATTATCTTTCAACAACGGATCTAGTTAGACTACCACCTATCGCTCAGGCCAGCTTAGATATTCCCATCTCAGTAGAAGAATTAGAGTCAACGTTAAAAACTATGAAAGATGGGAAAGCTCCGGGGCCAGATGGTTACACGATAAGATATTATAAGGAGTTTTTACCATTCCTGAGTAACCAAATGACAAAAGTTTTCAATGAGATGGGTCAATCTGCTGCATTCCCGCCGGAGGCTTTGTTAGCCCATATCACAGTGATCCCTAAAGAGGGGAAGGATCCGGCGGAGTGCAGCAGCTATAGGCCAATCTCGTTGTTAAACTCTGACTTGAAACTGTTCACGAAGATATTAGCTAGTAGGCTACAAGTGTGGCTTCCGGAGTTGATAGATAGAGACCAGGTAGGATTTATCCCCACGCGAGAGGCAAGAGATGGTACGATAAGGGCCCTAAATCTAGTTCAGGGGGCATCTGAGGGAGGCATCCCTGCCGTGTTCCTAAATACCGATGCCGAGAAGGCTTTTGACAGAGTCAGCTGGAGGTTCCTGTTCTCTGTGTTGCGACGCGTGGGCCTAGGAGAAAATATGTTGGGCTGGATCAGAAGTGTGTACACTGACCCACGAGCCTCGGTGAGAGTAAATGGGATACATTCTAAAGTTTTTGTTACTTCGAACGGAACACGACAGGGATGCCCCCTGTCACCATTGCTCTTTGTTCTGTCCCTGGAACCTCTTTTAAACAGAATTCGGCAAAACCCAGATATACAGGGCATTCAGATGGGGGTGGGGAGTCATAAGGTAATAGCGTTCGCGGATGATCTGCTGTTTGCTATTTCAAAACCACATGTCTCTCTCCCCAATCTGGTTAAAGAAATTGTAAAATTTGGAGAATTATCCAATTTAAAAGTAAATCAGGCTAAATCTGAAGCAGTCACTGTGGCAGTACCAATACAGATGCGGACTATAATACAACAAAATTTCAGATTTAAATGGAAGACGGCGCTAAAATTTTTGGGTACTCAAATTCCAGCAAACATAAAAGAAACGTTTAAATTAAACTTCCCACCTCTCCTTAACTCAGTTAGTAAGCTTATGAAGAAATGGCAATATGGAATACACTCATGGTTCGGTAGGAACAATATAGTGAAAATGAGTATTTTACCAAAAATAACGTATCTATTTCAGACCCTGCCGATTAAAATACCCTTGGCCTTTCTCCGGCAACTGGATACGGCTTTGATGAGGTTTGTTTGGAACGGGAAAAGGCCAAGGATAAAAAAAGAGGTGTTGAAATTTCCAAAGAGCTGGGGAGGGATGGCAATCCCGGATATAGCTAAATATTATCAAGCAGCCCACCTGACGAGATTAATAGACTGGTGTAGAAATAGTCAATATAAAAGGTGGGTTGAGGTAGAACAGCAGATCTCCCCAGTGGCACTAGGTAGGGCACCCTGGTGCTATAAATTACTATCAAGTAAGATGAAGAAACACCCTTTAATTGGAGCGACCTTGTCCGTCACCGCTGAAATATGTAAAAACTCTAAATTCTCATCTAAACACTCACCCTTATACCCGGTACTGGGGAACCCAGGATTTACACCGGGGATGGCCGGAGCAGTTTATAATAACTTGAAAGGGAAAGGTAAAGTCCAGGTATCCCATTTTTTGAAAACAGATGGGTGGCCACCAATAGCTGAACTGATGAGGGTAGGGGGAGAATATGAGTTAAATTTCTGGCAGGCGCTCCAAACTAGACATTTCCTAAACTCGTTGGGACACCCTTCAAATTTTCGGCGGCAACTGACAAAATTCGAAAAATATTGTGATGAGGAAGAACCAATACAGCAAGTGGGCTCTAAAATGTATAAAATATTGAATGTTCCCCGGGAGGATTTTGTCTTCCCAGGAATTATCAAATGGGAAAGAGACCTGGGGATAACCTTTACACAGACCCAACGAAAACAAATAGTATTTCTGGCTTTAAATTCATCTGCATCAACACGGATCCAGGAATGCAATTATAAATTACTGTCGCAGTGGTACTACACTCCAGTAAAGTTGCACAAACTCTCTAACGAAAACTCAGAGAATTGCTGGAGATGTGGTCTGGAGCAGGGGACTTTGCGACATATATTCTGGGACTGCGTAAAGGTGAAAGACTACTGGAAGGAGGTGCGTAGAATAGGACAAAAATTTACGAAATTCCAGATTCCAGATGACCCAGCTTTTTTTCTCCTCCATAGCTCACAGATTCCAGTAGGGGAGTATCAAAAGTCGGTGCTTCGGCATCTGATAAATACAGCAAAAATGGGAATAAGTCTCCAGTGGAGAGACAGTAGACCTCCCTCTGTAGCGAGATGGCTCAATAGGGTCAGGGAAATTGGAGCTATGGAGGACTTAATGCTTTCGTCTAGGAATAGAAGTGAACAATATGTAGAAACATGGGCAGGATGGAATGAGTTCATATTTACAGAAGAGGGGAAGAAACTATCAGAAGAGGGACGGGAGGTGAGGGAGTTCAACTGAATAGAAGTGAGCCGAAGGTAAGGAAGACTGGAAGCCGGGGGGGACCTGTGCGGTTGGAGGGGGGGAGGGAGAGAGAGAAGAATGTGGCTCAGGGAAAGAATTTAAAGGAAATTTTTTTTTTTTTGTTTTGTTTTGTTTTGTTCTGTTTTGCTTTGTGTAGTTTGGGGGGTCCCCATCTAAGGGATTAGATAAGTAAGGGCATACCGATAACAAGGAAACAGACGGGAGGAGGCGTTTGAGGTACATACATTTTTTAACTAAGGGAGCAGACAAAGTAGGCCGAATCGATAACGGGTGTAGTTAAGAATAAGAGTGAAAACTGAATTGGCTATAACTATGTTTTTGGATGTGTGTCTGTTTATTTTTTTTTCTTTTTCTTTTTTTTTTTTTTGGAAGAGACATTATGTCTAGAATAATGGAATGTATGATTGTATATATTTGTATGATAATCTCTTGTGACCTTGTTATAATTGAAAAAAGGAAAATAAAAGAGTAAATGTGGAAAAAAAAAAAAAGAAAAAAGATGCCAGTCAGTGCCCACAAATGGGCACTGACTGGCAACCTGGCAAAAATCAGTGCTGCCACCCCAGTGTCCATCAGCGCCACCCCAGTGTCCATCAGTGCCACCCCAGTGTCCATCAGTGCCACCCCACAGTGCCCATCCATGCCCAGTGCCCACCTATCAGTGCCCATCTGTGCCACCCATAAGTATCCATCAGTGCCGCCCATGAGTGCCCATCTGTGCCGCCTATGAGTGCCCAGTGCCGCCCATGAGTGCCCATCAGTGACGCCTATGTGTGCCCATCAGTGCCGCCTATGTGTGCCCATCAGTGCCGCCTATGTGTGCCCATCAGTGCCGCCTATGTGTGCCCATCAGTGCCGCCTATGAGTGCCCATCAGTGTCGCATACCAGCACCGCCAATCAGTGCCACCTCATCTGTGCCCGTCAGTACTACCTCATCGATGTCCATCAGTGCCATCTCATCGGTGCCCATTAGTGCCGCCATATCAGTGCCCGTAATTGAAAGAGAAAACTTATTTACAAAAAAATTAACAGAAAAAAATAAAAATTTATTTTTTTTTCCAAATTTTCAGCCTTTTTTTAGTTGTTGCGCAAAAAAAAAAAAATCGCAGAGGTGATCAAATACCACCAAAAGAAAGCTCTATTTGTGGGGAAAAAAGGACGCCAATTTTGTTTGGGTACAGTGTAGCATGACCGCGCAATTGCCATTCAAAGTGCGACAGTGCTGAAAGCTGAAAATTGGCTTGGGCGGGAAGCTGCGTAAGTACCTGGTATGGAAGTGGTTAAGGGGAACCCCACGTCAATTAAAAAAAAAATGACGTGGGGTTTCCCCCAAATATCCATACCAGACCCTTCAGGTCTGGTGTGGATTTTAAGGGGAACTCCACCCCAAATTTAAAAAAAAATGGCGTGGAGTTTCCCCAAAAATCCACATAAGACCCTTATCTGAGCACGTTAACCTGTCCGGCCGCAGAAGAGAGGGGGGGGACAGAGTGCGGCCCCCCCCTCTCCTGAACCGCACCAGGCCACATGCCCTCAACATGGGGAGGATGTCCCCATGTTGATGGGGACAAGGGCCTCATCCCCACAACCCTTGCCCGGTGGTTGTGGGGGTCTGCGGGCGGGGGGCTTATCAGAATCTGGAAGACCCCTTTAACAAAGGGGGCCCACAGATCCTGCCCCCCCTATGTGAATTGGTAATGGGGTACACTGTACCTCTACCATTTCACGAAGGAAGTGTAAATAGTTAAAAAAAACACACAGACACCGTAGAAAAAAATCCTTTATTAATAAAAAAAAAAAATACAGCGATGTGAATCCACTCTCGGCCCGGCCCCCCGCTCCAACGTGGTCTTCTATCCAGCGACGGATGATCTCTCCAGCGACAGGTGATCAGCGGCCCGGTCCAGCGATGTGAAGATCCATCCGTCCAGAGCGCAGCAGGCAGCTCCTCTCTCTGATGGACACAGCCCAGCGGAATGACGCACTGAAGCTGTGACATTTCTTTTATAGGGGAAGCGGCCTCTGACGCACCCTCGTACGTCACTGGGAAAGCCCGGTCTTTCCCGGTCTTTCCCAGTGACGCACGAGGGTGCGTCAGAGGGGGCAGGGTCACGTGACGGGTGGCCGCTTCCCCTATATAAGAAATGTCACAGCTCCAGCGCTTTGTTAAAGGGGTCTTCCAGATTCTGATAAGCCCCCTGCCCGCAGACCCCCACAACCACCGGGCAAGGGTTGTGGGGATGAGGCCCTTGTCCCCATCAACATGGGGACATCCTCCCCATGTTGAGGGCATGTAGCCTGGTGCGGTTCAGGAGAGGGGGGGGCCGCAATCTGTCCCCCCTCTTTTCTACGGCCGGCCAGGTTAACGTGCTCGGATAAGGGTCTGGTGTGGATTTTTGGGGGAACTCCACGCCATTTTTTTTTAAATTTGGGGTGGAGTTCCCCTTAAAATCCACACCAGACCTGAAGGGTCTGGTATGGATATTTGGGGGGAACCCCACGTCATTTTTTTTCTAAATTGACGGCGGGGTTCCCCTTAATATCCATATCAGACCTGAAGGGCCTGTTAATGGAATTTGTGGGGACCCCCAGCTTTTTTATTTTTTATGAATGAATCATCTCTGTAATTGCCAGAGCCGACAATTCATTAGAGCCGCAAAGTCGGTTTTAAATGCCTTTTTTTCTTTCAGAAATGACACTTTGTGCAGGGACAGTTCTATGTACGGGAAACATGCGCTTTTTCACATGCTGACTTTACAGCATTATTAAATTCACTGCTCTTGAAAAAATGGCCGTTTTTAAAACTTTTTTGGCATTTATACATGTTTCCTGGGACAGGACCCAGGTCCCCAAACACTTTTTAGGACAATAACTTGCATATTAGCCTTTAAAATTAACACTTTAGATTTCAAATGTTCGAGTCCCATAGACTTTAACGGGGTTCTAAAGTTTACACGAACATTTGGTGTGTTCGCAAGTTCTGATGCGAACCGAACAGGGGGGTGTTCGGCTCATCCTTAATCACAGCCCTTCTGTTTTTCTAGATGGTGCTGTGTCCCAATGCAAATGCAGTGAGCCGGCTGCATGAGAGGAATTTTCCGTATGTCCTCCCTGGTACCCCTACCCAACCAGCACCCCAAAGAAGATCTTGTGACTGTAGCAAGCGCAGATATAGGCGTGACACCCGCTATTATTGTCCCTCCTGTCCTGACCAACCTGGTCTCTGCATCAGTGAATGTTTCCATCACTATCACACACTATGATTATTAGCGTAGAGTACAGCATTGCACAGTCCTAGGGCACACTTACACAGGGTCTCCAAAGATGCTATCGCATTTTGAGAGATCCGAACCTGGAACCTTTACAGTTACAAATAAAAGTGTAAAAAAAGTGAAAGAATATAAAATAAATAAGCCAAAAATAGTTGGCATTTTCTCGTTTTTCTCTCTCTATTGTTCTGCTCTATTTTACTGTATTTAAAGTGGAGGTTCCACCTATCTAATAACTTAACCTTAAACACAAGGGCATAGTTAGCCTAACAACTGTTCGCCAAACAAAAAATTTTAAAACGTTTGTTTACCTTTCTTTATGGTCTGTGAAGCAGGCACTTCCTGGTCTGTCTGAGTGGGGCTGGGCGTGTCTATTTCTTTCCAGCATAGGGCTTCAGAATGCCAGGAGCTAAGATGGAAACGTCCATCGCTGTATTTTATAAAGTTTACTTTCTGATGAATTAAGAATGCTGGCGCCTAGATTCCTGGGACGGGTGAGTACATTATTGTACATGTACTAAGCGGGAGAAAGGATTTTTAAAAAAAAAATGAATTTCGGGGGAACCACCCCTTTAACTGCAATGTTTTATATGTTTTATCATGTTTTCTTTTCAGATATGTAAATTTTATACTTTACTGTTTACTGTTTTTTATTGTTAACCATTATTTTCTTTTCAGGTATGCCATTCAGCTGCAGCACTGATTAATTTATCTTGACAGCAACAGCGTTTGCGCTCACAATATGTAAGTCAGCAACTTCAGCGATGTAGGAGGTGAGTTCACCACCACAGTTAAAAAAAAAAGAGCATATATGCCGAAGCATGGGGGCAAGGGTGGAGGGGTGATTTTCCCCTAACATTAGGGGCGGATTGCCCTCATGATCCAGCATATATTTTTTAGTCACTGATTGCAATAAAAAAATTGTTTTTTTAAGTTAATGTTTTATTGTTTCCATTGTTTGCTTTTCAGGTATGCCATTCAGCTGCAGCACGGATTTATTTATTTTGACATCAACAGGGTTTGCTCTCACGATACGTAAATCAGCGACTCCAGCACTGTAGGAGGTGATTTCACCACTACAGTTAAAGAAAACTGTGCAAGTGTGCCCATCATTAGAAGTGGGTGGATGCAGGGCGGTATTCTAATGATACCCCCCGACCAATCTCTTTTTTCTTTCAGCCCACAGGCTGCATGAAAAAAAGAACATTACATAATATGCCCAACAAGGTCCAGTGATGTATGTTGCTGGACTTAAAGTGGTTATACCAGAATTATGCCTGCAGGTTTAGGTATCGTTCTTTTCAGCCGGCAGTTGGCTTTCATGTAAAAACAATCCAGGAGGCTAATTAGCCGTTAGGCTGCTTTTACAATTTCGCCTTCTTTCATTTTCTCGGGCTCTACTGTCCCACCGGTTAACCACTTAAGACCCGGACCAAAATGAAGCTTAAAGGACCTTGCCCCTTTTTGCAATTCGGCACTGCGTCGCTTTAATTGACAATTGCGCGGTCGTGCAACGTGGCTCCCAAACAAATTGGCGTCCTTTTTTTCCCACAAATAGAGCTTTCTTTTGGTGGTATTTTTTATCACCTCAGCGGTTTTTATTTTTTGCGCTATAAACAAAAATAGAGCGACAATTTTGAAAAAAAATCTATTTTTTTTACTTTTTGCTATAATAAATATCCCCCAAAAATATATATTAAAAAAAAAAATTTCCTCAGTTTAGGCCGATACGTATTCTTCTACCTATTTTTGTTAAAAAAAATCGCAGTAAGCGTTTATCGGTTGGTTTGCGCAAAATTTATAGCGTTTACAAAATAGGGGATAGTTTTATTGCATTTTTATAAAAAAAATATTTTTTACTAATAATGGCGGCAATCAGTGATTTTTTTTTGTGACTGTGACATTATGGCGGACACTTCGGACAATTTTGACACATTTTTGGGACCATTGTCATTTTCACAGCAAAAAATGCATTTAAAATGCATTGTTTATTGTGAAAATGACAGTTGCAGTTTGGGAGTTAACCTGACGGGGTTATGTGTGACCTCAAGTGTGTTTACAACTGTAGGGGGGTGTGGCTGTAGGTGTGACATCATTGATTGTGTCCCCCTATAAAAGGGATCACACGATCGATGACGCCGCCGCAGTGAAGAACGGGGAAGCCGTGTTTATACACAGCTTTCCCCGTTCTTCAGCTCCGGGGACCGATCGCGCGACCCCACGGCTGGGCTTAAAGGACAACGTACATATATGTTGATGTGCCCAGCCGTGCCATTCTGCCGACGTATATCGGCGTGAAGGGGTCCTTAAGTGGTTAAACCTGAGAATGCAGCCGGTGGTTCCACCAGCTGACCATAGAGCTGATCGGAGGCCAGAATGGCTGCAATCAGCTCTATGGCCTAAGAAACTTGGAAGCTACAAGCATTTCATGACTTCGGTTTTTTTAAGCTATGAGTAAGCAATGATAGTAGTGCGAAACATCAGCTGTATGCCCCTGTTTTTGCTGTGATGTGTGGTGTTTGATAACTTTTATCAATAAAAGGCAACCGAGAAGGTTTTTCCAGAGTGCGGCTGTCCAAACATTTCTTTCTACAATGACTTTGGTTTTGCTGGATTTAAACAGCGCCATTGGGAAATTGGGAAAGCATCTTTCACACTGATCTTGGTGTGGTCAGATATTTTTTGGGCTAAGAAGAGATCTAGACGCTTATAGACCATACATTTTTCAAAGAAGAGTAGCTGTCACTAGCTATTGCTATCATAGGGGATATTTACATTCCCTGTGATAACAATAAAAATGATTAAAAAAAATGAAAGGAACCGTGTAAAAATAAATATAAAAAATAAAATAAATAAATAAAATAAAGTACCCCTGTCCCCCTGTGCTTCTGTGCAAAGGCGAATGCAAGCATCGGTCTTGTGTTGTATGTAAACAGCAATTGCACCACGCATGTGAGGTATCACCGCAAACGTCAAATTGAGGGCAGTAGTTCTAGCAGTAGTCCTCCTCAGTAAATCTAAAGTGATAACCTGTAAAGGTTTTTAAAGGCTTTTAAAAATGTATGTAGTTTGACGCCGCTGCGCGGTTATGCGCAATTTTAAGACATGTCGTGTTTGGTATCTTTGTACCTGGCATAAGATAATTTTTTATATTTTCCCCAAATATTTGGGCAATATATAGTGTGTTTTAGTGCATTCAAATTCAAAAAAGTCCTTCCCTTCCCCTCTCCTTCCCTACCTCCCTCCTCTCCCCCCCCCCCCCTCTTCTTCTTTTTTTTGCTATTTCCTTTCCTTTCTTCTTCTTCTCTCTTCCGGTGACCCCACTGGTGATACAAGATTGTTCACTAGTACAATAATGTACTGAAAAGTTTATCTCGTACTCTACACTTAACCGGCTCCTGTAGCTAATACTCGGTACGAACTGTTCGCTACCTCATGAGAGGACACATAACTGGTCAAACAGACCTTTATGCATTGTCAAATATGTTAATGACCACTCCTCTAGATATTGCTTTTGAGAATGGTCCTGCATGTCTACGTGTATTGAAAATTTTCTGAATAAAACTGTTATTGATAAAAAAAAAAAAAAAGGGGGGGGTTTTTTCCCCCAAAACAATTGCGTTTGAAATATTGCTGCACAAATACTGTGTGAAAAAAAATTGCAACACTCACCATTTTAATCTGCAGGACCTTTGCTTTTAAAAAATATATAATGTTCGGGGGTTCAAAGTAATTTTCTATCAAAATGTTTTCTTCATGTAAACAAAAAGTGTCAGAAAGGGCTTTGTCTTCAAGAGTGTGGCATAAGCTTCTAATGTTGTGCAAAAGATGCCAGAATGGTTCAAACCCCCCCAACAGTGGCGACTCTAGCTTTCATATTTAGGGGGGGCACATGGGGGGACAAGGACAAAAGTAGGGGGGCAACCATAAAAAGTATAGGGAGTATCATTATATGTTAACGATACCCCCAGTTCAGCTTGCGTATCGCGCTTCCAACTGACAGTTCGGACTTGAATCAGATTGCATATGTGTGAACACACATGTGATCCGATTGTGGTCCGAACAGAAAAAAGTCACACCACACAGACATTGACCCCCAATATCTGTGTATATATATATATATATACAGATATTGGGGGTCAATGATATATATTTCAACCTATAGAACACACATTGGTTTGGATTTTGCAAAAACAAAAAACAAAGCCTCCTATATACTATATATGAATATACAATCTTTTTACTATGTATTCAATAATACGTCATCTTTTTATCATGTTTTCTAATATTAATTAGTTTTTTTTTCTGTTACCTCCATGAGAGTATATATATATATATATATATATATATATAATATGTATAATGTATATATATGTATATGTATATATGAGCTCTCATGGAGGTAACATGGAGGGAGGGAGCTAACAGAAACGAAAATTGTCCATCACCACCAATAAAATGGTATTTCCAATTGCCATCAAATTACGTTTTTTCCTGACCTACCTTGTGGCAGCAGAGCGAGGCAGGCACTGAAGTCGGCGGGCAAATGGGAGGTCTGGTCTAGCACGCGGCCTGGCTCCGCTGCTCTCACAGTAACTGACTGACTCGTCTCCACCCCCCGGGAGCAGGCTGAGCTTGACTCAAGCACGTAGCCGACGCCGCCCGCACGGCCGCGGAGACTACAACTCCCATGATAATTAGCGGCACTGTGGCGACGTCACATGACAATAACAGTCATGATTCCGTCATTCAGCGCCGCAGACGGATCGTGGACAGCCACGTCGGCTATTGTTTCGCGGTCTGTCTGCAATACAAACAGACAACATTACTTGGGGGGGCACATGGGGGGGCACACAGTAAAATTGGGGGGGACGTGGCCCGCTCAGGCCCCACCCTGGAGACGCCCCTGCCCCCCAAATTACCCCTTTTTGGAAAGTAGACACCCCAAGCTATTTGGTGATAGGCATGTTGAGTCCATGGAATATTTCATATTTTGCCACAAGTTTTGGGAATTTTTTATTTATTTTTGTTTACACAAAGTGGTCACTAAATTATATATTGCTCACACATGGCATTGGTATATGTGAAATTACACCCCAAAATACATTATACTGTTTCTCCTGAGTACAGGGATACTGCATGTGTGAGACTTTTTGGGAGCCTAGCCACATACGGGACCCCAAATACCAATCACCGCCTTCAGGATTTCTAAGGACATAAAATGGTGATTTTACTACCTAACACAGTTTTGGAGGCCATAAAATGCCAAGATAGCACAAACCACCCCCTAAATGATCCCATTTTGGAAAGAAGACATCCCAAGCTATTTTAAAAGTGAATGTACTTAAGCACTTATATGAATAAATAAACAGGTGATATTGAAAGATAAATAAATGATAAAAGCTGTAACTATTCAAAGAAGTGTTCTGACATCACTAATAATATAACAATAGTGCGCTAAAATCAACATCCTAATATTGCACAAACCTAGGGCTGCAACTAACGATTATTTTCATAATCGATTAGTTGGTCGATTATTGTTTCGATTAATCGAATAATCGGTTAATAACCTTAAAGAAAAAAAAAGGAAGGTGATTTTGCGGCGATTTGCATTTTAACATTTTTTGGGCCAATTTGTTGTTGGGCAGATTAAAAAACACAATTTGCCGCAAAAACGCATTACATGCTTTTCTGCAGCTTCTACATTGAAGTATATTGAACAAAAAAAACCAAATAGCACCGTTTTGCATTAAAAAAAGTTCTTGACCTTTCCAAATACGCAGCAGCTGAAAAAATCATGGATGTGTCCCATAGGAAAACATGTAATTGCACTATAGTGTGTTTCTGCAAAAAGCACCAAAAAACAGAGGTGTGACCCAGGCCTGAGATGTTTAGTAACATAATGGGGTTAAAAAACACTAAAATTAGTACAAAAAGAGCAAATAATCGCTACTGTCAGGCCGCGTACACACGGTCATTCCAAACCGATGAGAATGGTCCGACGGGCCATTTCCATCGGTTCACCGCTGAAGTAGCCTGATGTGCGTACACACCATCGTTCCAAAAACCGATCAGGTCAGAACGCGGTGACGTCAAACACACGACGTGCTGAATAAAACGAAGTGTCGACTTGATTCTGAGCATGCGCGGGTTTTGAACCAATGCTTTTCTGTACTAACCATCGGTTTAGTCCGATCGGGCAGCGGTCCATCGGTTCGGTTTTGAAGCATGTTTTAAAATTTTGGACCGAAGGAAAACAGACCGATGGGCTATACACACGGTCGGTTTGGACCGATGAAACTGAACCTCAGTCCATTCTCATTGGTTTGGTCCGACTGTGTGTACGGGGCCTAAGGGGTTAATTTTTTACTGTGGGACAGTAAAAGTAATATTTACAGTAACAATTTGCTCTTTTTGTACTATAAAGGGCTAATTTTAGTTTCTTTTTAACCCCATTATGTTACTGGCCGATTAATCGATTATGAAAATAGTAATCGATTAATTTCATAATCGATTAGTTGTCGATTAATCGATTAGTTGTTTCGGCCCTACACAAACCTATATAAAAACACAATATGAGATAACATGTGATTGTATAGATTAATAGGACATATATAAACCGTAATGTAGTTCCAATGTGCATACAAAAATTGTATAAAAACCACCACCACTTTGTGAGTTGCCTGCTCACCTAAAGTGATTAATCAATTTCGTCCACTCTGAAGACACCTATCCTTATTTCAATTAGTCCATAGATCGATTTAAAACATAGCCCACAGTCCTATCTGGACTCCTCAGTGTAGAGTGGTTCTTAAATAAAAACAAATATCATCATAGCGCAATAATGCTGTAATAATGTTAAGTTTAGGGTTCAGATTCCACTCACATTTGTTTCAATAGCCAAACGCATATAGAGCGGTCAGTTGCAAACAGTGAGTTCCTCTCCACATCCAGCACAATCAAGTACTCTAGATGTCGTCACTGGCTCCCCTGATGCGTTGCGTCACATGTTACGTGGCTTTCTCAAGGGTCACACATCCCTCTGTTTATACAGCAGTCCAGTGGGGGAGGGGGAGCAGAGGACAGAAGATCACAGAGCTAGCTGTACCCAGCTACATGCATAACACTATTAAATACTAACACATTTCTCGTTCTATGATGACAAAACTGCTCAGTACAGTGATCGAGCAATGTCATAACTTGAAGTATGTTGCTGGCAGGATCACCAAGTGAAAATTAGGGAAAAAAAGCCTAAAAAAAAAACTAAAAATAATACAACCACTTGTACAATTGTGCTCATATGTTTACATACCCTGGCAGAATTTATGATTTCTTGGCCATTTTTCAGGAAATATGATTGATAACTCAAAAACTTTTTTCATTTAGTCATGGTTAGTGTTTGGCTGAAGCCATTTATTATCAATCAACTGTGTTTACACTTTTTTAACATAACGGCAACAGAAACTACCAAAATAACCCTGATCAAAAGTTCACATACCCCAGTTCTTAATACCGTGTATTACCCCCTTTAAAGTCAATGACAGCTGGAAGTCTTGAAGCTCAATGGTCCACCTCCGTGTTTCACAGTAGGTATGGTGTACCTTTCATCATAGGCCTTGTTGACTCCTCTCCAAATGAAGCGCTTATGGTTGTGGTCAGAAAGCTAAATTTTGGTCTCACCACTCCAAATGATTTTGTACCAGAAGGCTTGAGGCTTGTCGCTGTACTGTTTGGCTATTATAAGTGGGATACTTTGTGGCATTTGCATAGTAATGGATTTCTTCTGGCGATTCATGCAGCCCATCTTTCTTCAAGTGCCTCCTTATTGTGTATCTTGAAACAGCCTTACCACATGTTTCCAGAGAGTCCTGTTCACGGGAATGTTCTTGGATCCAGAGGACAAACTGGTTCCACACTGGATTCAGCAACCACTGGATAGGCCTCTCTCACTGACCTAGCAGCCGGTGCGAAGCTCGTTTAAAAGTCCCTGCCACAGACTTGATGAGCTCAGTCGAGTCGTTGCACAGTCCTCTGCCACAGGGCCGTGTAACCACACACACTTCGCAAAGTTCCAAAAGAATAAAGCTACACAGTACCAGGATCTTTCAGCCAGCCGGCAGTACTGTGAGGTAGATGAGCCAATTGCTCGGCTTCTTCCCACAGGCAAGACAGCACAGGACCACCCCAGAAACTCCTGGGCCTACTCTCAGTGATGGAACCTCGGGCCAGCAGGCCCAGAGGCTGGAAAAAACTGCCAGCACATCCCTGAGGCCAAGAGGGCCATCAGGTCAGGATCGGAAGACCCCGCCAGAACAGTGTCTGTCCCTTAAATATCCTCTCCCAGAATGCACATTGGGTAGACCACACCCATTGGGCTGCTTCTGGGAGGAGAATACCCAATACACCCAGCCTATTGCATTTCCAACCTTGACCCATGGTGACAACGACACCTACAACCAAGTGGAAAGATGTGCAACACAACTGAACTGGAACAGAAACCATAATTTGACATATTCATTCTGAACTAAACTACAGCTCAGATAACTTAAATTTACAAATAGCGCCTACCCAACAGGAGCAGGGCATTACATATAATTTTAATAGTAGGTTTATTTTAAGTGAGAGACTGAATAACAACAAAAATATCCAGAAAACTGCATTTCAAAAAAGTTATAAATTGATTTGCATTTTAATGTGTGAAATACATATTTGATTACCTATCAAAAAGCACCTGTCTCCCAGGCGTCTTCTATACAGGTAATGAGCTGAAATTAGGAGCACTCTCTTAAGGGAGTGCTCCTAATCTCAGCTTGTTACCTGAATAAAAGACACCTGTCCACAGAAGCAATCAATCAGATTCCAATCTCTCCACCATGGCCAAGACCAAAGGGCTGTCCAAGGATGGCAGGGATAAGGGCTACAAGACCATCACCAAGCAGCTTGGTTAGAGGGTGACAACAGTTGGTGCGATTATTCGCCAATGGAAGAAACACAAAATAACTGTCAATCTCCCTCGGTCTAGTGCTCCATGCAAGATCTCACCTTGTAAAGTTTCAATGATCATGAGAACGGTGAGGAATCAGCCCAGAACTACACAGGAGAATCTTGTCAATGATCTCAAGGCAGCTGGGACCATACCGTGTTTCCCCGAAAGTAAGCCCTACCCCGAAAGTAAGCCCTAGCGTGATTATCGGGGTGGGCTGCAATATAAGCCCTACCCCGAAAGTAAGCCCTAGTCAAAGTTCATTAAAAATCTATTTTTTCAAACCTATACATTGCTGCAGTGTTTCCGTTTATTACTGTGTTAAAAAATATGGTATCGTTATGTTTAAAGCCACTGCTGATCCGTCCTCTTCTCGCCTCGTCTGCATCCCGTCGCTCTTTACTGTAAGCAGCGGGCCGGCTCTTCTCATTCCTCCTCTCCTCCCCCCTGACACCTTCAGCCCATCCCTTCTTACTGCATGGAGCGAGCCGATGACAGGTGACCTCGGTTATTCTCTCTCATTCTCTCCTCCCGCCTGACATCTTCAGCCCGTTCCTCCTCAGCGCACTCCGCGCGCTGACGTCAGCGGAATCTCTTCTCTCTTACTCTCTTCTCCCGGATGGCGAAAGAAGAGCAGGTGAATACCGGTACACCAGAGAGCTGTATACCCTACGGTAAAAGGTATTTTCTATGGTACTGTACCTTATACAGTGCCAAGATGTCTTTCTCAAAATACCCTAATATCTCCTGACCTGACAGTTGGGGGGGGTGACAGGGGGACACAGAATCTTTGTAAAATTTGTACATTCCATAAATAAATAAGCCCTACCCCGAAAGTAAGCCCTGGTGTGTTTTTTGTGGACAAAATTAATATAAGACCCGGTCTTACTTTCGGGGAAACACGGTAGTCACCAACAAAACAATTGGTAACACACTACGCCGTGGAGGACTGAAATCCTACATCGCCCGCAAGTTTCGCCTGTACATGTGCTTTTGTGAGCAGGGGAACCACATGTACAGGCCCATCTGAAGTTTACTAATGAACAACTGAATGATTCAGAGGAGAAATGGGTGAAAGTGTTGTGGTTAGATGAGACCAAAATCAAGCTCTTTGGGGGTTCTGATAAGGGGACAGGACAACTTCACTGCATCAAAAGGAACGATAAATGGGGCCATATACTGTCAAATCTTCGGTGAGAACCTCCTTCGCTCAGCCAGGGCATTAAAAATGGGTCGTGAATGAGTATTCCAGCATAACAATGACCCAAAAACACAACCAGGGCAACAAAGGAGTGTCTCCAGACGAAGCACATTAAGGTCCCGGAGTGGCCTAGCCAGTCTTCAGACCTTAATCCCATATAAAATATGTGGAGGGAGCTGAAGGTTCAAGTTACCAAACATCAGCCTCAAAACATTAAAGACTTGGAGAGGATCTGCAAAGAGGAGTGGGCCAAAATCCCTCCTGAGATGTGCGCAAACCTGGTGGCCAACTACAAGAAACGTCTGACCTCTGTGATTGTCAAGTTTTGCCACCAAGTACTAAGTCATGTTTTGTGAAGGGGTCAAATACTTATTTCACTCATTAAAATGCAAATCAATTTATAACTTAAAATGTGTTTTTCCGGATTTATTTGTTGTTATTCTGTCTCTCACTGATAAAATAAACAGCGGCTTTTCAGCTGTTAGCGGGGTGCTTTTAACCCCTGCACTAGTGGCTGAGGAAAGGGTTAAAAGTGCCCATGTTGCGGTGCTGCCGAAGCACTTTGCAGGTGCTTCGGCAGCGCTGCCCTTTCATTATAATGGGCAGGGGCTGTGTATACATCGCTCCCGTACCGCCCCAAAGATGCTCCTTGCAGGACTTTTTTTCTGGACCTTCAAGTGCACCGCCCCAGTGTGAAAGCAATCAGGCTTTCACACTGGGGTGGCTTGAGAGGCGCTGTTCCGGCACTTTACAGGTGCTATTCCTAGCGCTAACATGCCTGAAAAGCCCCCCAGTGTGCAAGGGGTCTAAAATAGATCATTTGAATAGTGAAAAACACAGGCTGAACGCTTCAACAATCTGACTAATTGGAGCAGCCTATATTTGGGCTTATCCAATGTGTGTATACAGTATCTCATAAAAGTGAGTACACCCCCTCACATTTTTGTAAATATTTTATTATATCTTTTCATGTGACAACACTGAAGAATTTACATAAATATATATTTTTTTACTGTCGCCACAGAGTGGCACTGTGGACAGTACAATTAATGGTACAGCATACCATGTCCTAATTGGTTATGCAGAAATAATGGGAGGAAAAAATGGACTTTGCAGGAATATTTTTCATTACATAAAAAAATAAAATAAAACATTTATTGGTTGACAAAACATCAATGAAAAAAAACTAACACAAAGATAAAAAACATATACAATGTCTCAGTGACCAACAATATTATCTGGGGCTCGGACTGAACCTAACTGGATCAGGTTGATGAGTTGTGACTAGTTCCTACGGCTTGACTAATAAACCCTTAAAGGGAAAATACCCATATATGTGCATACACAATGGGGCAGATTCAGGTACCGCTGCGCACTCCTTACGGAGGCGCAGCGTCCCGTTTTTGCCCTGCGCCCCCGCAAATTATTTGCGCTACGCTTCATTCACGAAGCAGTAGCCACGTAATTTGCGTGGGCGCTCCTCAAAAATGCCTGGCGTAAGGGCGCGTAATTTAAATGATCCCGTAGGGGGCGTGGATCATTTAAATTAGGCGCGTTCCCGCGCCGAACGTAGTGCGCATGCTCCGTCGGGAAACTTTCCCGACGTGCATTGCGGCAAATGACGTCGCAAGGACGTCATTTGCTTCAAAGTGAACGTGAATGGCGTCCAGCGCCATTCACGATTCACTTACGCAAACAACGTCAATTTCAAATTTCGCGACGCGGGAACGACAGGTATACGTAGCATTGGCTGCCCCTGCTAATAGTAGGATTGGCTGCCCCTGCTAATAGTGGCTGCCCCTGCTAATAGTAGGTCACTTCAACTCCAATGCTCAGAAAATATATAAAAAAAAATGCTAATAGCAGGGGCAGCCATATGCAAAAACCGACGTACGCAAACGACGTAAACTGCGTACGCAGGGCTCGCGTAGGGTTGTGAATCGGCGTTAGTATGCAATTTTCATACTATACGCTGACCACAACGGGAACGCCACCTAGCGGCCTGCGTAAGAATGCAGCCTAAGATATGACGGCATAAGGAGCCTTATGCCAGTCATTTCTTAGGCTGCAGTCGGCGTATCGAGGTTCCTGAATCAGGAGCATTCGATACGCCGGGGCAAGTAAGCAATTTCGCTGCGTAACTATGGTTACGCAGACACAATTGCTCTTTGAATCTACCCCAATAATTTCACCATATATCAAATAGTAGCATATAGAGGGTTAGGTAAAGTCAAACCGAAGTAGGTCACTTCAACTCCAATGCTCAGAAAATATATTTAAAAAAATGCTCAAATTGCTTGACTAGTTTTGAGCTCTAGATGCGCTTCTTCTGGAGCTATGTATATGTATATATACAGTTGAACCTCGAATTACGAGCATAATCTGTTCCAGGAGTATGCTCGTAATCCAAAGTACTCGCATATCAAAGCGAGTTTTCCCATTGAAGTCAATGGAAACTAAAATAATTTGTTTTGCATTGACTTCAATGGGATGCAATACCGAATTCGGCCAGAGGTGGGGGGCTACAGAGAGCCCCGAAAACAGCCGAAAAGGCCAGAGGACACTTCAGCTCGTTTCCTGCACCCCCGTACCTCAGGCCAAATGAGGTACCGCAGGCCAATGGTCGGCTTTTCTCGGCTCCTGCGCCCCTGTACATCAGGCCATATAAGGTACTGCAGGCCAATTTAGCTTGAATTCTGCTCGTCTTGCAAGTCAACACCCGCAAACCGAGTCAGATTTTGAAAAAAAAGTTGCTCGCAAATCAAAACGCTCTCAAACCAAGTTACTCTTAAACCAAGGTTCTACTGTATATAGAAACATAGGGTATAGAATACAATAGAGTTTGTCACTGAGGTGAAGCAGGCAGGTGAAAACGATCAACACAGAGGGCTCCTGATTAAGGATGAGCCGAACACCCCCCTGTTCGGTTTGCATCAGAACTTGCGAACACACCAAATGTTCGTGTAAACTTTAGAACCCCGTTAAAGTCTATGGGACTCGAACATTTGAAATCTAAAGTGTTAATTTTAAAGGCTAATATGCAAGTTATTGTCCTAAAAAGTGTTTGGGGACCTGGGTCCTGTCCCAGGAAACATATATCAATGCAAAAAAAAAGTTTTAAAAACGGCCGTTTTTTCAGGAGCAGTGAATTTAATAATGCTAAAAGTGAAACAATAAAAGTGTAATATTACTTTAAATTTCGTACCTAGGGGGGGTGTAAAGTCAGCATGTGAAAAAGCGCATGTTTCCCGTACATAGAACTGTCCCTGCACAAAGTGTCATTTCTGAAAGAAAAAAAGGCATTTAAAACCAGCTTTGCGGCTCTAATGAATTGTCGGCTCTGGCAATTACAGAGATGATTCATTCATAAAAAATAAAAATAAAATAGCTGGGGGTCCCCCAAAATCCATTAACAGGCCCTTCAGGTCTGATATGGATATTAAGGGGAACCCCACCCCAAATTTAAAAAAAATGACGTGGGGTTCCCCCCAAATATCCATACCAGACCCTTCAGGTCTGGTGTGGATTTTAAGGGAAACTCCACCCCAAATTTAAAAAAAAAATGGCGTGGAGTTCCCCCAAAAATCCACACCAGACCCTTATCCGAGCACGTTAACCTGGCCGGACGCAGAAAAGAATGGGGGATAGAGTGCGGCCCCCCTCTCCTGAACCGCACCAGGCTACATGCCCTCAACATGGGGAGGATGTCCCCTTTTTTTTGGGGACAAGGGCCTCATCCCCACAACCCTTGCCCGGTGGTTGTGGGGGTCTGCGGGCGGGGGGCTTATAAGAATCTGGAAGACCCCTTTAACAAAGGGGACCCCCAGATCCTGCCCCCCCCTATGTTAATTGGTAATGGGGTACACTGTACCTCTACCATTTCACGAAGGAAGTGTAAATAGTTAAAAAAAAAACACACAGACACCGTAGAAAAAAATCCTTTATTAATAAAAAAATTTTTTTTAAAAATCCAGCGATGTGAATCCACTCTCGGCCCGGCCCCCCGCTCCAACGTTGTCTTCTATTCAGCGACGGATGATCTATTCAGCGACGGATGATCTCTCCAGCGACGGGTGATCAGCGGTCCAGGCCAGCGATGAGAAGATCCATCCGTCCAGAGCGCAGCAGGCCTCCTCAGCAGGCAGCTCCGCGTCATTCCGCTGGGCTGTGTCCAGCGGAGAGAGGAGCTGCCTGCTGTGCTCTGGATGGATTGATCTTCTCATCGCTGGACCGGGCCGCTGATCACCCGTCGCTCGAGAGATCATCCGTCGCTGGATAGAAGACCACGTTGGAGCGGGGGGCCGGGCCGAGAGTGGATTCACATCGCTGGATTTTTTTTTTTTTTTTATTAATAAAGGATTTTTTTCTACGGTGTCTGTGTGTTTTATTTCTTTAATTATTTACACTTCCTTCGTGAAATGGTAGAGGTACAGTGTACCCCATTACCAATTCACATAGGGGGGGCAGGATCTGGGGGTCCCCTTTGTTAAAGGGGTCTTCCAGATTCTGATAAGCCCCCCGCCCGCAGACCCCCACAACCACCGGGCAAGGGTTGTGGGGATGAGGCCCTTGTCCCCATCAACATGGGGACATCCTCCCCATGTTGAGGGCATGTGGCCTGGTGCGGTTCAGGAGAGGGGGGGTGCACTCTGTCCCCCCCCTCTTTTCTGCGGCCGGCCAGGTTAACGTGCTCAGATAAGGGTCTGGTGTGGATTTTTGGGGGAACTCCACGCCATTTTTTTTTTAAATTTGGGGTGGAGTTCCCCTTAAAATCCACACCAGACCTGAAGGGTCTGGTATGGATATTTGGGGGGAACCCCACGTCATTTTTTTTTAATTGACGGCGGGGTTCCCCTTAATATCCATATCAGACCTTAAGGGCCTGTAAATGGAATTTGGGGGGACCCCCAGCTTTTTTATTTTTATTTTTTATGAATGAATCATCTCTGAATTGCCAGAGCCGACAATTCATTAGAGCCGCAAAGCCGGTTTTAAATGCCTTTTTTTCTTTCAGAAATTACACTTTGTGCAGGGACAGTTCTATGTACGGGAAACATGCACTTTTTCACATGCGGACTTTACACCCCCCCTAGGTACGAAATTTAAAGTAATATTACACTTTTATTGTTTCACTTTTAGCATTATTAAATTCACTGCTCCTGAAAAAACATCAGTTTTTAAAACTTTTTTTGCATTGATACATGTTTCCTGGGACAGGACCCAGGTCCCCAAACACTTTTTAGGACAATAACTTGCATATTAGCCTTTAAAATTAACACTTTAGATTTCTCCCATAGACTTTAACAGGGTGTTCCACTGCTTTTCGGATTTGCCGCGAACACCCCTAATTGTTCGTTGTTTGCCGAACAGGCGAACAGGCAATGTTCGAGTCGAACATGAGTTTGACTCAAACTCGAAGCTCATCCCTACTCTGGATCCTAATGGCAACTATGAGGGTGTGGTACGTAGCAAGGCTCATCAAGCTCTGATAAATACGTAACATATATGTATATTAGACATGATATAGGGCAATCTAACTCCACCCAAATAAATAGGCTTTCCCAGCATGCCAAGGGATCCAAGAAAACCCCTGCCCATTGGCTAAACACCCCATCCATTCTTAATCTGTCCTTGCATTGCCCTTATCTATTGTCACCAGATGCCAGGGCCACTTAGCGACAGAAGAGAGAAGTGCAGCAATTCCAAAATTGGGGTGAAGTCAATTGACCTCATAGTAATTGTCCAAGGCAACTATTACTTGGCACTTGGCTATCACTTTTACTAGCAACCCTGCCTAAACATCAGGGTGCTACATATATATTTTTACATTTGCTGTTAAGTTAAAGCGGAACTACACTACCTCTGAATCAGTGGTGTATTTAGGTTTTGTGCTGCCCCAGGCCTGACGAAACTCGTGCACCCCCTAATTAAATATGACCCACCCCTTCCCTGTCAAGCCCACATCCCCATGTAAGACCCGCCCTGACATTTTCCAGTGGGGACACTAGTTCTGAGGACCTTGGGTGGGCAGTAGAGTCCCTTAATTTGCAGGGATTTACTCTGACTGTTTTGCTATGGAGCCCGTCGGCTGACTTTTTGATCGTTTTTAGCTTCCCGACAAGGCATCTGTTTCTCTCTAGCTGAGAACTCAGGTGGGAGGGTTGCTTTTATGATAGGACAGTAAAAACAAGAAGCAACGCTAAGCCCCCCCTCCCCAGTTGCGGAACGCCGCCTGCCCACACAACAACCCATTAGTTGGGGTCTGCCGGCCTAGCCTCCTCCATGTGTATGGGCTGTCCCTCCCCCTGATGGTGGCCCTGCCAGTATTATTATACCGGAAGTAGTGTGGCCGCTTTATGGGGGCACTAGACTGATTTGCCTCCAGGCCCAGTCCGCCCCAAGAGTGGTGTTACACTACAAGTGTAGCGCAAGCCACGGGGACTCTTTTCGTGCTGCCCCCCTGCAAAGTGCTGCCCTAGGCCTGGGTCTTGTTGGCCTAGGCCAAGATACAGCATTGCTCTGAATACCATAAAGCAAAAGCACTATTTTGTTAAATGTAATATTCCAGCAAACCCCCCCACCTACCCATATCTCCATGCTTTCTTTTGTTGAACAATCACTTTGAAAAACACCCCCAGAATTTCTGGCTGTGGCCATCTTGAGCAAGGGTGGAAGATTCATGCAGTATTTACTTCCTGGCATCAGGGCCAAGCCACCACTAGGCAAACTAGGCAGCCGCCTAGGGCGCCCAGCCACTGGTGTTCCTACTCTCTTCTCTCTGCAGCAAGCAACTAAGTCTCAGCATCAGCAGGCAGCTGCTGCTACGTTCGCATATAGTGCCAGAAGCGCAGTGGCGGTGGAGAACTGTGTCTGTGTTCGAATGAATGGAACCAAGCAAACATTCATTCATGGGCTCTGGTAGGCTGCATTGATGGGCGCTGGTGAGGTTGCATTTGATAAGTGCTGGTGAGGCTGCATTGATGGGCGCTGGTAGGCTGCATTTGATGGGCGCTGGTAGGCTGCATTTGATGGGCGCTGGTGAGGCTTCTTTTGATGTGCGTTAGTAGGCTGCATTTGATGGGCACTGTTGAGGCTTCATTTGATCTGCGCTGGTAGGCTGCATTTGATGGGCGTTGGTGAGGCTTCATTGATGGGTGCTGGTAGCCTGCATTTGATGGGCGTTTTATTAAAAAGGTGGACTATATATGGGCAATACAAAGGGGGTGGAGCCAAGGAAGGTGGCAAAATTAGGTTTCTCCTAGGGCAGGGGTGGCAAACTCAAATTCATCGGGGGCCGCATTAGCAGTATGGTTGCCCCCAAAGGGCCGGTTGTATCTGTAAGACTACGTGTCCACTATTATCATAAATAATTGTCACTGCATTTGTTTTTTACTGGTTTTATGGAGCGCAGGGTTTAGGAGTTTGCTGCGTACGAAATGCAGGATACAGGAGTATGCTATGGACCGTGTGCAATATCTGACCTCTGCACCCTCCACTCTCCTTCCATCCTCCCATCCACTCTGGGATGGGATGGGGTAGGATGAGATGGGATGGGGTGGGATGAGATGGGATGGGGTGGGATGAGATGGGATGGGGTTGGGATAGGGGTGGATGGGATGGGGTGGGGGTGCCGTAGGATGGGGTGGTATAGGATGGCATGGGGTGGGGGTAGAGTGGGATGGGGTAGGATGGGATGGGGTAGGATGGGATGGAATGAGATGGGATGGGGTATGGTGGGGTGGGACATACATGGACCTACCTGACATACACTGACCTCACCGTAGGACATACATGGACCTACCTGACATACACTGACCTCACCTACCTGACATACATGGACCTACCTGACATACATGGACCTACCTGACATACACTGACTTCACCTACCTGACATACATGGACCTACCTGACCTACAAGGACCTACCTGACATACACTGACTTCACCTACCATACACTGACTTCACCTACCTGACATACACTGACCTCACCTACCTGACATACATGGACCTACCTGACATACACAATGACTTCACCTACCTGACATACATGTAACATGGACCTACCTGACATACACCCATCATGTGTCACGGCAGCCAGCCAGAAAGGAGGGGAGGAGAGGAGAGCCGCCCGCCCGAGCTGGTGTGTTGTCAGATTCTTCTCCCTATCACACCGGGATCTTTCTTTACAGTGGAGGCTTGTAATTGCCTGGAGTCTGCGGAGCCTATGATGGACGTCACACGTCCCGCGGTCCCGGGATTGGATCTCCGGGACGTCCATCATAGGACCCGGGTGTATCAAGATGGCCGACCGCTCCGGAGCTAGGCCGAAGCCGCGGCCTTTCCTAAGGCCGAGGCAACGGTGCGCTCCGCGGATCACGGACCGGTCACGATCCGTTGCACCACTAGTGGCAACGGACGGCCCGTTGCGTGGGCCACATGGCAAGGTCTGGCAGGCCGGATTCGGCCCGCGGGTCTTGTGTTTGCCACCCCTGTCCTAGGGTGTCAAAAATCCTTGCATGAGCCTTGCCTGGCATCCAACTGCCCTTAGCTCAGACATGCAAGCAGAAGGCTATGCTTAGCTGAGAAAACCCTCCTCCCCTCCTGCAGACTCCTGGGATGTATGACACCATTTGCCTAGGCCTGGAAACCAGAAAGTAACTGAAGAAATGTAAAAAAAAGTTTAAAACAAGTACATTTGATATACGTTTCTATCTATTTACTAATGCTAGCAGCATGACGATTAAAAATAGTCAATGTTGATTGAGAAGAAAAATAGACAGCAATATGACAACCATTTATTTTATAACCTTTTAAAACTAACCAGAAAAAAAGTGGCAGTATTGGAAAATAAATGTGCAAAATACTTCCAGTTAGCAAGATCTGACAGTTACACATTTATCAAACAATCATGACCAAATGTGAAGATTAAGAGCAGCAGAAGTCTGAGGACTCTGTAGGAAGGAAGGAGTCTTTTTATGGTAGAGATATTTATACTTGTTCAGCCCATCCTGTATTCATCATTTGATCCTATCAACTGTCTGAGTCACGCAAATTTCATTTAGAGATTAGATTTTCAAGTAAGAGATGTACCCTTTCCACTCGTGGGTCATACTATGAGTCTTATCTTGCATGCAACATCCCTCCACGCAATGGCAACCACATGCTAGGTCTGTGGCCTTGTCTCCTTGTCTTCCTCTTGGCTCCCATCACAAGTCTATTTGCATGAGTCTGATGTGTTTGGGTTTTGGGGAAAAAGAGCAAAGCAGGGGTGATTTGTTTCACCCCAGAGATCAGCCTAAGGCTGCATTCACACCTGAGCGTTTTGTCGCCTGAAGCGCGACGCCCCAAAACGCTAGAGGGGAAAAAATACATTATTCTCTATGGAGATGGTTCACATCTGAAGCCCAAACAAGTTCTGGACCCTTTTTTGTCCCTCGAATTTGAGCGTTTGGGCGTTTTACATTGGTGACCCTAGACCTGTACAAAATCGCGGTAAAAAACGCTGCGTTTTGTCGCGGCAAATCGCGGTAAAAAACGCCACAAAACGCTACGCTCGGGTGTGAATGCAGCCTAAAAGCATATTATGAGCATTGTTGAAATTGGTTACTGTGCTTGTGTTTCTATTCTATAAGCCTAATATGCTAATATTTTGCTGAAATGTTGCTTTACTGTTACTTGGATTTACAGAATATGTCTAGGCAAATTTACAAAAAACATATACAGTACATACTGTACACTATATTGTCAAAAGTATTGGGACGCCTGACTTTACACACACATGAACTTTAATGCTATACCAGTCTTTTAGTCTGTAGGGTTCATTATTGAGTTTGCCCTCCCTTTGCAGCTATAACAGCTTCAATTCTTCTGGGAAGGCTGTCCACAAGGTTTAGGAGCGTGTCTATGGGAATGTTTGACCATTCTTTTAGAAGCGCAGCTAGGCCTTCTTGAAAAGTGTGTTCAGTCTCAAAGCACCCCATTCTAAAAAGCATTCCAACTAGCTTAGAAAAGCATTTCACACTGCTGGACCCCGGAGAGGAGATCACCCATCGCAGGATACCGACAGCATTGGAGCGGAGACCGAGAGTGGATTGCCACCGCTGGAATCTTTTTTTAATTTTAATTTTTTTATTTTTAATAAAGGGCTTTCCCAATGGTGTCTGTTTTTTTTTTTTACAATTTGTTACACTTTCTTTGTGAAATGGTAGGGGTACAATGTACCCCATTCACCACTACATAAGCCCCCCATCCGCGCAGACCCCCACAATCACTGGGCAAGGGTTGTGGGGATGAGGCCCTTGTCCCTATCAACATGGGGACATGGTGCTTTGAGGGGTCACAGACCCCTAAAGCATCCTCCCCATGTTGAGGGCATGTGGCCTTGTACGGTTCAGGAGGGGGGGGGCGCTCTCTTGCCCCCCCCCTCTTTTCCTGCCAGGTTGCATGCTCAGATAAAGGGTCTGGTATGGATTATCCTTAAAATCCATACCAGACCTGAAGGGCCTGGTAATTGAATTTGGGGGGACCCCCACGCATTTTTTTTTTTTAATCAATGTCTTTTCTCTGTATTGCCGGGAGCCGAGAATTCATTATAGCCGCGAGTGGTTTTAAATTACTTGTTTTCCTTCAGAAATGACACTTTGTGCAGGGACTGTTCTAAGCACGGGAAACAAGCTCTGCATTACAGGCATACTTTACACACACCCTAGGTACGAAATTTAAAGGAATATTTCACTTTTATTGTTTCACTTTACCCACTTCAGCCCGGACCATATTGCTGTTCAATGACAGGGCCACTTTTTGCGATTCAGCACTGCGTCGTTTTAACTGACAATTGCGCTGTCGTGTGACGTGGTTCCCAAACAAAATTGGGGTAATTTTTTTCCCACAAATAGAGCTTTCTTTTGGTGGTATTTAACCTGCCTGGCGGTGTTCCCGAGTCTGACTCGGGGTTAGATTTTCCTGCTGCGAGCGGTAACCCCGAGTCAGACTCGGGCTTGCCTCGCTAGATCCACAGGGAGTGTTTACTTACCTTGTCCCTGGATCCAGCGATGCCACCGCACTGTGTGAGCGAGCGGGACCTCGATTCACACAGCGTCCTCCTGTGCCGCCGATCTCCGTTCCCTGCGACGTTACGACGCACGGGGACGGAGAACGGCGCCAAATTCAAAAAAGTAAACAAACACATTACATACAGTATACTGTAATCTTATAGATTACAGTACTGTATGTAAAAAAAACACACCCCCTTGTCCCTAGTGGTCTGTCCTGTGTCATGCATGTCATTTTATATAATAAAAACGTTTCTTTCTCCCTGCAAACTGTAGATTGTCCATAGCAACCAAAAGTGTCCCTTTATGTCAAAAATGGTTTTAGATCAGCTAAAAAACAGCGATAATAAATTATAATCACTTGCAGAATTGTGCGATAGCGATTTGTGGGGAAATTCGTCATAAAAAAAAAAAAATAATGACAGCAACAATTCTGCAACTGAGCAAATTTCTGTGATTTTGATTTGATTACATTATTGAATAATTTTTATTATAATTATATTATTATTTGTTATAATTATTTATAATTATTTATTATATTATAAATTATAATTTTGTTTTTAAAAAAATGTCATACCCGGGATGCCTATTAGATTCTTGTTTGGTCAGATTTAAGTGAGTTATTTCTAAAAATTACAGACCTACAATATAAAACGCCAAATTTCCTTGCAAATAATGGTACCGCTTTCAGCATGTTTTTTCTGAAAGAATCATACCGCCAGGGAGGTTAATCACCTCTGCGGTTTTTAGTTTTTGCGCTATAAACAAAAATAGAGCGACAATTTTGAAAAAAATATAATATTTTTTACTTTTTGCTATAATAAATATCCCCCAAAAATATATAAAAAAAACTATTTTTTTCCTCAGTTTAGGCCGATACATATTCTTCTACATATTTTTTGTTAAAAAAAATCGCAATAAGCGTTTATTGATTGGTTTGCGCAAAAGTTATAGGCCCGGAATCACAAAGCACTTACGCCAACGTATCTCGAGATACGCCGCGTAAGTGTAAATGTGCGCCGTCATACCTGTGCGCCGTGCCCACAAAACTAGATACGCCTGAAAATAGGCTTCATCCGGGCTCAACACTGGACACTTTTCGCCCTTTAATAAATAATCTCTCACTTTCTGGTTGCCAATGGTAACAGCCGAATCCCAGACGAGCCCCCACGTGTAGCGCTCACCCCCGAAGGAGCCACTGGTTGATTTTGGGATCGGCCTATTAAGTTACCCTGGCGTTGTCTAGGGGTGTAGTTGTGAGAACAGAGATAGTGAGCGAAGGTCCAGACAGTGAATAAAAGGGTTTTTCCAATGCTTTATTTTCCAGGCCAACACAGCCAACATCAACACAAATTGGGAAGGATAAAGTTGATGAATTAGAGAGAGAGGAAGAACCTTGCATTATCAGGCCTGGAAATTAAATGGAGCAGTCAGCACTGCTCTGTATAGTACCAACTTGTAACTTGTCGTCACTCCAATTGAGTGCGTAAAGTGCCCTCGGACAGACCCGTTTCTATAAGCCTGGCAGCCGAGATGTCACTTAGGATTTCTGGGAGGAACAGGCCTATCTATAGGCCTGGCTCTAGGGCCCCTATCACAGGCCTATTACAATAACTGAGCTAGGTAGAAAATTTGAGCGAATCCTCCCAGTAGATTTCTGCATTGGTCACCAGATGACAGCAAACATACCTGTCAGTACTCTGGTCACCGGATCCCCAATTGGTTGGTTTCAGGCTCTGTTTGACGACCTGCCTCCGGGTCCTCCTCAAACCGACTCCCCAATCGAACGGCACCCAGACTGGGATCCTTCAGTAGAACCGGGAGCCCAGTAAGTCACTGGGGTCCCCTTGTACCTCCGGATGAGGGTTTGTGTGGCCTGCAGTTTCGGCCAGGTGGGCCACGCCGGCGGGGTCCATGGATGCCAGCACCCTGAAGGTGGATGCTGCACCTGGAAGCGAAAATTTTAGAACACATGACACCTGTCACAGATTAACTCCTCTCCAGCACGCCCCGCGAGAGCAAAAGCTCCTCTGATTGGCTGCTGGAGAAACTTACTCTGCCAGAACCCCTCTGGCGCCAACTGCTGGCCAGGGATGGTATTGCATCCCTGGACCACAGACTGACCCAGTGGACATTTCTGGTATGACAGAAGTCCCAAATTTTTAACAAATAGTGAATGGGAGCAAAGTAACTCTCCCATTCCCCACTAACTTTAGCGTAGTGCCCATACTGAAAGTAAGGGGGCGCTACACATGAATGAGCAATGCAAACCAGGAAGTGAATGAATGACCAGAAACTAGAACGCCGGAGGTGATATAGATGAAGGAATTTAATAGGTATTTACTCGTTTTTTAACAGAATCATTACACTATTCTGTCTGTCTACCTTGCAGACATTAATTTTAGGCAAACGTTTTTTTTTTCTTTACAACTCCTTTAAGCTTGGTGGCGGTTGATTCTACTCTATCCAGTTTTTCACTTAATATTCACATTTGAGAATATCATCATCTTTTGAACTTTTATTTACTTATAAGTATCAGAGACTTTTTTTAGTGTACTTATATCTGGTTCATTCATAGATATTTGTTCATTGTTTGTTTGTTCACCCAGTTTTTGCTTTATTCATTTATTTGATAAATATTTTTTGGCACTGTGTTCACTCACCACCAGGTGCATCCTTATTTATGTTTAGTGCTACACTTTTATAAATTAGCGGGTCAGGCAGCTGGCAGCCGTGTCCTTAACAACGGATGAGTCATCAGCTGTCCACGTGTTTCCCCACTGACAGCTGGATGTAAAAAAGTTTCCGGCTAAAACAAATTCACAAAAGAAATTGGCGTTGGGTCCCCCCCCCCCCCCCCAAATACCATACCAGACCCTTTGTGATCATCGCATGTCAGGGCACGCCCCCTCAGTGATAACAAACTAGTAGAGAGGAGCCTATAACGCGCAACGCGACAATTGTACTGGGATACGTCGGCCATCTTAACAGTTAGAAACACTGGATGGATTATTTATGTAGCGCGCTACTTAGCCCTGCATTATTTATGTAGCGTGCTCCTTTGCCCTGCATTCTTTATGTAGCATGCTCCTTTGCCCTGTATTCTTTATGTAGCGCGCTCCTTTGCCCTGCATTCTTTATGTAGAGTGCTTCTTTTCCCTGCATTCTTTATGTAGCGTACTCCTTAGCCCTGCATTCTTTATGTAGCGCCATCCTTAGCCCTGCATTCTTTATGAAGCGCGCTCCTTAGCCAAGCATTCTTTATGAAGCGTGCTCCTTAGCCAAGCATTATTTATGTAGCGTGCTCCTTAGCCAAGCATTCTTTATGAAGCGTGCTCCTTAGCCAAGCATTCTTAATAAGCGTGCGCCTTTGCCCTGCATTCTTTATGTCATGCATAGCCCTGCATTCTTTATGAAGCGCGCTCCTTAGCCAAGCATTCTTTATGAAGCGCGCTCCTTAGCCAAGCATTCTTTATGAAGCGCGCTCCTTAGCCAAGCATTCTTTATGAAGCACGCTCCTTAGCCAAGCATTCTTTATGAAGCGCGCTCCTTAGCCAAGCCTTCATTATGAAGCGCACCCCTTAGCCCTGCATTTTTTATGAAGCACGCTCCTTAGCCAAGCATTCTTTATGTTACGCATACCTGAACTCTGCACTCTCTTTTTTCTCTATCTTTTCTTCATAACATTTAGTAGTTATATCTCAAAAAATTCGAAGAAGTATCTTTTTTTTTATCTCATGGACAAAATGTGAGAAATAACGTATATATCATACACTAATTCCATAAACGCATACCAAATAACACTGCATATATCATTTGAGGAAAATATGCTTATAAAATAGTTTACCATTTGACAAAAGAAAAAAAAATGTCCCTGGATTTAATTTTAAAAATCTAATCACCTTATCCTAAGGACGCAACGATCACAGAGGGTGGCGCCCGCACAGCACGATCATGTTCTCCTGGCAAAGTAAGCCAGCACTGTAGCTATCTTTCGGCTATAGCGTGGATTGGAACAGGTTAATTTAGGTCAATAACAGTAATGATGTTGGAATGAAGAAAGAGTGGCACAAATTATGATTGCATCATATTTTATCTTTGTGTCAACATTATAGACCTGACCTCAGAGCAGACTTTACATAACCCTACCAAACACAAAAACACACAAAAAGAAGAAGCTACTTTTTATTACACTTCCTGTTATTCCATTTGATACCTTCTTATCATTTAATATTAGCACTGCTGTTTGAAGACATTTTTGTGATAGAGGACATATCATTATCAGACCCATGAAGAGATCTATGCGGTATCACACACTGTCTAAACCACATAAGAACCGTTAATCAGTTGGTGTTAGGTTACAGGTTAGGTTAGGGTCAGGAATTGGAGTTTAATAAGAGTTAAAGCGGGGGTTCACCCTAAAAACAATTTTCTAACATTACATTGAGCTCAGTCTCGACATTGACAGTATGCCGATTTTTTTTTTTTTTTTGCTGTACATACCTCGTATAGCTATTTTCTTAGCCGGCTTCCGGGTAGTGAATCCCGCGGGAGTGGGCGTTCCTATGCAGCAGTTAGTGATTGACTTGATGACAAAAACTACACCCCCGTCGGCATAAGGAGCGTCACAAGTTGCCGAAAAAAGCCGAACGTCGAGTCGGCGCTATATGGCGCCTGCGCACCGACGTTCGGCTTCTTTCGGCAACTCGTGACGCTCCATATGCGACAAGTGGGGGAGTTTTTGTCATCACGTCAATCACTAACTGCTGCATAGGAACGCCCACTCCCGCGGGATTCACTACCCGGAAGCCGGATAAGAAAATAGCTATACGAGGTATGTACGGCAAAAAAAAAAAAGAATCGGCATACTGTCAATGTCGAGACTGAGCTCAATGTAATGTTAGAAAATAGTTTTTAGGGTGAACCCCCGCTTATTTAAGATTATATACTTATACTGAGGGAAATACAGTAGGTTGGCTGCCATTACTGACAAAATGTTGTCGCTAAATAACTGTCATAGGACGTAGGGAGCCGTTGGACACTCCAGAAACCCTGAGCAGTAGCAAAATGACATTCCTCACTCGATAGCTACTCCTATGACCATAAATGGACAGCACTGAGACACCATATGCAATGTTTCAGGTCGGGCAAGCTTTAGCCTCAATGTACAAAGGTATTGCAGTAGAAGTAGTCACCAGACTCTTGCACACAGGTCTGTACTCACAGTGTCCCTGGATACTTGGATGCCACCTTCCAATATCCATCAGAATTACTTTAGTGAACTTTCTAGACTGGATCTTCAGCAAAATCCCTTGAAAAGCTGCAGCAAATCTCAGCAAGTAGGCCCCCCACACAGGCAGAATTTCAGCTGGGCTGTCTAGAAGGCCAGCCGCCATTCAGTCTGGGAACATCACCTCCTGGACAAGAACAGATCTGCCTCAGTACTCAATTGACAATTTATGCACTCCCCATCCACCTACTGGTCACTCTCCCCTAGGGATTGTCTGAGACAACTTTAATATTCCTGTTGCTGATTTGCCTTTTCAGCCCACTACATTCTGGAATCCATCAGAATGCAGAGAGAAATAAACCTGCAACCACTGGAACCCAGAACAGCAAAAAGCAATCACAAACTGCTCCACTGATTACAGTAGAGCCAAACAGAACTAAATTTACCTAGCAACCAGGGGCGGACTGACAACTCATGGGGCCCCCGGGCAATGGAAGATTATGGGGCCCTTGGGCCTACAGATTGCCACCACACCAGGAGGCAGAGCAGAGGCAGGGCAGCTAACATCTCGGGATTTTCACATTAAAAGCATGTTGGTATCGGACATATCGGGGACAGATGTAAAAAAAAAAAAATATTTTTACATACTGTCCCTGGTTTTACTGAGCCTGGCAACCCTGATGGGGCCCCCTAGTGGCATGGGGCAGTTTCTGAATGGTCAGTCCACCCCTGCTAGCAACCTATCTAAGAGGAAGCTACATCGGTTTAAACAATGCATGCACTGGAAGATTGGGGTCTTTTGCCACTTAGGCCTCATTCTTACGGGTATACCAATCCATACACAAGTTTTTAGTCATCCAGGTTGCACAGGTCTTCCATGCAGAGGATTACAGGCAGCCTGTTCCAATCAATGACAGGGGGCCAGCTGCAAGGACCTGCATGGATCTCTAAACATATCCCAAAGTGTACATCTATGTGGGTCTGGATCAGGATGCAGTCTGTGGGGGGTGCGCTTAGATCTGTGGAGGCTCTTGCAACTGGTCCCATATCACTGATTTGAAAAGGCTACCTGCACAGCCCTCCACAAAACACCTGTGCAGCTTGGACGGCTAAAGAGGGTCCATCAGAGGGGTGTAGTGCCTGGTTACTTCCAAGTACGCTGCTTAGTTAAATTTTGAGTGGGATCAGAGCAGGGGCGTAACTAGAAATCACAGGGCCCCATAGCAAAATGTTGTATGGGGCCCCCCAGAGCCGCCCTAGTCTCAATGCAGCGTGACCTGTGCCCCATACAGCGTGACCTGTGCCCTATACAGGGTGACCGGTTCCCCATACAGCGTGACCTGTGCCCAATGCAGCATGACCTGAGCCCCATACAGCGTGACCTGTGCCCCATACAGCGTGACCTTTGCGCCATACAGCGTGACCTGTGCCCCATACAGCGTGACCTGTGCCCCATACAGCGTGACCTGTGCCCTATACAGGGTGACCTGTGCCCCATACAGCGTGACCTGTGCCCCATACAGCGTGA
Organism: Rana temporaria; assembly: GCF_905171775.1. Lineage (NCBI taxonomy): Eukaryota > Metazoa > Chordata > Amphibia > Anura > Ranidae > Rana > Rana temporaria. The sequence goes on from NC_053489.1 coordinate 77,106,102, forward strand.
CCTGTGCCCAATGCAGCATGGCCTGCCTGTGCCCAATACAGCCTGGCCTGCCTGTGCCCAATACAGCGTGACCTGTGCCCAATACAGCCTGGCCTGCCTGTGCCCCATACAGCGTTACCTGTGCCCAATACAGCATTGCCTGTGCCCAATGCGGCATGACCTGTGCCCAATGCAGCGTTGCCTGTGCCCAATACAGCCTGGCCTGCCTGTGCCCAATACAGTCTGAACTGCCTGTGCCCCATACAGCGTGACCTGTGCCCAATACAGCATTGCCTGTGCCCAATACAGCCTGGCCTGCCTGTGCCCAATACAGCCTCACCTGTGCAGAGGAAGAAGCAAGCCGGCCGGATCAGCAGAGAGCGGGATTGCCCGCTGTTAGGGTTGTCCCGATACCACTTTTTTAGGACTGAGTACAAGTACCGATACTTTTTTTCAAGTACTCGCCGATACCGAATACCAATACTTTTTTTTAAATGTGTCCCCAAATGCTGCCATGTCCCCCCACAGATGCAGCCATGTCCCCCCCCATATGCAGCCATGTCCCCCCCCCATATGCAGCCATGTCCCCCCCATATGCAGCCATGTCCCCCCATATGCAGCCATGTCCCCCCATATGCAGCCATGTCCCCCCCATATGCAGCCATGTCCCCCCATATGCAGCCATGTCCCCCCCATATGTAGCCATGTTCCCCCCATATGCAGCCATGTCCCCCCCATATCCAGCCATGTCCCCCCCATATGCAGCCATGTCCCCCCCCATATCCAGCCATGTCCCCCCATATCCAGCCATGTCTCCCCCATATCCAGCTATGTCCCCCCCCATATGCAGCCATGTCCCCCCCCCATATCCAGCTATGTCCCCCCCATATGCAGCCATGTCCCCCCATTATCCAGCCATGTCCCCCCCATATGCAGCCATGTCACCCCATATCCAGCTATGTCCCCCCCATATGCAGCCATGTCCCCCCCATATCCAGCTATGTCCCCCCCATATGCAGCCATGTCTCCCCCCCATATCCAGCCATGTCCCCCATATGCAGCCATGTCTCCCCCCATATCCAGCCATGTCTCCCCCCATATCCAGCCATGTCTCCCTCCATGCAGCCATGTCTCCCCCCCATATCCAGCCATGTCCCCCTTACCTGCATCCCACCGCATCCCCGCTGCCGCCGTCTGGTTAATACGCGCGGGGAACATTACAGCTTTCATTTGAATAGCTGTAATGATTTGCGCTGCGTATAGACACTCCCCCTTGCTCGGGATTAGACAGTTTACCCGAGCAAGGGGGAGTGTCTATACGCGGCGCAAATCATTACAGCTATTCAAATGAAAGCTGTAATGTTCCCCGCCCGTATTACCCAGTCGGCTGTAGCGGGGATGCGGCAGGATGCGGTGTAGTGGCGGCGGGGGGGGGGGTGTGCAAGTATTCTATTTCGGTATCAGGGGTATTTGCAGGAGTACAAGTACTCACGCAAATACTCAAAATCGGTCCCGATACCCATACTAGTATCGGTATCGGGGACAACCCTACCCGCTGTAATAGCTTTCATTTGAATTTCCCGTCTTCCCGGGGCTCATCGTCACATAGCCCCACCTCTTAGCCCAACGCCTTTGATGATGTCACATGTCCCACACTGGACCGGCGTTCTGTCAATCAAAGGTGCCGGGCCAAGAGGTGGAGCTATGTGACATGAGCCCCGGGAACACTGGAAGTTCAAATGAAAGCTATTACAGCGGGCAATTCCTCTCTCTGCTGATACGGACAGCTCGCCTCTTCCTCTCCTCTCTCTTCCCCTGGCTGGGAGACCATGCCGGCGATCAGGGCCGGTGCAAGGATTTTTGCCAACTCAGGCGAAGGTGAATTTTGCCGCCCCCCCCCCCCCCCCGGCGCGCACGCACGCACATGTGCACACACACCAACACTATACAGAGAGATACCACATAATATATCTTGATAGATAGAGAACAATGCTAGTACTAGCTGTCTCCTATTGTGCCCACACTGCCCAGTGAAACTGACCTGCTCGCTCTGGTGGTCCTGGACAGCGTGGCTCTCTCTCTCTCTGGTGGTGGTGCAGGTACAGTGTGACGCTCTCTCTCTGGTGGTGCGATGCAGCGTGGCGCTCTCTCTCTCTGGTGGTGCGGTGCAGCGTGGCTTTCTCTCTCTGGTGGTGCGGTGCAGCGTGGCTCTCTCTCTCTGGTGGTGCGGTACAGCTTGGCTCTCTCTGGCGGTGCGGGTACAGTGTGGCGCTCTTGTGGTTCGGGTACAGCGTGGCTCTCATGGCTCTCTCTGGTGGTGCGGGTACAGCATGTCTCTCATGGCTCTCTGGTGGTGCAGGTACAGCGTGGCTCTCATGGCTCTTTCTGGTGGTGCGGGTACAGCATGGCACTCTGGTGGTGCGGGTACAACGTGGCGCTCTGGTGGTGCGGGTACAGCATGGCGCTCTGGTGGTGCGAGTACAGCATGGCGCTCTGGTGGTGCGGGTACAGTGTAGCGCTCTGGTGGTACGGGTACAGTGTGGCGCTCTGGTGGTGCGGGTACAGTGTGGCGCTCTGGTGATGCGGGTACAGTGTGGCGCTCTGGTGGTGCGGGTACAGCGTGGCGCTCTGGTGGTGCGGGTAAAGCATGGCGCTCTGGTGGTGCGTGTACAGCATGGCGCTCTGGTAGTGCGGGTACAGCATGGCGCTCTGGTAGTGCGGGTGCAGCATGGCGCTCTGGTGGTGCGGGTACAGTGTGGCGCTCTGGTGGTGCGGGTACAGTGTGGCTCTCTGGTGGTGCGGGTACAGCGTGGCTCTATCTGGTGGTGCTGGGGCTATTAGTTCCCCCAGCACAGTCCTCTTTCTATTTCCCTGTCTCCTGTAGTACTGTACATGCTTTTCTCTGAGCTTTCTCTTTTTCCCCCCACAAGCAGACAGTAAGATCGATCAATTCCTCATTGAAATCCTCCTTTAGAGGGTTGCTTAAGACTCCACAGAGACAGCTACTAGATTTCTCCAGGCTCAGCAGGCAGAGTGCATGCTGATGACTGTAATCCCCGAGACTACATTTCCCAGGATGCCCCACGAGTTCTTTCTGCTGCACTGTGGGAGGAGAGAAGAAGAAGCAGGAAGCTTTCTTCTCTCTTGTCCCATGCTGCACAGACATGCCGACATGAGAAAGTGGGAGGAAGGGACATCCTGACAGCGTCCCGCAGTTCCCCCCCCCCCCCCTCACCTCACTGGGCAGACGGTCTGGACACCTATGGCTGGCAGAGCAGTAGTCAATGGGGGGCGAGAGCGGAACTGTCAGCGCGGCTCTGAGGCTGAGCTGTGTGTGAGAGCCGTGCTGACAGTTCCTTTAGATGCCGCCCGCTGCCCGCAGAGACACTGAGACTGAGTCAGTGACTACGGGCGGGCGACTGTCCTCACCGGGCCCCCCTGATCCTCACTCAGCTGCGGGCCCCATAGCGCCCGCGTGGGTCGCTATGGCGGTAGTTCCGCCACTGGATCAGAGAGTTAGTTGGCTCTGATCCAGTTAATCTGTTCAAATTGGGTCTCTGTCTCAGCTTGGCTGTGCTTTGGGCTTATTCTGTTGTTCCTGGGGAGCTGTTCCCACCCCAGGACGATAGGTTGCAGCAGTGGAGTCGAAGTTTGGGTGCTTTACCCCAGCAGCCTATCAGGAGGGTTTCTCCTCGCTGTGCATGCTGGGGGAGGGTATTTATGAGACAGACACCATTGGTCTGGGTTCTTCTTCTTCTTCCAGTGTGGCACCCACCTTTAGAGTGACTGCATCACGGCGCCCCGGCGAAATGGCCTCCCAGGCCGGGGTGCACGTGCCACGCGGCATTCCTGGTTCCAGGACCATGTTGGTCCGGAACATTTAAAGCTGTGGCGGGGCCCCAGTAATCGACTGGGTCCCCAATCCTGAGAAGATCCCAAGCGTGTTCCCAGTGAGAGGAAGCTGTTCGGTGGGGAGTCCATTTGAGGAGAGCCAAGAGAGGCTGGCAATCCAATAGGGTCTCGAAAATCCACCGGGGTATAAGGGAACCGATTACTGAAAGGTTGGACGTTGGTCACCTGTCAGTCGGTAACCTGCAAACTACCTGAAGGAGATCCAGGCCAAAGTCTATCAAGGAGGATTTCCTACGCTACCTCAATCCTAAGGAGGGTTTGTGGCAGAGACTTTTCCTCTAAGTTCCGAGTGATACTCTGGCTGCCAGGTCAGTAAGAGAGGCCTGTCCAGGTACGCTATGCCCATTCCGGCTGGATTGGAGAAGAATACTTAGTGTTGTTGGAAGCAGGACTGTTTCCCTATTGCTACGCCTGAATCTGCTATTTCTCCTTCTACTTCAACTCTTCTATCACCACAAAATGTTATTGTTTTCACCCGGCTGGGTAATAAAGAGCACAGAAAAAGACACCTGTCAAGGACATTCTGTTAATGCTACATTCACCATACACCCTTATATGGCGGAGGAGCCATGAGGGGGTAGTGCTACAGGGGTGTATGTGTATGTGTAGGCGAGGTCTACTGAGCCTATGCACATGGGGTAACACTCACACAAAGCATGCTCATCAATGCCCTGCGGTCATATGAAGAATCTAACATTAAGACAGTTCCCAGTCTTATGCCGCGTACACACGACCGATGTGAAAAATTTCATTTTTTTTAATGTCATTAAAAACGATCGTGTGTGGGCTCCAGAGCATTTTTCGCCACGTTAAAAATGGGCATTAAAAATTTGGAACATGCTCTAAATTATCACGTCGTTTTTAACGTTGTCGTTTTTAACGTTGTAAAAAATGGTCGTGTGTGGGTTTTAACCACGTGAAAATAACGCGCATGCTCAGAAGATATTATGAGACGGAAGCGATTGTTCTGGTAAAACCAGCGTTCGTTATGGAGATAGCACATTCATCACGCTGTAACAGACTGAAAAGCGCAAATCGTCTCTCACCAGAGTTTTACTAACGCAAAAGCAGCCCCAAGGGTGGCACCATCCGAATGGTACTTCCCCTTTATAGTCCCGTCGTACGTGTTGTACGTCACCGCGCTTTACTAGAGCATTTTTTTTCACGATCGTGTGTAGGCAAGGCCGGCTTAACAATAATCGGGTTGAAAAAAACGTTGTTTTTTCTAGACCATTAAAAATGGTCATGTGTACGCGCCATTAGAGATGAGCCTTCAAACATAAACATAAATAAAAAATAATATCATACAATCCCATATACACAATCCTATACCCACAGTTGATCCAGAGGAAGGCAAAAAAAAACAGCAAAGCATAAACCAATTTGCTACAGCAGGGGAAGAAATTGCTTCCTGATCCCCGAGAGGCAATCAGATTTTCCCTGGATCAACTTTACCCAAAAATGTCAGTATCCAATTATATTCTGTACATTTAGGAAATAATCCAGGCCTTTCTTAAAGTAAACTACTGAGCTGGCCAGAACCACCTCTGGAGGGAGTCTATTCCACATTTTCACAGCTCTTACTGTGAAGAAACCTTTACTTTTGAGATTAAAGTGGAGTTCCACCCAAGAAAAAAAATTTTTCCCAAAAATCATAAAAAAATGTGAAAAAAAATGTGAAAAAAAAAATTTATACTCACCCGAAATACCTGTTGCTATGCGGAAGTTCGTAATCTGCCTCTTCCGTAACCGCGGTTTATCTCCTTCTTCATCTTCTTCTAGTGAATGGGGCACGCTGCTTTCTGGGAACTGTGTGTGTTCTCAGAGAGCAGCCACCCATTCACAAGTTGGCGCGAGACTCGCGCATGCGCAGTAGGAAATGGGCAGTGAAGCCGTAAGGCTTTACTGCCTGTTTTCCCTAGTGTGAATGACGGCGCGGGACCAGCATCGTGGGGGCCATCAGCGCGGGCAAGTAGGACAGGTAAGTGTCCTTATTAAAAGTCAGCAGCTACACTGTTAGTAGCTGCTGACTTTTAAAAAAATTAATTTGCGGGTGGAATCCCGCTTTAAATCTCTGTGATGACCGTAAAGTGAATAACTCAACACCAAGTTCACTATATGGACCCCTTATATATTTGTACATGTTGATCTTATCCCCCCTTTATCTCCTCTTCTCAAGAGAGAATAAATTCAGTTCCCCTAATCCAGGCTTCACTAAATGGCAGTCCGTGGTCCGGCCCCAGTGGCCATTCTAGGGTGCAATAAGGTGACAAAACACGAAACTTTACAACCCCTTTAAGGTGACTGAGTCATACTTGCTGAGGTATATTTCTTATTAGAACCAAAAAAGCTGGTTGGACAAGTTGTGTAGGGTCTTTTAATTTTACAGGACAAGTCCAGTTGAAAGTGACTAACTATTCTCTACCATGATCTGTAAAAAAAAAAAAAAAAATGTTTGATTTGATTTTTTTCCAATGTATTCATCATTTCTTAGATTGTTGAGTGCAAATGTCGTCAGATACTGTAACTAATGAACATGGAAAACTTTGTGTTGAGTAATTTTCTCAGTAGTAAAAATCGCTCTTATCGGTGTGTCTTGAGATTGTGTCAGATGTTTGTTGAGATTGCATTGCAGTGGGGATGTGGGCTATATAAACCTTCCCTTCCCAAATTTTTCAAAAAGGGAAGTATCTGTACCGATGAAAACATGAAACTGTTCCTCCTGCTTCTTTCCGCAACGTCCTTCCTTCTCTGTGAAGGTAAGAGAAATTACAACATTTAAAAGCTTATAAAGAAAACATGCTGAGAAAATGTTTATCATTGTAAATTAGGCCAAACAAAAAGGTGCAATAAAGCCTTGCAACCCATCACATTGGGGTTGATGTACTAAAAGTGGAGAGTTCAAAATCTGGAGCAGCTGTGTATGGTAGCCAGGCTCTAACTTTAACTTGTTTAATTTAAGCTTTGGCCAAAAAAAAAACTTGGAAGCTGATTGGTTTCTTTGTAGAGCTTCACCAGATTTTGCATGCTCCAGCTTTATTAAGTCAACCCTATCAGGTGAGAGCAGCCAGAACACAGCGATGATTGCTGATTGGTTGCTTTAGGTTTTTGCATGTGGCCATTACTTCTCTCTGTAAATAAAATTGAAGTCTAAAAAAATGCTTGCATTTCCTGACTGGTCTATCAGTAGCATGGGTTTCCAGGCCCAAGAAGGAGTCGTCTATAAATGTCCCAGATAAAGTTGTTGCAATGACAAAACTGTGGTGCACTTATTTTTAAATGACACCCATGCACAGGAAGTTTAGAGAACAGTGTATCCATTATAGAAAGGGATATGTGACCTTAAAGATTTTAATTATGAGTATATTTCTGATGAACTTTTTTACTTATCTGACTGCTAACCAGCAAAAATGATGCAGGATGATTATTAATTGTTTAAAAAATGCCATCTGGAAAGTTTGAAATATTTTATTATTTAAACATGATTTTATTGATAATAAACTGTTGGTAATAGATATGTGACCGCCCCTGATACCCTATACCACCACTGCGAATATGAAAAATAAAAACAGTGAAAAAAGCCGCCACTTAGTGAAAATAAAGCATATACCGGTATGTGGAATTAAACTTTTTTAAACAAAAGATGTATAAACAGGAAAAATAGTGTCTCTTAACCACTTGAGATCCGCACTATAGACGAAAGACATCCACAGCGCGGCTCTCAAGTGCCGGGTGGACATCCCTGGGCGTCCTGTTGTTTACATTCCCCGTGCGTGCCGCTAGGGGCGCGCAGCGGGGAAACACTGTGCCCGGTGCATCGCTGGGAAGCCGATGAGCGTGCCTGGCGGCCGCGATGTATCGGCGGTGACAGCAGGGACGTGGAGCTCTGTGTGCAAACACAGAGCTCCACGTCCTGTCAGGGAGAGAGGAGACCAATCTGTATCCCTTGTACATAGGGACACAGCATCGGTCACCTCCCCCAGTCAGTCCCCTCCCCCCACACACCCCTTCCTCACCCCCTAGTGTTAACCCCTTCACTGCCAGTCACAGTTATACAGTAATTAGTGCATTTTTTATAGCACTGTTGCTGTATAAATGTGAATGGTCCCAAAATTGTGTCAAAAGTATCCGATACGTCCGCCGCAATATCGCAGGCCTGACAAAAAAATCGCAGATCACCGCCATTACTAGTAAAAAAAATAAAAAAATTTAAATCATAAATCTATCCCCTATTTTGTAGGCGCTATAACTTTTGCGCAAACCAATCAATATACGCTTATTGAGATTTTTTTAACAAAAGTTTGTAGAAGAATACGTATCGGCCTAAACTGAGGGAAATTTTTATTTAAAAAAAAAAAATATTGGGATATTATTATAACAAAAAGTAAAAAATATTGTGTTTTTTTTCAATTTTTTTTGTCTTTTTTTGTTTATAGCGCAAAAAATAAAAATCGCAGAGATGATCAAATACCACCAAAAAAAAGCTCTATTTGTGGGAAAAAATTATAAAAATATAATTTGGGTACAGTTTTGTATGACCGCGCAATTGTCATTCAAAATGCGTCAGTGCTGAAAGCTGAAAATTGGTCTGGGCACAAGGGGGCTTAAGTGCCCAGTAATGAAGTGGTTAAACAATGCAGTATACAGCAAAAACTGTGAATGATAACAATTAGGGTTGTCCCGATACCACTTTTTTAGGACCGAGTACAAGTACCGATACTTTTTTTCAAGTAGTCGCCGATACCGAATACCGATACTTTTTTTTAATGTCATGTGACCGTTTTCAAACCACAATACAGACCAAAGATATTTTCTTTAGAATTATGAAGAACTGGTACATCATGGTGTGGGTCTGTTTTTTAGCATACGGTACTGGAAAACTACATATCATTGAAGGAGTGATCACTGTCGGTGCAGCTCATCGGTGCCAGTGCCCAAAAGTGCAGCTAGCCAGTGCCACCTATCAGTGCAGATCAGTGCCCATTAGTGCATCAGTGCAGGGAGGCAGCTTATTAGTGCATCTCATCAGTGCCACCCAATCAATGCCAGTGCCACCTATCAGTGCCATCCATTTATGAGTGCCATTCATTCAATGCCAGTGCCACCTATCAGTGCCATCCAATGGTGCCATCCAATTTGTGTGCGATGTCACAAAAAAAAAAAAAAAAAAGTATTCTATTTTGGTATCGGGAGTATTTGCGCGAGTACGAGTACTAGCGCAAATACTCGGTATCGGTCCCGATACCGATACTGGTATCGGTATCTGGACAACCCTAATAACAATGATAAATGTATAAAACGTGGATATTAAAAAATATCACCCAGTGACATGTGATAAATCAATAGTCCATAAAGCAAAAAAACTTTTGTGAAGTATTTCAATGCTTCATCTTCTTAAATCTTCCACCACACCAACGTGCAAGTGACTCTTCTACCTTTGAAATCGCACTCACCAACTTGCAATGCCTCCCACTTTCATGTTTGGCTCAGATGCCTTTTAACCACTTAAGACCCGGACCATTATGCAGGTAAAGGACCTTGCCCCTTTTTGCGATCCGGCACTGCGTCGCTTTAACTGACAATTGCGCGGTCATGCGACGTGGCTCCCAAACAAAATTGACGTCCTTTTTTCCCCCACAAATAGAGCTTTCTTTTGGTGGCATTTGATCCCCTCTGCCGTTTTTATTTTTTGCGCTATAAACAAAAATAGAGCGTACATTTTAAAAAAAATGCAATAGTTTTTACTTTTTGCTATAATAAATATCCCCCAAAAATATATATAAAAAACATATTTTTCCCTCAGTTTAGGCCGATATGTATTCTTCTACATATTTTTGGTAAAAAAAAAATCGCAATAAGCGTTTATTGATTGGTTTGCGCAAAAGTTATAGCGTTTACAAAATAGGGGATAGTTTTATGGCATTTTTATTAATATTTTTTTTTTACTAGTAATGGTGGCGATCAGTGATTTTTTTCGTGACTGTGACATTATGGCGGACACATCGGACATTTTTGACACTTTTTTGGGGCCATTGTCATTTTTACAGCGAAAAGTGCTATAAAAATGCACTGGTTACTGTGAAAATGACACTGGCAGTGAAGGGGTTAACCTGTAGCGGGCGCTGAAGGGGTTAAGTGTTTCTTAGGGAGTGTTTACTACTGTGTGGGGGCGTGGCTTTGCATGTGACGCCACTGATCGTCGTTCCCTATGACAGGAAACAGACGATTAGTGGCAGTCACCCTAGGAAGAACGGGGAAAGGTGTGTTTACACTTACCTCTCCCCGTTCTTCAGTTTTGTGACCCGATCGCGGGATGCAGTCACGGAGCACAGGACCAGGTCGGCAGCGTGCTTGCGACTCACGGCTGGGCTCTTAAAGGCAATGTACAGGTACGTGCTTGTGCCCAGCCAGGGATGGACTGGCCATTGGGACTACAGGGAGTTTCCTGGTGGGCTGATGGCTCAGTGGGTCGGCTTCAGTGACAGCAGCATGGGAGTTTCTCACTTCTGCCTAATCTTGTCCCATAAGGGGGGGCACCAAACTGATTCTTTGCCCCGGGAGAAATAATGTCTAGCTTCCCAACTAATACTGCCTATAAGAGTACCAGTACCAGCCGTTCTACTCTATTACAGTAAAACGGCTAGTGGCTAGTGAAGGGGGAGAGGAGGCTTGGGTGGCCGGGATTTGTCCGGCCTCTGTGGGAGAGACCTGTCAAAGTGGGCCAGTCTGGATGAAGTCAAGGGCCAAATTTTTATCCCAGTCCAGCCCTGTGCCCAGCCGTGCCATTCTGCAAACGTATATCGGCGTAAAGGGGTCCTTAATAGGTTAAACCTCACAATGGGTTAAAACGATCATCCAATATTCAACCGTGCTTTACACAGGATCTTCCTCATGTATTCTCTGTCACTCCTCAGCCTCATGCCATTGCTGACAGCAGGAAGGATTGTCTGGGACTCCCACTCTCCAGCCTAGATCTGATTGAAGTACCAGAAATTAAATGGAAAAATAATTGTGCAACTTGTTCCACCAAGTTTGGGGAAGAGAAGAGAAAGTTAGTAACTTGCACCTGAGCGTGTCTCCTTGTAAGATCTTCTACAATCCTTCCTGCTGTGAGCAATGGTATGAGGCTGAGGAGTGACAGAGAATACATGAGGAAGATCCTGTGTAAAGCACGGTTGGATATTGGATGATCTTTTTAACCCATTGTGAGGTTTAAAAGGCATCTGAGCCAAACACGAAAGTGGGAGGCATTGCAAGTTGGTGAGTGTGATTTCAAAGGGAGAAGAGTAACTTGCACGTTGGTGTGGTGGAAGATTTAAGAAGATTGAGCATTGAAATACTTCACAAAAGTTTTTTTGCTTTATGGACTATTGATTTATCACATGTCACTGGGTGATATTTTTTAATATCCACGTTTTATACATTTATCATTGTTATCATTCACAGTTTTTGCTGTACACTGCATTGTCTAAGCGCCACTATTTTTGCTGTCTTTTGTTTAAAAAGGTTTAATTCCACATATATGATTTTATTGATGTTGACAATTAAATTAAAATAACTTTTTCAGAAATGTATAGTTATTTTTTAACCACTTCAATACCCGCCCATAGTCATTTGACGTCCACAGATGGGATCTTCCATCCTGGGTGGACGTCATATGACGTCCTGGGCTTTGTGGGGGGATATCTGAATGATGCCTGCAGCTAGAGGCATCATTCAGATATCAAAAATATAAAAAGGGGAACTATTGCGCTACTGGGAGTAGTGAGCGTGAAAATAAGTGAAGCTGATATCAGTGGCATGGAAGCAGCTATATCTAAAAGTGTTCACTGTACACAAAACGAGAGTTAAAAAATAATAATAATAATGACAAGCGCTAACCACTATATGGATCACTGCTAATAAGTAGTGACTGGTGATGAATACAACATAAATAGTGACATAACGTAGATGAATCAACTATGTAATAATCTGCAATAATGTGCAACACAGAAAAGTGCAATAAAATGCAACACAAAAATGAAAAAAAGGAACTCAAACGGCTCAAAAGAGCCTGAAAATAAATGGGTGTAATAGCCAATTTTGGAAAAAAGTCTTATAGCTGAAAATGACGGCAAAACAAATGAAGATCTTCAAAATAGAGCTGCAGGCAATCATGAAATGTAGACAGCATCCATAACCAGTCTCCCAGAACTCTCACCTTAATACGATGTAATGTGGGCACGTGACACCATCACATCCGGAAGCCACCAGATACACGTAAGACGGCGCGTCCCAATCACATGCCTGTACCATTTTATTCTATGTAAGAGTCCAACTTTTAGTCATTAAAGTACCCCCCTGATTTCAACGTACTTCACCATTGGAAGCATCTTTCTTTCCCCCTCTTCTCTCTACCCCCTTACCTTTGAAAGCATATACCATCAGCTTAGACCCGCTGTTTATCCCTGGGAATTGGAATCCATGAGAGAGTCAAGGGACCAATTAAGAAGATACCTAAGAGGAATACCCAGATGAGAGTCCATACCTGTGATATATGCCCACATTACATCGTATTAAGGTGAGAGTTCTGGGAGACTGGTTATGGATGCTGTCTACATTTCATGATTGCCTGCAGCCCTATTTTGAAGATCTTCATTTGGTTTACCGTCATTTTCAGCTATAAGACTTTTTTTCCAAAATTGGCTATTACACCCATTTATTTTCAGGCTCTTTTGAGCCGTTTGAGTTCCTTTTTTTCATTTTTGTGTTGCATTTTATTGCACTTTTCTGTGTTGCACATTATTGCATATTATTACATAGTTGATTCATCTATGTTATGTCACTATTTATGTTGTATTCATCACCAGTCACTACTTATTCGCAGTGATCCATATAGTGGTTAGCGCTTGTCATTATTATTATTTTTTATCATTCAGATATCATTCGTTAGTGCTGGCGATTCTGTGCAACATAAGAATGATCATAGCTGCGGTTCCGCCGCTTGATCGTTCTTATAGGCGGCGGGAGGGGACATCCCCCCCTCCCGCCGCCATCTGGTGCTTCTTCTCCGGGCTCTCCCCTGCCATCAGGGGGCCCGGAGAAAGAATCGTCCGGCGCAGGCAGGAAGCATAGAGATGACTGGTGACCAGATGGTCATCTCTATGACCGTCGGAGGCCCGGGCACGATGTCATGACGTCACGCCTGGGTAGCCGTAAGTAAACAAAGCCGCGTTTGAGGCTAGTAAGCAACACTAATCATGAGATCAGTGACATTTTTTTCACCGATCTCATGCTTTCCAGCCTGGAGGAGAGATGCGGGGTCTTATTGACCCCCCATCTCTCCATAAAGAGGACCTGTCACACACATTTCCTATTACAAGGGATGTTTACATTCCTTGTAATATCAATAAAAGTGAAAAAAATAAATAAAGAAAAAGTGTTAAAAAATAAATAAATAAGTAAAAAAAAAAGAATAAAAAAAAAATTAAAACGCCCCTGTCCCCGGTAGCTTGCGCGCAGAAGCGAACGCACATGTAAGTCCCGCCGACATATGTAAATGCCGTTTAAACCACATATGTGAGGTATCGCCGCGTGCGTTAGAGTACCAGTAACAATTCTAGCACTAGATCTTCTCTTTCTTTCTCTTTCTAAAAAATGTCAAAGCGCTGCCTATGGAGATTTTTAACTACCGAAGTTTGGCGCCATTCCATGAGTGTGCGCAATTTTAAAGCGTGACATGTTAGGTATCTATTTACTTGGTGTAACATAATCTTTCATATTTTACAAAAAGATTGGGCTAACTTTACTGTTTTGTTATTTTTTTAATTCATGAAACAATTTTTTTCCAAAAAAAAGGTGTTTGAAAAATTATTGCGCAAATACCGTGCAAAAAAAAAATGTTGCAATGACCGTCGTATTATTCCCTAGGGTGTCTGCTAAAAAAACATATATAATGTTTGGGGGTTCTGCGTAATTTTCTAGCAAAAGAATGATGATTTGTACATTTAGGAGAGAAGTGCCAGAATAGGCCCGGTATTGAGGTGGGTATAAAAGCCCGGTATTGAAGTGGTTAAGGGACAAAAAAGCACAAGGGTAATAAAGAAGCAAAATCCGCTTGTGACTTATCTGTGGAATACAATTGTAATGTAATTTTAATCTTTTAAATGCTTTTATTTCTAGGCATTGTATTTTTAAGGATTTGGATTCCCTTACATGTCTTTTTCAAATGGTTGTAAAGCCTCAAGGTTTTTCACCTTAATGCATTCTATGCATTAAAGGGGTTGTAAAGGTAAAACATGTTTCCCCTAAATAGCTTCCTTTACCTTAGTGCAGTCCTCCTTCACTTACCTCATTCTTGGATTTTTCTTTTAAATGTCCTTATTTCTTCTGAGAAATCCTCACTTCCTGTTCTTCTGTCTGTAACTCCACACAGTAATGCAAGGCTTTCTACCTGGTGTAGAGCGTCGTGCTTGCTCCCTCCCTTGAGGGGGGAGGGGCGAGCAGGAGTGTCAGGATGCTCTCTATGTTGCAGATAGAGAAAGGTGCTGTTAGTGGGCATCCTGACTCTCCTGCTCGCCCCCTCCCCCCTCAAGGGAGGGGGCGAGCACGACACTCCACACCAGGGAGAAAGCCTTGGATTACTGTGTGGAGTTACAGACAGAAGAACAGGAAGTGAGGATTTCTCAGAAGAAAGAAGGACATTTAAAAGCAAAATCGAAGGATAAGGTAAGTGAAGGAGGACTGCACTAAGGTAAAGGAAGCTATTTAGGGAAAACAAAATTACCTTTACAACCCCTTTAAGTTGAAAAACCTTTTTTGCTGCAACGCCCCCCTTTTACTTATCTGCACCGATCCGGTCGAGCGGTGAGCACAAGCCCAGCGGTTTCAGCCACTGTCTCTATCATCATTGGACAGATTGATAGCAGCGGGATTTTTTTTGCCAAAAATATGTATCGGCCTAAACTGAGGAAGACATGTTTTTTATACATTTTTGGGGGATATTTATTATAGCAAAAAGTAAAAAATATAGCTTTTTTTTCAAAATTGTCAGTCTTTTTTTGTTGAGGTGATGAAATACCACCAAAAAAACCTGTATTTTTGGGGGGGAAAAGGACGCAAATTTTGTTTGGGTACAGCGTCACACGACCGCGCAATTGTCAGTTAAAGCGACGCAGTGCCGTATAACAAAAAATGGCTCGGTCAGGAAGTGGGTAAATCCTTTCGGGGGTGAAGTGGTTAAACGAGGCTAGTTTACTAAAAGTTGAACGTTGCTTGTTCATCCTGATCAAACGGGGTTTATTACCGGTCGGGAGGCGAGGGACAATTCGAATCGGGCCATTCAGATGATTCAATGGGCACAGATGCAGGCGGACCATCCACCCTGTCTCCTCCTGTCCACTGACGCCGAAAAGGCATTTGACAGGGTGGATTGGATGTATCTGCAGGCTGTGTTGTCTAGATTGGGACTTGGACCGAAAATGCTTTCCTGGGTCTCCTCCATGTATAGTGGCCCAGAGGCCCGGGTCAAGGTAAATGGCACTCTCTCTGACTCTTTCCCTGTTAGGAATGGGACAAGACAGGGCTGCCCGCTGTCCCCCCCTTATTTTTGCCCTCACCCTAGAGCCTCTACTTAATAAGATACGTTCTAACCCTGATATCAAGGGCTTTTGTGTTGGCTCTCATGAACACAAGCTCTCTGCTTACGCGGACGATGTTCTCTTTTATGTAGCGAATCCCTTGCTTTCCCTCCCTAACATTATGATGGAACTGCGGGCTTTCGGAGCCCTCTCTAATTTCAAAATTAATTTTGCAAAGTCCGAAATCCTGTCGTTGAGTGTCCCACCGGACCTGCGTACACGGTTGCAATCCTCCTTCCCCTTTACATGGTGTGCTTCTCATATGAAATATTTGGGGGTTTACCTCACCCCCCTCTACTCCCAATTATACTCCAGTAACTACGCCCAATTGCTCTCCACCATCAAAATGGACCTACGTCGATGGGACAGGGAGGTGTTCTCATGGATGGGCCGAGTCGGTGTGTTAAAGATGAATGTGCTCCCCCGCATTTTGTTTTTCCTTCAAATGGTGCCTATTTCTCTACCTAGGTCTTTTTTCTCGAGCCTGAACAGTGCGTTTCTCCGCTACATTTGGCAGGGCCGAAGTCCCCGTCTGGCCCTCCGTATTCTGCAAAGGCCGAAGCGACTGGGGGGTTTGGGTGTCCCAGACGTTCGCAGGTATTATGAGGCTATTGCCCTTCAGAGAATCTTGGACTGGCACCATGGAGTGTCCTCTAAATTGTGGGTCCCCTTGGAGAAGTCCCTGGCAGGCCGTAACTTATCCCATGCCCCTTTGGCTTCCTCAGACACAGATAGGTTTATCGTCCCAGGTCTCCCTAACGTCAACTCACACCCTGAAATTGTGGGATGCTATGAATAAGACGGGGGGCCTTGCCCCCCCTTTCTCCCCTCTAGCGCCCCTGGGGGGTTTCCCCTGGTTTCGACCGGGGGAACACCCATCTTTTTTGCGCTCCTGGACAGCGGATGGCGAGCTGC